>NW_024870910.1:5440000-6040000 GCF_019054845.1 Dipodomys spectabilis | reverse complement strand
TGGATGGGTTGGTGGGTAGATAGATAGGTAGGTAGTAGGCAGATAGGTAGACAGATAGATGAGATAGATAGATGAGATAGAAGAGACAGACAGAAAGACAGATAGATGAGAGAGACAGACAGACAGATGGACAGATAGATGAGATAGATGTTAGCGATAGATGATTGATAGATGATAGACAGATAGAGGAAAATGAAAAAAAAGGAAATCCAGAGTTTGAAATAGAAGAAAATAGCCTCACAAAGCTTCATTTGACTAGTCAGATGTGTTGTCCAGAAGCACGTGGCTGTCAGAAGCTACGTGACTGTCAGAGGCACGTGACTGTCAGAAGCTACGTGACTGTCAGAGGCGCGTGGCTGTCAGAGGCACGTGACTGTCAGAGGCACGTGACTGTCAGAGGCACGTGACTGAGAAGCACGTGACTGTCAGAGGCACGTGACTGTCAGAGGCACGTGACTGTGAGAAGCACGTGGCTGTCAGAGGCACGTGGCTGTCAGAGGCGCGTGACTGTCAGAGGCACGTGACTGTCAGAGGCAGGTGACTGTGAGAAGCACGTGACTGTCAGAGGCAGGTGACTGTCAGAGGCACGTGACTGTCAGAGGCACGTGACTGTCAGAGGCACGTGGCTGTCAGAGGCACGTGGCTGTCAGAAGCTACGTGACTGTCAGAGGCACGTGACTGTGAGAAGCACGTGACTGTCAGAGGCACGTGGCTGTCAGAGGCACGTGACTGTCAGAGGCACGTGGCTGTCAGAGGCACGTGGCTGTCAGAGGCACGTGGCTGTCAGAGGCAATGGAGGCACTTCTCTGATGAGTCCTCAGTGCATTTCCCAGAACCGCAGAGCACCGTGTCTGGTGGACCCTATGCTTGCTTTCAATGGTTTCACTGACCAGCAAATGGACAGTGGTAAGTCCCCTCAAATTGTGTGTCAATTTCTATACGGCTATTCCTGGGTCCCTGGAGCATCATGGGCTGGTACGGAAGCTTGGCGACAAAATTGGTTCAGTAGCATGGTCCCTCAAAAACAGTTGAGAGAGCCTCTTGGTCACTCATGGAATGCAGGGACATTTATTTATTTATCTCTCGCTGTGCTCTAGGACTTGAGCTGGACGAACTCGACCTATGGGCTCCCTGTCCCCCTAAAGACTGCTGTGCTTTGTATACCTCTAGCATAGAGTTCATCATGGGACATGGTTTTAGAGGCTCTCCTCAGAGGGCATAAGATGCTAGTCAAGCCTGGTGGTGCACACCTGTAATCCCGGCTACTTGGGAAGTGGAGGCAGGAGGATCACACATCTGAAGCTAGTCCGGGGGTCCGTACCTCAGAAACAAAATAGACACAGAAGGGTCTGTGGATGCAGCTCAGGTGGGAGAGCACTTTACAGCAAAGGTGAGGGCAAGGGTACAAAACCAGTAGGAAGAAAGGAGGAAGAAGGAAGAGAGAGAGAGAGCAAGAGAGAGAGGAAGGAGGAGGGGGAAGACAAAAGGGGAAGGGGGAAAGGAAAGGACATCCATTCTTGGGGATCTTACAGCATATTTGGGAAGGGCGGAACTCACTGAAATGGCATCTAGCTTGGATGGGATACTTCTCTGGCTGGGACAGGAACTGTTCAGCATGTCCACCTACAGACACGTTAGAGAGATATTTTATTTAGCCCCAATTTTTGCACTTGCCTGGGGTTTTAAAGTTGATGTGACTAAGTATGTGTAGCTGCATAAGCTGTGCAAAAAAAAAAAAAAAAATACCGTTGTACACTTTCCCAGGCCTTTGTGTTTATGTGACCTTTGGGGGTCTTTATAGCCATTCAAGTCACGAGCCGGACTTTCATTCCCTCATACTTCCATCATCTTTTCCCCTTCAAGTTCTGCCGGAATGATTACTTGGGAGATGCGTCAAGAAGAGAAGAAATCGTGAGACAGAGTCAAGTAGGAAATGAAGCTCCTATTGACGGCAAACGATCCCTGCTCGCATCCGTAGGCATTTGGCCCTGCAGGTTTCTACGTGGCTCAGATTGGCTTGTCATAAGCCAAAAGACAGCGTCTGACCAAAGCAATGTAACAACTTTATATTCAGTCCAGCAAATGAGGCCTGACCAGACACGAAGAGGACTCATCATTCACAGCCCAAGCGCAGTGAGGTGGCTACATCAGAGTCCTAGATCCAGTCAGTATGAAAATTAAGAGACGGTGGTTAATTTCAAAATGTTTGACATTAAAAAACCCATAGGAAAACCGTGTCAAAGGCGTCGGGTTATTAACACAATCACATGGAAAACGGATTCCTCCTTAACCTTTCTCAAACATTGCTCTTTTTCAGACAATAGTGCCTGCCCAGCTTTGCAAACAACAGATCTGAAAAAAAAAAAAAAAAAAAAGAAGAAGACACTATATGTAAAACGCACAGAATAAGAATGCAGCTCCTTCTGAAGGGGAAACGTATTTGCTCGACTTTTTTTTTTTTCCTCCTAAATTTATTTATGAAGAGTCTTTGGGTTATATGCAAAAATAATGATAGAATCTGCTGTTTACAGTTTTGCATTTAATAAGCCCTGGGGTCTAGTTGCCAGGAAGGAAGCATCCTGTCCATGGGTACAGACAATAGCCTTTTCCTAAATGAAAATAAAGATAACCACTAGCTCTCTTACATCCTGTCCTTCCCAGAGTGGGAAACTGAGGGGACACCCTCCTCCCTGGGGTGGGGACAGGTCTGAACACGCTTGATTCCGCTCCCCAGTTAAAAGGGAGCACCCTGAATCCGTCTCAAGCCATGAGTCCCCCAGCAGCGGCTGCAAGAGCCAAGAGCCTGTGGCCTGGTGACTGTCCGGGCAATCACATCTACACAGACATGCTCGTCAGAATCCAGGAGATGAGAAGTGCTAAGAGTAATACAAACAGTAGCACACGTGAGCACCAATAGGCTGTGATTAATTGCCCCGGCAATGGAGCAAAACAGAAACAATTTTGGTCCCAAGTGCCTGGCAGAGAACAGCTAGCTATCTAGGAATCCCCCAAGCCCCCTCCTGGTTGCTGGCCACCTCTGCTCACTATGCACAGGGAGATGATGCTTCCGTTTCTTAGTGAACCCTTTGCAATCAGTCCTGTCTCCTTCCTTCTTGCCTCCAGCCTCATTGAGCTGTCTCACTTGTACCGGAGGAGGCGCAGGGGGTTGGGGGTGGGGGGAGAGATGCATTCAGGTTGGAACCTGTTGTTGACAAGCGAACGGGCATGTACTGTCAGTAAAAGATGTAGTAGCTGGAGGCGCGGCATGTGCAGGGAGGAGAAAGGAGCACGCTGCGGGAATTCTGCGCGGAGAGCCGTTGATTCTACACCCAGGAAATGGCACCAACCCTGTACATGGGCCCTCGCTGACTCAGGCCCACCCGCAGGTCTAGGTTGGAGCACTTCTGCCTAATTTAGAGCCCTCCCATTTCAAGGACACACTCAAAAAAACCTCCACTCTAAGTCATCTCATTTCTCAGTCCGAAGACGGCACCAAGATTCCTCTTACGAATGACTCTCCTGGGTGACTCTTACACCACACGTTTCAGAGAGCGCCCTCTGTCTTCAACAGCACCTCTTCCTCAGTACCTTGATATCTTACTTTATTCCGACCCACGGAGCCATGAATTTCCACTCCAAGTGTCATCTGGAGTCAGGAGTGTGGATGCAAACCTGCACGCAGACCGTATTTCCTACATCTCTGTAGCTTTATGCATGGAAGGTGGTTCTGAGCAGAGGATGGGTATAAATAACTCCATCTGATTTTCTGCTAATACCATCAGAGAACACTCCCTCGGAATACTGATCAGAAACTCTCACCCACTGAGGAAGGCTTGTGACAAGGAGCATAAAGAAACCAACTCTCCCGGTGACCAGGGAAACCGATTGGGTAGAAGACTTCGAGTGGGCCAGGGCATTGAGTGGGCCAGTTTTGCCTTTCCTTTTTAAAATTCTTATGAAGCCCTAAACAGGGAGAATGAGGGCTCAGTGGTGCTGGAGGAGTGACACCAAAGAATATGGTAAGGAAGAGAGAGAGAGAGAGATCTTAAACAAGGGAGAAGAAAAGAAAAATCAGGATGGAAGAGAAACCAAACTGCAGATATAATTTGTCCATCAAATCAAAACGTCACACTTTAAAAGCTATGCTGTCACTGCTTAAGAACTTCACTATCAGACTCTGGCTAGGTAGGGGGAGGGCGGTGGAGGGAGAGACAGTCCCTTCAATGAAGCATCATGGATGATTTGAAATTAGAATTTCAGTACTGACGTGTCACTGTTTTTTTTTTCTTGCTCTACACAATGAAAATACCTCCCCCCCCCCCAAGACCCTGGCTGCTATCTATTCATGCACCTCTTTACTATTAATTTACAACACTGTTATTATAGAGGTGATGTACAGAGGGATTACAATTACATGAGTCAGATAATAAGGACATTTCCTTTCATGTGGTGTCTTCTGCTCCCTTATTTCCCCCCAGTCCTTCCCTCCCTCCCCCATCCATGAGTTTGTTCAGTTCATGTTCGTCCCAGTCCGGTATTTTCAACACCATTCAATTTGTTTCATGTGCCCTTCCTTCCAGGAAAATGGCAGCCACGTTCCGACAAATTGAAGATTCCAGTCATTGCAGCAAAATTCAACGTCAGATGTAGTGTCTCACCCTTTCTCCATTGCAAAGTGGTTGAACTCATTGATGAGTATTTAATTTGGGAGGAGAGTTTCCTATAAATCACAATGCCCATCATCAAATGCCAAGAGAAAAATGTCCAACGTCATCTAACAAGACCCTTATAGCCACCCCACACATTACGGACTAAAGGATTGATATCCAAGGAGGCCAATGCACTTGCTTGATATTTGAACTTCCTGACTGTCTGCTACATCATTCTCACTACCTGTAGAATTCCAATGCTCCAACCAAACACCCCTAAGCATGCTGATTTTTCTCACATAAGCATCAACCCTCTACTGTATCTCTGTTTAAGTATTACTCAGCTTAATGAATCCAAATTAAAGGCTTTCTGGAAGCAATTTCTTATCCACTACAAGTGAGTGCTGAGGTCCCTTCTCCCAACGACCACAGCAATAATATTTATCGGAAGGGTGCACCATTTCTCATTTCTTGAATGGTATCCATTCTGTTCACACGTGTATGCAGGCACAAAATGTGATCTGAGAATACTTGGGGGAGAAGAGGAGAAGGAAGGAAAGAGAAGTTAGAGGAAACGAACAGGAAAATGTCGACTTCAAAACGCTAGTTTGGACATAATTAAATGCTTTTCTACACCGGGGTATTTCACATCAAATTCTAGTTTATAATTAAATATATACACAGATCCAATTCTAGTTTCTACTAAACTATATATGTAAATGTATATAAATATAAATTTATAGCTCAGTTTCCATCTACTAGCTGTATATTCAGGGTATACCAACTGTAACAAAAGAGCAGGAAGGGGCTGGGAAGGTGGCTCAGTGTAGAGTGCTTGCCTTGCATGCCTGAGGCCCTGGGTTTGATTCCTCAGCACCACATAAGCAGAAAAAGCCGGAAGGGGTGCTGTGGCTCAAGTGGTAGAGTGCTAGTCTTGAGCTGAAGAGCTGAGGGACAGTGCCCAGGCCCAGAGTTCAGGCCCCACGACCGCCACCCCCTCAAAAAAAATAAAAAGAGCAGGAAGGCAAATAGTTACAATTCAAAGGGAAATGAGACTGCTGTGCACTCCTGTAGGCCTGTGCCTCCTGGCTAATAATTTTTCCAGAGAAGAAAGCATTTCCAGAGCTTGGCTCCATCCCAGGACTGTCCTACTGGACGCATCTGGCACAAGTATGCCAGGCAGGTCATCTCCTAGGCCCTTCCCCTGCCTGCGGGGTGGACACAGGTACCTGCCTCAGGTGGGGGTAGGGGGGTTAGCCGTTAAGATTGCCGTTAACCTGCATGTCCTCCAGTGCCTTTTCTGCAGCATTGTTCTCACAAAGGCAGAAGCACTGAGATGTTACGTTAGAATAGCCAACCCTCCACTGAGATTCTGGGAGTCATCATCTCCGGGTGCCTTGGGCTATAGGAAGCTTTCATTTGATTTTGATGGTTACCATCATCTTTAGTCAAGGAAAGGCTGTATGTAATCTTCGTTTCTCCATGGCTGGCTGGCTGGCTGGCTAGACAGGGACCAGTCATCAGGAAAGCCTTACCTCAAGGGGACTGGAAGGTCAAAGACCACAGCCCACTCCAGCCAAGGAGAGCCGCAGTGACACCTGCAGGAGACGGCGTGGAAAGCGAGGGGAGGCCAGCACTGCCTAGCTACTGCTTCTCCCTTGCAGGAATGCGTCGTGGATTGATTCTGAGCAAGAAAAATGTAAGGCACGCTACAGCATACGCTATGAGCCGTGATCAGGGACCAAGGAGAGACAGACGTCATTAACTCTGTGTTTTCAAGAGGGATATGTTGAATACAAAACCATAGACAAAGAGTGGAGCCCAGCAAGCCCCCCACACCGGGTCCTGTGGGAAACAGTTGATCCTCAGACCCAGCCGAGTGTTAGCAACACGTGCTCATCGCCAGTATCATCAACGCCACTGATGTCATCGTCCCTAAAGAAAACAGCCGAGCTGGGCACCAGTGGCTCACGTCTGTAATCCCAGCTACTCAGGAGGCAAACACAACCAAGGCAAAAGTCCACGAGATTTTTTGCTTCAGTTAGCTACCAAAAAAAGAGAGCTAGAAGTGGAGTTGTTGCTCAAGTGGTAGAGTGCCAGCCTTGAGCAGAAAAGGTGAAGGACAGCACCCAGACCCTGAGTTTAAGTCCCAACAAACAAAAAGAAAGGGAAGAAAGGAAAGAGGAAGGGAGAGAAGGAGGGATAACCAAAGAAAGGAAAGGAGCAGAAAAGAGGGAAGGAGGGAAGGAAGGAAGGAAGGGAGGAGGAAGGGAGGAAGGAAGGGAGGAAGGAAGGGAGGAAGGAAGGAAGGAAGGAAGGGAGGGAGGGAGGGAGGGAGGAGGAAGGGAGGAGGAAGGAAGGAGGAAGGAAGGAAGGAAGGGAGGGAGGGAGGGAGGGAGGGAGGGGGAGAGGAAGAGGGAGAGAGGGAGAGAGGGAGAGAGTGGGAGGGAGGGAGGGAGAGAGAGAGAGAGAGAGAGAGAGAGAGAGGGAAAGAGGGAAAGAAAGGGGAGGGGAAGGGACATAAGTGTGTCTGGAAACCCTTCACATTTTATCTAGGTAATCTTTGAGGCCCTGGACCAATTCCCTGCCGATATCTATGTAAGCAGGTAATGAACACCCCCCCCCCCACACACACACCCATCCTCTCTCTCCTCCTTTTTTCCTTTTATCTTCTCTTCACTCATTTATGTTATCTCACTGGCCCACAGAGACATGTTTGTTGGTGGCTCGGAATTAAACCTCCGCGTTTTGATCCTCATCCAAAACCCTGCTGTCACTCTGTCCAAGACGCAGCTTCTCTTCCTGCAGGGACAGGAACACTGGAAGTGAGGTTTCCTCTTGCTCCCACTTTGGGGCGCGCTTCTTATCAAGCGATGCGCCCACATCTGCTCTAATCTGTTTGCATTTATAGCCTAGACTAATTGCCGTTCTCTCATAAAGCCGGGAGTTAGAAAAATACAGCTGAAAAACCAAAAGAGCTCCCATCTCTGGTTCTGTGTGCTGTTTCTGGGAGTCTAAGACCTTGGCTAGTTTCAGTTCAAGGTGATAGCGTGTATTTTCTCACAGCTACTGAGCACCACAGTGGATGCCATCCAGCCGAAAGGCATCTCTGAAGTTCATTTCCCTGTCCTTGTCCGGGATTGATCATGGTAGCTCCTAACTCTTCCACCTTGGGTAGGGGGGAAGCCCTATTAGAAATGGTAAGGGAAAAATCCTTGGTGCTTTTATGAGCTTTGATTTGTGTTGCTTTTGGGGCTCAAGTACAGGGTTTATATATATAAAAAAAATAGAAGCCAGCAGTTATAGATTGGGTACAGCTCATAGCTATGGTTTATATCCGATGTCTATAAAGGTTTTATTGGATTATTGGTAGCGCGTTTATTTGCCTGCACACGACCGGTCCGGCTAGGCCTTGAGAATAATACAGAGAGACAGGGCTTTGTGGCATTATGGGATTTGTGAAGGAGTCTGCACCCGGCACTCTGGGTGGCAGGAAATGAGAAACGAAAGGGCCCTGGACAGCGCTGTTCACAGGAGGATTTAACAGGAGGTAATTGAATAGATATGGGGGAATCTACTGAGCCGGAGCTGACTTGTGAGCCACGGCCCCTTGGGGTGTGGGTGTTGATTTGACAAACTGCGGGTGTGATGGGAGGCCATGGTACCTAAAGGCTACTTGGCTGATATCACGGGTGTGTGTGTGTGTGTGTGTGTGTGTGTGTGTGTGTGTGCGTGTGTGTGCGTGTGTGTGTGTGTGTGTGTGTGTGTGTGTGTGTGTGTTTTAAACTCGGAGCCTGGGAGCTCTCCCTTAGCTTTATCGCTCCAGGCTAGCATGCTACCACTTGAGTCACAACTCCACTTTTGGCCTTCTGCTGGTTAACTGGAGACCAGCCTATCATGGACTTTTCTTACCCGGGCTACCTTTGAACCGCGATCCTCAGATTTCAGCCTGCTGAGTCGCTGGGATGGCAGGCGTGAGCTGGTCCATCAAATCTCGCCCTCCCCTCTTATCAGATGCACGTGGAGAACCCTTTTCTTGGCATTCCTTACTGAGTGATACAAATGCCAAGCTCAAGATGGCGGCTCTGATGCATGGCACATGGGGGCTAGGGTCCTCATGAACCCAGCAGAGCTCTCTCCCACAATTCTACAGGGAACAAAGTCTGAATTGGCAGTGAAACCCAGTATACTATGGTGGGAGCCCCCCCCCCCCCCGCCCCATTCCACCATCCCCTAAAGGAAAACCAAATCCTCACCCCCACCCCAAGCCAGTGCTCTGAGCCTGGACTGCCAGAAGGGAACAGCAGAACTCCTTCGCTCTCAGAGAAGGCCGAGAGCCAAGAAAAGCAAACAGAAAGACAATACTAATAGGAACGGGGAAATGGAAAGCATACCCACCTCGCTGGGAGAAGATGAGCTAGAAAGCACCCTGGAGTGGGACCCGGCCTCTCTATTGCCAGGTCTGCTAATAGCCACTCATGCGGAGTTTAACAAAAGCGGACATCCATGGGCCATCTGTGGGCCGACTTGTTTGGGTTTTTTTCCTGCCACCCTGCACGTCTACGCGGCTCTCGGCAGAATGATTTACATGGAATTTACTCATAATGCCTGACACCATGAAAATTCTCTACTTGCAGTGTTGAAATTCTCTCACACAGAACGGCAACGATGATGACGACAAGTAAGTGCACAAGTATTCAGGACAGCGTTGATGTACGCCAGAGAAATGATGATTCAGGAAGTCTGTCCGGTGCCACAATCTCACTTCTACCGTGGCTGCCAGGGAGACAGCAAAGGGTTCGGTTACACCCAGAAACCGTTGACCGAATGCTCCCAACCCACGCAGGAAACAATGCCCAACAGACACGTGCTCGGAAACCAAACACAAATTGGAAGAGCAAGCTAGAAATCAGAGAGCTGCTTAGTGTGTGTGTGCGCGCGTGCGTGCATGAGTGTGTGTGTGTGTGTGTTAACTGCTGGTCATCCTAAGGGCTCCAGACCCAGAACCATCTCTGCCCCTGCCTTCCAATCTTTGACCATGCAGCCAAAAAAAAAAAAATCATATTGATTCGAAAATCAGAAAATGGGGATAGTGATATCAACTCTGACGGTTCCCTTTCTGTGAATAAACTCACGCCCCATCATTGCTTTCTAAAACAGAGTCTCTGATTAGCTCATCACTCAAGACCCAACCTACTATATAATTCTAGCGCGTCCTGCAACCTTCACAGCTCCCAACTGTGATGTAGCAGCCAAGGAGCCCAGGGAAGGAGCCAGCTGCTGTGTGACCCAGCCATGGAGGTGGCAGGCTACTGGTCACCCCTCAGCCTTGCACACACCCCAAAGCTTTGGTGCTCTTGCACACTAAGTAAAAATCACCACAGGACATGCAGGAAAAAAAACCAACCAACCAACCTGTGTGCTTACTTTTTATTAATTAAAAAACACTGATACTTGACTGCTTGGTCAAACTGCCCGCTGTGTGTTTTCTCTGAGGCTGCACTATCATTTCCTGATCTCACCTGCTTTAATAAAAACCTGGCTGTACTTAAATACGTCTGCTCTGTCAACAAGGCAGGAGGAATTTCTAAAGCTATGTAAATAACATAACGGCCACCGGTTTTTAACATTTTACTTCATCTGCCTGCTTTCTATGTGCACACACGCACACACACACACACACACACACACACACACACTTTCCTCAACTAGTTTTAAAGCAACTGAGAGCCATCAAAATTGGTCCCTCCATATATCATCTTGTCACCTCCTGACAACACAGACATTCTTATACACAACCACACACCGCTCACACGCAAAAAATGTAACATTACACATATGATCATGTTAGCTAATACGTAGTTTATAGTCAAATGCTTTCAATAATTTAATTGCCTGCTTGGTTTCCATAGTTCCTTCCGTACCCTAGGCTAGTCTTTTAGTTTTGTTTGCGCGCCCTCAGAGGGTTTTCTAAGTTCACTTATTTGTGCATTGTTTCCTCTACAGAGGCTGGAACTCAGAGCCTTAGAGCTTGCTCAGCTGGCTGGAGCTTCGCCACTTGAGCCAGGCTGCCAGCCTGAACTGGTGATTTTGGAAATGGAGTCTAGTGAGCTTTTCTGCCTAGGCTGGCCTTGGTAATAACCAAATTCTAAAACCGGTCCCTTTTCGTAAATCAGTGGTACTGTCCAAAGTGTTCCTTATCATTATTCTTTAATCAACACACCTGCATATATAGCCTTTATTTGTTCTGTATGTTTTGTACATTCACATGTACATAAGAAATATTTACCATACAAATAAGTAGGGGGTAATTTTGTGAAGAATTATTTAAATATGGTACACTAGAACCTTCACACATACTGTACCAAAAATGTAATGTATTTATATGTCCAGAACATTACTCACAAAGTCTTGAGTCAAGTAACAGCTAGGAAATGACTTCTTAGGACAGCCAAAATGTGAAAATAATCTACTAATAAGTCTTTATAGATTTAGAAGGGAAAAAAAATCAAGATTCACCAAAATCAAGCAGATAAAAATCATACCCAGAGTACTCGCAGAAGAATGCATGCAAATGGAGTGTTTTTTTTTAAATGGGACTCTTTCAACCTTAATAACTATGAAATGGAATGAAACTTAGAAATGATATTTTCTATCAGATCAGCAAAAATTTTAGTATAAGTGTATTTGAAATAGATGTGGGTCAGGAGAGAGAGGCAACCTTCTAAAGTTATGGAGGGAAGAAACCTGGGAAATCCTTTCCAGAAAAAAATGTTTTGCCAAATTAAAAAATATGTATTTAAAGGGAGAGGAAAGCCAAGCCATCAAGATGAAAATACATATCAGCAGTGGTTATAACAAAACAACTAAAAACAGAGAACTCTGTGATCCAATTATAAAAATATTGATCAATTGGCCCAGGAATCCAAATATTAGGATTCTGAAGAAAACAACTACAGATGTAGACAAGGACTAGTTATTGGCTATTCAACACATCATTTATGTTAGGAGAGAGAAACAATCTTCAACAATCAGAGAAACAGTTCACCTTCTTATTGCCTGTATTTGAATACACTAGTATGTTACATATAAGATAATGCTTTCAAATACATTTGATGACATGAGAAATTGTTCAAATGCAGCAAGGTATAGAATCTTAATAGCAACACATTCACGTATGTGTACATGGTAGTGTACATAAGATGGTAAAAATATTAATAGAGGATTCTTCTCATCCATTTCACTGTTTTCTCCCAAGTTTATATAAATCTGTTGTATTTGTGTGCATGTGTATTGCCACTCCTGGGGCTTGAACTGAAGGCCCAAACTCTGTCCCTGAGATCTTTTTATTGTTT
Organism: Dipodomys spectabilis; assembly: GCF_019054845.1. Classification (NCBI taxonomy): domain Eukaryota; kingdom Metazoa; phylum Chordata; class Mammalia; order Rodentia; family Heteromyidae; genus Dipodomys; species Dipodomys spectabilis. The sequence goes on along the minus strand of NW_024870910.1, from coordinate 6,027,996 downwards.
TGCTCAACGCTAGCACTCTACCACTTGAGCCATAGTTGCACTTTGGGGATTTTTTGCTGGTTAATTGGAGGTAAGAGTCTCACGGACTTTCCTGCCTGGGCTGGCTTTGAACTAAGATCCTCGGATCTCAGTCTCCCTGAGTAGCCAGGATGACAGGTGTGAGCCACCAGCTCTCTGCTGAACCTGTTACTTTCATCATTAAAAAAGGAAAAGTAACAGGCAAGAGACCCACGCGCGCTGTGGCACGGGATCATCCCACGTTGAGATGGAGAATTCTGAATTCTAAGGGTGGAAGATGGATGCAGACCCATGTTTTTGGAGAGGATTGGCGTATTTTGCTGCGCTCCAGTCATAATGGCCTGGATGGGACAGCTCTCTTGGATGGGGCCTATTTTTGCAGATGGTGAACATAAAAGACCTGGCAAGGATGAGGAAGATGGTGGTAATCGTAACAATAATAATATCTGTGATGCACATGGAGAATGTTGCAATTTACATAGCGCCTCCAGACACGTTATCTCTGACAATCACGCCAGGCCATTAGGAAAAAAAAATAGTCGCAACCCAGTCCATATGCCATCCGTTCATCCAGCTTCGGCTCGACATATGCTATTGGGTAATACAAGAAAGCACAAGATAAGGGCAGGCTTTCCAGAGTTTTCGGTCTGGTTGGAGAGATAAAACCCTGCACACGCAAGGAAACGTTATGCGATGAGACTGGAAATATTAATAGGGGTGTGTTTTTTCCAGTTCCCTTTCCTTCCCCGCCTGCTAAGCAGAACTTGATTTTGTGGCTTTGGTCTGCCATTCCCAACTCGATTCTCTGAAGACCCATCTGCCTAGTGGCCAGGCCACATCTTAGGCGGTAGCTAGACCTCTTGGTCTTTTGGAACCGGAAGAAAAGGTTAAGAGTTCTGGGGAGATGGTTGGGGGAGACAGGAAGAAAGAGAGTTTTTTTTTTTAACCCTGGTGCTGTTTATGGATTAATTAGAGGGAAGAGGAAACACAAATGGTGTTCTCAGATTATCCACTGTCTGAGAGATACACATCCACCACCACGCCGAGAGCGTAATGACTAACATGGTAAGATGAGAAATCGTATTTGGCTATGAGGCTCTGACCACAATACCATCTCATGAGGGTCAGAGTTCAGGCTGGGGTAACCCTGGGGGGCGCGTTTCCCTTTTGAGGGGAAGGGTGCTCGGCCAGAGAAAATTTCCCACCCGAGTTCCAGTTCTTCTCCCCTGGTGCCACGCTTGTTGCGGATTTGCAACTAGACCTAAACAAAGCGAGGTTCTCACGAGGCCACTGGGCAGGCAAGACAGCTGCGATGACCGCGTGACCTCCACTTCCCCGTCTGTGCCCCCGTGAAATTCTCCTTCCTTGAGTCGGGGCTAAAATGAGGGACGAGCGTGGTTTGAACCCATGGAACACAGCCGAGGCCCTGAGACGTCAGGTCGGAGCCTTCAACCCGGCTGGCACTCTCTCTCCCCCCGATGGCCTTCTGGCTTACCTGCCGGCTGACGCTAGCCACAGCATCCGTGGTCAGCTACGCCTATCTGGCCGGGACAAGGTGGCCTCCAGCCAGCAGCCAGTGGCTCGGCTGTCTGCCCACCACCAGAAAGCTTTTGGAACTGGATCCTCACCATGCAGAGCCGTGAGACCTTACAGGTACCAGGACACGGACAGTAGCCAGTGTGAGGCCGGACGGCGGCACAGCCATTCGAGCCCTGCTCAGATGCTCGCTCACCACCACACCGAGGTCCCCACCTCTCCCTTCTCCACTCTCCTGCCATTTGCCCCTCGGCCGTGGATGCCCAATACGGCTGTGCACGCCTTTCTGCTTTCCTTCTGTTGCTCTTTTTTGTTTCCTCTGAGGCTTCTCCTCTCTTCTCCCTCCCGCTGCTCACCGGAGTTCGGATGAGAATCCTCTCGATTGCTCAGAAACTGAACGCCGCGTGCAAAGAGACCAAATGGCAGCAGATCAAAATGTAGACCACTCGTGCAAGGCTTTGGCAAAAAACAAAAAAAGCAGGGAGCTAAGTTCACTTTCAGAGGTGGGAAACCATCACGTAGCTGGCAGGCGGCGGAGCCCCTTTTTACGAGGCTCTAACGAGAAGACAGATGAGTTTGGAGCCGCTCCAAACCAGAGAACAGCTAAGTGCCAGAGCCGGGCGAGGGACGGATGAAAGGGTTAAATGAAAGAGTCATGGAAGGAATGGATGGAGGAGAGGACGGAGGGGCGGATTCAAAGCACTGAATACAGACTCTGACAAGGTGAGAATTCAAGTCATGGTGGGAGGGGGGAGCGGCGAAGGAGCTGTCCGTCCCTGGGAGGGGGCTGGGGAGGCCGGGCTGTCCAGGGTGGACGAGTGGAGGCTCGCACACCCGGGAAGGCAGCCACTGGCAGCGCAGGCCCCGACGGCTCACTGCCTCTCTGCGTAACTCACGTTTCCAGTGACCTTTCGTCCACTCCCTGAGCGAAGCCGCGTCCCTAGAGAACAGAGGCGTCCCGTACGCGTCAGCTGGACAGCGTGCTAGGGAGTGAGTCCAGCCCAGGGTCCGCGTGCCTCCGACCCCCACAGGCATGGGGGGGGGTGGCCTCACAGGCCTCTCTTTTCATCTTCCCGTTCGGGGAATTGTACCCGGGAGCTACCACGTTTGGTTTAGCCTTTTTCCATCTGGGAAACTCACAAGTCAGCGATCTTACCGGAGCCCCCGCTGTTTTAATAAAAATAATAAAAACACTCTGAGGTTGGTCCTGACCTCGCTTGTCTGGAAGGATAGTTATGTGAGGAGAGAGAGGGGGAGAGGGGGGGAGGGAGAGACTAAGTCCTGATAGCAGGGGGCTAATCTGTTACAGAAAGATCCCACGGTACAGCCTTGTGGAAAGCCCAGTTTTCTCTGCATCCACCTCTATACCGCAGGGCCTTTGCATGGGTTTCTCAGGTGTAAGATATTTCTGCTTCCTCCTAGGAGCCTTCCCTGCTTCTCCAGTCATCAGGGAGCTCTGTCCACCCCGTCCACTTCTATTTCCTTTCTTGTCCCTGTCTGTTACTGATAGAACTCCCCCCCCACACCCCCCCCACACCCCCCGTCTCCATAGTCCAAGATCTAGGACTCAGATGTCAAAGGAATGCTCCGTTCACCTGATCATGTAACAGCACACTCCACCCACCCTGTGGACAGGGATGTCTAGAAAGTCTAATCACCCAGAATCAGAAAAGACACTTAGAGTGACTTTCTTCCCCCAATCTCAGCTGTGAATTAACTAAAAAGGTCACCCCAAAATGTGATTTTTCTCCTCAAGGGACAGTGATATCAAACGCTAATGAGATCTGAACTTTATCATTTTCCACTGAACTTTTCATTTTGGGTTTACGATATCAAAAGGGAGAGGAGACAGAGAGCAAAAAATGTGGAGGGAGAGAAGAACAGAGTGGCCCAAGGTGGATATTAAGAGCTCCTTCAACAGCCAGGCACCATTGGTAAACCTAAAGACGCGGCACCCTGGCTAAAGAGAAAGGTCGTGTCTACTTCTTTAAAATCATATATCCAAGATCAATAAGGTACTTCCTATGATATTGATCATAAGTATCTCTTGAAGTGCTGGGCACAGTACCTCACACCTGGAATCTCAATTCTGCTGGAGGGTTCAAGGCCGGCCGAGGCCAAAACATTGGCAAGACCCTGATCTCAAAAAATGAGCTGGACACGGTAGCTCAGGCTTACAATCAGGCTACAATGGGAGGTGGGTGTAGGTGGGTCGTGGTCCAAGACTCGACTCAGGTGAAAGTCTGAAACACTGTATGAAAAATAACCCAAATACAGCGGGCTGGAAAAAGTGTGTGCCTTTAATTAAGTGTGAGGCTCTTGTTCACCCCCACCCCCGTACTGCCAAAAATAAATACCTCCTGAGGCAAGTCCCTCTCTGGTACTGGATGCCTGACACATTTCAGCTTTTGAACGGATGGAGCCGTGGTTGAACCCACGCCAGCGCCAGCCCGAGGGCTCTGGTTACAGAGGGCCCCAAAAGATGTCCTGACACCGAACATCACAACGCCTCATCTTCAGGGAATGAACGGGATCTGCAGGGAGGGCGTGAGCGCCTGTTCTGGGAGCGAGACTCACGGCCCAAAGGGATGCTGAAAGCTAGAGGACCTGTCAGGCGGAGGGGACACGGAGGAATTCTCAGAGGAGACCCCTGCTGGCCTTCCAAGGAATCACAGTAGACGGGCAGATGCTCCCTTCCCCCATCCGGTCACTGCCAAGTCTCCCTCATCGTTCATGGCCATGTGGGTTTGGACCAGCCTGAAGGTTTATCCGTCATGCTCAAGTTACGATATTAACTTTCCTTTATAAAGCACTGACAAAAATGCCAGACTTTGGGGCGAAAAGCTAGTTTAAAATACAGATGCCCTACCTCCATGCTTATACTTATTTAATAGGCCCGGGGCCCGTGCCCAGAAATCTATATCTTTAATAAAATCCCCAAGTGAGTCTGATGAGGGTGGTCATAGCAGCAAAACCGGGAGAGACGTCTTAACTCTACTTTATGGCCTTAATAGACTTGCCTGTGACGTCATGAATGCAGGGAGCCGCTTGAACCTAATCCTCACAGCCTGCAAACGAGAAAAGCGTTGCACCAAGACCTTTCTAGTCCTTAGCCCAAAGTACAGCTCTCGCAAGGCAAGAGTCGGAGGCCAGGATGATTGCTCTTTTATTTTTTCCTTAACAAACTCCTTTATTATTTTAATTCTTTTCTCTGACATCCAAGTCACGGGCCTGTATTGGGGTGGAATTAATTAGTAGCCATGTCATTATCGTGATTTCCCACCTTGATTCAAAATGTCACTGAGATCTCAGCCCCTCAGATAGGCCAGGAGAGATGCTCAGTCTTGGGTAGAAGTATGAAGTTATGGCAAACCCAGACCAATCGATTCCTACCTTATGGAAATATTTAAAATGGATGGCAATTTCATGGTTTCACCAAATGCATAGAATACACCTGCTGTCATTACATCTACAATGCCACATTCCTACCAACAAATTAAAAGTCTAACAATCTTCTCACATAGCTCCAATTAATGCTCATCAGAAGTTATATCTACACACACACACACACACACACACACACACACACACACACACGGATGGCCAATGGAGAGGTTAAATCCCTATCCAACTCCTCTAGGGAGTTTTCGGTTTTTAGCACAAATCCATTCTGACTATGGTTGGAGGTGCCATTTCTCTCCCTGTCAGGGCCACTCTGGGCCTTGGTTTTTCCCAGTTCCTTGCTGTCTGGTCTTTAAAGCACAGGAGACCTGTGACCTTTCAGAGCCACATTGCTGTCAGATTGCGGGAAACGTCGATTCTTTCCAGTGACACCTGCACAACTTCCCACCAAGGAGCCAATGCGCAAGCAGAAGCGCCCCCTGCCTCCCCCACCCCATGGAATGCAATCGGAAGTTACAGATCAAAGGTGACACAGGACAAAGGTAGTCTGCCAAGGCTGCGTGTGGGAAGGAGAACCGGATTTTCTCATGGGAGCGGAAGCTGAAGATTAAAGGTGGCCAGGAGAGGAGCACGTCTCTTTTAGTGAGCCATCATCACCGGAGCTCTGCCCTTCTTGACAGCCTTCGGCCCTGGTTATGGAAGACAGATCTGCTCCTGTCACTCTGGCCTTTCGATTTCCTCCTCGTTGTCTCCCAATCCACTTCAGCCTGCTCCTTAGTATGTCGGGTAACACCTATTGGCTCTGGGTCTGAAACTCTCCTACTGGTATGCTAATGACCCCAGTCCCCCCTTGGCATGCCACATCACACCACACTACTCTTATTTCAAAAATGACCAGCAAAAACCAGAGCTGGAGGCATGGTTTGTCAGTGTAGCACCTGCCTAACAAGCAAGAAGCCCTGAGTTCAAATCTTAGTACTGCAATCATGAAATACTATTACTAATAAAAGGTTGGGTACCAGTAGTTCACGCCTGTAATCCTAGCTACTCAGAGAGCTGAGATCTGAGGACCACAGTTCAAAGCCATCATGGGCAGGAAAGCCCATGAGATTCTTATCTCCAATTAACCAGCAAAAAGCTACAAGTAGACCCGTGACTCAAATGGTAGAGCACTAGCCTTGAGCAAAAAGAAGCTCAGGGACAACACCCAGGCCCTGAGTTCAAGCCCCAGGACAGGCACAAAGATAATGATAAATCATCATCACCATCATCACCACTCTGAAGGATGGGGTCCTTCCCTTGCTAGACAGAGCATACACACACACCTGGGAAGGAGGCCATGTGCCTTCTAGTTATTTAATTATTTAATACTTACTTTAATACTGTCCTCTGTGTCTTGGCATTCTGCTCAAGACTTCTCCAACTTGGACTTTCTTTGGGAATCTGTAGGGGTCATGTGTCCTTGCAGGCTTGGGCTGGCTCTGCATTCTGGACAAGTACTGGGCTGAGGGAGAAGCCGCCGTCCCGGGACGGAGGGGTCTGGAGTGGCCGGGCATGGGCGCCAGCCCTGGCTGTGTTCTGGGAGGCACTGCCCTGGAAAGCATCCTGATTTCCCGGCGCTGCCCTCTCCGCACAGCACTTCTGTGATCTGCAGCCCAGTGCCCCATAATTTCCTACTCCCCATAATTTCCTACTCTGTGATCGCTAGTTCTGACCCTATAAATCCTTCATCTTTCTTGCCTGTGACAGCCAGCCCGCTCCCTGTGGACTAAGTGCTTGTGACTCCTCCTGCTACGCTCAGAACTAAGCAGCGTCTAATCTTCCAGGCAGGTCCCAGGCTCTCAGTCCTTCCGTCCCCAATCCAGCTGCAGCCACGGCCATGCCGACAGGACCTTGAAACCCGCACCACAGGGCCGGGCCTACGGCGGGCGCGCCAGCTCCTGCTTTTGCTTGGGTCTTGGTGCTTAGCTGCTGATAACTGAGATTGGCCCCTGATCTCCATCCTGACCCCAACCTACTCTTGGACAATGCCATGGTTTATAGATTGAAGGAGGAGGAGGAGAGGAAGGATGGGAGAAGAGGGAGAGGGAGAGAAGGAAGGAGAGGGAGAGAGGGAGGGAGAGAGATTCAGTTCATCCCCAGCCATCCTATTCCCCATCTCACTTCTTGTTCCAGGAAGGAAAAAAAATCTTTCTTCCTATTTCCTTTTTTTTTTTTTTGTCCCCAGTAAATACTGAGAAATGACTGTGTATGGAGCACTGAGCTAGGACCACACACAGCCCCATGGCAGCAGGCCTGACCCACCCCGGTGAGAAGTCACATGGCTGCCAGAGCTCAGGACAAAGAGGAACGCCCACCGGCCAAGGGTGGCCATGCTCCTTCTAATCAGGGGAGGAGGAAGACCTCCGGGCTGGGCCTCTTCAAGCAGAGATGCACGGGAAGGTACTAGCTCCACTCTTCTCCCCCAGACTCAGTTCCCCAGGGCCCTCGGAGAAGGGGACGGTTTATCTCTGCACTCGTAATGTCATCTGGTTGGGCCTGACGATTCGACTGACATAAGACAGATTAACAGGAGGAAGCCAACACAGACTGATTTAATCGGAGCCGCACAAGCGACAGGAGCCTCTGTAAAGGAGGACTCGGAGGAGTGGTTTCCATGTGCGACAGGAGGGAGAGTATGGAGAGGCCAGGGGCCCCAGCAGAGAGGCTCAAAGAAGGCGGACATGCATAGCACCGGGCCTGTGTGTGCAGAATCCTGTGGCCTTCACTGCCCAGTCTTCACGATCATACTGCTCTCCTTCTGGTGCAGGGAGGCGCATATCTATTAGAGGATGTCTCCCCGCTCATAGGGAGGAAACAGGGGGAACCAAAGGGGCTGTCTTACCTCTGCAGGCTTCCCAAGCCTCTCGAGTGATGACAGACATCGAGAGTCATCAGGAACAGTCCACCGTACCACACAGCAATATTTACCCAAATGGCTCAAAAATGCACATCCACAAAAAAAAATTAAAAAAAAAAACCCTGCACGCACTGTTTATAACAGCTTTATTTATAACTGCCCTAACCTGGAAGCAACCAAGATACCCTTCGACGGACGACTGGATACACAAAGCGTGGTACACGCAGACAATGGAATACTGCTTCCAGAGAAGCATAAACGATGTGCAGAGAAAACATAAACCATCAACCCGTGGACAGACATGGAGGAGATGGGTTGGGAAGGTGGCTCAGGGGTAGAGCACTTGCCTCGCATGCAGGAGGCGCTGGGTTCGATTCCTCAGCACCACATACACAGAAACCAAAACAAGAAAGAAGAAAAGGCCCGCGGAAACCCTAAGTGCCTATGGCTAAGTGGAAGAAACCAGTGTGAAATGGCTGCTTGCTGGGTAAGCCAGTTCTACGACCTTCTGGAAAAGGCAAAACCTGAAAGGCAGCGAAAACGACCCTCAGATTCTAGAGACCTGGGGAACGGGGGCTGGGATGGAGGGGGGCTGAGGAGATGGGGAGCAGAAGGGCTTTCAGGGCAGTGAAACTACTGGCCTATAGTATTACAGCTCTGGATTCAGGCAATTGCAGATCTGTAAACACTCACAGGTGGGCATACCATGCGGTATAAACTTCAGCTCATCACCATGTGACAAGATGGATCTACTGAGTGTCACAAACACACGAACACAGGAATACAGGAAGTTAGCGGTAGAAGCCTGAGAAAGACTCTGCTTTCTGCCCGCTTTCTTCAAAGTGCGCAGGAAGCATCTAGAACAAGTGTAACTCAAAGCGGGTCCATTCTGAGGAGACCAGGAAAGGAATCGGGGAATGGTTCTGAGTCTCGTCTCCAGTGCCATTTTCCTCAAACTTTATGAACTGCTAGCTTCTCCGTCCTGTCCTGACAGTGTCCTGCTGACTCACACCAGTATGAGTTACTAGGAGACTTTCACACCCTTCTTCCAGGTCTCATCCCGGTGAAGTGTCTCCGTAACTTGTGGAATCCTTACACAAGCAACGTATACACAAGCTAGGTATCACTGGACGTGGGGGCCAGGGTAGCTGCATTTGTGAGGAGGTATAGGAAGGAACGTCCTTACCTCCTATCATGGCGGCATTAAGGAGAACCACCGTAAACGAGCCTCAGGACCTTCGTCTTTATGACGTGCATTGATTAATTAGGTAACTGGAAGATGATACCACAGTAGAACAGTAGCACCCGCCTGTAATCCTAGCCATCCAGAAGGCAGCAATCAGGAGGATCATAATCTAAAAGTGAGTGTGATCCTTCTCTTAACCACCAAACCAGGTACCCTGGTTCCAAGCTGTAACCCCAGACACGCAGAAGGCGTGGCAGGAGGAGCATTGTACCTCATGAGGCTAGCCCTAGACAAAAACAGAAGCCCTTACCTGAAAAATAAACAAAGCATTTTAGGACTGGGGACTTGGCTCAAGTGGTCAAGTATCCGCCTAACAAGTATAAGACCCTGAGTGAGTACAAACGCCAATACTATCAGGAGGAAAAGACACGGCCACTCAGGTTCTTTGCTTCTGCTCTTCCCACTCATCTGTCAGTTCCAACTGGAGGTGTATACACACACACACACACACACACACACACACACACACACACACACACACACACACACACACACACACACACACACACACACACACACACACAGCCAACCCTCCAGGCCCAGTCCCATTCAATGTGAACTTTTTATTTTATTTTAGTTTTTTATCATCTTCTGCAGTCACAGGCTGGCTTCAACTGAAGACTGATGCTGGAGTAGCAAAATCAATGTCTTCACCTTTATAGGCCATTTCTATATTCCATTTGATGTAAAGAAATGAGGCAAGCGTATCAAAGATTTGAAGTGCACGCCCCTTCTCCCCCGCAAATGGCCCTGAAATAGAAAGCCAACTGGTGTGCAATTCCCAGGCCACTCCATCATCTCCCGTCCCGAGGTCCTCCAGCGCACAGGCCACCAGTGCTTGGCGCCGGCATCGTATCGAAGGCCGATTTCTCAGCTGCTGCACGGATTTGTGCAATAGGACGGGCATCGGAAATCAAAACGTCAAGCGTGCCGACTTCTCAGAAAACTTGAAGAAGGATATGACACCTCCTCTATTTCAATGTCACCCACAAGTGCCATGGCAGGATTTCGCTTTTACTTGGTAAGAAGAGCCCCGCTGCTCCAAACCAAAGGAGCAGTAACTGTCTTCGTTGTTTTAAAAGAGTTTTTGAAGTATTATGACATCGGACATGATTTGTTTTCAGTGTCCGTTGGTGTATGTGTTGAGTGTTTGTTTCCCTTCAAGCTTTCTCCCCGCCCCCCCCTCCCCAAAAATAACCTATTTTCACATTCACCAAGGTGGTCCCTAGTGAGGGAGATGTGGGTGTCCTCTGAACACATTTGGCTTGGGGAGATGGATGGTTGACAGGATGAGCTGAGTGTGTAAAGAAATGGTCACCAAAAAGGAAGGATCTGTCCTTGTTTGTGGAAAGGAAAGGGAAGGGGAGAGCTGGTCTCTGCGGAGGGGCCTCCAGGAGAAAAACGCGAAAGCCAAAGGCAAACAGAGCCGACACCTGCACACGGCCAAGGACTCTCCCGCCTCCTTCCACCGAAGGAAAAGCTTGCACGGATTCTGGCACTTTCAACAGAAGTTAATCAAACCCTGGCAAATTCCGCTGTTCCTCTGCTCTTCCAGATGGATGGGGTTAAGAAGAGGGAAAAGGGGTCAGGCCACGCCACACCCCCAAACACACCTACACACACTTCTGTCTGTGAGCGATTCCTCTACTACCAGATAACGTGCCAGCTCTATTCTATTCATCCACGCCAGCCTCACCTGGGGAGCAAAGTGACTGGATATTAGAAACTAGAGAGGGCTGAGGGATCGTGTATCATCGCAATGTGACCGTGGAACTCTAAACCCAACTGCCAAGACACTCAAGATGGGGAGAGAAGCAGAGAGGCCAGAAATCATCAGTGGGTCTTTCCTCCACTAATTCCTCAGCCAGATCCCACTCCCAAACAAGACCAGCATGAGCACGAAAACATGGCAGGTGAGAGGCAGACAGGGCTGCGGTGGAAGAAGTGAAGGAAGGGCACGAAGCTGTGCAGCTGGCTGAACTTGATTCCGAGGAGAATTAGCAAGAGCCATCTCTCTCTGGAAGTTAGCACGCGTCCCAGGTGGATGCCGGTCTCCCCTGTCTTCTGCCATTGCATCTGCTGAACTGTAATTGAACCACTTGGCGGAGAGCATCAACCCCATGTGGAGGCAGGTCTACACCCAGCAACGCGTCAGCAGCCGGGGTGTGAGGTGTGATTTAAAACGCGGTACGGCTGGGAGATGGGCCTCCACGGGGACCCATGGAGAAGCAGGAATCCCAGGATTCCACTTGGGAGGAACTTTTTTTTTTTTTAATGTCAATTCCAAGACATCAAAGCCATCATGAAAGTCCCCGGGACCTCGGGGCTTGCCTCCTTCCTTCTGCTAATGCACTTAACTCGGGAAAGTCTCACTTTGCAAACCCTGTAGACATTTCCCCCTGTCAAAGCCTGTTCTCTAAATAATTTCCCATCTTGTTGATAAAACAGAGGCCACCCATCCCAGCAAATCTGGATCTATTTACACACACACACACACACACACACACACACACACACACACACACACACAGAGGTATTGATACCTAGATCGTTCATGCTCTGGCTGTGCAATTTGCAGCTCAATAAAAAAAGAAAAATCTTTTTCCTGGGCAGGGAGAGGCTTCCAAGTGAACAGAGACGTGCCAAGAAAGAATACTAACCGACCAGTAGACCATCCAAGTGTGACCCCAAATCAGTGCTGCTCCATGCCCAGTGACTCTACCGCCCCCTTTATGAAGAGGAAGAAGGTGGGCACATTTTTCTCATTTAAAATCCCGGTTTCATTGTTAGCTGGCGAGGAGCCAACCAGTGCCACCACGTGGCAGCGATCTTTGGCGGGGACACTACTGCCCCTGCCCGCAGTATATTAGGGAAGTGCCTGGAACCACGTGGAACCCTCAGAACGGCTCTATAAAGGACGGGCCATCTAGCCAATCCTCTCCATTCTGTAGGAAGAACTGAGCAAAAGTCGGAGTTACTGTAAGTGGGGATTAGATTTCCTCTGACAAAGAGATCACTAACTAACATCATGGCATTACGAAGAGAAGCAAAAAGTGAGGATGGGCCTAATAGAGAGGAAGGAAGAGAGAGGAGCAATGGAGGGGAATGAGGGAGGGAGGAGAGGAGGAAGGAGGGAAGGAGAGGGGAAGAAGAGAAGGACAGGGGGGAGAAAGGAATGGCAGACAGGAAGGAAGGAGGAAAGGGAGGGAGAGGGGAAAGAAGAGGAGAGAAGGAAGGAGGGAGGAAGGAAGGACAGGAGGGAAGGAGAGAACCAAGATACTATCACCAGTGGCGTAGCATGTGTGGTGATGGGTCACTCTTGAATTCTGAGCACGGTTTGCCTCCTAGGAGAATCGAGCGCTAAACTACAAGTCTTGAGGGGTGGCCGCAGCCCATTCAGGTCATGTGGCCTCAAGTCCATTGCTCACCCTGCCCCAACTCCATTCTTCATCCACTGAACGGGGAGATCTCTCCTAAGCCAAACAAAACCATTGAATGGAATAGGTCATCACTGATGGCTCTTGCCTACCTCTAGTTAGGCTGTCTTCTTTTTCTCATTCTCTTCCCATGACACGCCATTTGTAGCTTATTCTTAGGTCTTAATTAGCTGGGGGGAAAACTGTGTATCTTTCCAAAGACAATAAACACCTTGCTCGTGTTTTCTGAAAAGGCGCGTGTCTGTTCTTGATTTATTCCTTCCTTCACCGAATCACCTCACTTAGAGAGCGTCAGCACGCCTTAACTTTGCCACCACACTGCTGCACACTGTGCTATATCTTCCATCCCTCCCGTGTAATTCAAACTTTTCCCAAGTAAGCAAATCAGCGGTTGCTCCATTAGCATAAGCAGTGACTCACCCAAAAGGTGAATGCTCTCAGGATACAAACCCAGTAATGCACAGTCTCGTTCACTTCCCAAATGACAGCCGCTGGGATTTGATAACCATCCACTCAGTGCTAGCTCTCCAGAAAAGAAATCTGCTCATCTTTCCTCAAATCTGAATTAACCTCTCACTTCTTTAAGGCCAGTCCCAGGTCTTGAACTAAGCCTGGGCACTGTCCCTGAGGTTTTGTGTAGAAGGGTAGTGCTCTACCATGTGAACTCAGCTCCATTTCCAGCTCTCTCTCTCTCTCTCTCTCTCTCTCTCTCTCTGTCTCGTTTTGGCGGTTAATTGGAGATGAGAGTCTCATGGTCTTTATTGCTCCGTCTGGCTTCAAGACGTGATCCTCAGATCTCAGCCTCCTAGGTAGCTAGGATGACGGGTGTGAGCCACATCGCCGGCCCACAGAACCTCCTTTTAACCAGATGACTCCCAGCTAGCAGATGTCTTCCTGGCATTCCGCTCTCCTTGCTCAGCGGGCTGTCCCTCTAAGGGAGCAGGGGCGGCCAATTCCCATAAGCAGATAGGATGGAGTGGATTCCATGACACCAAGCAGGCTTATTGTAACATCCAGACAGGCTTCACAAAAGCACAAAGTAGACCAAACAAACAAACAAACAAACGTGTCAGCGGACTCCAGCTGGCCCTGGATCCCTGGGGGGGAGGGGGGGAAGGACGGGGGACCGCCCTTCCAGACTTTGGGGAAGAAGTTCCCGTCCGTAGGGCCGCCTCGCCTACTCCAGGCCTGCCCAGAAGGTTGAAGAAATAGCACCCCGTGCTTCTGCACCCGCAGAAAGCACGAGGCGGCCCCACGCACGGAGCTGCTCAAAGCCAGGAGAGGCAACGCTGCCCTGTGGCGCCGGGCTTCCTTCCCATGCATGTCTCTCCGTCTCAGGTACCTCCAGCAGGGCAGACCTGAAGCCACGCCAGGACGGTGGCGGGCAGAGAATGTGTCCCTCCCCACACACACACACCGGAACAAAGTCTTGCAGGTGTGCGCAGGGCTGTCCCGGCAGATGGACTGATGCCAGCTGGAAGTTGGCAGAAAAACACATCCCGGGAGGATCTCTGTAAAGATCCTTCCCAAAGCCTCTGGTGCTCCTCGGAGTGTATTTTGGAGCAAGGACACGGGTGCCATCTGTCCAGGTGAACTCGTGGGGCTGGAAGACACCGAGCGTACACGAGTTTTATAAACGGTGCTGTGGACAAACTCCAGTCCAATGTCTGAGAACAGCATCGATGCCAACTCAGAGTGATCACCTTCCCGGGCTGAGCGTTTGTAGCTTAGCCAGTGACACGGGGCACCGCAACAGGCTTTTGAACAGGTCACTCACTCATTGCTTCCACATTCGCTGAACCATTGCAGTGTGTTAAGAGCCTTCCTCAAAACTGCCCCAAACCGAGCCGGGTGCCGGTGGCTCCCGCCTGTCATCCTAGCTACTCAGGAGGCTGAGATCTGAGGATCGAGGTTCAAAGCCAGCCCAGGCAGGAAAGTCTGTGAGACTCTTATCTCCAATAAACCACTCAAAAACAGGAAGTGGTGCTGTGGCTCAAGTGGTAGAGCGCTAGCCTTGAGTTGAAGAGTGCGAGGACAGCGCCCAAGCCCAGAGTTCAAGCCCCAGGACCGACCAAAAAAACAAACAAACAAACAAACAAAACTGCCCCAAACCGGACCACAGTGTTTGATCACACATCCTCAAACCAGTAATATGGAGGGGGAAATGATCACTCTATTTTTTTTAACCTCTGTATAGTTAATTCAAGGTTGATTCAAACAAAATCAATGGCAAGCCAGTATGCTAAGTTGGAGAGGGTGGGCAAGAATAGGAATACTAGTGACTCAGAAACAGGCACACAGATAAATAAACAAACAAACAAATAAATAAACGGAGATGAGGGGTTATAATGGTTGGTAAGGTAATGAATGCCGGGGTGAAAACTGCTAAGCATCTTAATTTGTTAAGAATACAAGGACAGGGGGCTGGCGCATGGTTCAGGGGTAGGGCACCTGCTAAGGAGCACACAAAGTATCAGACACCAATTCAAGTCACGGTCTCGGATGAAAAGAAAAACAATGCGGAGTCAGCCAGGTGTAGTGGTGTATGCCTGTCATCCAGCTACTGCTGTTCTACAAAGGTAACCCCCATGGTAGATTTCAAGACAATTACCAGATACTGCTATTTTTTACAAGTATTTTGTCCATAGATACCTAGTAAACATTGTATTTGTATGCACATAGGGGTGTTTATCCACCTTATGTTTGTATAACACAGATAGAGATCCTATATTTAAATATTATAGAAGCATCATAATATGTTCCGTGGGTTCCATGTGAGTCTAGGCGTATGATTCTGGAAAGATGCATATGAGCGGGAAGTTGGACATTTTCTCCTATCATCTTTTTGTTGTTGGTGGTGGTTGTGGGGCTTGAACCCTGGGCTTGGGCACTGTCCCTGAACTCTTCTGCTCAAGGCTAGTGCTCTACCACTTGAGCCACATTGCCACTTCGGGTTTTCTGGTGGTTCACTGGAGATCAGAGCATCACTGACTTTTCTGCCCGGGCTGGCTTTGAACTGTGATCCTCGGATCTCAGCCTCCTGAGTAGCTAGGATGACAGGCGTGAGCCACGGGTGCCCGGCTTTCTCCGATCATCTTCTAATGGCATCCTCTAAGCTCCCTTAATGAACACTGCTCGCATACCTTTACAATCAAAGAACCAACAACAGATTCTCACAAAACCAGCCAAGGGCTCTTTCTCGGGGGCCGGCCCACCGCTCCCCGAGGACCCAAACGCGCGCTCCGGGCCTTGGGTCCCCTCAGGTTCTGCCGGCCAGGCCATCCCACCCCAGGCAAACCAGGCCTCCGTTCCCGTGGGGTCCAGATGCTCACTGCAAAGGCCGAGGCGCCCGATCCCCGACTCCTTCCTCCCTCCCGGTGACTTGAGATGAATGACTCGACCTTCCCGTACCTCCGCGTCCCCGCCCGTAGAATGACAATTAGAAAAACACAGCCTACATTAAATGAGGCAGTGCTGGGAGGAGGCCCACGCTGGCCCGGGGCACGCACGGTGGAACTCCACCTGTCAGCATTAGGGAGCGTGACTCAGAACTCGAGGAGGGTTCGCTCAGATCCTGGCACTGTCAAGTCATTCTCTGTGTGGCCCGAGACGCGTCACCCAATTCGTGTCTGACAACCATTCCTGTATCTTAAAAGGAAGGTGGCTAAGGGGGTCAACTACTTTATGGTTTTCTAGCAATGGTTAGTCTCACATAGGCAAATCTAAGAACACACACTAAGCGCCGATAAAAAATGATTTATTATAGAGTCAGGGCCAAGCCAAGAAAGCTATGACAAGCACATAAAGAAATCGCTCATTATCCTGTCGTTCACAATCATGAAGACCTACAGTGTAAGCACTGTAGAGGACTTGGATTAACAGGCATAGATAGATAGATAGATAGATAGATGGATGGTTTAGGACAGAGATGATCACGTTAAGTCGGTGCCTAGGCAAAGCCAGTGATTCCAGCTGTATGTGGACGCTGTTTATGACAGCTCCGCTCAGTCCATCTGTGGGGCTTCTGCTTAGGGCCCGAGGACTCTCGTTTAGGACACACAAATTGATTTGTTATAGTAGCTGGCAGAGGAGGCTAAGAGTGAATGAGATTTCAAATGACTGCAAAGCTAACGATCCAATTTGGAAATCCATCTGATGGTCGTTACAAGGGCCTCTTTTAGGACACTATTTTGTGGGAACTTAGAACATAAACAAACCCATGAATTGCTTTCCAGGGTGATAGACTGAATGGAAAACTTCCATGAAATGCGGCTACTCCATCTTGCTATTCGCTGATCCGGATGGGAGTGGAAACCAAGGAGGAGTCTATCGAAATGGAGACGTCAGAATGTGAGGAAAATATATTCAAATTAAAAGGTATGTTTCAAGCCGGGCACTGGTGGCTCATCACTATAACCCTAGTGCATCCAGAGTCTGAGATCTGAAGATCATGGTTCAAAGCCAACTTGTGCAGGAAAGTTCCTGAGACTCTTATCTCCAGCTAACCATCCAAAGGCTGGACGTGGAGCTGTGGCTCAAGAAGTAGAGCATCAATTTTGATATTCTAAGTGAACAGTGCCTGGTTCTGGCACAGCAGAAAAATAATAAAGCATTAGAATTTAAATGTGGCTGCAACAAAGTTAAGATCAGTTGTGGTGAGGCTGCACCCAGTCTCTGGGAAGGTCCTTAACCCAGCAATTTCACATCTTCTCCCAACAACAGTTGAGCTGCAAAGTCCAGAGCATTATAGAAAGAACTGGTGATGGCGTGGTCCATCCAGCCAAATTCTGCTGTGTGTGCACCATGCAGAGGAGTCGGCAGCAGCCCAGCTGCTCTTCCACTTCCTTGTGCGTGGAACTGTTCACACACACACACACACACACACACACACACACACACACACACACACACGAGAGCAACTGACTCCTTGTATTTCCAAAATCAAATGGTCCTTCATCTCTCATGACCTTGCCTAACTTGGTATCTCCTTCCGGTCCACTCTATCTCCTGGACATCTCTCCAAGTAGCCCTCATTCTTCCCTTCCTCCAATGATGGCATAATCTGTGGGTCTACTTGCCCTGAGCCATCCAACACACACAGCTGTCGAAGGTCCTCTGCTCCCATTCCTCTCTCCTCCTCCAGTCCCCTGGATACACACCTCCTACCTCTGACTCCTGCAGCTGATCCACGAGGGTTCTTTTTGCCTGACCGTGGCTTAATTCTCCTACAGCTCTTCCACGGTGTCTGAAAATTGAGTTATATTATTGAATGGAACCCTTTTTTTCCTCTCTCTCTCTCTCTCTCTCTCTCTCTCTCTCTCTCTCTCTCAGTGTAATTAGACTTCATCAGGAAAAAGAGAAAGGAAGAAATATCTTTTTTTCTCACCGTAGGCATTATTTTAATTTTAATGTACTGGAATATCGCATTCACAGTTGTAACGGTCCTGGTCCACATATGGTTCACTTTACATGAAAAGGAGGTTCAAGAATCTTTGCATGTTTTCTTATAAACTTTCTTGCAGTTGTTTTTTTTTTAGTTTAGTTTTGTTTTAATCAAATACAGGACTTTCCTTTTGTCCCTATTAAATTCCACATTTGGGGGTGGTGTATAAAGGAGTTACCATTCAAAAAAGCAGTTTATGAACACAATGCAACTCGATCAGTATGCATCAAATGTTATGACCACACTTCCCTCCCCCACCTTTTTAATCTCATGATGTCAGGCCGATAATTGCTTTTGCTAGCTTTGCAACCTCTCAAAGTCTCATCAACCATGGGGGTGAGGCGGGGAGATAGAACCTTTCAGGAACAGCGCTGCCCAGTGGTCAGCCGCTGAAATTGCCCGTCTTGGGTTTTTCACACCAGTGAGACGTTGGGATGAGAGAAAAAGGCAGCTAGTGTTTCCTGATACTACAATAAGTGTTACATACATTTACCTTGAAGGAGAAGGTGCAACCATTCACCTTTATTTTTTTTTTCCTGGCAACTACACCAAAGGTTAAGAAAGTACAATCGGGGAAGGGCGAGCGTGCAGAGGTAGGAAAGGCCGTGTGAATATTAATTACCTCCGCCTGTCTTTTGCGGCCTGTGCCATCATTATCCAAGCTGACAACTATTTATTGCACTCATCCTCCGCTGAGGGGGGATTGAGATGACTCCCGCATTTCACCATTAACGAGCGGTGACACCCGTGTACACCAATCTCCCTGCATTTCTGGATCTTAATTTCTGCCAGTCAAACTTCAGGGTCAAAGATCGCGGAGTGCAAATTTTTTTTTTGGGGGGGGAGGTTGGCTATCGCTTCACTATGCTACAACTTTTACAATTAAAATATTAAGAAGGGGCCGGGCGCCGGTGGCTCATGCCTGTCATCCTAGCGACTCAGGAGGCTGAAATCTGAGGATCAAGGTTCAAAGCCAGCCCGGGGAAGGAAACTCCATGAGACTCTTATCTCCAATAGACCACTTAGAAAACTGGAAGTGGCGCTGTGGCTCAAGTGTAGAGCGCTGGCCTTGAGCTGAAGAGCTGAGGGACCAGCCGGGATCTCCAACGCGGGTGAAAGGCTCCCCGGAGGCCGTCGACCCTGGTTAGACTCCCGGCGTTTGGACCTGCAGAGGATCCGGATTGTCCTTGTTTTCTCGCTGCTCTCTTCCAACCCAGCTGTGCTTCCCAACATCCTGGCTGCTTCCATCATTTTGGACTTGGACATGGAGCCCTGGGGGAAGCCGCCCCGTGCGACCCTGTGCGATCTCCGTAGGTGAACTCAGCTCTCAGGGCGAGGACGCACTGTGGCTCATGGAAAGCAGGAGAAGAGGGGCCATGGAGTTGCTCCGCTAAACGCCCTGTCCTCCTCTGGGCACTGTCTGCAGCTCATGGAGCTGAGCAGACAGACGGCCCTAGCTGCCCTTCCCTGACCTCCCCCACGCCCCCGCCGTGTCCCGGGCTCTCTCATTCTTTATTCACTTCCTTTTCCTTCCCTTGGTCTAGCCTGGCTATCTGCCTCTTCTGGGATAATACACTTTATGAGTGTGTTCTGGTTCTGTTTGTACCATCGGCTACTTTGAAAAGGGAGGGTATTTTTATGATTGTGACTTGGGTGAGGTATGTAACCAGGATTTCACTGGGATTACAATAATTAAAACATTTTTAAGAATCGTTATTATTCTTTATCAAGCTAAGGAGGACTTTGAAATGTGTGTGTGTGTGTGTGTGTGTGTGTGTGTGTGTGTGTGTGTGTGTTGGTTGGGATTTGAACTCAGAGCCTGGGCACTGTCCCTCTGCTTTTTTGCTTAAGGCTGGTGCTCTACCACTTAAGGCACAGTTCCACGTCTGGCTTTTTGCTGGCTTATTGGAGATAAGCCTGGGCTGGCTTGTCACCTCAATCCTCAGATCTCAGCCTCCTGAGTAGGTAGGATTACAGATGGGGTCTACCATGCCTGGAGACTTCAAGGCAAATTTTCATCCTTCTGTCTTCTCTTAGTGAGCTATGACCGTACGTGTCCCTTAGATGGCCCTAAGGAGAATATTCTGGAGTCATGAGCAGGATGAAGTATCTGAGGATGCTGATGAGCTCAGATGCAGTGGAACGCAAACCCCAAGACACAGTTCCACAGAGAGATTGAGGAATATGAGAGGAGACAGAAGGATGAAAGGAAATTAAGATGAAAGAAAACGAACCTCCCGGCCTTGGTCCACCGTTGGATAACCACCTTCCATTTCACCAGATTTTATCTTTTTTCAATTACACACACACACACACACACACACACACACACACACACACACACACACACAGAGCATAATGGAAAATTCATATTCTACTAAGCCAACATTGACTAAAGTCCTAAATCATCATTTCCTTCTGTTTTCTCTCATGGCACCTGGATCTTCCCGTCCCGTCTTCTACTGTTTCTCACTGATTTAATCATCTGTCTCTCTAGTTGGACTATTAACTCTGGGAGAGCAATAAGCGGTCAGATCTACTCCATATCATATCCTTGGCACTTAACATAAGGTGGATTAAAAATTGTTTCTTAAATGATGAATGAAAGGTGAAGAATGAAGGAGCAGTGGCTATGTATCTGGCTTAAGTGTTTTCAGTGAAAAAATATATAAATACACATACACCTACACACAGGTACACACATATATATACACACATATACACATAGATTCAGCTTAAAACAAGTGTGAACCTAACAAATGTATGACTGAGGAAACAATTAGAAATCTATTTCGAAGAGATCTACTTTCTAAAAACAGGGTCCCAGGTATTTCAAAGTATCTCTAGTCATTTACGGTCCATGAACACTGACATTGTAAAAAGAATTAGTTTTAAAAATGAACCTTAAAAGCCGAAATCTATTGGAATGAGGACACGGTGGTGAGGAGCAGGACTCTAGATGGAGAATTTGCGTTTCCGCCTCTCCTGTGTAGCCTCACCTGAGAGTCAGAAGACAAAGCAGGCCTATGCAGCTCGCAGATGCCAGGACAGAGCTGCCGAACCAAAATGTGCCCGGCAGTGAAATGAAGGAGAGGGAGCTACAAAAGAAACGAGGAAGTCAGAAGGACAAACAAATGGTGAAGGAAGGACTGGACAATAGATTTTTATTTATTTATTTGGTCGTGGGGCCTGAACTCTGGGCCTGGGCGCTGTCCCTCAGCTCTTCAGCTCAAGGCGAACGCTCTACCGCTGGAGCCACAGCGCCACTTCCGGCTTTTTTCTTTTTGCTTATGTGGTGCTGGGGAATCGAACCCAGGGCCTCACGCGTGCAAGGCAAGCGCTCTACCACTGAGCCACCTTCCCAGCCCCGACAATAGATCGTTGGCATCACAAACTTCCAGGAAACAGAAAGGGGAGCCTGCACTCAGAAAGCCATCCGGTTGTCACCCTTCAACCCAGATCTGACACGAAGCAGACAGACAAGATGGCGGACATGGGCAACGCCACGGTTCTCTTCCTCTGCCATAGTTCTCTCTGAACAAAGCCTTGTCCAAATTATTCTCTTGGGGATGACTGATGTCTTTCATCCTGACTTGGATTCCTTGAATGGCTACACAAATAGGGACAGCAGTTCGGAGCCCGTTCTACCTTATATGGACAGAGAACACAGGCTGGATAGCTCTGCCTCACTGGACTCTGCCCTGTTCAGTCCATGTGTACGAGATGCTACCCTGAGGGACTCAAGTCGTGTTCCAAGAGCCAAGGACAATCATCTCAGGTGGGGTCAGTCCTCTTTCTCGACCCCTACAGGCTGCATACAACCCTGACTTCCATCCGTGCTTTCTTCAGTCTTGGACGGCCACTCCTTCGGGGTATGAGTTTTATTGCATTTACATTGACCGCATAGGGAGAGTAAGATTTACAGAGATAAACCACCTTTTCTTCTTCTTGGTCCTTTGAAGCCAAATTATTTCTCCGGAATCAGAGGTGACTGGAGGCTTAGTGGATTATTCTCCCCCGTGTCAGATTCCTTCCTCATTTCTGTTATAAGGAATCCTCTTCCACTCTGGGTATTTCAAATGCAAGACTCCCAGGGCTTTTGGTAATCCTAGGAAAGGCCCCTGCTGGGAGCCTTATTAGCATCTCTGCCTCTTGATTTTTAGTTAATTCCTTTTAATATTCTATTACGCTGCTGAGAGACGCGAGGAGGCGGCTCTGGGCGGCAGATTGAGGGCGATGCTTTCGCACAGCATCAAGCTTGCAGTGAGTTAATAAACTGCACGGGACCTGCTTGGAGATCACACGGAAAGAGGTGAAAAAGGCAAGGCTAGAGTCCAGCAGCGGAGCACTTCCCTCACCCGAGCAAGGGCCTCCCAGCACGGAGCTGGCAGGGGGGTGGCGCCCAGAGGGAGGCGGCCAACACTCCTGGGGGCACAGTAACCGTGCACCAGCAGCTCAAACGGTCCTCATGCCAAGAGCAGGAATGTGCTTTGGGATTTCCTATTGGTATTGTGCATGATTAGGATTCTCTTGAAGCAGTCATACAGATGGCTTTCCGTTCCGTGTGTCAGTGTCTGAGTACAGTGCATCCTGGTCTACGTCGCCCCTCCAGCTTCTCCTCATCTCTCCCAACCCCCCCACCGTGCCCCCCAATTCACCTTGTTCCATTTTCACTACATATATATGCAGGTGTTCAATCTTATGACTACATCCTTGCATCCTTCCTCTCTTCTTTCATCTACCTCCTCCCCTTCTGCTCACCTGCACACACACGCACACGCACACACGCACACACACACACACACGCGTGCACACACACACACACACGCACACGTGCACACGCGCGCGCGGACACACACACACACTTCAAGTTCTAACCTCCTGGTATTCAGTTAGACTGTAAGTCTTCCTACCAGGAAATGGTGTGATGTTCGGATAGCAAACAGACACTTGGAAAACCTCTCCTCTTCCCTATGCCTCACGGAAGGGAAAGCTGTTAGAGAATGGGTGGAGAAGAAGAGCTCAGGTGGCATTGACGTGCTTGCCCAGATCGGTGGAACGTCTCATACTGAGGCTAATTTCCAACTTTCAAGTCATAGTCACATGTGCTGCTAGTGTAGACAGGCAGAGACAGAAGAGAAAGAGACAGATGGACGGATGGCCAGACAGACAGACGGATGGACAGATGGATGGATAGATCCCAGAACCATTTCCTCGCCCTAATAAAAAGGTCAGAGCTCCCTAACTCTCTTTGGAGAATTCCTGACCACTTCCAATCCACTGGGCACCCCACCTGGCCTAACTCGAGGGGAATCCCTGCGGAATGCAGATTCCAGGCCAGTGGGTGGGGCCCCTGAGTGGGCCTGGCTGATAAAAGCCAAGGTGAGGCTCCCACCTCCACCACCTCGAGAGCTGCGTGAGCAAAACCACCACCTCCCAGCCGAAGTCTCCCGGACGGACCAGCTTCCTATGCAATGGAGGAAGATCTGGACTTGAGCTAATCCCGTACACAATAAGATGCGTCACTGCTCCTGTGAAAACTGATAGGCAGTTTTGCCTGACGACTCCAGGTGATTTTCACAGAGTGGAGCCAAGCCAAGCTCTTCTAGAAATGAACACATCCTAGTCTTGAAATCGCACACTCAGCCAGGTAAGGCCAGAGCTCTGAACTGTTATTATTTTGGAGGAAAGGATATCACACACCCTTTCAAGGATATATTTAAACCTATGGGTACTCTCCCCAGAATGATAAACAAATAGCAAAAAAAGAAAAAGAAAAGAAAACTATTTTATGTAGAATGTGTGCCTCAATGATATTGAAAGTAAGGAAGGGAAGTTTACTGAGTGAAATAAGTCGGCCCCAGAGAGACAAGGCTGTGTGTTTTCCCTCATATGCGGGAGCTAGAATTTGCCTATAAACCTGTAAGTGGGCACGTGGGGTGATGTGCAAGTGGCTACAAATGTATTAACGGAAATACAGTAGATGCAAGGCAGAACTCAAATAGCACAGTCCTTAGGAAGCAAAGTCAAAGTTCAACAAAGTAAACACCAGTGAGCAAGCAATAGAAAAGGGCAGGTGGGGATAGATGAGTGACGAGAAGGGAGGGGGAGGGAATGCAATCAAGAATCCACTTATATCCTGCAAAATTAAGAAAAGTCAAGCGGGGAGGGGGGAGGGGAGGGGGGAGAACGTTGAAAGGGTTGACTTTGATCAAGAGGAAGCACATTCAGCAACTGCTTTGTTGAAGTGGCAACTCCTTTGTACTACAGAAAGAGGGAAAGAGAAAGAGGGACTGAGGGGGGAGAGAGAGGAAGAGAGGAAGGAAGGAAGGAAGGAAGGAAGGAAGGAAGGAAGGAAGGAAGGAAGGAAGGAAGAAAGAAAGAAAGAAAGAAAGAAAGAAAGAAAGAAAGAAAGAAAGAAAGAAAGAAAGAAAGAAAGAGGAAGGAAGGAAGGGAGAAGAAAGGAAGAAAGGGAAGGAAGAGAGGGAGGGAAGGAGGGAGGGAGGGAGGGAGGGAGGGAAGGAAGGAAAAGGAAGGAAGAAGGAAGGAAAAGGAAGGAAGAAGGAGGGAGGAAGGAGGAAGGGAGAAGGGGAAGAAGGAAGGAAGGAAGGAAGGCAGGCAGGCAGGCAGGCGGGCAGGCAGGCAGGCAGGCAGGCGGGCAGGCAGGCAGGCAGGCAGCTCAGAGACATACAACTACAGTCCGGTTCTAAAGTGGCGTAAGGGAACACGTAACCTCAATCACGGATGGAAGCGTCTCCCCTGAAAGCATCCGCTGAGGCTCACACCTGCTGGGGCGCGTGGAGAGGAACGCAGGAGCGGACCACGGCAGGCCAAACCACAGCGCAAGCGCAAGGGAGACCCCATCCGCTTCCCCAGGAAGCGGATGGGCCGGGAAGGCCTCTGTCCCCCACCCCGAGCCGTGGCTGGATGTCCAAGGGTCGCCGCTTGGGGAAAGGCAGCTTCCCCTAGCTACAGGCGATGCCTGGTGGAGAACACAGACGTGAGCAGGAAGCGCGGGTGCCCGTGTCCTAACACGCAACCTGGAGGGGTGGGCGCAGCCGCCGAGTGGCTGGGCAGAGGCCCCTCAGTCCACACGGCAGCCGCCAGCAGCACGTGAGAGATTCTGCAGCTGTGGCGGCTCACCGGACTCCAGGAAAGACCCCATTCAGCGCTCTCAAATCGTGTTTGCAATGACGGGTCTGAGAGGTCTCCTCCATGATGTCTGTGTCTCCCCCACAAACACACGTGTCGTGTACTACAGTGACCGGAACATCTCCACTTCTGAATGGTTTCTGGACATGGTTGGACCCCATCCTTCCCTGAGGGACACAGACAGAGGATAATCACTTGGCCACCTGGAAATATCTATTCACTCATTAGCTCACTGACTCAACACACTTATTTTGGGGGTTGTGGGGCTTGAACTCAGGGAGCTGGACCTGAGCTCTTTTGCTCAAGGCTAGCACCCGTGAACCACAGTGCCACTTCCAGTGTGTGAGGGGTTAATTGGAGATAAAGAATCCCATGAGGATTTTTCCATCCAGGGTGTCTGCAAACCATAATCCTCAGATCTCTGCCTTCTAAGTAGCTAGGATTACAGGCGTGACCCACCAGTGCCTGGCCTTAGCACACATTTTTTTGTTCGTGTATGAGTGTGTGTGTGTGTGTGTGTGTGTGTGTGTGTGTGTGTGTGTGTGTGTGTGTGTGTACATGTGAGCTAGTCCTGGGGCTTGAACTCAGAGCCTGGGTCGTGTCCTTGAGCTTCTTTTGCTGGAGGCTACTGCTCTACCACTTGAGCAGCCACAGCTCCACTTCTGCTTTATTTATTTTTTTCTTTGAGTAGTTTATTGGAGGGAAGAGTCTCACAGACTTTCCTGCTCAGGCTAGCCTTGAACCACAATCCTCAGATCTCAGCTCCTGAGTAGCTAGGGTGACAGGTTTGAGCCACCCAAACTCAGCTTCAGCACATATAATTTTAATACCTACTCTACACCAGATTAAGCACTGAGTTCTTAAAACACACACACACACACACACACACACACACACACACA
Source organism: Dipodomys spectabilis (assembly GCF_019054845.1). NCBI lineage: Eukaryota > Metazoa > Chordata > Mammalia > Rodentia > Heteromyidae > Dipodomys > Dipodomys spectabilis. The sequence continues at coordinate 6,001,961 of NW_024870910.1, read as the reverse complement.
TAAAACACCAAGGATTGTAAAAGGCTTTTAACATTGTGATAAAGACTTGGGGTTTCTCTAGAAACCCCAAGAATTGTGGGAAGTGCTGTGACTTGAAAGATCCCTCTGTGGGTATTGGAAAGGACAGGTCACTTCAAGGGTACATCAAGGAGCCTGCTAGCAGGGAAGAAATCCAAAGACCACTGTGTCCCTCTCCAACCTTCTGTTCTGCAGGCAGCTAGTCTTGCCTCCAGCTGGCTAGGTAGGAGGACTCAGGATATAATCCTATCACTAGCAACCCAGAGGAGAGTTCCAGGCCTTTTAGGTGACCCCCAGATCGCAGACGCTCTGTGTGAAACACACAGCATCCACGCAGACCCCAGGGAACGGGCCCCTGAGGTTACATCCCTCCGTTCTGGCTTTCCTCTCCACAGCCCCAACGGCTTTGAGGCGCGGGTCCTGAGCAGGTGGGCTGAGTCTCTCAGTGAGTGGGGCTTGGGTACTCAATACAACTTATTCACAAGGTGTAGGACTAGTAACAAGAGACTGCATCTCCAATAAATAACAACCACAAATATTTTTTAAAAAATTAGCCAGCTATAGACTGGAAGAGAGAACAGGAAAAACACCATATTAATAATAATTATTGGAAGGTGATAGCTTGTGTTCCCTAACACAGTTCCAACACAAATGTCACTGTGAGAGGCGATATTTCATTTCACTACTAACAAATCAGGCATTTAGTGTACTGGGGGAGAAATGAGTTGGAACTACTTTAAAGCCATGTTAACCAGAGAAACTGCAAAAATATTTATATTCTTATGAAGGAAGGAAGGGATGTCCCTCCTGGGCGTATTTAAGAATTCCCCATCTTTTGGATAAATGGTAATGCTCAGTAAGAAAAAAAGAAACAGAAAAAGAAAAGGATGACCTTAACAATAATCCTCTCCAGGCCAGCTAGGACTCGGCTTGCCAACGGACCAAAATCATTTGCAATATGTGCAGGATAGAAGTTTCTAGACTGATTTAAAGAGATGATAAGCTATGATAAACCTAAAACAACATTAAAAAAAATAGAATGATCCAAACTCCTCAAATCTGGACCAGCTTTCTTCCCATAGGGTGGGCCTTGGTCATATGTAAAATCACTCACCAACCTTTTGTGTGCTGTCTGCAGTTCGGCTCAGTCGCCCAGTGGGGTTCAGGACAGGAAAGATAAAGAGGAGGAGAAAACCAATCCATTCCGAGAGGTGTTTCATATACTGAATGGGATTGCTAAACCAAACCCTGGTCTGGCATGGTCAGGGCTTTCTGTAGCCAGTTCCCTTCTCTGTCCTTCCTTCTTAGAGACCTCAAGCAAGGGCCATATGGAAAATTTCACGGGATAAACGGTGATGTCAGTGCCTAAAAGCCATCCCCCCTGGGGTGAGCCCCTTTCATTCTTTGTCATTTCTAGTGGCCAATATGGATGTTACACCTGGAAGAGAGCGCCTCCGAAAGGGCCTGACCCGTGAGCCATTTACTTTTCAAACAGCTCCAAAGGACTTTCAACGTCCTGTTGATTTACTGCGGACGGTACCGATTCTTAGGAGACTGGAAGCTGTTATTCTGAATGGGTACTTTGGTGGGACAGAGTCAAGGAAAGCCACGGGTCTGATAAATCTGTGCAGGGCTGAATGTCTTTGAAACAAACACCAGGCCCGTACCACGAAGAGGCATGGCGGGGCGAGGCACCGCCCGGAGGCACCAGGCGCTCAGAACAAACGACTCCAGGCTTAGTTTGCCTTCCCAATCTCCGAGGTTTTGAATACCAACAGAGCCAACAGATCCCTGTTGAAATAAGCTCCGAGAACCATCCCGTGTGTGCTAACAGGAATCTTGGGTGATTAAACGAGAGAGAAATCCGCATGAATAATCACATCTGATACGCGAGGTACGCTCGACGCCCCTCTGATGAGCCCAACTCCGTCCCGCGTGGACCATCGCACGCGGGATTGATTCAGTCTCATTGCCTTACTCACCTAGTAACAGAATAATCCTTTAGGGCAGCCATTTAGAGGAGCTGACGGCTGGGATTCGAGAGCAGCTTCGCCTCTCGGCTTCGATGTGGTGGGACCTTGGGATCGTGTTCTTCACCTGTCCCTTGCTGTTCTACCCTGACAGCTCACAGATTTCTCCGTGCTCAGGGCTACGTAGGCGCCAAAGCACTTTCCTGGCTGCTCCAGGACGGTATCAAAGCCAACAACAACAGGAGCCTGAACGCTTGGTGAAGGGCAGGTATTGTTGGGGTTGAATCCAACTTACCCAGGAGGAGTCTGTCAGCTTGCCTGAGAAATTTAAAAGAGTCTATTTAGCCTGGCACTGTCACCGCGTCCCTTATTTATGTTTCTCAATGGGAGGGGAGCGGGAAAGAGCAGCCAGAGGAGCTGGTTCCTGCAGCCATCCAGCTGCTCAAGCAGTTAATATAGCTGTAGAAGGAACATGATTTACACAAGAGCACTTCCCTGGACACGTGCATGTGAAGCCTTAGACTCACTCATTCTGGGAGATAGACACACACGCACGCACACACACGTGTACTCTGGTTCTGATTGGCACACGGAAGACAAATGAAGGATAGGAATGTTTAAACAGCCTCTATTCACAACCTCTGCCCTTGATGGTACACAGGAGACTAGCTGACTTGCTGACAAAAATAAAACAAAACAAACAAACAAAAACCCACTCAGATTTGCCTGCAAGTAACAGAGCCAGGAGAGCTCTGAGCGAGTTGGGAGTGGAGGCCACGGGGAAGGACGGCTGACTGAGGAATCACATTGGCAAAAAACACAACACGGGGATACCAGGATCCACGGAGCTGACCAACCAGACGAGAGAAGCAGGCCCAGACTTCAGCCTGACCGGTGAGCAACTATCATCCCCCACCCCCCATTTCTGTGCACGACGGCCAGGTGGGAAGCGTAGGGGGACACATACCTGGTAGGGACCCTGGGTGCAGCCGCAGTAGCTGGTCTCCATGGTGTAGCTCCTGGCCACGCCCATCTCCCGCCACACCACCACCCTGGCTGTGGAGGCTCGAGACTTCTCCACGGAGAAGCTGCAGCTGCTCATCGTGAAGGCTGGCGCCAGCTTATCCAGAATCCGAGGCAGAGTCTGCAAGAGTTAAGAACGAGAAGATGGAGCGAGGAGGAACTTGCGAACGCTCGCTACAGAAATCGAGCATCTCTAGCTAGCCAAGAGTTGGTGCGCGCTACTGCGAGGCATTTATGCGCCTGAAGGCACGCACCCCCAACTTCTCTTTCTGTTCTTTCTGCAGGGGAGGAAACTGGAGCCCACGGCTTGAGTCCCACCAGCGCAGAGCAATTCCGACAGGAGGTTGGAGCACCAGCCTCGCCAGGACTGCACCACCAGCCTCGACTCCCCCTTTCCACCTCCCGGCGTGTCTCGGCTGCACTGCTGAATTGAGCCCCGGGAAAGGCCAGGATGTCACGGGGATCTGAAAGCCCACAGAACGACCCCAGCTTCCCTAGTTGGGGGGGGTCACAGGAAGGCCCCCAACACCATCGGGACCACCGGTTTCCAGATCACTCAGCAAGACGAACGAGGGAAAGTTCACTTGTTTCCTTGAGCAGATGATTGCCAAAAGGTACTTAAAAAAAAAAAAAAAGTAGTCTCTTCCTCGAAGCCATAAATCAGAGGCAGAATCCACTGTAAAACTCCTGAAACTCCAGCCTCTCTGGATTCATGCATCCCACCTTCTCTTGGAATTAAAGGGCCTTATTTATGACTGCGTAATCTCCGGCATCTGTGTTACCGCTAGTCTAAGTGGCACGGACAGGACTGGCAACCACGCGAGCACCGCAGAGGACAGCGACTCAGAGCTGATGGCGCTCACAGCCCCGGGGTCAGCTCCGGCAGTTTCAGAGCTTCGGTGACACTGACAACAGGGTGTCCTCGCTTTAGTACTGACGAAATAGTCACAAAACAGCACATACGATAAAATCATCCTAGCCACTCAGGAGGCTGGGAGCTGAGGATCGTGGTTCGAAGCCAGCCCGGGCAGGAAAGTCTGTGAGACTCTTATCTCTGGTGAACTATGAGAAAAAGAAGAGGCAGATGTGGAGCTCAAGTGGCGGAGTGCTACCTTTGAACAGAAAGCAGCTCCGTGACAGCGCGCCCAAGCCCTGAATCCGAGCCCCGAGATGGACGCCAAAAAGAGGGAGGGAAGGAGGGAGGAGGGGAAGGAGGGAGGGAGAGAGAAAGGAAGGGAAGGGGGAAGGAATGGAGGGAAGGAATGGAGGGAGGAAAGGAGGGAAGGAAGGAAGGAGAAAGAAAGAAGGAAAGAAAGGTCCGAATTTGAGGCTTTGGTTCAAATATAAATCACAGATACAGGTGCACACCATTTGACAAGAATATGGATACATGATTCTTACTCTACGCCATAAATATTGCCGGCTTCACTTTCACGTGGTTCAAAACACTTTCTCATTGCTTTTGGAATCTCTCCTCTGGCGCAAGTCCATCCGTTAACCACCCTGCATCTGAGCAATGTACAGTTACCTTTCTGTTGACTTATGTAATTCTATTGAGTTCAAGGGCATTATTCTTTTGCATTGCATCCATATTTTATGGCCCACAATAGGGCCCGTCTAGGTACTTTATGAGTTGGGGAAGAATGTGTATTCTGTTGTTGTTGGAGTCATCTATAGCTGTCAATCATATTCGGTTGATTGACGGCACTGTTCAGTACAGAGATGTACTTATTGATTTTCTTCCTGCTAGATCTATTCAATAATAGAGGGACTATGTGGCCTCCAGTTGTAACTGTGTATTTATCCATTCCTCTTTTCACTATGTTGATCCAATTAGATACACACATGCTAATGTCTTCTTGGAGCACATATAAATACTTGATACTTTTCCTCACTTTGATGTCTGTTCTATATGAAATTAATATAACTAATCCTGCTTTCTTTTGCTCAGCATACATTTACGTGCCATCTACATATGTCTCCTACTTTATATGGCATTCTTGAGGACCATATGTAGTTTCGGTCTTAGGTATTTTATTTGGTTTTTCTTTTGTTGTTGTTTGATGAGTCGTGGGGCTTGAACTCTGGGCCTGAGCGCTGTCCCTGAGCTCTCTCACTCAAGGCTAGTGCCCTACTACTTTGAGCCACAGAGCCACTTCTGGTTTTCTGGTGGTTAACTGGGGATAAGAGTCTTATGGACTTTCTTGCCCAGGCTGGCTTTGAACCTCGATCTTCTGATCTCAGTCTCCTGTGTAGCTAGGATGTCCGGCTTGAGCCACTGGTGCCCAGCTGGCTCTTAGGTTTTTGACAAGTTCTGTGTTTGAGAATGTGGACAGTCAACGCCATTGTTGAGACATTTGGGCTGATATCTACTGACTTTTTGTCCCCTTCCTATTCTCTTTCACCCTCCACTCTTTTTCTGCTTTTTGTGATTGCAAATGAACATTTTTTTATCATTCCATATTCCCTCTTTTCGTTTTTTTTTCACTTTTTTGTGGTTGCTTTATAATTCTCAATATGCATGCACAATTCATCCAAGCCCAATTTCAAATGATTTGATACATATCATTCCACAGAAAGTGTGAATATCCTTTAGTTACAAAATAATCTTAATGATGAACCGTGTCTGGTGGGCATTTTATAACCCCAGCTTCGGGGGTTATAAAGTGGAGACAAGGAAGCATGGAATTCAAGGCCAGCTTGGGCCACATTCACGTCATTACGGTCACTCCTGTCACCGGGAAACATGAGCACGTGGACTGCTGCGATGAACAAACTGACTTCCATTAAGCTGATCGAAAATAAAATCCTAAGAGCTTTTCTATTTCCACGTCACTTGGTTTTCCTCCGGTGCTTTTCACAGGAGTCCGCGTCTCTGGCCTACATTCTTCCTTCTCTCCGAAGATCTCCTTTCAAACCTCCTCTCAGGCAAGTCTACAAGAAACACATCTCCTCAATGCTCCTTATCAGAGAAAGTCTTATTCTGCCTCCACTTTTGGAGTGTAACTTCTCAGGGGAAAGGATTCTGGGCAGGTGCAGCGTTCGTCTCAGGGCTGAACTTTTTACTCCCTTCTCTTTTTTTTTTCCAGTTCTTCTTGGGAGGTCAGGGGTAACATCATCCTGTTGCCTTACTTTGGGATGATAAGAGTTCTTTGTCCCTTTGCCTCCTTGTAGTATATAGTTTAATTTTCAGTAGTTTGAAAATAATATTCTTCTGCATCTGGGTATCTTTGATGGGGGGGGGGCGTGGGGGCAGAAAGGCAGTGAGTTCAAGGACAGCCAGGGCCTTGAAGGTAAACACACACATGTAGACAAATAGCGATCGCATGTCATTATTGCTACCGCTATGACTGTTATGCTGGCTTGGTGCTGTCTGAGCTCTCTGGTTTGGTGTCTTGACATTAAGTGAGTCTGTTTTTCACCAGCTAATACAATCCCAGGGCAATGGCCGTGCGTTCTAAGCCACTGCCTGTATCTTGGGGGGGGCTTGATTAACTAGGACCCTCCGCTGGAGTCTGGCCCACAGGGCACAGGTCAGGTGAAACCGATCATCCTCCGCCTATTTCCACAGGAATCGCCGATCTGTTCAAGTAACCGGCGCCAGAACTGCAGCACTGTGAGTTTTCATCTCGTTTCTCTTTTAGTTTTGCATAACTAGTTCCATATGAGAGAAAGAGAGGCAATGACAGCATTCTAGATGGGAACTTGTGTGCGTGGGTGCGTGTATGTGTGTGTGTGTGAATAGGAAACAGATGAGTTCTACAGCTCAAAAGGAACATTACAGTCCCACAGGCATGTAAAGGGGCTCAAATGAGATGTCCAAAGTATAAGAGACATATATATTTGTATATGTATACATTTATATTGTAATAGCATGTACACTTATTATGAACGTGTCCTTCAACAGACTTTTCTGGCTCTTCTTTTCTAAACGTAGGCTATAGAAATTTTATTTAAAGATGATTCAAGAGCAGAAAGATGCCGCTGTGATCCAGCCTGTTCCTAGACACAAAGTACCAGGCATCTCGTTACAGAGATTAGAGACAGGCAGAGCAGAGCCCAACAGACCAGGACGGAGAGAAGTCCAGCTCCCACAGACACTTGCTGATGGATTACTCAGCCTGCCTGAGTTTGGGGGCCTTAATCTCTACAATGGGAGAATTAGTCTTCCCTGGTTATGGTTGTTCCAAGGAACAAATGGGAGTATATTCCTATCTAGCCACGGCCTGGGACAGGGGCCGGTGTGTTCCACTGTCCGGAGACGGCGCAGGCAGAGACTGTGAGAGGCCTCAGGATGAGCTGTGCACATTTGGGTTCGCACCGGGTCACGACCACGCAGGTGCTGTAGTGTCAGGTGCGAGGTTAACCAACCACGTGGGGGGGGAACAGGCTGAGCCGGATTCAAGTACGCTGCTTTTTTTAAAGCACTGTAGAAATCCAATCCATCGTCTTACCTGACTTCGATTTGACTCTGAAGAGACCCTCCTGAGGTCCCCCAATCCAGAGCACTCCCCAGGAAGCCAGGAGCCTGTCTGAGAAGCAGGGCCTTTTAAACGGGAAATACCTTCACCTCCCACTGTCTTCTCATCCATGGACGACGCACGTGCCAGGGTTGTGGGGAACCCCCGTTACTCCTCCCTACGGTTCGGGGTGGAGTTCAGCCATGACTTGTGTTTGAAAGAAAAAGGGGCGATGTGTGTGGCTTTCCATCCTTCATAGGGAACGCGGTATAGACGTCAGAACGTGCATTTGTTCACTGAACAGACATAAGCAGCGCATCCTCTAGTGCTGTGAGACATTCTACGAGGTGCGGTAGACAGAAGTTTTAAATACACATGCAATCTGTGAATGCATGTATTTAGATTCATCTTTGGCACCGTACGATGACTCCTGAGTCGTTATTTCTACCTGTCATCAAGACTGGGAACTGATGAACAAGATCAGTGCCAGAGAATGTCACGCCAGAGCGGGCATTTCCCTTGCAGGAGCGTGCAACCCTGGTTTTATTCTGTCTCTCCCCGGTGTCCTCAAAGGCTGCGGATTTCATTATCGCAGGATTCCCATCTTCTGCTTCGTCCGTCTTCTTGAAATCAAACTTGAACCAAAGCTTTTCAACAGCAAGGTTTATCATCTCCTCCTCCTCGTCCTTCTCTTTTCTTCTCCTTCCTCCCTTCCTTCGTTCCCTTCCTTTTTCTCAGGAGATCCTCTACTTAGCTGGCCTTAGACTTTCAATGCTTCTTCCTTAGACACTTGGAAGTGCTGATCACTAATTTTTTAATTATTATATAAATGCACAACACAGTCCTATCAGCTTTAAAGTAAGTATTTTAGTGAAGGTGGTCGTGAAACCAGCCACAATTCAGCCCCAGAACGCAACCATTGCTGTAATTCTTCCTATCCTCACATATATTCTCCCAAACTGCCAGCCTTTTGGGTCTCATTTCCATCCAAATAGAATCTTACATATTTTTTTTTGCCTTTGGGCATTCTGGATAGCAATTCTCCTATTTACAAGTCAAGTGTAGCTGGGATCACAGGCAGCTATTACAATACACAGCTCTTGGTTTGTTGTGACGAGATCTCCCAGTTTTTCCCCCCCTTCAAAACTGGACTTGAACTGTGATTTCTAGATTTCTCTGTGATTTCTCTAGATTCTCTAGGTACAAGCCACTATTTCTGCCACTTACTGTATTTTTGGAGCATGGGTAAGTAATACGGCAGTTTGGTTTTTTCAAAACTGGAGAACCTGTTCTACTGCATGAATACATATTGTACTTTATGTACATATACACACATGGTAGGCACACACCAACTGGGGGTATTATATGTAATGCTGTTATAAACATTCATTGCAAGTGTTCATTTGGGTGTGGCTTTCCACTTCTACACAAATACATGTGCAGAGAATTGTTGGGTTGCCTGTTGAAAGTACTTTTATCCTTCAGGAAACTATTGATTTGTTTCCTAAAGTGTCTACACCATTGTACATTTCCACCATTGTACATAAATGACAACATCGGTTTCCAAACCTCCTTTCTCAGACAATTGGCAATTCTGATCCTTTTCTAAAATTATTATTATTATCGCTGCAGTGATGGTGTACTGCTATCCTGTCATGGTTTCAATTTGTAATTACCTGAGAAATATTAGTAATGAATAATAATGAGTAGCATTTCTATGATTTGTTTACATGAGTAATTTACATATGAGTCATTTGCATTTCACCTTAGGAGAAGTGTCCAATTACATCTTCTGCTCAATTTCTGGGTTTTTTTTCCTTCTTTTTAATTTTTTAAAATTGTTTTGTTGGGGCAGGGAACATAGTTAATGATACAGTCTTGCCTAGCATGGATGAAACCATAGCTTGACACCACAATTTAAAAAAAAAAATAAGTAAAAGTTTGTCTTCTTGGCTTGGAAAAAAATTCTTCCTGTATTCTAGACACAGCAGCCTTTTATCACATGGATGATTTTTGAACATTTTTCTCATTTTCCATTTTGAAGAGCAGAACCCTTTAAATGTAAGTCCAATTTATCTACCCTTTCGTTTATAATTAATTCTTCAGGGATAAACTACACCCTGGAAACAATGAAGTCTGTAGAAACCAACTCTTTAGATTCAGGTTTAAAAAAATCCTATACTATAGATTTTTTATTCTATAACATTGCCAGCTTCTTCTTTAAAAAAAATGTGTTTGTTTGCAAAATGCTTTTTGGAAACGCCAGCACTTTCCTGGATTAAATAAATCTCTCTTCTTGTTCCTCTCTGAAATGTGCGCGGCGTAGCTTGTCAGCTCCATCTGCTTGAGGAGCTGGGGTAGCCTGTGATCTGTGCTTCTTCAGCCCAGAACGCTTTCGTTCCCAGTGCTCGATATATCTGGGGGTCTAGAGGACCTTCAAAGTTGTGGCCAGTTCTCAAATAGCTCTAGATTTCTTTTGCCTATAAACAGGGTCTAGTTTATACAAAGACATACATTTTCTCAAAATTCCGGGATAAGAAATGGCTGGTCTTCATCCTTCTATTACCTTCTCATTTCAAAGATTTCTTCTGTACATTTGTGTGTGTGTATGTGTGCATGCACACACATGCATGTCCATCCTTATATTGATAAAGCTTTTTCTTTTTCTTTTTTTCTCCTAAGACAGGGTCTCTCTGACTCCGCCTCTTGAGCATGTTACCTGTGCAGATTTGATGACTATAGAATGTTGGGGTTAGGAACAGCTGTAGGGAAGAAAGTCACAAACTCTTGCTATTCTTCCACGATGATCTAACAAAAAGAATCATTTTCAAGCTGCTGTCTATACTGGGTCAATTTCCAGAGTCCTAAAATGATCGTTTTTGAGGACTTTTTTTTCCAGGTTTGTACATGTGTTTTGTAAATGGGGTCATCGACTTATTTGGACCAACACAACCAGCAATTGTTCCCAAAGGGTTGATTAATAACACTGACACTGAATAGATGTGTCGGGTCTGTGTGAAATATAATAGAACATGTAATTACTCTATTGACAGTAATGCTGAAGGATTGGAAAGTCAGGCTGGGAATGTGCTCAGTGGTAGAGCGCTTGCCTAGCATGCATGAAGCCCTGGGTTCAATTTCTCAGTACCACATACACAGAAAAAGCCAGAAGTGGTGCTATGGCTCAAGTGGTAGAGTGCTAGCCTTGAGCAAAAGAAGCTCAGGGACAGTACCAGGCGCTGAGTTCAAGCCCCAGGCCTGGGAAAAAGAAAAAAATTAATCATGCACACAGGTAAAGGTAAATGGAGAAGAAAAAGAAAATCAGGGAACAGATTGAGTCTTTCCAAACTTCATAGCTCACTAGATTTTTACCTCTTTGAACATAATCCTTAACCTGGTAGATGAAACTATTTTGTACACAGTTAACCAGCAGACCCCACGGGAACCATTTAGAAGAGGACCATTTAGAAGAGGCCGCTGCCACGGTAATTTTCCTCCTCCTCATATAACTTTGCAGCAAAGGGCTCTGTGTCTTTTTGAGGCTGGTGTACCTTAGCTCTCTGAGCCCTCCTTTCTTTCCTCCTCCTCCTTCATTCCTATTTGTCACCGTGGGGACAGCAGAATTCTAGCCAGTGAACCCCCCTGTGTAATTATTGTGTTCTCCTATTATCTACAGTCTCAGAGGCAGGATCTGTCTGCCTATCTGCCTATCTATCTGTTATCAAAAGTAATCAGACCGGGCCTGGGCACTCTCTTGGTGTTTGTTGCTCAAGGCTAGCGCTCTACCACTTAAGTCACAACTTCACTCCCAGCTTTTTTGTTAGTTCATTGGAAATAAAGAGTCTCACACAGTTTTCTGCCCAGGAATGGCTTGGAACCTCAATCCTCAGATCTCAGCATCCTGAGGAGCAAAAACCCAAGGGTTGAAGTCACCAGCACTTGGCTCTAGAGTATTTTAATATCTTCAGGGCTTAAAAAAATACATTAGTATTTAAAATATCAGGTTTTTTTTTTGAAGTACCGGTACTTTAATATCTTCATTTTTAGGTGGATGGAGTGGTGATCCGGAGATAAGATGTTCCTGACTTAACTGCACAGGGTTAAGACTTAGTGTAAAGCCAGGCATTAAAATCAGGCTCACTGTCCCCAATGCCCATGCCTTTTATATTATATTGAATCACATAGAAAGGAGAGACAAGGCAACGGGGGAGGGGCGGGGCAGCAGACCATTCTTAAACACCAGTGCAGGGCCGCCTCCCAGCCATAATCCTGCTTCTGTTAGAGATCTCTACTTAAAATAATCACGTTCCTATTTGGAAAATTGAAAATCAAGAGGACTCACTCTCTCTCTCTGAGGGAAGGTGGCTGGCTTAGCAAACCATGCATGGGGCACGGGTCTCCAAGAAGCGCTGGGGGTCTCTCCCCATGACTTACCCTGTAGCTGACATCCTCCACGAGACCAGAGGCCCCCACGGCGCAGCCCGCTTGCCACAGCGTCTCCTTCACGCTGCACCCGTAGAGAAACACGTTCTTCCTCTGGGAGTGGCCGTGGAAATCACAGAAGACCTGCAGCCACCACACGGCAGGAAGAGAACAAACAAACGCGCCCACATCAGCCCCACTCGGGGCTTATGCCTGTGCAACGCCACACTTCTCGGGCCGGTGCTGTTAACTCTGAGGCTGCCAGGTGGGGCACACTGGGGTGATGGGGAGGAAGCACCGTACCCCTGGAATTAGCAGGGCAGGGGTGTGAAACTCGGGGTGCTGAATGTCAAGAAGACCCCCTTTTGAGAAACGTCCCAGTGCCTGAGAAGACGCAAGATCAGAGCTGGGAGAGGAACCACAACAAACGCACTTAAAAATATAAATGACAGTGTTAAATAATGTACAAAGTCAATAGGAGAGATCTATTTTAAAGCGATGAGTTAAACACACACACACACACACACACACACACACACACACAGCGGAGTTAATAAATCACTGTAATGCTCCTCCAGCTTCAAATGCAACCACTGAGTCACTATTACAACTCAATGGCTGCCCTGGAGAAAGTTGATTCTTTGTTCTTGCTTGCCGTAGATCAGGTGTGACTTTCTCCTGCCTGGCTGCACTCTCAGATCTCAGCTAAAGGAGAAGCCCTAATTTGGGACCTGCTATTTTTGTAGCAGAGGGGGAAAAAAAAATTAGTCAGAGGTTTTGATTCACGCGCTGACTATTACAGCTTTTGCTGAAGCAAAGCCAATGTCTTCTCTCTGCCCACGACCCACTCATCAAAGGAAAGTCACCTTGTTCATGGCTCAGGGAGGTAAATTCCTTTTATGTGTTTGTTCTGCGAGCCACATGGCAAGGGACGGGGATGTGAAATCCCATTCCTACCAAGACAGATGTCAATAATGAAGATAAGCGGAAAAAAAAAAAAAATCTAATCCACGTCCAGTGACTCTCACGCTGAACTCTGCACCGCGCCACCTAGAGGCAGAATGTGTCTCTCTTCACCCTGGGACTCAGCCGCGCCAGAGGACATCTTTGTGTATGAAGAACCCACAGGTACGAAAAGCAGCAACTAAGAGAAAAGCAAGAAACCAACATCTCTTGTTTCCATTTCCTGGAGTTCCTTTCGATAAATATTACTGTATAGGATCAGACGCGCCTTGGTGTTCCTGCGCGCATCCTCCTTTAGTCTGTGTGAACGCCTGGAGACCTGGTATAATTTATCATGTCCCGGTGCATTCTTTCGTTATACCATCCGGTGTGCTTACGTGGAGATTTAGAGGTGCATTCTAGCTTACCACAAATGAGGGAAAACACGCAACCTGTGTTTCTCTGGGCCTGGCTTACTTCATTTAATGTGAGTCTCCCCTCCCCCAAGTCTTTTATTTCCTTACAGATGGTTCAATGATATCAGTCTTTCTGATGGATGAGTATAATCCCATCGGGAGGGTAAGAGGAGGTACAGAAATGGAGGGACTAAGCAGGCAGCAGTTGATCTCACTGGACACTCTATCGAAAATGAACTCTGCAGCCTGTGGGTGGGGATGGGAGAGGAAAAACTGGGAGAGAGCAAGGGAAGGGGTGACACTGTTCACAAAGAGCTATACTCCGCCTGACTTATGTAACTAGCCCCTCTGGACAATGCTTTTATCATAATTAAGATGCATGAAGGAAAAAAGAAAGAAAGAATGGAGAGGCACAAGACAGGCAGAGGCTTCGAAAGCGCTTGCCCCTAGATTTGCCCTCCTGCTGTCTCTAGGAATCGGCATAGGCTTGTCTGCTGGAGGAGGGAGCCACACCACAAGGTCACCCCCAGACAGGTGGACAGATCCTGTCTTAAGACTATCCGTCCCTAACCTACCTGCTCCAGCTGGAGGAACGATCCCATCCACACAGACCATGCTCGAATCAGAATCGTCATGAAGGACGTGTCGTTTGTGTGAAAGCCGCTAAGTGTGGGGGGGTCATCGTTAGTCAGCCAGAGCCGAATGCTACATTCATCTGTCCAGTTCGTCTATACAGCTCCCTCCATTCGACACGCAAAATGCACAAACGAAAGAAGTTGCACCGCGCCTCCTCTCCCACCGCCACACTCCCGTCTAAGATCCTGTTAGTGTTTCTGTATTCTGTGTGTGCCTCCTTCCAGTCCCTGATTGGAGAGAGACGCTTTCATTCGGTTCTCCCAGACAACCTCACTGAACTCGAGGAGTCCTACTCCTCACTCGTGTTTGGAAGGGGCAGGTGGACTGCGCACTCAGTCACTCGTCCAGTTCTGAAGTGGTAGCAGATGGACGCCCTAGGTCCCTACATCCGAAGGGCTCGGGTCAATTGGTGACTGGGGCCAGGCTCCCAGACCTTAGAAGCTCTCCAGTATGGATTCACGCTACCCACTGAAGATCTTTCCTCCATCTTGGGAGATGTTTATTTCCTTTCCCTTCTTGGCCACATATGAAAATAGCACTGGAGAATCTAAGGGACTTCAAAGCCAAGAATCTATCTTTTTTTTTTTTCTCTCATGCTTGATGTGGAAGTGTCGGGTTGGCAAAAGTCACTGTCTCTTGAATCAACCCACTGGGAAGATGCTAGAAATAAAAACACACGATGGTTAGGGGAAAAGAGGGGGGAGTGTATTTTTTTTTTTTAGGTTTTAATTTTAGATGAATTCAGCTGGAGAAAAGAACTGTTGTTATTATTTTTTATTATTATTTTTTTCCCCAGGATCCTTCCAGACCCTGAAAGCTGAGATAAATGACAAATGCCAGGCCCGTTCACCTGTGAGACGGAACACAGCCACGCCCTAGGAGATCTCGTGGGCTCTGAGGACTCGGGATAGAGGAGATGGAGACATTGTTCTGCTCGCTGCTCAGATGACATCCTCCAAAATAAATGCCTGTTACTTATCAGAGACATGTGTTCCTCCAAATTGCAGGGGGCAATTAGAAGACAGTGGAGGGAGCTTTCCTCTTTCCCTTTTCTGAAAGATTGAATACTGACATTTTCTTCTAGTATAATTCTAGGCTAGGGTAGAAAGCAGTAACCTCCCCCCACCCCCCACCGAGTCTAGGTACTGTGTATCTGCAGGGTTAATTAATCAATAGGCCTGTCTTGCTCTCTTGTCAATTGATCTGTCATCTATCTACTGGATGCCTGTTATGTGGCCGGAGAAATAAACGTTTGAATGTAACAGAGTGTCTCCTTCCACGGTGGCAATAATAATACCAGGAATTCATTGATGACAGACTTAGACACCCCTGACTAAAAAGTGTCTTTAAATATATCCTGTAATCCACACAATTATGCCACCATGTGCTAAAAATCCACATGCATTATATTATTTAGTTAATATAATAAAGAGTACAACAAGGAGGTAGATGGTATCCAAGGTCCTCGTTTTATAGCTGAGAACACTCAGCTTCAGTTAAAACTCAACTCCTAGGAAGTGCATGCGCACCTGTGTGAACCCCGGCTTGCCCTCGTTTGGAGATGAAGTTTTTCATTTCGGCATTGGTTTATCCAGAGATATTTGGGGGAAATGATCTTATAAGCTACCAGGTCACCATGCTGCAATCATAGGGTTCCCCGAGATGGGAATGGAGGCACCCTGGGTCCTCTCGGAGGTGGCGTCCTGGAATGGTACCTGGGACAAGGATGCGCACCACACGGCAGCCTGGCCATCACCCGAGGCCGAGTCTCACCAAGCGAATGGGAAGCAGAGAAGACCGAGGTTGGCCTCTGAGACCGACAGTGATTCCAGAGCCCAGGGCCAGAGGAGAGCGGATGGGATCTAGGTGCAGAAGGGCGCCCCGGGCAGGCGGCTCCGTCCCCTCATAGCCCATGGCAGGCCCATTGGGCATTTCCAGAAGGCAGTGACAAAGCCTTTAGAGCATTTGAGGAAGGAGGAGATCATTTGGTCAGGGGTATCACAAACTCCTAAGGAAATACTCCGGGTGGTACACCAGTGCATACACATGCATCGGCTGAAACGCAGTAGATTCAGGGGAGAATTCTGATAGTGTCCTTCTTCAGGAAGCCAAAGTCAAAGTTGGGCAAAATATAATACCAGGAAGCAGATGGACCATAGAGGTCAGGTAGAATCAAGGGGGGAGGGGTGGACGAACAAAGAGGAGAAGATGGACAGAAAGTAGCCAAGAAGCCAACGCATATCCTACAACATTAAGAAGGGGGTGGGGAGAGGAGGAAGGGCTAAGAATTTCAAAAGGAGTGACATCGATCAAGAAATGGCGCACTCATAAGCTGCTGATAAATGGCAACCCCTTTGTACAAGTACTTAAAGAGCATACTAAACGTTTCTAAAAAGAATGGATTGGGGAAATATACGCATGAATGGAAATACCACAACAAAATTCCTTTGTACAAATTCATGTACAAACGAACAGTCGTGTGTTTAAAATAAATGGGTCCGAGCGACCAAGCCCAGACAAGAGCCACCAGCCTCAGGTGGAAGAACTCGGAGAATGAACGGTGTGAGAGCGAGGAAGGAAAATCCATGCAAGCTTGCAGACTGAACCGACGTGGAGCGCCGGCGAAGAAGATGTTCAGGATAATATCTGAGCTCGGGAGCTCAGTCAATAAGACAATGATTGTGCTCCTCCCCGGGGCAAGGGAACTCAGGGAGAGGCACCCACCTGGAAGGTTCTAGGGCATCTCATTTAGTGAGGTTGGAGCTCTGGTGCTGCGTGTGGGACTTCAGATCCCTGGCTAACCCAATTCCCCTCTTCACCTCCTGGCATGCTTTCTCTCTAGCCGAGGGTCTTGTCTGGTGTGGGTCGGATGATGAGCTTACAACCCGGCTCTCGGGGCCTCTCCTGAGGAGCTTTTCCCAGGGAATGCTTGTCTCAGCTAAACTGGGAGACTAATTGGATGCACACGAACGTGAGGTCTACCGTTTCCCACTGGGCGATGGGGCTGATGGGGGCCGCATTCCTATGCTCCCCTCCTCCACCCTTCCTCTGTCTCGTTAATTGGGGGCCCCTGTTCATAGAGGTTACCCCCATTTCAAAACACACCTCCACACACCTCCCCGAGCCCTTCCCTGGCTTCCCACAGCTCACTATCGCTGCCTGTGTTTACTGTTCTGTTTGCTGGCTTTGAGCTGCCGCGTTTTTCCATTCCTGACATCTGCATCTCGCTCTTTGATTCCAGCAGGGAGGCCACTGCATTATTTATTCCATTGCCACAGGAAAATGAAGGCAGCGAAGCTCAAGTGTGTGTGTGGGGGGGGGGGGGGCGGGGATGGGATTGGGAGAAAATGGGATGGGAAACCTCCCAGAGCAGGACACTTCTAACGAAACCCGCACCCCAGGCTCACGGACGCCCTGGGGACTTCGTGCAGGGGCAACGCTGTGCAGACAGCATTCTGCCCGTGTTCCTGCAATGTAGTGGGTGTCTCCGTGAGGGAGGTGCTGGCAATGTGTGCTGTGCCCTCCACGGCCCAAGTGTACAAGAACGCATGTCCCAGTTATTTTATTCATAGCCAGAGCTCCTCCCACCCCTCTGCAATTGTTCCAGAACATTCCCCCCCACACACACACACACAACACACACACATATACCAAAATCTATGCCTACTTAGGTCAGTTTACATAAAATAGTGTCATGTTTACATGTAAATGTATGCCCCATCCCCTGGAACGCTTTACATCTCTTTAGATTACTTTTCATGCCTCATACCATGGGACCGTTAATAAATATTCTATTATGTCATACCACATGTTGTTTAGGGAATAGTTATCAAGAAGAGAAAACGTGTTTTGTTCCCTTTGCAATGTCTGGACCAGCTGTAAGTCTTTGGATCTGCGTTTGGAACCAGGGATGGAGAAGCTGCTTATTGTACCTGATGAGATGGTATCTCACCTGAATGATCAGCACCTTCTCTCTCACACTCACACACACACACACACACACACACACACACACGCATGCATGCACCACGGTAACCATGGGAGATATGGGCTCTCCTCTATTAGAACCCATAAAAATCAATGCAGAACTGGAAACTGGTGGCTCACATCTACAATCTTCGCTATTCATGAGGCTGAGATCTGAGGATCTCAGATCTTGGATTTCCAGGTCAAGAAAGTCCATGAGAGTCTCATCTTTAATTAACCACCAAAAAGAAAAAGAAAAAGCCAGAAGTGGAGCCGTGGCTCCAAATGGTAGGATGATGGCCTTGAGTAAAAAATGCTTGAGTCCAAGCCCTAGTCTAGCACAAAAACAAAAACAAAGAACCTTACTGTCTAAGTCACCTCGTTATACATCTATGACCCACTAAGTCATCATAGCTAAGGCCCAATGTTTATTTCAATGTCTCCTCTATGCAACTATCTATAATTTTATAGACATCCATAACCTGAAAGGGATTTTTTTTTAAATTTTGGGTATTTTTGTTCAGATTGAGCCAGCATCTGCCATGGTTCCAACACAGCCTTAAGACAGAGGCTTTCCTTTACAGGCGACCTTTGGGCCCTCCAATATTTAATCTGGTGTGAAAACTCACATCTCGAATTCAGCACAACGCACCAATAACCAACAGTTTATGACACCGCCCATTAGATGCAATGACATGCAACAGGAGATCTCTGCTCCTGGTGTTATGTATCGGAATGCCCTACTTTCCAAAAAGAAAAAAGAAAACAACAACATTAAGAGCCCATGTAAATTCACACACACACACACACACACACACACACACACACACACACACACACACACATATACACACACACACACACACAACCCCACAGTGGAATACATGAGTTTGTTTTGTATTTACTACGCTCTGGTAACTCATAATCATTTTAATGCCTGTTCTTCATTTGAATTTCTGAGACATGCCACTCATGGAGCTAAGATTTGTTTTTTTTAATGCCCGGATGTTCTCAATAAAAAGAAAAGAAAAAGAAAAAGAGACCTTCTCAGATGACATCCGATTTCTACTAGGGAGAAAGGAAGTTAAACCACCTCTGCCCTTCGCTACTCATTAGAAAGCAAAATGTCACCTGTCCCAGCTTTGATTGGCCTGGCTCCAAACGTTTTTGAAAATGAGATATTTGGAAACACGATCGATCGGGACAGAAGGGGCACTCCTGCTCCTGGGGTGGGGTTTCCACCGTGCATTGTTCCTGACCAGCCCTGGGCTTAATTAATCCCCCAAAAAGGGAACGGTCGTACCCGTAGGGAGCTACTGGCAGGTGCCACGGGTGTTAAAAATGGTTCCCCCCACACCCCCACCCTGCACTTCCAGACATATGAGGGAAAAAAGCAGCCCGCTGCCATCTGTAGACACAGAATGATTGACAAGTGTCAATCATTAGCCACGGAGTCACTCAATCAGTAGAGGTCTTGATCTATCCGTGTTGTATACCTGTCCGGCCCCATGGATTGCCGGGACTGGACTTCTCTCTCCATTGGAAGGTAGGGCTGAGCCTAGTCTTTCTGACCTATAGCAGGTTTCTGAATTCCCTGGGTTAAACCCTAAGGGTTCGTGAATATCAAATATTTTAACTAACCTAGAAAGTTCCCTCATGGCCCCTATTATCTATTCTCCTTCCCCAGAAGCAAACATTGTTCAAATTTCTATCTTTGCCAATTTTACTGAACCTGAAGTGTATGTTAATAAAACAGAGTGTTGTAGTCTTTCGTGTCTGATTTCTTCCAACTTGACATACTTGTTCTGAAGTTCATGTGTGTTATTAAATGATTCGGGAACTCATGGTTTTGTGTTTTATCTTTTGGGGGTTTTATTTTGCTTACAGAGTAATACTCCAATGTATGCTTAGGTTAAATTTTTTTCTGTGCCTATGTGTTAGGTCTCTCATCTATACTCTATCACAGAAGGCTGATATCCTTTGTACAACTAAAGAGAATGAAAGAGAGAGAGAAAGAAGGAAGGAAGGGAGGGAGGGAGGGAGGGAGGGAGGGACGGAGGGAGGGAGGGAAGGAAGGAAGGAAGGAAGGAAGGAAGGAAGGAAGGAAGGAAGGAAGGAAGGTAGGTCAAGAAAATGGGAAAGTGCACTAAGAACACCTGTGGGATCTCAGGTGAATCTGTTTCCTTTCTTTTCCCTATGCAGGGATCCTAGGCATAGATACACTCACTGCCTCTCCAATTTCACAAGAAAAAGAAAACCCAAGAAGCCATTGTGGCACCAGCAGCTTCTCTGAGGAAAGATTTACTTGCTTTGCTAAACTAAAAATTGTGGTAAATTCTGCAGCCCTTCCATCCCCCTGGAGAGAGAGAGAAAAAATAACGCTTCATTTGTGTTCCAACAAAACCACAAGAGCCTTTGTTACAGATTTCACTGTGTTGTATCATACCAGTTTCTTTGAAGAACTGACTTCACTTTCTAACAAAATAAACTATGGGTTCCTCGATGAAAAGGAAAGTCTTTTTAAAAACGTTGGTCTTATGTCTTTGGCACTGAAGCAGGGATTGCATCCGCATGGCATAAATGAATGGGCCAAAGGATGATTCTCCAGAGGAGGGGGGAGATGGGGAGATGGATGGGTGGCTGGATGGACAGATGGATGCATGGACAAAATAATAGAGGGGGAGACAGAGAAGTAGATGGCTAGGTGGACGGATGGATGATGGAAAGATGAACAGATGGATGGATGCATGCATGCGTAGACTAATGGATGAGAGGATGGGTATGTAGAAAGGGAAATGGATGGAACCATTGTGAATATTGCCTATAAATTGAACAACTTCTTTTTATTTTTTTTTAGCAGCTCCCAGTAGTATCGAGGTACTGCTGTCTTCAACCATCCCATATTCTCATTGGTCCTGATGGTTCATATGAATCCATTTCCCTATGGGCAAATGTCCACACAGCATACACAAAAGACGCCACCTACCCTAGTCACCATAAGGTGGGGTTTCTCCATCCCTCAGAAGACATTTGCATAAGAGTCAGAGATTGGGCAGAGCCGCCATTCATCTGGAACCATAAAGCCCGAGAGTCTATCTGGACACGTGGGGCAAATTCCCAGGACAGAATCGGCCCACGTGCGGCGTGAGTGACTCCGCTTGTGTTCTCAGAAAGTTGTGGTTTAAATACCGCCTCGCAGGTGAGCAAAACCGTGGTGCGCGGCCCATTAGAGAGCTTTGTAGCACTGCGAGTCACATTTAGCGCTCAGCTGTTCCTCACCCACCTCTCAGATGGTCCCAGCAGGAAACACGTCTGTGGCTGTCATGTTTATAGCTAATTAATGTTTATTTATATTTTTAAACAAGCCTTTCACCTGTCACGCTTGAAAATAAATGTTCTGTTCTTCAATTAGAGACTGTCAGAGCAGAAAGAAATCCTGCTTTGTTGTGGGTTTAATGCCCCTGTGTGTGTGTGTGTGTGTGTGAATGTGCACAAGACAGAGAGATCTTTCCTTTAGATCTGTCTCCTCCTGCAGGCTAATGGCTTCCACTTAGGCAGACAGCCTTTCTCCAAGTTTCAGCCATGAGGCAGGTGCCAGGCTTCTGGAGGGCTGACAGCAGAGACTACGGTGTTTCCTGGGACAAAGATAAAGGGGTCGACCCAGCCCTAGTCTCTGTTTTACCCAGTGTAGAACCGGAGTTCTCCGCTATAAAGAGCGGACTCAGCAAGCCTGGGATATTAGAAAGCTTTGCCCTTCTTCCGGCCTCTGGGAGGTGAACTGTCAGGCCCTGGCACGCTTCCCTGGATAACATCTTTCTCTGGCTAAGCACTCAGGCCACTGCGGGCGGCTGGCGCTCACCGCCCGTGTGGGATGGTCCCAAGGTTGTCAGTTTGACCCTCTGGGGGAGTCCGACTCCCTGGTCCTGGTGCCCGCTCCGTGTGCCCTGGAACTCCGCAGTGCTGACCGCCCTCCCCACGCCTGTTCTCTTCCTGCAATAAGCTGCAAGTGTGTACCTCACGTCTATCCTCATCCCATGAGTCCTGGAGAAACTGCGGGCCTCCAGGTCGGTTTAGAACCCCCAACACAGCCTCTCAGAGAAGGAAGGAAGAAGGGTTAGGACACAGGGTATGAACACGCTGAATCCCACGGCTTTTTGGACTGACCAACCTGAGAGCACTCCTTTCTTAGGGGATTTAAACGGAGCCTGTGTGACGGACGCGTTTCAGCAGTCCTTGGATGGGCCTGCTCCCTCTCGGGTCACAAAGCCGATGCTTCAAAATACCCCGCCTGGGGCTCCCCCCTTGACCAGAGTGCGACCTGCCTCCTGGAAGGCAGGAGGAGGCAGGCAAGGGCTGGGGAGGGAAGGAAGTGACTCACCACGGGCCTGCGGCCGATGCTCGTCAGGTAGTACAGGAGTCCTTTGGCGTGGTAAACCGTCGGCTGGAGGTGCGCGCGGGGAGAGAGCCACTGCCGGTTCAGATCCTCCCCTCTCAGCGAGCACCTGTGGCTGCGGGAACAAAAGAGTAAGCAAATCAACCCAGGCATGGGAGGAAATCGCTTGAGACAAGAACACTGGGCGATACCGAAACCAACGAACGACTCCGACTTTCCCTCTAACTCCTGCCCAGCTGGCCCAGGAAGCTGCGGAAACCAGGCCAGACTGCGTATTGATGGGGTTAGCTGCGTGTTAAGATCAAGTTTAAAAGTGGGGGGGGGGGTTCTCCCCACAATGGGTCCATCCACCGAGAACACACAAGGCGCTTCTCCGTTCCACCAATACAGCAAGCTGAGCTCAGAGAGCGCGGGCGCAGCTCTGACCTATGGTATAACCAGCTGGCACAGTAGCTGTGCGTGGTGGGTTATTACCACCACCCAGGGCGGAGACTCCGTCTCAGGAATAACCGAGTGACTCGCGGCCACATGACTCCAGGCTCCCACCCAGGCCTGTTGGTCTTGAACCTTCCAGAGCCTTCCATCCCTTGTGAATTACTTCTTTTCCTGCCATCGGGGGTGATGGCACCCAGGCCCTGATTTCAAGTCCTAGCATTGGTAAAACACATGTGTGCGTACACACGTGTGTACACACTTGTACACGCACATATTTTGGCTTGAGAAAGGGTCAGCGTTGTACATCATCCTATTTTGATTCCTTTGTTCTTTTCTTCCTTTCTGTGTTTCTCTCTCTCCTTTTTTGCTCTTGTCAGTGGCAATGGAGGCTTGACCTCTGGACACAGGAATGACTGCTTCTGCCCGGAAACCAAGGAGAGAGGTAAAATGCAACCAGACACCTCAGGCCAACAGGATTAAGTGAGCGTATCTGCGGGGCTTCACGTCCTTTTATTTTCTCCCATCAAGATGCTTTCCAGGCAAAATGTCAGAGTTTCGGGATGCTTGGCAACCGTTCCGTGCTTCTCCGTGCCTCGACCTGGATTTTCATCAGGACTGGGGATATATTTACATTTTCTTTATAACTGCAGTGAAATTAGTCAAGGTGCTTCGATATAAATAAATAAACATTCCCGCCTATGCAGATGAAGCTCCGAGCACGCTGTGGGACCGGCGGCCCACGATCCTGCCAGCCCCACCTTTCCTTCCTCCACGGAGACTAACTTCAGGGGACAGACAGCACCTGCGTGGGAAAGGCCCACACCGCAAGAACGGAACTCGAGGTCACAGTTCCTCAAAAGAGCAGAAAAGAAAATAGAAAAGCAAGTATCTTTCCTGTGGCCACCAGAAAAGCCTGAGATTTGAGATTTCATTCAGACGGCCGAGTTCCACGGCCCCAGCTCAGCCCCAGGTATGAGATTTGGAAGTCAATGTTCTAAGATTAAAAAGAAAGTAGATACACTAACCTGGTGCGCTCTCTCTCTCTCTCTCTCTCTCTCTCTCTCTCACACACACACACACACACACACACACGTATCCAGCATTTTGAGACACAGGGTCTTAATGCATCCCAGGCTGCCCTCACACTTGCCCTAGAGCATGAATCTGTCCTTGTCTTGTGATGCTAGGATCCTCCGGCCTCTGCCACTGGAGGGCCGAGATGACGGGGATGTACCGCAGTGCCCCGTGGCTTCTGGGATCATGTGGGGCTCCAACGAGACAGGCTCTCCCATAGACCTCCATGGAGAAACACTATACAACCCCATCTCCATCTCTGCGTCCTTCACTGTCTCTCCCGTGACTTCCACACCCGCGTCTGGGCCCTACCTCGTCTTCAAACACTCAGGAATGCGCGGCCCAACCCTGACGCCGCCCGCCATTTCCTCAGCTCATCCTAGTCTTTCTCCTCGGGAAGAATAAACCAGGCTTACAGGCGGGTAGAAAGGAAGAGATGGGAACGTTGGCTAGGGACCCCAGAGAAGAGGGCTGCAGTCAACTTGATCCAAGCCGCCCCCTTCGGGGTAGAAGCCACAGGCCGGAACAGGCGAAGGATGGGCCCAGGAGACCCACATGAAGGAACCACCAATAGAAACTGCTGAGCAGAGCATAGGCTACGAAACAATGCCAGGGAGAGACCTCTAAGAGGAGCCAAGCACAGAGCCCTGGAGGGTCCGGCGAGAGAAATAGAGAAATGCAGGAAGGCCGCTAGGTGTGGGGAAACGGTCATTTGATTATTTGCACTGGGGGAAATGACAGTTTGTGTGGGTGAGGGAAGGCCCTACGTGGGTGCATTCGAACTCGGGGCTCTGTGCGGTTATGATTTTGGGGCACCTCCACGTGCACCTGTGGCTTTGCCATGGCACACAATGATAACACATACTACCCCTCACCAGAGAGCTTTCTGTCTTAAATCAGATCCATTTGCCTCCCATCTCCAAATCCATTTGGTGTTTTATGTTCGTAGTACCCGCGGTCTGGGCCGCCGTGCTTCCGGGGATTCGTGTTAAGCATCTGAAGATGAGACGCGCCTCCGCTTTTTATCTGCTGTAGCGTTTGTGTGAGGACAGAGGCCGCTCCTCCACTGAGAAGAGAATGAGCAGCTGGTGCTTCGTCCTTCCAAGAGAGTCCCAAGTCCCACCTTGCTCTGAAGAACAATGCTGTGGTGAAACTGCGAACTTGCAGGGGAAAGAAAACATGATGTCGTCCTCTTTCTTCGTGTTGCAGGTGAATCCATTTGATCCTACCAGGCCTCCATTGTCAGGGTTCACGTAAAATAGTTCCAAGGAAGAGAAAGCATGGTGTGGTGCTCGATGCAGGCCTACCAGATGTCCAGATCGTCTGGAAATGAGACGGTTCAGCCAAGAGCCTCTCGAATCCAGAAAAACCACCAGCGAGTGCAGACCCCTCCATCACCCTGTCCAGATCCTGGATTCTAGGAGAATCCAGAGCTGTGATCCCTGACCGGTATTGGACTTCATTGTTCAGATCTGCCTTGAAAAGTTCCTAGAGGAGACCTGTGTAATCTGGAGGATCCCAGGCCCCTTCCTTGTCTGTCTACACCTGATGGCTTCACGTGCATACCAGGCATCTGCTCTTTATTAGTGAGCGCTTGCAGCCTAAGTCGAAGAAGTCCCTAACCATTAATACTCAAATTTTTCTTGGAGAAAGAGGCAGAGAGAAAGAGAGGGAAAGAGAGAGGAAGGAAAGAAGGAAAGAAGGAAGGAAGGAAGGAGAGAGAGAGAGAAGGGGAGAGAATGAAGGAAAGGGAGAGAAAGAAAGAGAAGGGGAGAGAAGGAAGGAAGGAAGGAAGGAAGGAAGGAAGGAAGGAAGGAAGGAGAGAAAGAAAGAGAAGGGGAAAGAAGGAAGGAAGGGGAAAGGGAGGGAAGGAGAAGAGGAAGGAAGGGAAGGAGAGGGAGGGTGAGGGGGTGATAGAGAGGAAGGAAGAAAAAAGGAAAGAGAAAGAGTGAATTTAAGTGTGTGTGTATATGTGTGTGTGTGTGTGAGAGAGAGAGAGAGAGAGGAGAAAGAGAGAGTGCACACTCAAATGCGCACCTCTGGTATCTAGAAATCATGGCTGATTCATAACCAAACAAAAGTTCTCAGTTGAACTTATGAAAGAATGAATCAGAATCAGGTAGAAGAATGCATGCAGCCAACTGCTAGACACCTTGTATAGCCCCTAGCACTAAAGGCCGGAAAACCCCATCATGAAATAATGTCACTCAAAATCAATGGTTTTAAAAGAGAAAAAAATATATCTCAATCACCATATAGCTTAATATACATCTTCAATACCTCTAAACCACTATGTAACCCAGGCAAGATGCAAAAGTCCTAAATGCTTTCAACCTTCGCTTTCTGAGTGCTAGGATTACAGGCATCTGCTGCCATTCTCAGCTCCAAAAGAGAAAGAGAGAGAACCACATTCTTTTAATTTTAACTATCATTCCTTATTTTTCTGCTAAGAATAAGGATCTCCAGAGATACAGAAAAGTAATAACCAAGAAGTTCAACAACCAGAGCGTGAACCTCCAGGATCCCCGCAGCAAGAGAGTGGACCACAAGGTAGGACCGGAAGGAGGAACACCGAGCCACCTCCTCAAAGAGAACTTACAAATGGCAACCAGAACCAAGGTTGATGCACAACTCTCCCATGCATTCATGTCCGATACATGAAGAGACGGTGCCCGTCAGACTGGATGAATGATGGCAGGCCGGATAACATCAGAGATCCGGGCAGAGCCAGAGCTGTAGTCCACAGAGAGGCTGCGCGTTGGAGGCTGAACAAATGGTTCCACCATTCACAGCACACGGTTGGGAGGTGAGGTTGGGAGGGTGGGAGCCCAGAATAGCTACTGAGGGAAAGAAGACCATGAAAGCTTCCAGCTCAGCATGAGGTGCTGTGGGCCAGACACTGCCCAGAGCTTCCTAAACAAACACTGCTCAGCTGGACGGGGAAAGAGAGAGGGGGGAAATGATTTTTAAAAACTAGCTTCGCGTTAAGGCCATGGTTGTTTTAAAACTCAAAAACACCAGGGTTGCCAAGGACATGTTATTACGTTCGGGATATTTTTGTCACACAAAATGCTCACATTCAAAAACAGAGAGTGGAGGAAGAGAAGGGACGAAACCCAGCTGTTCCCCAACCTTTAGAAAACCAGAAATAGATTTCCAGAGGACGGCCACTCAGATCCAAAAGATGTGCCTGGGAAACCACTCAGATGCCAATGTCACCTTCGTTAAAGAAACTACACGAAGTGGCCCAGCACCAGTGGCGCACATCTGTCACCCTAGCTACTCTGGAGGCTGAGGATGTGAGGATCGCAGTTCAAAGCCAGCCCAGGCAGGAAAGTCTGTGAGTCTCTTATCTCCATGAACCACCAGAAAACTGCAAGTAGAGCTGTGGCTCAAAGTGGTAGAGTGCCAGCCTTGAGCACAAAGAGCGCCCAGGCCCTAAGTTCAAGCCCCATGACAGAAGGAGGAGGAAGAGGAGGAGGAACAACTAAGTAACAAAGTTGACTTTTATTTTTTATAGTACTAAAGAGTGAATTCAGGACCTCTTGCATGCTAAGCAAGTGCTCTACCACCTCAACCACAACCCCACATCACCCCCTTTTTTGTTGTTTTTGTTTCTGAGATAAGATCTTCCTAGCTTTGTCACATGAGCTTGAAGCAGCAGATCTGCCTGCAGGGAAATAGTGGACGAAATGAAGTATTATGGAGCTACTTTATTAAAAAAAAAAAAAAAAGAATTGGTATCTGGGAGCTGATATGGAGAGATGCTTGTCAGACTCTACGTTAGGTGGATTGGGGCAGCATAGGGAAGGATGAAGATAGAAAGTACACATGCACCAAGTCATCTGAGAGAAAGAAACATCCACGAGATGAGTGAAAAATCTAGTCAGATGTATTTATTCAGCGAAAGAGGGTCGACACAACATATACAGAATAAGGAAGGGGAGAGGGAAGAAAGTCGGGGCAAGCGGCACTTTTCACGCAGACTGCTTTGTATAGTTTCAAGGCAACCTTCTCCATGTTTCTGATGCACAAATAAATACGTACAGTCAAACATTAGAGAGACACACAGAGAGCCCAAATGGGTTATAAATATTTACAAAGGAACTCAAGCTCCAAATAACAACAACCCACAGAGGAAGTAAGGAGATCTGACCCAGGTAACTTCCCAAAGTACACTTTCAGCTCTAAATTATAAAGCTGAAGACAAAAAGCAGCATTTTACCAATGTATGTGTTTTGTGTGTGTGTGTGTGTGTGTTTATATTTTTTCCATCACAGCAGGACAATGCAAGTCAGGGACTACATTATGTGCATTGTGAAACTGAGAAAATAAGCAAATCACTCATGAATCATAATAACCCGCACTCTCCGGGTGACGGCAAGGAGTCACCAAGGCTCGTTCGGTGACACTGCATTGAAACAGAGGTGTCTCGTGGGCATGAACCCACAGTTTCGTATACACAGATAGGCAAATGATGGGGGGGGGTGTAGATGTGTGTCCACATATCTATTTCTTACCTATGTCTACTGGAAAGAGCTAGAAACAGTAAATGAGCTCTCCAACGAAGCGGGAAGCAAGGCTAAGAGAAAGCAGTGCATTCCCCCAGTGTCTTTTCCTTTGTCAGTCATGGGGCTTGAACTCTGGGCCTGGGCGCTGTCCCTCAGCTCTTCAGCTCAGGGCGAGCGCTCTACCACTTGAGCCACAGCACCACTTCTAGTTCTTTTCTGGTGATTTATTGGGGGTAAAAGTCTCACAGACTTTCCTGCCCAGTCTGGCTTTGAACCGTGATCCTCAGATCTCAGCCTCCTGAGTAGCTAGGATTACTGGCGTGAGCTACTGCTGCCCAGCTTCTGAATTTTTTTTATGTACAAAGTACAATAATTTTAATATGATAGATCAGAATTCATCATTGATGATCAATTTTCCTAGGTATCTGGTAAACTATTGCTATGAACCTCTGTATATCACCTTTATAATGACAATAAAACAATTATTGCTATGTAGGTCAAGGCAGAGGTTCTGTATTTCATTAGTTAATGGTAACTATAGCTTCTCAGAAACATTACATAGAGATTCTTGGCTAAAGGAAAAAAAATATATACATATATATACTGTTTCTATTTATTAAGTAGATTGTTTCAAACTATCATTGGTTGCTGCATAATATTTCAAACCTTATAATCAATTTGGAAATCATCTGCTCCATATTGATTTTTCATTTTCATATTAGTTTGTTTCTATCAGAATAACTATTGAGAATTCACCTTCACGGAGATTTCATATGGTAAAAAGAAACAGAAATACTGAAAATGAATGTAACCTCAGAAGGGAAAAAGGTCAACTCCTTTTTGATGTTGGTACTTCAGGAGAAAATTGAAAAGGGATATTAAAAGTATGGAAAGTAATTCTTAAATAATGGAGATGGGAGACAAAGATTTTATATCTAACAAAACAATGATCTTGAAGTATAAAGAGGTGCTGACAAATTGCATATTTAAGAACCCAGAGAGGAGTAATTTCCAGGAATCCATCCTTAGAAACAGAGTAAGCAAAAAGCCCTGACAAAGGAAATGAACAGAGATACAGACACTTAATTTCTGTTCAAGTAACTTGAGAAGCTCTCCAGCACAGAAATTATTTTTACATGATTGTGATTTCTTTTCCAACCAAAAGAAAAATGCTTTGGAGACAAAACAACGTCTTGTCCATCTCTGAGGCTCTAGAAGCTGGCACTGTTACCAGGCACACAGAAATTACTGCGTAAACTTACATTATCCCAAATAAAATAACACTGAGGTATACATTGTCAAATGTCCTAAACAAGTGTGCTTTGTTAATGTTTATAAAATCAAAGCCAATTAGAAATCCAAATGGGGAGAAGCAGAGGTATTGCTCAAGCGATTGAGCACCAGCCTTTGGCCAAAAAGCCACTGGAGACTGCTGCATTCATACACTGCTCTGTTAGAAAACATCTCCTTTGTACAACTACTTATAAAGATAGTGTTCAAAAAGATATATAAAAGAAGAATGGGTGAATGATGAAGTGAATGAGTTCTCTAGTCTCTGTGTAGCACATTCTGGTGCCTGAGTTCATGTTGTGTTTTGAGTAGACATGACTGAGCACGGAGTGGTATTAACACTTCCTCCCTGACATGCTCAGATGCCCCAGTTTCTTACTGATGAAGAACTAAGTTCAATCCTTTACAGCAGGCTAGACAGATTCCTCAATGTGTGTGTGTGTGTGTGTGTGTGAGTGTGTGACATTAAAAGTTTTAAGTTATTTCACTTTAGCTTATTCCCACTGAGATCTGAGGAGAAAATCAGAGGGTTTTATCACAAATAGCTCCGCTGTACCCTTTTTATTCAGGGAGACATTTTAGCAATTTGCAAAATCAAAACATCCTCGGAAGCAAGGCTTCATGGATGGGAAGACATTATCTTTGATCTAGCAACTATGTAAAGCGGGAAAGTATACTGTAATCTAAACACAGTTAATAGGACTCTTGTATCTCTTTTACCAGAGTGAATCCTTGTCAAAACAGTACGGCGTAGATAAGAATTATTTTATATAACATATCTGCTTTCCTTTTCCCTCACTCCCCCCACACGAAGAGGATGCCTCAAATGAATCTTCATAAGCTCAAACGTGCTCACACAATGCCAATCCTTCATCAAGAGAAGAAATCTCCTTGCGTATTGCTGCACCTCTCTTGTAGGTCACAGGCTCCAAAGTGGGAAACTATAACTCTTAGCAAGGTGCTGTTCTCCCTTTCATTCTGTCCTCTGTGGTGAATGGACATCTTACTGGTACTTCTGGCAGATGGCAAGCAGAATCTGATTAGTGGTGTCTTGCAAGTTGTGTCAAGACTCCTCAATTAAGAAGATGACTTTCTCCCAAAGTCACTGGGAGTTCGCTTTGCTCATAGACGAAAGCCATAAACACCACGAATCGTTAGTTGGCCTGACTCAAAAAGTTGCCAAATAAAAGCAGACTTCCCCCCCTCCCCCCTCCCATTAGGTGCATTTGTTAGAAGTCCCAGCAGTTGCAGAATCTCATGGCTGTCTGGTAGTGGAAAATATTTTGGGAAACAATGAGCATAGTTATAAAACATATGGCAGAAAAGCTGGGGCAAGCTGCAGGTGGCCCACAGCTGCACTCAGAGCTACGTGAGGCCGAAACAATGGGAAGATCTTGATTTGAGGCCAGGCTACACCAGGGAGTCAGCTGAGGTGCCCAAGAATGAACATGACGAACAAAGAAGTTATGGTTCATATGCACAATGGAATATTAGCCCTGAAGAAATGTAAAATCGTGCCAATTGCACGCAAACAGATGGGTCAGGCCATCATCACGTTGAGTGAGATAATGCCAAATGTTGAGTGTTCTCACTCCTTATTTGTGCAGCAAAGATCTCTGCAATCTCAAAATCAAGGGTACAGGGCCGGGAGGATGGAGAGTTTTAAGACGTTGCTGGGATGAGTTGCTATCACTGAAACAAATGAAATAAAATACACACAAAATAAGAACGAATAGCTGAAGAAATAATGGCTCAAAAACTACCTAAATTTGGTGATAACTTTCCATCTACACCCCAAGAAGCTCATCAAGCTATAATAAAGATTAAATTCAAAGAATCTTACACCTAGATATGCGATATTCAACATGCCCAAAGGCAAAGAGAAATTTGAGAGCAGCAGGAGAGAAAAACTTAAAAAAAAAAAACTGAGTAAAGCTTCATAAGAGATCTACAATGAAATGGAAGCAGGAGAGACCATAAATCAATGTGATGAATGCTTAAATCCTCAAGAAAAAGACTGTTAGCCAAGATTTTATATCTAGTAAAAATATCTCTTTAAAAGCTAAAAGGAAAAATTAAGCCAATTCTAGATAAGCACAAACTACAAGAATGCATTGCTAACAAACTGGTGGTACATGAAATACTAAAGACTGAAATAAAAAGACACTAGAAAGTAATTACAATCAACAAGGAAAAAAACAACAAAAATTACTGTATAAGTAGAAAAGGCAACAGAAATGTATTTTTATCACACTTTTCTCTGCTGTCTCATTAAAGACAACTGAAAAAACAATCTTTATAAACCTGCTAAGGTGCATAAAGTTTATAAAGATGCATTTTATACAGTAACAGAAAAAGGAAGGATAAGGGAAACTTCTGTAGTATTATATCGATTTGAACTACGTCATTATATACTAATATTAATTACAATCCTTGGGACAAATAGAAAAGACTTCAAAAAGATTACAAAAGCAATGAAAAGAAATTTTAGTATATTAAATTTATGAACCCCAAAGAGCAATAGTAATACGAGAATAAAATGGAAAGAAAGAGCAAAATGACTTACTAAATTCTCATTTAGCAATTATTGCACTACATGTAAATGGATTAAATTATTTAATAAAAGGGACTGAAATCAGAGGAATGGTAGCCATTCTTCTAAGAAGGGTTGTAAAATTTTTATAAGAGATTATAAACTGGCTGTAAGTATATACTAGATTCATAAACACAATGAATTATAAGTCGAAGGGGAAAGATACACTACATAAAACAGTCATAAAGGAAGAGATTGAGACCATACTGATGGCAAAATAGACTTTAACTCAAAAACCATTAGAAAATAAACTAAGGTTGACATTACAGTAAATTGTCAGTTCATGAGGAAGCTATAATGGCTGTGATGTATGTATACTCATTAACAAAGCACTATCGTACATAAAGGAAAAACCAGCATAAATGAAGAAACAAAACTTGCAACAAGTCAGAGATTTTAATTATCCACTTTCATTAATAATCAGGGTACGAGATCCAACAGGAATCACTGGAGTCACACAATCTGTAGAACATTTGACCCAACCACAGTAGAATGAGCAAGCATCTTTAGAACACACATAGAACGCTACTAGGACAGACTATATTACCCATTCATTTCAGAAAGCTAAATCGTGCAGTATTTCCTTGACCAGCAGCTAATGCACTGAAAAACCAACAAAAGCAACAGTGGGAAATTTAAGAAATCCAGTAGTAGAGGAAATTAAACAATACATTTCCAAATAATCAATGCCAAAGTGGGAGGGGAATTACTAGAGAAGTGGTCGTTCACATTTCAGAGGAAAGACGATTGAAACAGCACATTCAGACTTGTAGAATATAATGAAAACAGGGTCTGAAGGGAAACACATTTATTCTAGGCCCAATAGTACAAAAGAAGAGAAACAAAGTCGATATCCAAATCCTACAAACTGAGAAATGAAGAGGAAATTAAATTCAAAGTGAGCAGAAGGTCGGAAATAGAGATGAGAAGCAAGACAAAGGATAAAGGGGAGAAACCACAGCAAAGCCAATGAACGATTCACAGGGACCAGACGGTGGGAGCAAGTCAGCAAGCCCGTCAGCTGGGGAACACAGTATACCCAAACAATGAGTGATCACTGACCCGTAAGAAGGCATAAAGCACGGGCACATTCGACGTTATTTTCAAGACGAACCTTAAAAAGAGGCTAAGTGAAAGAAATGCCACGTGCGTCTTATGGAAGGATTCTATAAAATGTTCAGAGCAGGAAATCCATGGAGACAGAAAGTGCATTAAAGATTGCCAGAAGCAAAGGAAACAGAAAGGTGGGCAGTGCTTGCAAACGACTTTCTTTGGGGTTAATGAAAATGTCCTGGAATTAGACAATCGAGATGATTATATCACTCTGTGAATATATATATATATATATATATATATATATATATATATATATATATATATATAAAATATTTAAAAACACTTAGTTTTGGTTGAGTTGTACGGTTCTGTGAATTATATCGCTACTTTTAAATTGCCACAAGAATTGTGATAAAGGCCAGATTTCTCTATTCTAGGTCCTCCATTCATCATCCTCTTGATTATCAAGGTTTTACTCTGACCAAAGGCACACGCCGGAACTTGTCTTCAATCTGGCTGCCTTTCCTGTGAGTCTCTAACGCTCATTTGAGAAAGTGGATAGCAGGCTGTCGGATGTAAGTTGTCTGAAGCCTGAGGATCTTCAGGAAGCCAGGGAACAGACACAAAGATGCTCTCCACACACCTCCCACATAGATCCACCAAAGGATTCCCCCAGATTCATTCCACCAGCCAGCCCATGAGACTGGCAAGGCCCACCTAGGTGACGGCTGAATGTCTCCCCGTCCTTGACGGCCTGCTCCTGACCCATCACCTTAGGATGAATGTCCGTCAGTCAGCAAGTCTGTCTGTCTGTGTACTCATTAGAGGAGAATGTAACACTGCAGTTCTTCCAGCTGTCCTTTGTGCCTGCCATGTCATCATGGCCACAAGCTCCACAATACTAAATTTCTCACAGTGAACACAACAAAAATAGCTCAGATGGCTGATGAGCTCTGCAGTCACCAAAGGCTCTGAAAACTGGCCAGGTCCATGCAGGTGATATCTTTGGTGCCTAGGATATGATGTTAATGAATTTGATTTAATCTGAAGAGGGATGAGCAGCCTTCCCCTGTCCACTCCAGCTGGGAGTGCGCGGGGCAGATGAAAACGACAGAACGGCTCACCTACCACTGCAGCTTCCTTGAATGACTTAAAGATGCTCACCTTGCCCCAGCTAACTCCACACAGAAACCTTCATTCTATAGGACTAGCCCAGAACTGAACCGTAGCCCCAGGGTGACGATTCTCGGGGTTCACGAGACCGTGAGTTTTTCTACCCTAGGCAAAGGGAATGATTTTCCCCTTTGTGGACCGCTCTTGTTCCTCGAGTTTCTACAGCAGCCTAGCATTTCTAGGTTATCCATAATCGTGTGTGACTATTTCTACGGAGAGCATTTTGTACACAAGTCGCCTCATTTAAACGTCTACAGAGGGAAGGCACAAGGGTGGAGTCATGTTCCGTTGGGAATGGTGGATGTGGGTGTCCAGGAGTGTCTGTTTCTCGGTGTAGGCCTGAGGTCCAGCCTCCAAGCCTTTCTTGAAAGGAGAGATTGCTGGCCAACCACTTCCCTATTCCTGTTCAGAAAATCCTGGGCTAACTTCCATATGACTGTGCTACTGAGGAGCAGAGAAGGGAGGCAAAGAAAACTCAGAGCAGATTGACAGCCACTGCCTGTGATCTGTACATGCTCTTCTTACTCCTCTCACAAGATTTTTCCAGATGACATTTTCCTTGCTCCTCACTGTTTCCCCCCAATAAAAACTTACATAAAGGGCTGGGAAGGTGGCTCAGTGGTAGAGCGCTTGCCTTGCATGCATGAGGCCCTGGATTCGATTCCTCAGCACCACATAAGCAAAAAGAAAAAAAAACTTAAAGGAATATTCCTTTATTTCCCCAAGTTGATGATGATTATTGATTCTGTAGTTTATATTCTTTAAGAGAATAAGCAAGAGCAGAAAAATACATATACCCTGCAAGTCTTCAAGACTGTAAGAATATAAAAAGGTTACTTTTTAAAATGGGCATATGAAAACAACTTACAGCAATAAGAGAAGTATATAAAATACCAAATTAGATGGTTGTTTTATCCCCAATTGGAGTTTTAATCTTCTCATAGCCAGATTGTAAACTAATCAGATCAGCTGACACCTGTGGGATAAGTTGGTAACCTGGTGAACATCTGGTTCAAATCTGTCACCAAGGGGTGAGACACGCTTCCATCTTTCTTGGGAATTTCTTGTGGAAATTCCAGTTCCAAATTATGCGATCTTGTTGAAGAAGCAATTGTGGAGCGAACTTTCTCCAGCAGGCATTGTGACAGATACTAAATATCTCAAATGCAGAAGTGAATCGGAGACTGTCGCAACTAATTCACAGTCTCGTTATTGAGCCTGCCAACCCAAACCCATAAAGATACCAAGGAGATAACACGGAGATATGGAAGCAATTAATTCTGAATCAGGGGGTCAATTATAAGAGGAAAGCGTAACAGCCATTTATAATTATAAGTTAATGTGTTATGTCTCCCTGGGATATTTCTAATTAGGAAATGAAGAACTCTATCTTCTGCTAATAGAATTTCCAATGTCTGTAAAAATCTTAATAGAAAGGGAAAAATTTTTTTTTTGTTTAACACAGATGATTTAAAATATGCACTCATCCATTCTATCTTCAGGGACCCTTGCCTACCTTCAAAATTACTGCAAAGGATTTTAAAAATAGTTATGTCTTCAAATGTAGAGGAGATGGGAGAGGAGAGGACACACAAGAAATACACAAATATCGAGAGGCTGAAAGCAGACGCTCTCTGGACGCATGTGTGGGATGGCTGTCCGGCACTTTCTCAAATGTAAATGCCACGAGGAAGCGAGCAATCTACAAGAGGGAGAGGGTAAGAACGGGGTGCAGCCCCCTGGGTGTGGGGAGGCTCATGCCTGTAACCCTAGCTACTCAGGAGGCTGAGATCTGAGGATCACAGTTCAGAGCCAGCCGGGGCAGGAAAGTCCGTGAAACTCTTATCTCCAATAAACCATTAGAAAACCAGAAGTGGCGCTGTGGCTCAAGTGGTAGAGCGCTCGCCTTGAGCTGAAGAGCTGAGGGGCAGAGCCCAGGCCCAGGGTTCAAGCCCCACGACTAACCAAAAAAAAAAGAACTGGGGGCAGCCAGCCTCTCCAGCTGAGAGAGGCCCAGGGTCTCCTCACAGAGAAGCACTGGTTTGTCTGCATGGAGAATCATCAGACTCTCAGACCTCATCCTGCTGGTGATCAAGTGAATGAACTGCCTCATCTCCACTGGGGAAGCAGGCGCCAGATTTGTGTTCAAATTCCTGAGCCAGCCACGTTGCAGAACCCAGGGGGTTGAGGCAGGGCTTGGGAAAGGGGGAGGTGCCAGATTAAAATCAGAAGTACAAGATGGAGGGGGAAAAATCCAATGAAGAGACAGTGACAGTTATATGGAGAACGGATCTAAAATTGGTAACATCACACACCTGAAAGCAATGGAGGAAAAAAAAAATTCCAAAGATACCTCTAGATACGGTATCAGGCAAATGAAAGGGAAGAAAGAATGTTTCCAGACATGGAAGTTTAGATTTGCTTCTCCTAAATGAGTAACACAACACACAAGTTATACTAAAGGATATTCTGTAGTAAGAAGCACAAAAATAACTAAGCACAGAGGGGGAGGAATGAAATGTAGCTGGTAAATTATGTAACTCCTGAACGCAAACTAGCTCTCTGTGCTTCAAATAAATGGCATCAAAATTAAACACAGCATCAAGGAAGACCAGCAAGAGAGTGTGTGATGGTTCAGTGTGTTTGCTTCTGGGCTTGTTTAGCAAGTACAGACTTTAGCTAAGGTAAGAAACAAATACAATTAAAGGTTTGTTTTAGATTGTGGATGGCTTCCCAAGGAATGCATACATCAAAGCAAACATGTTGTACACCATTATTACATCCAAGTTTTACTTGTCAATTATGTCTCAGTAAAGACTGTAGGAAAATGTATACATATATATATATATATATATATATATATATATATTTAAAGTGCATTAAGGCATTCTATTTCTGTGAGAGTAGAACTGTTTTCATTCTGGAATGACAGTTGCGCGAAGCAAGCTTAATTTTGAGGTAATTCATTTTGGTCAGGCGCAATTTTCTTTATAGATGCTTTACTTTAGTATCTTTTAATTAAATAAGGATAAAAATACTATGAAATTAGGGATACTGGGATGGACAAATACATGCACAACTCGAGAGACAACTTGAGAAATCACATACTATTATTCTACATTTTAGAATATTTTTAACAAAAGTTTCTTCAGAGTCTGAAAGATCATATAGGGAAAAAGAGAAAGCAAAACCTTGAACTTAATTCTGTCTCCAACAAAGAAAATTCTTACCTTTATAGCATATATTAAGTATTTATAGAAATGGTTGCTACAGTATCACAAGGGATGGAGTTTAAAGACTTATTCCCATAGAGACATGGTTCCCTGCCCACAGCAGAATTGACTGTGAAATCATGCATGTCTTAGAATTTAGAAGAACAATTATTTCAGTAAATATAGCCGTCTCTACCAGCACCTTCTGGCACCTAAAACCAGAACCTATCAATTTATGGATTAAAAACACAATAACAGAAATTATTTTGAAAGATGTAGAAATGGCGGAAAAGAATGCTAACCAAAGGTTATTTTTAAGGGGGAGAGTTTTGGGGTGGGAGCCTGACTTTTGACCCCAAGGCTCATACTTGAGCCCTGCCTTTCATCATTATGCCTCTTCAAGCGTCATACGAGCTTGTCTGTCTCCGCGGCTTGATTTAAGCGACTGGAGCTGGGTCAGCTTCTAATGAGAAGCACACACAGTTTGGGAGCTGGAACTGGACTTTGGATTTTGGCAGTGATTTCGGGGGTGGGAATGGGGAGAGGGAGGGAGGGAGGGAGGGAAATGCTTGTCAGTAGAGGTAGAGCTCTTGATGGCTGGATAATGACACAGAATATATATCTCCGGGGTGACTTCCCAGCTGCGGGGTGCTGGCCGCAGCGAGCGACCTGTGTGTCCAATCATGTCACCGTCTTTGTATGTTTAGGAGGCTCAAGTGCGTGCTCCGGCAGTCTGCAGCTGGGCTCTCAGCTGTGGCTGGACTGGAATGTTGCAAGTAAAACTGTGGGGGGACCAGAAACCGTCCTGGAGGCCGGAGGAAGATGCTGTCGATGGGTTTGTGATACTTAGCGCTGTTGTTTGCTTGAGCCAGGTGAAGCTCTCATTTAAAAGAGAGGATGGCGGGGGGGGGGGGGGGGGGGGAGGGACGGGACGAAGGAGGGAGATTCTGAGACATTCAGACACTCTGGGGTGTCTTTATTTGGAAAAAAAAAACTAGAAACCAGAATGACCCACAATGATTATTTAAATCCAACGCACTATGCTGTGTTAATAAGCTCCACATCTTCTGTGATTTTCAATGGGTCACCAGCTCAGAGATTTAAAATATAAATGTAATCCAAACATATATATATTGATTACATATTATATAAATATATATTTACATATACACATACATTTATGTATGTGATGCCCTATATAATGTATATTTTATATACAAACAAACGTGTGCTTTAGATATGTATGTGCGTTCTATTACTGCTTAGAGAACAGGTACATTCAAAATTCAAACACTGAGGTGGCATTTTTGGGCAACTTGTAGAAAAAAGGTAAGTTATGTCGCTGAGTTATTTACAGACGAGACTTGAGGAGCTACCTGAGTGCAGCTCACATGGGCCTCAAATCTTGTTGATCGCTCCGCCTCGGCCTCCTGAGTGAGCCAGGATTACCGGTGTGTGGTACCATACACGGCACAGTTTGGACTTCAGACCTCACAAGCATATTCTGAGATATTCACCTAATTTTCTAAATACCGCCCTCCCAAATTAAAACTGAGGTGGAGATGGCTCAAAGAGAGTACTTGGGCTCAGAGGAAGTAGAGGTTCTGATAGAGCAATGAAGAATGTGTAGGAAAACTGCAGGTACAACGGAATTCCTAAGAATAAAAAGCATGCCTCTCGGGTTCAGAAACTCTCCTTTGCGTTGCATCTGAGTCGATGTGAATGTGTGTGTTTTCCCTTACTTGTGGCTAATGAGGGGCCTGCAGGACACATGCTGCAGAAATGCTCTGCAAACGCACAGAGCAGCAAGAGCAAGCGTCTCCCTCCAACTCCCGCCAGGGTCTCACTGACTCCCTCCGCTCCCTGCACGGCTCCTGCCGGGATTCTGTGCATCTTGCGATCACCAGGATCTCAATTACACCCACTTGCTGCTCGCTTGCTTAGGGGGACAGAGCTGCGTTCTCTGCTTGGCAGCTGTTCCAGCCAGATGTTGGGCTGGTGGGCTGCGACTGGGTGGCAGACAAAGAGGCTCTTCCGGGATAGACGGAGGCAGGTGGAGTCAGCAGGTTCACCTGGTTGGAAATGCCCTTCCTCCTTACAACAGAGACGGGGAAAGGACATTTTGCCACAGGATTGGTTAACAGAATACCAACTGCTCCCTCCCTGGGCAAAAAAATAAGAATAATATCCAGAGGCTTCGTTGGAAGAGATCCTAACAGCACCGGGGATGAGCCGGGATGAGCCGAGGCTGCATCTGCACTGGCAGGCTGTAATTGTGGAGATGCAGAAGTTTGTTTATCCGAAGGGCTAAATGTTTGTGTCTGGAAAACGAGCGGAACGTTTCCTGTAATCACTGGTGGTGCGCAGGGGCCCATCTGTGTGCACATCTCTCCGCTGTGTCTCCTAGCCTTTGACAATAGGCAGTGATTGGGCCAAAGTGAGGCAGACATCCAGTCTCGGCCACCAGCCCCCCACGCGGGACAACTGCCAAACAGAAAGAACGTCACTCCAGCTTGACTGAGGAAGCGTCTGTTGAAAGGGGCGGGGGAACCTACAGAAAATAAACTCTTATTTGTCTTAAGATACCACACGGCCCAAGTATGCCACGGAGAAGAGCGGAACTCTTCCTCCGTCTCCTCTTCTCATTTGTTGTAAGTGCTACACGCCCAAGCAAAGCTGGTTTGCTTCTTTGGGTCGGGACCAGGACTTGAACCCAGGACTCGGAGACTGCTGGGCGAATGCTGCGGTGCCCCTGGGCCCCACTCTGGCCCCAGTCGAAATTCCTTTGCACGGCTTCCCAAGGTAAAACACCAGGGTGGGCAGCCAGGGGTTTTTAGTGCCATTTATATTAACTACAGACCCTATATGTAAATCACCAGATGGACTCTGAATAGATGACTCACTTGGACAAGATAATGGAAAATTACATATATATATATATATATATATATATATATATATATATATATATATATATGTATGTATATAGAATCCAATGTAGAAGTTAATCCTTCTCAGGAGTAGATATTTATTGCACACGGAATTGGTTACCTGTAGTTTTACCCCTAGGTATATAAAGTATGGTGGGAACTATCCATCTCCAGGGCTCTGAGCAGGAATCGATGATGATGATGATGATGATAAATAATTATTTACACTCTCTAGCTCCTTTCATTCATTCGGCCCTGGCCCACACCTGAGCATTAAGAACACACTTGAAGGTTGGTGGTGTTATTATCTGCCATTCACATCGTCCCTTTCTTCCAGAACCATAAATAGATCATCAAAGTAGGTTAACTCCTCACATTTAGGGGTCAGGAATGCATTGCTTCTCACCCCTGAGCTATGGAATTCCTGTGTCATCACAGACAGAGAAAAGAATTAGGTTCATCTCCACCATTGTCCAACCGTTGTTTCCCTGGTTCAATGTGGACTCTCTCGAGAAGGAAAGGTCTCTCTCTCTCTGTCTCTGTCTCTCTCTGTCTCTCTCTGTCTCTCTCTCTCTCTCTCCCCCCCCTTCCCTCTCGTTTCCCTGCTGTGTGGAGCCAGTCATGACAGAGAGATGCAGCCCTTCCTTCTCCTCAGTAAAACTTCAAAGCAGAAAACGTCTATCAGATATGCTGAACAGAGATTGCGACCATGGCGAATAAAAGAGCCAGGTAACCCCTAAATCCCTGAATGTCTGCCTCGTTCTACAATGGCGATGGTTCGGTAGCACCTTCACGGAATGAAGTACAAAAGCACAGAGACTCTGTATAGAACGTGCACTGTGTAGGTCCACCCAAGTCCAATCTGCCTCAAGACTTGGAGATCAAAGAATGAGGGAAGCCCTGCTCCAGGAGGCCCACACGGGGCATGCTGGGAGAAGGAAGCCCAGGGAAACCTTTTCTTCCTGTAACAGATTCAAATTACTGAGCTGGGAATAAAATGTACAACTTGTATGACTTGGGACAAGGCACACAACCTTCGTCAACTCGACCTCCTCGTTCAGGGGCTGTGTTTTAAAACACCTGTGGGCAGTGATCATTTAAAGGTGGGAGAGGGTTCAGGACGTCAAATACGTAGTCAGGAGAATGTTTAGTAGATCCTGGGCAGGCAAGAAGTGGTGGTTATCCTCACTGCACAAAACCATCAAGATGCCCCCTAAACTTAGCAAAGGACCAAGAGAGGATTTTTCTTTTGTTCTCTCAGTCCTCCTTTTCCTCTTTCATCATACAGCCTTCCTCTTGATTGCTGTATCCTACCACTGTCAATACACACCAGTATTGAATGGCGGGCGGAAAATAACGGGAATATGTAGGTCATATTCTGTCTTTAGAGGACACTTCAGCGTTGGTATTACAACGAATGGGGCCATTTATATTCTCCCTAGACTTCAACCGCACAGACTTCTCGCCATTATCCACCATCCCTCTGACCTTTCTGAATCCAAGTTCTGTCGCCTGCTCATCTCCATCTTCGGTTTGGCATGAATCCTCCAAGCCCATAATTACAAGTCTTCACCTCTATTAGCCATCAGTCCCTGCACAGGAATGGCCCGTGCCCAGGGTCCCCTTACGCCCTTCCCATCAGTCCCACCCTGATTTCTCCCAGACTGCATCAGGAGCCTCTTTTTTGGGCTCCCCAAATAAACACCCAGGGTGCGTGTTTATCTTTGTACAAATAACAAATCTGAGTGAAAGCTAAATGCTACATAATATTCTCTAGGGGAAAAAAAATAACCAACATGGAAAGGCACTGACATGATATTTAAAGTAAAATCTCACAGGGAAGTAATATTAAATTTGCACACACTATTAAGATGTTCTTCTAACTACAGCTAGTTATAAAATGGGTGAAGGTAATCCATTAAAATATTAACTGATTACAAGCCTCGGCATGGAGATAATAGGAGGTGATCTGTCTGTTTTTGCCTAGCCACATTTTTCTGAATGTTCTTCAGCTAGCCTTTTCTCCAATTAGCGTATGTATAGTCAGATAAAAGAAACATCTGACAGCATGCTGTAGAACTGTGGAAGGTGAGGGGATGTATGTACTGACAATGGTTCTTTGATGTCAAGGGACACATCAACACATCTGTCTGCCACAGTGGCCAGAAAGAAATGGACATACCCTTTCCTGGGTAAATTCCCGGAAAGAACCATGGGCGAAACCACAAGTTGGCTAAACAGTCAGTCACACAGCAGAGACAACATCCTAGTTCAAGACCAGGTAAGCCAAGTGGTCAAGGAGTTTAAGCCTCACAAGGCAGAGCACCAGCAAACAAGCTGAAGGAGAGGAAGGCACCAAGTTCAAACCCAAGTACTGATAAAAGATAAGAGGCAGGAAGTATTCGTGATGAGAGGGAAAGCTTTATACAGTTGGTATGAGTATCAATCCCAACAACCAGTATGGAAAATAACGTGGAGATTTATTTAAACAACTAAAACACAACTACCCCATGATCTGGTAAACCCACTTCTAGAAAGTGAAATCAGGGTATCTATACGATAGATAGATAGATAGATAGATAGATAGATAGATAGATAGATAGATAGATAGATAGACAGACAGACAGACAGACAGACAGACGTGCAGTACCTGCTCTCTCATAGCTGCCATAGTAACCCAATTATGAAACATGAATGTTCAGTATCCATAGACAAATGAACCTATGAAGAAAAACACGACACATATACACAACGGTAGCTACTGCAGCTTGGAGCAACATGGCTTAACCTGTAGAACATGTTAAGGGAAGCACAGTCCAGCGCAGTGATCTCCCTTAGGTATGAGATGTCACAACGTCAACGCCTCAGGGATCAGCTGAGTGCCACAAGTGTCTTACTTGAAAATTGCCTACAAATAACTAGAGCTGAGGGGGTGGGGTAAATGAGGGAGGAAAACATGGTGGGGGGGGGGACGCTGGTCAACATGCATTCTGTTCATCATTTCCCATATTGAGCTGGGCATCAGAGGCTCACACTTACAATCCTAGCTACTCAGGAGGCTGAGATCGGAGAATCGTGGTTCAAAGCCAGGCTAAGCAGGAAAGTCTACAAGAATCTTATCTCCAATTAACTACCAAAAATAGCTGGAAAATGGAGCTTTGGTTTAAAGTGGTAGAGCGCTAACCTTGAACAAGAGAGCTCAGGGACAGCGCCCAGGCCCTGAGTTCAAGTCCCAGGACCAGTACTTTAAAAAGAAATGACGTGTTGAATTGAAACCCATTTGTACAACTAAAGATAGTAAGAAAAGAAAGCAAATTGCCTACAGAGTATATCTTACATTTAACAGTATAACAAACACATAAAGAAATAACCCTGTGTGGTGACGGGTATGTTAATCAGCCTGATTGTGGTGATCATCTCACAATGAACGCATGTATCAAGACATCAGCTTGATCACCATAAATACACGCCACTTTTATTTGTCAATTATATGTCATTAAAGAAGGGGAGGGGGGAAATCAATCCTAATCCTCTCTGCCTTTCCCACTTCATTGAGCTAAATGAGATTCAAGGAGAGGAGAGAAACAACAACCAGAAAACAAAACCTGGGTCCATTCAGTGTTGATCCTGATAATCCATCTTCCCTCATTCCTCCACACCCCACCGACCGCCACTACACAAGACACCCTTTTCGCTACTACGATCGCTGCATCATTAGCCTTGGAATTTACAAATCCTCCTCATTATTCCTTGGTATAAAATAAGATGCCAC
This sequence comes from Dipodomys spectabilis, assembly GCF_019054845.1. Lineage (NCBI taxonomy): Eukaryota > Metazoa > Chordata > Mammalia > Rodentia > Heteromyidae > Dipodomys > Dipodomys spectabilis. The sequence continues at coordinate 5,957,669 of NW_024870910.1, read as the reverse complement.
AAACGTGAACACTACCACATGAGAGGAGCTGGCACAAAGGCCTTATTAGCGTTTTCACTTCGATCAGATCTGATTGGAATGCAAGTTCTCTTATCAAAGAGCCCCCAGTGACATCCTCCGAGGGCTCTTGACCAAACTCGTGACGCCAAATCTCCCCTCAGGCAAAGAGAAACGCCAAGTTTGGGGACAGGTTGTAGCTGCTGTCCTAGAGGCGGGCATTACTCCTCCAAGGAGCCTGGCAGAGCCGCACACTCACTGTGCACACTTATGCGGGGCAGAGGGGAGCTCTACACACCAGCACAGACTGGAGAGGGGTCCATCACCGCGAGTCACTGGAGAATCGAGCGTGCTGTGAGCCACTCAGGCCCCACACCCGGAGCATGGAGAACCATGCCTGTAATCCCAGCCGCGCGGTGAAGCAGATAGACTGGGGGAGATCATGAGTTGAGGCCAGCCCCCAAGTACGTGTTAATCAAGACCCTCATCTCAGGGGACAAACTGGACGTGGTGGCACACACCTGCAGTCACGGCCACGGGTGGATGGTCCACAGTCTGAGGCCGGCCAGGGGCAGGAGCAAGGCCCCGTCTACAAACCCTATCTAAAAAGTCAGCTAAAGCCAGGGCTGAAGTATGGCTCAGTGGTAGAATATTTTCCTTATAAGTGCTAGCCCCCAAGTTCAAACCCCAGTTAGTGAGGAGGGGAAAAAAAAGAATAAAAATCAATGATCCTATATTCAATTTGGCCAACAAATGTTCAGCAGTAAGGTGAAACTAAAAATTAGTATGGCCGGAACAAGCCAGATAGCTTTCTAAAGCATGTGTCTCCTATAATTACCTATTTAAATGTGATATGAGTTCCTAATGCCAACGTTATCTAACCGAGGTTGGCCAAAAGAAAAGAGTCAAACCTATTGTTTTTCCTGTTTTAACCTACAGGGATCATTCCTATCCCACATAAGAAATCAGCTGTAATTTCAACTGACATGCAGAACACGGCACATAAGTTCAGTTAATGGATGTGTGGGCTCTATCCACATGAGATGATGAGGTGAGGGTATCGCTGAGAAGCATCATTTGTCAGAGTGGTACAAGGGAAAATGCTGGGAATGATGTCTCTGGATGTGGATGGATGGATGGATGGATGGATGGATGGATGGATGGATGGATGCATGGATGCATGGATGCATGGATGGATGGGAGGGAAGAGAGACAGAGGTAAAGACAAAAGTTTAAGAGGGAAGGAGGGAGAGAGGATGGAAGAGGTAGTAGGTGGGTGAAAGGAGGGAAGGAAGGATGGAAGGAAAGGTAGATGGATGAATGGAAGGGAGGGCGTGAGGGCTAGAAAGAGATAAAATGAGGAAGGGGGAGAGGAAGAGAGAGGTAGATGGCTGGAAGGAAGGACAGAAAGAAAGAGAGGTAGAAGGAAGGAGGGAGGGAAGGGGGGAGGGTTGAAGTAGATGGGTGGATACATGGATATGAACGTATAGGATAATGATTATTAGGGATCTGAATTCAGAGTATCCAAGTTGAAATTCTGGATCTGCTGCCTTGCATAAAGTTCACTTTCCTCATCCAGAAGGGCTCCATGCGCATGTTCAAGACCCACCCCGTACACATGAAGACCCTTCCACATCCCAAAAGCACTTAGCTCTTACGTTTGATTTAAAAAAAAAAAAAAATGGAAACCAAAGTCAGTGCTGAATCCCAGTGCTATTTTCTGTATTTCTAAAGTTTACAAAAACTGTCCTCCTACTTTTAAATCGTTTGCTTATCAGCACAGGCATATGATTTAGATACAAGTGTACTAATTTTACTGAAGAGCCGCCAACTGGGAGGCAGAATAGTCCCATATTAAATCAGATTTTTAATTTTAATGGAAAACCTAATGTCAGTGACCTGGGCTTGAAACCTTCGCTCAGCCAGTTATCAGCTCAGAGATGTTTAAAAAGTCATTTAACCGCGTTGACTTCAGCCTTCTCACCCGTAAACCGGCATGAAATGATGCTACATTTTTACAATGCTATCTTGACATTAGGTCTGTTCATCAGTGTTTACAGTGAGTCGCCCACAGAGCCGAGGACTATGGGGCATCCCAAATAATTCAGATACAGACCCCAGGTCCATGGCTTTCTTCTCTCCTGCAGTCCGTCAAGAGACAGCAGAGCTAAGCCTTGATCCCAGAGCCTGCTCTTTAGGGTAACTGAATGAACTTTTCTACAGTGCTCCCGGTGGGTAAGAATTTAAGGGAAGCCAAGAGCCCCTTTCGGACCGAGGGTCTGACAGGCCAAGAATCCTGAAGCGCACGCAGCTTAAATGTTAGTCCCGTGTGTGTTTTGAAAAGCAATGTTATGGCGTTTCATTCACAGGTGGTAAGATATGCCTGATGAAAGGCTCCAGTCAGATGAGTGTCCGGTGTATGTCGCGTCCATGGCCGTAACCGCCAGGATGCTCAAGCCACAGAACAGTTCCACCACTGCGGGCTGAGCCCACCTGTCTCCTGTGCTCACACGTCTGCCCGGGGCATTGCACCAAGTAGAGGGATAATGGCTGTTGAGGCTGAAATCAGCATATTCACGGTACAGACCATCAGAGCCATGTGAGCACCTCACCAAAAAATCGCATTCAGGGGCCTCCTCTCCAAACGCTCAATCAGAATCTCCATTTGGTGTCTGGGATCCGTATTTTACATATTGCAACAACCACAACCACACAAAGCTACGAGACAATCCAGGCTGGAGACTCAGAGCTTCTTACTTGTGTTTCCCCCCCCCCTTTCTGTAACTTCGATGTGCGTGAAAATGATATAAAATAAGACTTAGAAAGGAATGTGCGCACCGGGGATGGGGCCTTGACAACTATGAAAGCATAAGGACATCCACTGAGCATTTCTGCTGTCCCTCTCATCACAAACAAAAGGCAGCTGAGCTCCGGGGACACCTTCCCTCCCCCGCCCTCCTCCACCTCTGATCCCGCCTCAGACACAGCAGCACCGATTTATCCTCTCTCGTAGCATGATGAGCATTTGCATCTTTGAAGGGAAAGAGAATCTATCCTCCTGGGCTTCCCAGCCCTAGCCTAAAAAGAAGAAAAAAATAAGTTGTACATCTACTATCACAAAGAGAAAATTCAATGTGGAGGGACCCTTCCTCCAATGATATAAAAATAAGGAAAATAACGAGAGCTCCCACCCTCCCTTGACCACACCATGGTTTAATAGACTCTACTGATTAAACTTTAAGAAAAAACCAGATCATAAAGGGAAAGAAAGATGAAAAGCACGAGGGAGGTGCAGGTCATGGGGAAACTCATGCTGGCTCACGGTCCTGTAGCATTTTTGCTTTCATAAGATGAGCGGACGCTTCTCCTACCGCCTTCTCTATGTGCGTGACCTTATGCCTCTGCACTCAACCAGTGCTCAGGACTTCCAACACTTCCTCTCCTCCTCTCCTTCTCTTCCTCTTCTCCTTTTCCTCCTTCCTCTTCTCCTTTCCTTCTCCTCCACCTTCTTCCTTTCCTCCTCTCCTCCTTCCTCCTCTCCTTCTACCTCTCCTCCTCCTTCCTCTCTACCTCCTCTTCCCCCAACTTTTTCCTTCTTTCTCTCCCCTTCCTCTCCCCTCTGTTCCTCTCCCCTCCTCCTTTCTCCATTCCAAGTCTTGCAGGAAAGCCCACATGAAGGGTAACGAACATGGTTTCGCACGCTGCGTGTTGTTTATCACACAATCGTCCCAGTTTTCCTAAAAGGCCTCTTCCGTGGGTCACTGTCAGCAACCAGAGGAAATCACTCAACACGAGGTGCCGTATCCCCTAGCCACCCCTCAAAGGAAGGGGTTCGGGGGCAGAGTTCCCTCTCCCTTCCAGCGTCCTTCTCTGCTTCAACCGGCTGCAGATGCTGAGAAATGGAGGGATGTGCTCGCTGAGGTCAAGCGGGGGGGGGGAACTATGGAGCCCACACCCGCGCTCCACACGGGAGGAACGCGGGCTCGTCTGGGGAGGGAAGGAGAAAATGGAGCCGGCTCCGCAGCGTCGCCCTCCCTGGCGGGCGCTTGGTTACTGCCTGTGGCTGAAGCCGCGTCAGCCCTGTCTGACAAGGAGGGGTCTTCGGGGGTGGCATCCTCCAACGCCACGCTGGCACCCGGAGGTTGGAGGGAACGCGGTGGGCCCCATAGAAGTTCCCTTGACTTCCCTTGCTCCGGCTCCTGCCTTTGCCAAACCAAAAGAGTTTCAAGGTTTGTTTTTGTTTTTTTTACTTGTGATTGTAGTCACCCATCATCTCAGAAGCCTCACCATGGCAACAAGCACCTGGGTGAGCGCCACGGCTCGTGCCCCTTGGATTTCTTCCTATCCACAACCACGACACCCTCTCCAGCTACCAGCTGTCACTGTTCAGAGCGATGGGGCTCTCCTGGGATGGCAAACAATGGCGTTGTTCTTGACCTCGGGAGGCCTTGGCTCCAAGCCTCCTCTACTCCCCTGGGAAGCAGCTAAGGTGGTGAGGGGTGGGGGGGGCAGAGAAGGCTGAGAAGCTTCCATCTACAATGACTGCACCCAGGAAGTACTTCAGATCTGAGTATGTTCCGACCGGGAAGTATTTACACACATCATCATGCGACCTCTTGACGGGGCGAGGGGGGGGGGGGGACATACTGAACCATCGAGTCCACTCGGGTGCCCGAGTTCACACGTGACACATGACACCCATTCAGTGTCATATAAGCTTTATATGCAGAGCCTGAAGATGCCGTTAGGGGATATTTTGGTGCACGTGTGTTGCAGGGGGGCATCACCCATCATGCAAAATCACGCGTGGAGTTCTCTACACGAGGCGTCTGAGAGGAGCTCAGAACATCTCAGATTTGGGAGCATGCAGGACTTTCAGGGCAGGAAACGTCATTAATGGGCACAAGAGCGGACTTGCAGAGTTCTTGACACTAACTCAGTCGCGCACAGACAACGGGCCTTCGCGCCTTTATCTTGTTTTGCTCGTTCCCTGCCTGTGTGTACTAGATGCCACAAGGCCGGGAGCCAGTGTCAAGTGGCTCCTGGCTCCTCACAAGACCCTGTCCAGCCCTGGCTCTCCCTCCTCAGCTCCTAACACCCGGGACTCGGTCTCTTCTGTCACCAGCCGTGCCTTCCCTCCCCATGTGTCGGCTCCCTTGGAGACTCCGCTGCGCTCTCTACAGCATGTGCTGAACTTTTGTTACCAGTTTCTGATTTCACTCCGTCCCAGGACTGCTCTCGGCCCAGTGAGTGAGCAAGCACTCGGCCCAGTGAGTGAGCAAGCACTCGGCCCAGTGAGTGAGCAAGCTCTTGGCCCAGTGAGTGAGCAAGCACTCGGCCGGACACTGGGCTGGTAGACTCAAGTCTTACTGAGCTCATTCAGTCATTCCTGACTGCTCCAGACAGACAGAAGATACTGGCTGGACTGCACCCCCTGCCAATTCCACCATCATTACGCTCACCTCCACAAAGTGACCTCTTGGATCGCACAGACGTCACGGTTAGGTTCTGGGAAGGGGTGCTGTCTGATTTCTTCCAATGACAGGGCTACTGTGTCCTCATGGGCATGCATGACTGAGCTCGGTCGTGAAGTCAGTTAGTTCCTGCCAGGGCTGGGCGGTTTCCACGGGTCCTGGAGAGTGTAGCTACATCACGGGCACCCCTCCCCTCCTCTCCTCCCCCTTGGTGCTCAAGGGCTTAAGAGGCAGAATTGGCCCCTGGTGTCACTCTCCTCTGCGGACTCTTCTTTGCCCAGTAGGCCATAAACCTTGTCTGAGCAGGAAATGAGAGAGAGAGGCTAGATTCTTTTCCCCACTCCAATATCATGAGATGTTGAAGATTTTAGTTCCAACAGTTAAACATCAAGTCAATATATTTTTTTTAAAGTCAGGCTCAGACTCTACTAGTACAAAGATGAAAGGCGGTCCTACCCAGCCAGCGTGCGCGTGGCTACTTCAATCAGTCAGCCACGTGACACCGCCGCCACCGCGAGCGGCCCCTTACACAACAGCTCTCTGCCAGCCAGCCTTCATCTGCTAGATCTGAGCAGATTACCTTCCTTGGGTCCTTAATAGTCAGATGAATGGCGGCGGGCCATCACCCGTACCTCTCCCGCTCAACACCATCTGCCACCACCTTCCCTCTGATGGATGACGCCGGCCCCACTGGCCGGTCTGGCCTCTGCGTCTGATCTTAGTGTTTCCTGAGCTTCTTTCTCACACTCCGCTCTGGCTCTGCTATCTGGTCCGCTTCCCTCTCGGCAGTCTGTCCTCATTAAAGGACCTCTGGGCTGACTCTGCCCCTCTCTTTCAACTCTCACTCCTGTCTGAGTTTGGGAGTTTGATTGCTCTCCTCGCTTCCTGTCCCTGCGGCAGCCTCATGCCGGGAGCTGAGGTGCATGGTGGGAAATGTGTGCCATCTTGGACTACAACATCACTGGGGTCACTCGCTAGCTCTGTGTCTTGGACCTGTCTTCTAATTTACTAAGAAAACCAACTTTACAGACTAGCTTAAGAAATAAAGCCACTGGGCTGGGAAGGCGGCTCAGTGGTAGAGCGCTTGCCTTGCATGCTCAAGGCCCTGGGTTCGATTCCTCAGCACCACATAAACAAAAGGAAAAAAAAAGCCAGAAGTGGCGCTGTGGCTCAAGTGGTAGAGCGCTAGCCTTGAGCTGAAGAGCTGAGGGACAGTGCCTCAGAGTTCAGGCCCCACGACTGGACCCAAAAAAAAAAAAAAAGAAATAAAGCCACGTTCTTGTTCTTCATAGTTGAAATAAAGGGTTTATGTCTCATTCACTCGTGATTTCTATTTATCCTCATCACCCAAGCTATGGGAGAGGCCAGACCATTGGACGTGCCAATGTCACCTTTATGCCAAACAGACTCTTCTCTTTGTCAGTGATCTAAAAGGCTTTACAAAGATACCTACTTTAGAGCGTGACCAGATAGTACACGAGTCAATCACAGATATATTACTTTCATTTTTTAGCATTGCACCAATCAGGATACTCCTCTTATTATTTAATTTTGTTTTTCAAAACATCTCCTAACCCTCCCCCAGGTCTCAGACGCCGTGAATGATTTTCGTCTCCTAACCCTCCCCCAGGTCTCAGACGCCGTGAATGATTTTTGTCTCCTAACCCTCCCCCAGGTCTCAGACGCCGTGAATGATTTTCGAAGCTTCCTCTGTTGTTATCACAATGCGGCGTGCAAACACAGAGTTTCCACTTCATAAAAAACATAATCTGCTGCTCAGGAATCACAGACAAATTATGGGGGGAAATGAGTCAGTAAACTTTTATTATACCAGTCCTTAATGCTGTTATTAACATTAATTTCTATCCAGAGTGAGATTTATGGCTGAAAATCCTGAGATAAAGCTGGCTGGGGCACCCACCGAGTCTCCTCTGGGGACTACGGGGCTGGGTAAAGTCACGGGAGAATCCTCGCTCAGGAGACAGGACCTTTCCACACCCCTCTCTGCTGTGGGCAGCCTGGGAAAATGGGCCTGAGGAAGAGGAGATGCTGAAGAGAGGAAAAACTCTCTGGTTTGATATAGTGTGAAGAGAAGGGAAACGATGGAGAACCACAAGGAAACACCAGGAGTGGAACACATAGTTGGTGCCTGAGCCTGGTTCCCAAAACGACAGATTTCTGTACTTTGTTCAGTGCTGCCTTTGGCTTATTTCTACTGTCGATCCTGTCGATGGTCTCAGTCAAATCACGCTAAGCTGCAGGTTACTTGTTTTCGTTGACTGGTGTCCTTCTGCTATGCACTATGTCCTGGGGAACCAAAAGTTAGCATTATGCCCTCCTACTTGGAGTTTAGAGTCTACCGGGCCTACCATCGGAAGGAAGCCACCTTTAGAGACTGAAGGAGGTGTTAGCAAGAGCTATCCAAGAAAGAGGTATGGATCAACAATGTCGCTGTCCTGGCCAAGGTTTTTGCATTTTCGGCCCATGAATGATTTTTAAAACTGTTCAAGTAGGCGCATCGTTTAAATGATGTGATCCTTGAAGTAAATCTGTAATGAAGCTTGAGCATCCTGTTCTCAAGAAATGATACTCAGGGTTGGAAAAACAGTCTACGTGGAATAAACATCTTCCATGGATTAACAGTTAGGAGCCCTTAAAAATGTGAATTTACCAAAAAATGAAAATGTGAACTCCCAACCTGTGGTGTCGGCTTTGTCTTCACTTAGCAAGAACGAACGTCTCCAGTAGAAGGCCTTCATAATTCAGAACTCATTTCCCCCCCGTGTCTTGGTGGCACCTCAGCTGCTTTTGACATTACCTCAACTCAAAGCTGAAACAGGAAAGAAAATTAGGAATATTCCCAGGGAAGAAGAATATAATATACAGGGGAGCGGGAATATAAATATATGGCTGTATTTTCATGTGGGATTCACATGTGTTTAGATCAAGATTTCCTTGGGTTGGATCATAACTAGAAAACGAACTCCCTTATCCTGCAATTCCCCTTCTAGAAATTGTAAAAAAACAAACACTTGAGTTGTCCAATCAATATTTCTCCCTCTTCTGCACGTGTTTGAACCAAATGCATTTATAATAGAATAATAGAATAAAAGTTTTCCAGACTATATATATTTAATCAGGAAAAGTTACCATTAGACTCACACCCTAATTTTCAAGCTTTGGTAACTGTGGTGGCTGTGTGACCAAGACCCATTCAACACAACAGGACATATAAGCCACGAATACTGTGTGTCCATTTCTTCTTCATCAGTTACAGCTGGACTACAGGGACTCTTCTGGGAGGAAAATGTCCATTCAATCAAGCTTTGCACGCCTCCTTGTGAGAGCCCAGAAACACAGTGGCTATTAATTGCTACAATGGTAACAATATAGCTCCCTGACCAATTCTGTAATTCTCTGGTGCCAGGTATTTTGGCAGCAGGTAGAAAAGTAGACAGGAGAAGAGCAACTAATGGATTCTATTTAAGGACATTTGAGGAAAATGTTGACTGGCCCATGACCGATTTTATTCTTAGTGCTTAAATGTTAGTTAGCTAGTCAATTTGAATGTTAATTAGCCATAATGACAAGGAGTGTCTCTTTTTATGATCCTCTTAAAAAATGTATCCAGGGGCTAATAAGCAATGGGTGCATCCCATGAATATAATAAGTAAATAAATTAGCATCTGTTAATTTAAATGTAAGCAAACTGCACTATGAGGCTTTTCCTCCGCTCGCTCTGTGTTTCCATTATCTCCCTCCCAGCATCTCTTGTCTGCGCCTCATCAATTTCATGACCCAGACAATACACTCTAGAGCGGAAGAGCAAGGTCAGATAGGATGGGACCTGGTGTGAAGCCCGAGGACCTTTCTCACTCTGTAGACACATGCCTCAGGGTAGCCGGAATAGAGGTCAGAGGAAATGAGACTCCTCCAACTCTGCTGACGCAGAACACAGGCTTCACCGTGGTGATCCACCGGGAGGACCAGAGCTGTCATTGGCAAAGGTTAATCTGGCCAAATAACTACCTACATCCTGAGGGTTTCTGAAAGCTCGGATGACCAGAAGTCTCCGTCACAATCAAAGGATGGGTCAGGTATACAAAGCGATCAGAAGATGACTGAACCCCTCCACTGCCAAAAGTGGGATGGAGAGAGGGAAGAAAGGTACGCTCTCTGTATCTCCAGACATCTGCTCGCTCACTCACTGGGAGCCAATGGCTCATGCCTATAATCCCAGCTACTCAAGAGGCTGAGATCTGAGGATCACGGTTCAAAGCCAGCCTCAGCAGGAAAGTCTTATCTCCTATCAATCAGCTAAAAAAGCCAGAAGTGAAGCTGTGGCTCCAATGGTAGAACACTGGCCTTGAGCAAAAAAGCTCAGCTACGGTGCTTACGCCTTGAGTTCAAGTCCTAGGGATGGCAAAATAAATAAGAAAAAGATCTAGGCTAGTGTCTAGCCCGTGTCAAATTTTTCTAAACAAAAAATTAATAACATTGATATCATGCGTTGATTTGCCATATCTAAGGAAGTTGAAGGTTGGCTCATTTCATGTCTAAGTGTAAGATGCTGAAATTAATAGAGACCGGACTTCGGGAGATCTGCCCCATCTTCTCACCACACTCCAGGCTGGTGTGGGCCAAATGAATATTCCTCAAAGTCACCAAATACTAAAGAATATCCATCCTATTTCTGCAATGTGTTATAATGATGTCCCCGGCCCCAGGTTCCTTTTTATTCCTATCTTGTGATATCCTGACATTCTAAGCAGCCCAACTCAAAAGCAGTGACAAAAGGGATGCTTGATTCACAAGTAAACCTGCCCTGCGAGGACATTCCATTTGCTTGAAATAAAATGAAAAGTGGAGACAGGGTTCAAGGTCGTATGCAGCCAGGTAGTGAGAACGGAGCCTGAAATTACAGGGCCGTGAGGACCTGGGAGAGAAGACCTTTCACGTGGAGTCCTCAGAGACGAATTGGAGTTGCCAACACAGACTGCATTCGTGCAACTCTTCACTGCTGCCCTATCTGTCAAGTTTGCATTGCGAGTCTGCTGGGCCCGCTGTAATTTCAAGTTTGATCGCATGGTTGACAGTCTATTATGCTCAAAGCATTTTTTAAAAAAAAATTTTACTTTCAAAGGAAAATCACAGCTTTCCTATTCTTTTCTATTTGTCATACGTGGATACTGCCAAGAGAGAGTCAAGTTCTGTGTGTGTGTGTGTATATGTTTATATCTTCATGTGGTTAAAAGGATCCACCCCATGTAGCTTTGCCCCACACATAGCAAAAAAAAAAAAAAAAAGGTAGCCGCAAAAGCCCTACATTTGATAAGCTATCTCTCTCAAATTCCCAGCAACAGGAATCATTTCCTCCACACAAGGCCATTTGTATATTCCTAACATCCTTCATGGGTCAGCCCAGGCAGATAGGAACAGGCAGCCCACAAGAATCCTGGAAGCAGCGTGGCCTAGCACGTACAAATAATTCCGTGGCCTTTGCAGGCTGACCATTCCACATATGTGCTGGGTTTTAGAGCCTGACAGGGCAGCTCTCCGTTTTTTCCTCATTCACAGCTAAGGTTCTCAGTGGGCTCCTCAGGAATGAGCGCCCTTCAGAATTTCACTGCAAGGGCAGAGAATGGATGGAAAGGGCCGCACCGCCTGTCTCTGGATGATGCTGTGAAGCAGGCTGCCTCATCTCTCCTCCCATGTCTCTCCTGCCTTTCAGATGCTCACTCCTCTGTAGCATTGGTCTCCAACATTCCAGTCTCTTCTGGAATACCCCTGAGAATCAGGAACTGGGAGATGGACAACTCTTTCTGAGGGAGATGAGAACTTTCAGTCCCCAAAAGGACAAGCAAAGGGACTCCTTTGGTTTGGGGGAGGAAGGGGAAACTATTAGCTTATCCCTAACTCGATTCAAGAGGGCAGGACAGCAAGATGGCGTTAGTGAACCCTGTTCACTCACTCTCATAAATGGTTACCCCCCCATTTGATGTACAATTCTAATCATAATCTTCTGTTAGAGATTATTTCCCTTCTCTTGGGAATGGTAGGACTGATATCAACTAATAAAATTATAAATATGTACTAAAACCATGAAAACACTGGGCACTGACACCTCAAGCCTGTCATCCTAGCTACCCAGAAGGCTGAGATTGGAGGATCACGGTTCAAAGCCAGTTCAGGCAGAAAAGTCTTCATGAAACTCTTGTCTCCAATGAACCACCAGAAAACCGGAAGTGGTGTTGTGGCTCAAAGTGGTAGAGCGCTCGCCTTGAGCAAAAAGAGTTTGGGGACAGCACCCAGGCCCTGAAGTCAAGCCCAAAGACAAAAAAAACATTAAAAAATAATAATAAGTAAAACCTTGAAAGGTGCCTTTTTAGGTCTGATCCAAGAGACAATCAGAACACTGAGGAGTAGATTATCTTCATATGAAGCATTTAAAGAACTTAATGATGTAGAAAAAAATAATGAGGACAGAGTAGAGAATATCGAGAGGAAGGCATGGATCTAGGCTTCCCCCGAGAATTGTGCTTGATGGCATGTGTCCCACCCCAGAGCCTCCTCCCGCCCTACCCTTTGCAGAACGCTACCCAGAGCTGCCCTGGGTGAGGTTCCAAAGGTGAGGTATATATAAATATACATATATAGAGACTGAATTGAAAAGCACCGGCTGACAAAGCAAGCACTAGCTACAGGCTTCCACACAGTGTTCAAATCCCTCTTTCATCCTGCATAGAATGGGGGATCCAAAGTACCTGAAAGAGCATTTCATGATCCATCCTATTTCAAGTTTTACTTCTCTCTAAGCAATCGGGAACAAGAGGGGACCCCGGGGGGAGGAGGCTGGTTGTCCTTACATGTGGCCCTTCCCATTGTGTCAGGTCTTCACTGAGAGTTGGGAAACAATACTCAACTCTTGGAGAAGACACCACTTGGCAGAGAAGAACCAGTCAAACACAGCAGCTGATAATGTTGAAGTGAGTCGGCTAAGCCCCTGATTCTGTGAGCCACACGAAAGAGAGCCGCACAATAGATTACCCAACGTGCTGAGAATAAAAGCATAGAATGCTCCAGGAAACTAGGCGCAAACTGGGGGTTTCCCACATGAGAGGTCAAAACCTTTACCAATAGTCACTCTCGCTCAATACCAGCAGGTGTTTATTTAAGACAGATTGTAAAAATCGCAGAACATTTTTTATTATAAACTATGGGGCTTAGTGCTTAGACTGGACTGAAAAAAAAAACCAAAACAACATAAAAAGAGGGCGAACAGCAGCAGAAAGCTGGAAATGTCATTTAGGACTCGGGAGATGCCCTAGTTTCAAACTCAGAAAAATATTGCCTAATTAATGGTACTCAGTATGCACTGAAATATCTTATGAAAGACACTAATATTCATCCATGGGCGATTTCTGTTTCCTGGTTGTGGATATTACAAAAAAAAAAAAAAAAGAGGCCTAACACGTGTCACCCTTATAAAATGAAGCCTTCATAATCTCACTTCTTGAACTGTCCCTTCCCCCCGAACCCACCCCTTGGGCTCACAAAAAGCAGTCAGGAAAAAAATGTCATATGGTGACAAGGAAAACATGCATTTGTTTCCTTGACTGATCATCGTTTGACCCCAAGTAAAGAAAATACATACAAAATATATAATAAAGAAAACAGGGGGCTGGGAAGGTGGCTCAGTGGTAGAGCGCTTGCCTTGCACACATGAGACCCTGGGTTCGATTCCCCAGCACCACATAAGCAAAAAGAAAAAAGCCGGAAGTGGTGCTGTGGCTCAAGTGGTAGAGCGCTAGCCTTGAGCTGAAGAGCTGAGGGACAGTGCCCAGGCCTAGGGTTCAGGCCACAGGACCGGACCCCCCCAAAAAAAGAAAACAGATGTAAGTCGCCACCCCAGTGGACTGCCTGTGATCCACGGGTGATTTCTGTGGATGTGTGTGCCTGTATCGCCCTGTATTCCCGGCCTCCTTCGGGCTGTGTGTAGGAGGAGCATAACTGAGGACTGAGGAGTCTACCCACCATGTCACAGGCTCAGCTGTTGGCTGGGTTTCCCTGGCTCGGGGTGATAGGACCCTTTTGGTGAGAACCAAGGAAATCCCTATCATCATGCCTACGTGAACAAACCCACACTAGAGACAGCACCACCGCCCTTCCCGGCTCACAGACGTCACAGTGACTGCTGGACGTGGATCCCACGCACACAGTACCACAACCCTCAGGTGGGGTCAGCGGGGCGAGCCTCCCATCCTCTTCACCGAGAAAAAGGCCAAGTCCTTGGACCCTTCTGGCTCAGGAGACGTCCCCTGCACCTGTCAGAGTCCCCTCCCCTGGGAAGCCGGTGCTCAGCTCTCCACTAACCTTGTCTGTTCCATCTGGCCTGTTCCATCCCCGGCTGTGACAAACGTCCGTATCCCTTCGCAGGAGTTTTTTTTTTTACAGTGACTTCAGAGAAATCCCAGCCTTTCCTTTCACATACAAGCTCTGCATTGGGATTCACACCATGAATAACTTTCTAGATGAAGATATATCTAAGCTGTAAGCATGTTGGCTCACGTCTAACACAAGGAAGCAAGGTCAGGCAAACGGTCAGTCTTATACGCCAAGACTCTGTCCTGTGGACAAGCCTGAGGGGTGAGGACCAGACAGATGGACAGCTATCAACTCCTCAGCCGTGAAGCGCTGGCTGCAGGAAGTCTGCCTATCTTAAAGTCAAGAGCTGAGGTCTTCTCCTGGTTCTTTAAACGCTTTGGCTAAATGCGCGACCCACCTGGGACACATCCGTGAGCTGTGTAAAATCCAAAGGGCTAGGGATGCGCAAATGTCCCTCCGTCTCGGCCCAAAATGGAAGGTGGAAGATAAGACTAGTGAGTCCCACGCCGGCCTTCAGCCAAGGCCCCTTAGGCGAAGCAGAAATCCTAGAAACCAGCACTTAGCACCAGGACAACTTAAGAGAATCACTCCAGCAGTGCCAGCCCAGCGGCCTTTCACACCGTGACAGGGTATTCTAACACAATGCAAGAGATAACTTTCTAATAGGACATATTAGATAATAATGGAGTATACCAAGTTCCTGGGAGAGGAACTATCTCCACACACTATGGATGTGCACCAGCATGGACTACTTGTGTGCATTTCATAAATTCTAAAAAAAAAAAAAAACTTACAAGCACAGAATGGGCAGTTGGGGCACATTCACGCTCAATTTCCCTAAGGTTTCGCAATTGTATGATCAAGTCACAAACACATACCCACCTGTAACTCCCGCCATCTTTCTCTGGGATGTGAGGGGTACCAATGTTGTCCAAGAGAAATTACATCTGTGGAGATGGATACAGGATGACTTGACCTTGTGTCTTCTAGGACACTGGGTCATCAGGTCTTCACGCTTTCTTCCTTCTTCTGCACAATGAAAGTCTGCATAGTACCACGTGCTTCTGAGCACTCTTCTAGGTCACCTATTTTATGCTACCTAATGCATTTAAGCAACTTACCTAAGGAGAATACGTTGTTTTATTGAAGAGTACATCCACTATATTACATGCATGATGGCCAATTCCACTAAACGAAAATGTTCAATAACTCAGTGTCAAGATGTTGAGATTAATAGCTATTGAATCACACTTCTTTTTTTTTTTAAGTCTTTCCCACATTAGATCAGATGGCCTTCAATGGCCTTGATTACCGTTGAAGGGAGTCTCGCTGTCTGAGCTCCAGGGTTCCTACCACAAATGCTGGACATTGATGTGCCGTAGGCTCTTTCTGGAGAGCAGCCCAGACTCATCAGCGCTCTGAATTGTCCTGATATTGCAAAGTAAAGTCCAAGATTTGTGTATTTAACACTGCACTTAAGTTACCCTAGCAGCTAACGCCATTACCATAGCCCATCTCTTCCACGAATAAAGTTTGAGATGATGTCAAAATCACAATGAACTTATGAAAAGAACATCTTGGTGAAGAGTGAATTTTCTCGTGTGTGTGTGTGTGTGTGTGTGTGTGTGTGTGTGTGTGTGTGTGTGTGTTGTGTGTGTGTGTGTTTAACCAAATACATGGACTTCCTGTGTGGGTTTGGGGATGAGTTCATTCTGAAGGAATGGCTTCTTCTGTTGCCAAAATTTGCATTCTTAGGAAAGAACACAGCAGAAAATGGACTGTGCCTCTCTGTCCAAGGCTACAAAAGTCTGTGAAAGTCTCCCCAGTGTGAAACTACTGACAATGTACAGCCTCTATTTTTTATTTAATTCACTAGGAATAAAGTATATATTCCTTTTACTCTATTTTCATTGCCCTTAATGTAACTGCGAATTCCATGACAAATAATTAGTATATATCTTAATCTTGCGAATTAATACGTATCTTTGACCCTATGTTACTGATGTGGATGAGCCCAGGGCTCCAGATAAAGCCGCCCTCAGTCAAGAGTAACAGAGAGGAAACTAAATGCTGACGATGAGACACACCATGCATTGGAGACCTATCCTACCCTCTATCTGATTCAGGATCAAGAAGAAAGAAATGATCCGATACTCAAAGGACTCAGAAAGATGGCTGTCACACACAGGAGAATAGTCATCATTAACGAAGAAAAATAACCATTCCGTGATTGCCACTGCTGACCATGCAAGAACAAATGGCTGTAATTGCTTTCGGATAAAATTAGATTAGCTATCCAGAAATGCAATTTTTTTGTTGTTGCTGTAAACTCTCAGCTCGGTTAATGTTGGGATATTTCACTAAGATATCTGTCTCTGTGGCCCCTGGGCTGGGCTGTGCAGGGCAGAGGATAGAGGCGTAGCCACACATGTCTACTACAAGGAACATGGCTTCGCAGACAGAGGGAAGCCCACCAAGGAATTCTTCATGGTTCCGAGTGCCGACGGGGGACCGGCTCAAGCTATGGGAAAAGGCTGCGATTCCAGCTGTGAGGCTGCAGACTGGGGGTGGCTCCTGGGATTCCTTGGGTCCGTTTTCCCTCTTTAAAGGCCCAAGATCTAAGTCAGCGAGGGGTGAGTCTCCTCCTGGCAGCATCATAACCACCAATCTCTAATTAGACACAGTCTCCTGAGCCGGGGCTAGGCAGTGCAGCGGAGACCGGCGCTAGGAAATTAAATTTCTTTTTCTAAATCCGGCTGCAATCGCTCCCCTGGCATCCCCCTTTCCTTCAGCTCTTCTCGTATTTATTTATTGTAATTAGTAATAAGATTTGCTTCCATAGATGTGTATATACATATATATGTGATCAAGAAGAAAGACATGACCCAATTGAAGGACTTAGAAAGGTGACATCTATATATATAATACAATATATATATTGCATAGAGAAACAAAAAATAGACAAAAAAAAAGAGTTCTGTCTCTTATTTGTCTCTTTGGCAGCTCTTGCGAGGGTGGGGAGCAGAAACTAAATAGAGAAGAAAATGTCTCTAGTGGGGTGAAATGTGTGGGAGCATGCTTGCAAGAATGGAGCCGAGCCTGAAAGCCGTAAGCCTCACAATTCAGAGGGGCAAGGTGGCTCAGAGATATCTAAGGAAGGCAAAATGGGGGGGGGCCTGGCAACCCAGGCTGGGGGGACGGCAGGAAGGTGGAGATCTGGATAACCAAAGTCTCGCCTCTGGCTTTTCTGTTTACAAACGGGAATGGAGAAGTAGACACGTCAGTAAGACGCTGAGACAACTCCCTACAGCCCAGCAGGGACGTCCAGGTCCTGGCTCCCCAGGGGGGTGGAGGGGGGCTATCCTTTTCCAGGAACCTGGGCTTCCGTGATCCTGAGGCTGGTTGAGTGTCTCTAGGCTGGGAAAGAAGCATGCCATCACCCACCGTCGGTGCTCAGTCAGTACAGCTGCCCTGAAAGTTCTAGAAGATAACGTGAGGGAGCTGGTTAGAGACTGTCTTTCCCTACAAGAGGCCGTGTTTTTAATCTATTTCAATGGACCAGCTGCACCTATTGAAAGCCTAAACGAACAAATACGGAAAGCAAAGATGGCACACATCTCACTCCCCAGATCAAAGCTTTCTCTATCTTATTTTTGGTCCAATTTATAGTCACTGTATAAGCTGATTTTGTATTCACTGATAGATCTACCTACCTACCTACCTACCTATCTCTTTCCAAAAGAGAAAAGATCTTCCTGCTCTTTGACCTCATCCCTCCCTTCTGCAGAACTTCCACCCCACTACCGTGGGTCCCCATCAATCTTGCCGAGAAGCCAAGGAGTGGAAAGCGAAGAAGTGATCAGTAAGCTAGCCTGGCCTGGCTGTTGTGAAGAGCTTTGTCGGTGACTGCTGGAATCTGGGCCTCCGAGGGAGAGGAACCCTCCTTCCTCGGTCCAGCCCGGGTCTGGAAGTACCACAGCATTTGATCATGACCACGCTCAGGTGAAGTAGTTGGGGCTTACAATCTTTGAATAAGTTGGAGAAAGAGAGGAGAGGGGTTAAGCAACTGGTCCAAAGTCTCCCGGGCTAGAAAGAAATCGATGTCGACCCCAGTCTGGATCTTCTGCCTGCCTGGTCAGAAGTGTTTCTATTCCATCGCCATCATGGCTACCACAGGTAGAAAGGTTTAAAAAGCAAGAACTAGGGAAAATAAAGGAAGAGTGCAGATCCTTGCCCTTGAGAAAGGCAATGAGATCTTCTTGTAGCTCTGACAACTGGAGCAGGGGCTCTTCCCCTCTCTCCACAAAGCAGAGCATCTCCGAGTCTAAATAACACTCTCTGGGTAGTGTGGAGGCCCCTGGGCTGGGTTCTCGATTTCTAGTTTCAGGCCTGAGTGCATGTTAAGGAGTCACGTAACATGTGACAGTAAATACATTATAGGCAAGATGGGAAGAATTAATCAATCTATATCACACCTAAGAGTTTTGCTTCCTAAAGGATTCAAAGTCTACATTGAAAGAGCACGTTAAGAGTTGGGGGAGGCAAAGGAAAGACATATCTGCGGGGGAAGGACAGCTATTCCTAAACTTCCCTTCATCACCACATCCCAGATCCTATTTTTTTATTCCTCTAGAAAGGCTGGGGGAGAAGGGGGATGGAGGAAGGAAGGAAGGGAGGGAGGGAGGGAGGGAGGGAGGGAGGGAGGGAGGGAGGGAGGGAAAGAAAAGAGGAAAAGGAGAGAGAGAGAAAAGGGAAGGAAGGAAAGAGAGGGAGAGATAGAAAGAAAGAGAAGAGAAGGGAAGGCAAGGGAAGGGAAGGAGAAGAGAAGTACTGGCAGAGAAAGATGAGAAATACTGGAAGGTAGTCAGACGTCAGACGTTGGCCGGCCAATGAGGGGGCAAAGCACTTCAACAAAACAAACGCATTTTCCCAGGATTCTCGGCTCCCACTTGATCAATGATTCTGCAACATTGAATCATTTTTAATTTAATGCTTCTGGGAAGGGAAGGGGGGTGGGGGTGGGAACCCATCAACCACAGGCACAGTTGGCAAGCGCCGAGCATTAGCATTTGGCAGCGTTTATTATCGCTGTTTATGACGGCATAAATTAAGTTTATGCTGATATAATTAATAACCCTAAATTTGGGAATAATAAATAGTAATATTTATTCAGAACTGCCACGTCTGGGGGAAGGCGAATGGAGTCCTCCCGCTCCCGGTTCTGTCTCTGGGGTGGGGGGAAGGCTGGGAAGGGGCGAGCCCCTGGGAATCAACTCTGAGGACCCCCAGCCAGCCCCATGAATCATTTAGCACTATGCTAATGAGTTAGCAGCAGGACCTTGAGAGTTCCCAGAGCAAACAATTTCCATTTTTATCTCCACGAATAAGTAAATCAGCAAGATTGAGGATGTCACATTTCTTTCCAGAACCAGGGCCTGCCATTGCTTCCCTGGGTGCAAACACGGGTTCCTGGGCTTTACCTACATCGCTCGACAGATGGACTAAATGCAACTGTTCTGGTTTAGGGTGGGGGGAGTGTTTTATTTATTTGTTTATTTTTTGGTCCTTCTAGCCCTTTCCACCCATTAGGAGAGGTGTCACATCAGGGATATCCTGAAGGTTCCTTTGGACTGGGATTTGAGAATTGCTGACAGGCATTTGCAAAGAAAAAAAAAGTGTTAAGGCAGAAAAGAGGATGTCTTTCATTTTATAAAGCAATAAACAAAACCATGAGGTTTAAAAAAAAATCGTCCTGTAATTGTTGTCTAGAAAAATAGTGTCTCGGAATTCGAAACCGACTGAGACTTCTTGTGTCCCCATGACCAGACCCAAATAACACATCTCCCCGCCCCCCATTTCCAAGCACAAGGGGTGCGGAAAACTAAGGAGGGTTGCACGTTAGCTCGTGGCAGACCCACTGAATATGAGGGTCTGGGTCAACAAAGACTAATTTCAGTCCATCTTCTGAGGGGCTGTGGATCTGTTTGTATTTGTATCCAAGTAAGAAGAGTTAACGCACTAACATGCACCACGGTCTTTGTGCTAGACAGCCTGGATTCGGATATCACCTCTCGTCACAAACTGGTCGTATAACTCTGGGCCTGTAGGAAGGTTTGAACTCAGGACCTCACACTGGTCCAGCTCGCTTGCCTGCTCAGCGTGGCACTCTACCCCTTAAGCCATACCTCCCGCCCCTAGGTTTTTGGCTGGTTGTTGTGGAGATGGACTTTTCTGTGAGGGCTGGCTTTGAACCTTAGTCCTCAAGATCACAGCTTCCCGACTAGTTCTGATTACAGGTCCGAGCCGCGGCCTCCTCTTTCCCAGCTTGTATCATTAGACAGTTCAGAAATGATCTGCCTCCTGCTCACTGGCCTCTCTGATCCAGCCACCAAGGTCACCTTTGTGCTAACCTGGTTTGCACTAACCTCCTCATTCGGCTTCAGACCACTCAGAGAAGATTCAAAGAGTCACAGAACCATTGCCTTGATTTGGCTGATTTACCCAGAATTCAGTACAATTGAATACAAGTAAGCAGGCTGGAAACGGATCCGCGTGGAAGATATAACCATCCATCTTTGTGTTTTGTTTTCCTGCTCAGACCCATGTCTCGAAGA
This sequence comes from Dipodomys spectabilis, assembly GCF_019054845.1. Taxonomy (NCBI): domain Eukaryota; kingdom Metazoa; phylum Chordata; class Mammalia; order Rodentia; family Heteromyidae; genus Dipodomys; species Dipodomys spectabilis. Next base: position 5,937,199 of record NW_024870910.1, on the reverse strand, counting down.
GAGCTCTCGGGCCAGGAAAGGCCCGGCACTCTATTATTTCACAAGGAGATTCCAGCCATGCCTCTCGGTCCACTGTTACCGAAACCAACCAGCCCTCCTCAGAGACTCCACATCCATCCCCACAGAATGACACGACGCCACTTCCACACACCCTCACTCATTCCACGGAGGCCCATGAATTGTTGCAAAAGAAAAAAAATCACCATCTGGGAGGTTAAGTGATAAATTCAAGTCTAGTTTCTCCGGTCTTTCTGCGAAGTCTTTCTGCTATTCAGAGGGCCACAGGGAAATTTTATCTTTTTTTGGTTGTGGGGCCTGAACTCTGGGCCTGGGCGCTGTCCCTCAGCTCTTCAGCTCAAGGCAAGCGCTCTACCACTTGAGCCACAGCGCCACTTCCAGCTTTTTCTGCTTATGTGGTGCTGCGGAATCGAACGCAGGGCCTCATGCGTGCGAGGCAAGCGCTCTACCCCTGAGCCACGTTTCCCAGCCATGTATCACTTTTAAGAAGTTGTGACCAGCTATAGGTCTGGGGAAAGCAAAGTTCAGAAGAACCTCAGCAGCAATGCTCCAGCGAACTTAACCTGGGCCAGCTCAGACACGGAGAAAGGGGATTTGATTTTAGTTTTCTTTCCATGGGATGTCTCAGGAGAGAGCCGCCTCTTGTGGGCAAGGCTCACAGAACAAAGACGACACCAAACCCACCTGATTCCCCCACAAGGATGTGGGTGTGACCAGAGGGAGAATGTCCATCGCACAGAGAGTTCAGGCAGACGTTAGATTAGCCCCACACTGACTGACATTAGGTCCCAAGAAGAGCTCTCAGGGACTCAACTTCCCTAGCCTTCGGTTGTAACACATCCCGGATCCCTGGCAGGCTCCAGACTTCCCCTGGCCACCCGTGCTATGACCCGGGCACATCCTTTCCTGTCTGTGGAAATACGCCATCGTTTCCAGATCCCTCCCGGAGTGCCTGGAGCTCCATGATGAAAGCTGTTCTAGAAATGAGCAGGGTGATTTGAGTCATCGTAAATAACGACGATGGTGACGGATGGCTGTGTCACCCACAAGAAGCTGGCGGACCGCGCAGGAACACAAAGCACGGGGGTTGGGGGGCTGGAAATCATGGGTCCCCCCCAGCAAAGAGGCTACCTGGTCACAGAGACCACATCCCCCTTTTAAGCCAGTGACTCGCTCAGGCCTCTGAAATCCCCAAGCTCGAATACTGCTATGGGCTTGGGAGACACCCCCCCCCCTCCATCCCTCCATCTCCCTCTATCAGCTGAAGAGAAAAGCTGGGCGGGTCAGGGAGCAGACACCTTTACGAATTCAGGTTACAACTCTGGAGTCCAGTGCTCTTCCCACTCTCTGCAGGACCCCGGGTAAGCCCGTGGAAGGAGTGCCAAGGAGAAGGGGCAAAGTGTCAGAATAGGATGGCACCTCGCGGAGCTGTTCTCCATCCACTGGGGCTGAGAATGCGCAGCAGGGAAATCCCTGGCCATTTCCAGCGTGAAGGTGCCTTGCACCAATGTACCAGAGGTGTTCTCTGGCAAAGGAACAAAGGGTGGACACCAGCAGCAGTGGTCCGCACTAGACCCTATGTTGAAAATGAACTACACAATTTGTGAATGGGGACAAGACGGGGAAAAACTGGGAGAGAGCGAGGGAAAGGGGTGATACTGTCCAAAAAGAAATGCATTCACTACCTGAGTTATGTAATTGTAAACCCTCTGTGTGCACGCACACGCGCGCGCGCACACACACATACACACACACACACACACACACACACACAGGCAGCTGGGAAATGCTAAGCTAGAAGGCCTTGATCTATGTGAACACGTAAGTACCTTCTTTTATGTAGCCACTATAATTTTCTTTTTACAATCTGTGGGCTTAGTTTATATTTGACATAGCTTGACATATCTGTATTTCATTATTTATAACGTATGCCTTTCTTATGGTAGCATTGTCTTCTCATTTGTTAACCTTTTTAACTTATCTTCATTTTATGTTCTGCCTTTAGAAGTAGTCTATTCTGAGCCAGTAAGATTTACTTTTTTTGATTACAGAAATTTAACTAGCATTCTTATTTTTTTCACTTTAACTCTAGAGTTTTTGTTTTCTTTGTAGAGTGTGTGTGTTTGTATGTGTACACATGTACGCTGGTCCGGGGGCTTGAACGCAGGACCTGGGTGCTGTCCCTGAGCATTTTTGCTCAAAGATGGTGCTCTACCACTTAAACCATAGCTCAACTTCCAGCTTTTTTAGTGGTTAGTTAGGGATAAAAGTCTTAGGGTTCTTCCTTCCCAGGCTAGCTTAAGTCTCATTTTATTTTTGTCCTATCCCTCTGTTCGTATTGCCTTGTTAATTTTTAAGCTTGGGCTGCTGCTCATTTACTAAGGAAAATCTGAATGGCAAATCATCATTCACATTCTTCCCATAGCAAAAGGAATGGATCGCAGCAGGAAGGGGGCTTGGACTCTGCCTGCACCCTGGGAGACGAGGATTTGTGCGTGAGTGTGAGTCCAGGAACACCCACGCCCCAGCCACGTGGCTCTGGAGAGGCCCCTGCACCTCCCACTCACAAACTCTGAGGACGCAGACCCTTCCCCACAGAGCTCACCCACCACAGGAGCAGGCAGCCTCCCGCCACACACCCCACAGGCACGCAGAGGCCAGGGACGGAGAAGCGGAGACTCCCACGCCCTTGTCTTAAAGTTGCATCTAGTTGACGGTCAAGGTGTCTCTGCTGTGAACATCAATGAGCCCACGAACGCACAGGCCTTCGCTGTGAAGGAACCGCACACAGGCGCAGAGTCCCAAGTTTGCCGCACTGAGGCAAGCCACTGGGCGACGCTGGACGTGAAAGGAGGCGGGCTGGACTCGCTTGCTTCCTCCCCTCCAGCATTAACTGCCTGTGATGTCATCCCCTGGGATCCAGGGAAACATGGCGGGCCCTGGTGTACTCATGTACTGAAGACGGGCCGCTCCCTGTGCAGGCACACCTCCCATGAAGGAACTGATCTCGGTCACAGGTCACAGCAAGGCCTTCCCCACCACAGCTGTTGTTTGAGATGGCGATGGTCAATGCAGTCAGGGGAGCGCTGGTGTGGGGCAGGCCTGGGGGGGGGGGGGGGGAGGGGAACACAACGTACTTGCCGTGGACCACACCGTCGGGGTTGAGCATCGGGATGATCTTGAAGACAAAGTTCTCCCTCAGGAGCCTGGCCACGGGGTCCTCGCTCACCAGGAACTCCAAGGCCCCCTTGGCCACCCAGCTGGAGTTGCTCTCCCCGGGATGGACTCTGGCGGTGATCACCTGGTAGGGGCGGTGTCCTGGGGAGAGAGGGAGAGGCGGGAGAATTACATCTGAATGTCTGGAGTGCTTTCTGTGTCCATGGAGATAATAAGCCTCTGGTGAGTCGGGGATGGCACCCGGACCGGGATAGAGTTCAAAACCGGCATGTTCACTGACGCGCAGATCTGACCTGCCATTACCCATCTTCCACCTGCTTGCCTTCCACGTCTACCAGGCTGCGGAGAGTACAAAGTTCAAGCTCAAGGCTGCTTGGTATGAAAAGAAAGGGACTGTGCTGAACCAATCAGCTCTTTGGGCTCCGCTGTAATGTGTGATGCTGGATCTCACAGACGCGAGACTGACTCTTATCGCTAAGATTTCAGGCAAGCATTTTAATCAATCTGGTTGGAGGCCCTGCCCTCATCTGTGAAGTGAGGACAGGCTCAGTGACCCCCATATGGTCGCTAGGGACACAAAAGGATGTCAACATAATGTGTCCGGTATAAATATTTTCGGGGCACCAAACGTTCAGCACATAATTAGCTCCCTTCTTCCTCAAGTGAAAACTAAATATAAAAACCAGCACTGGTGAGGATGCCCAAGTCCATGGGCCATGAAGTGTATATACCATTGCTGCTGCTGCTTAGTTGATGTGACCATTCTAGAAATCAGTTTGGAGGGTCCTGGAAATGGCTAAAATTGTAACTCCTATAGGACCCAGGTGTAGCACACCTGGGCATGGAAATCAAAGTTGGCATGTAGTAGTAATGGTTGCATAGCCATGTTCATGGCCACGCTATTTATAATAGCTGAGAACTGGTTTAAGTGTCCATCACTTAAAGAATGGGTAAATCTGGCATGCATACACAGTGAAGTACTATTCAGCCATTAAAAGGTGAAGATCATATTGCTGCCTGGTTTTCCTCATTTGTAGTAATGAGACTGTGCCTACAAATCTATAAATAAACCACAAAAGATGGTAAAAGGCAAAAAAAATTACACTTGGACATGGTAAGTTAAGCAGGACTCTATACATTCACACAGTGAGACCAAAGGAAGATATCCTTAGGAGAGGATCACAACGGCTCAATAGCTATATGGTCAGATAAAAGGATGTTCATCGAAATGAACTCCAAGATTGGTAGCAAGAGGTTTGTTTTATTTTACTTCTTGTGATTTTTGTTTTGTTTCTTGTTTTTCCCTTTTTATTGCTGTTTTTGAGTTGTGTACTTTTTGTCTTGTATTTAAGTTTTAGGGATGGTAAAGTGGGACACAGGGTAGACTAATTCACCAGTAGTACTTACTAGATGCTATGTTGAAAATGAACTATACAACTTGGAGGAAGGGGACTTGGTGGAGAAAAAATTGGAAAAAAACGAAGGAAGAGGTAACACTGTTCCAAAAGGAATGTTCTCGCCAGGTGCCGGTGGCTCACACCTGTAATCCTAACTACTCAGGAGGCTGAGATCTGAGGATCATGGTTCACACCAAGCCAAAGTCCTTGTGAGATTCTTATCTTGAATTAACCACTCAAAAACACAAGTGCCACTGTGGCTCAATGTGGAAGAGCACTAGCTTGAACAAAAGAGCTCATGGACAGTTCAAGCCCCAGGACCTCAACAAGAAAAGAAAAAAAAATCATGCTGTTGGCAGGAAAATGGATGTACTGGAGATCATTATTCTGAGCAAAATCAGCCAGACTGGGAAAGACAATACAATTGTATTGTAAAGGTAAATACAATTTTAAACATCATGACCACAGAAAGGGGGTTATTAGCTCCATGTATAGCTGGGAAAGAAATGAACTCTAATGAATTATATTATCGCAAGCTTATTTTTTTTTGGTCATGGGACTTGCACGCTGGGCCTGGGTGCTGTCCCTCAGCTCTTCAGCTCAAGGCAATCGCTCTACTACTTGAGCCACAGTGCCATTTCTGGGTTTCTGGTAGTTCTTTGGAGATAAGTGTCTCACAGACTTTTCCTGCCCAGGCTGGTTTTGAACTACAATCCTCAGACCTCAGCCTCTTGAGTAGCTGGGATTTCAGGTGTGAGCCACCGCACCCGGCTATCACCAGCTCTTGTGGGGGTACTCCCCCCCCATCAAAAAATAAAAAAAAGCTTTCTCCTGCTTCCTCACAGTTAGCCTAGGCTGACCTCTCTGCCTCCGCTTTGTGAGGGCCGGGATAACAGGTCTACAAGCACCTGCCTGACTGTATCAGTGTACTTTTACTGACTGTGGTGAGAAGCGTTGGCTGTAATTCCTTGTAGGTCATTTACACGCGAGAGGTAGCTTGTCCTACTTCTCCTTAAGCAGGTGTCTTGAACACATTCCAGGAACGTTGGAAGACACGGGGTGGAAAAAAAGTCCAGTAAATTATAGTCTTTGTTCTCTAAGAGACCATAACATTTGTCAGCCATGACAAATACACAAGAAAATAGTGACAAGTGAGCTAATGGAGCTGTGCAAGAGGCCCCCAAAATAGACCTGACTGAAACAGGTAAGGCTATTGCCAGAGATGTGATGGAATTTGGACTGGGGACTCTCACAGAATAAAGAAGTACCTCTTACCAGAGGAAAAAAGCATCCTCTGAGTAGAGAAAAAAGACTCGAGTGCACACACATGTGCATGCACGCGTGCACACATGCACGCACACACACACACAATACGAAGGAGAGCCAACGCACTCCAAACTCAAAAGAATGAGAAGTTGGTATGGGTGGCTAACGCAAAGGACTAGCCGTGGAAGAACATGAATGGAGAAAAGCAGGCTAGTTGTCCGGACGGGAGAAGACTCCTCCTCGTGTGATTTGTTGGAGATTTGAGAGTTTTCCTGCAAGTCAGACGTTAACAACAGAGTCAGCGTGCCACCCCTTGCCACCGGTCGGCTGCCCATCGCAGAGTCTTCCCGGCCAAGGGAAGTATAAGCATTTCTCGGGGATAGCACACGGGGCACACACTGCGGGGTGCTGGCCCTTCCCTCCCACTTCTTTCTAAGGACCAGACCCTGATTGGGCTGGAGAACAAAACGTGTTCAGATTGAAGGACTCAGCTTCAAGGATCCTTTGGCAAGGAGATATTTCCGTGCAATGCAGCAGTGGCCAATGGGATGTAAAACACTGGACTAGAGTGAATCTTTCTGGAAAGATCCATAAAGAACACGGTTGCTGGCAAACACTTATTTGCCTGTCCTCATCCCATCTTATTCATCGATTGAATACCACCAAGTGAGAGGGTCATATGGAAGTAATCTGTTACATACCCTGACCATAAAGGAGGGCAGGCTGAGGGCTCCTAGTAAATGTCTGCTGGGTGCTGGTGGCTCTCGCCTGTCATCCTACCTACTCAGGAGGCTGAGAGCTGGGGATCATGGTCAGTTCAAAGCCAGTCTGGGCAGAAAAGTCCCCGTGAGACTCTGATCTCTAATAAACTACTAAAAAACCAGAAGAGGAGCTGTGGCACTTGTCTTGAGCTAAGAGAGCTCAGGGGCAGCGCCTGGGCCCTGAGTTTAAGCCCCACAACTGACAAAAAAAAATATTCACCAGCTTCTGCAATACTTCTGGATATTGGAGAACAATAAACTGCTATTTTCTGGGTCACTGACATATAAATGTAAGATCAGGTTTAAACCCATATGGTTTTGATCCAGATGCGTTCTCTAGAGCTGACAGAAAAGTGTCCCCTGTAATGAGAGCGTCTGGTATGGTGTAAGAGTTCTTAAAGGAACTACTGAAGCCACTACTTTACATAGAAGGCGTGGGCAGGGATGGCTTCCCATCAGAAGATGCGCCAGAGACTGTAGTTTAGAAGAATGACTGGCACTGTCACAGAGAATGCATTCATCACATTAGTCAGGGACAGCCAGACAGAGCACGAGAGAGAGAGAGAGAGAGAGAGAGAGAGAGAGAGAGAGAGAGAGAGACAGCTCCCTGTCTCACACCAGGCCTCACACTACAGCTCCGCCATTTTCTCCATGAGACACCCTGGAGTTTGTTAAAGAAACGGAGACTAAGGAGCTCTCTCTCTCTCTGTCCATCCAGGAAATAATCACAGGACGCCACCGACTGGGTGGCTGATGGGCTGATGGGCTGAAGGCCGTGATCAAGGCTGCTGACAGACTTGGTGTCTGCTACGACCTTGCTTCTTGTTTCTGGGATGCCTGTACCCTCCTAATGTGGCAGAGGGCACAAGGGACATCTCCAAGGACTCCTTTCATAAAGGCACAGATCTCATTCCTACCCTTCCCTGCCACACTCATTTCCCCAAGTCCCTCCAGCACCAACACCATGACTTTTAGGGCTAGAATTTCAACGTGTGGATTAGGTAGGTGGGTGGGCGGATGACACCATATTCAATCCATAGCGGGATAAGTAGTGTCTTACATAATACAAAGGAGTTCACTGGCTAACTAACCGGAGCTTTATAAATAAGCACGCGGGGTTGAGCCAGACAAACAGCTAGCTCTCAGAGCACAATAGAAATTAACTGGAGGTCAACTTTCCCCTCACTCCGGCTTCTTTGCTCACAGTCATTCTGGCTCCTTTCAATGCAAGCTATGTTGGCATTCAATAAAAAGCCTGTTGTAGAATAAAGAGGCTTGATGAACGCAGGCCCAATCAGCGGCTTATTTTCCGTTCTATAATTCCCTATCACTCTCTGTGATTTTTGAACCGTGTTCATTTGCCACATACTCGATAACAATACTAAAGGCTCCTAAGAAATTAAAAAAAAAAAGCTTAAGCACATATAAATTTTTTTGACACCAACTGAACACTTATATTGTCTGGGAGGGTTGTTTCTACTGCCAGACGGATGTACCCACTACAGCAAATGCCTTAGTTGATAAGCCAAACGCCACACTCTTACAGAGAGAGATACCCACAATGCATTTCTCTCCTCCAGAGAGTCGGGTTGATAATCTGATAATATACCACAAGACCTCTCATGCTAGTTGAGCATCCTGAAGAAACAAATCAGAACAGGCGTGAGCTCTACTGAAGATGCCAGCAGCCGCGAAAACCTTCTCGAGCTGGCTTTCCCTCTCTGTGATTTAAAGACAATTCACAGGCATCTCGGTGAGTTCAACTTATAGGACCATCCAGTTGAAGCAGCAAAATGGCACCCCAGAGGACCTGTAATGGATATCGGCTGGAGATAGAGCTCACTGCACTGCGCCATGGGCTTTTTCCTTGAGACGATTTCAGTCTTCGTGACTCATCTCTGCCACACTTAACATCTAGCCAAGAGACCACCCCCATCTATGACAGAAGCCATGGTTTGGCCACCTCCTAATGATCCAAGTTATTCTACACCAGGTATACCTCAGCGGTGATGACATTTGCAAAGAGAAATGAAGAATGTGTAAGAAACGGAATAATGCCTAACAAGGATGGAGCTATCCGCCAATGAAAGGCTGAATAAAAACCGGAGATACAGGATGATGATTCATGCGTGTGCTCACTTATATAGACACCCATCCATTTCTTCTTTCTTTCTTTCAACAATATAATTTGAAGCTCATACTGGCACTCGGCAAGGGAGTACCGATTCCAAGAGAAAGAATGATTGCTCTCCACACGCGCCCCCCCAGGGGAATTAATAATTCTCTGCTAGCAGAAGATGAGCACCCAGATAATTACTATCCAGTGACAACAGGGACATTTGTCCTGACATTTGTGGGACACATTATATGATAGGAATGCAAAAACTGGCAATGGCCTACATATTCACCCATAGGAAACTAGGAATTGATACACAAAGCAGAATACTATTTAGCCATTAAAATTGGCATGTCTTTTTTTCCGTTGACATAGAAAATGTCTGTGATAAGATAGTGAATGGAAAAAAAAAAGAAGTATTGTACCAAAAAAGGATCCCATCTGTCTAGGGAAAAAAAGTCTCTCTGCATAGAGATGCATCTGTATTTGGAATTTATCTGTGTGATTGTTAGGTTTTTTTCTTTACCCTAGTTGGGCCGTTTGGTCTCTTTAGAAAATAACATCCTAGAGCTGGGAACCGGTGGTTCACGCCTATCATCCTAGCTACTCAGGGGGCAGAAACCACGGAGATGAAGATTCCAAACCAGCCCATGCATCAACACTAAGACCCTTTCTCCATCAGGCCACTTACTGGCCACAGCAGCTATGGAGGAAGCATAAACAGGTGGATCACTGTCCAGGCTGGTTGAATATACACATTAGACCCCATAGCAAAAATAACAAAAAGGACAGGGAAGGTGGCTCTGTGGTGGAGTGCTTGGCTAGCACGCAGTAGGCCCTGGGCGCAATTCCTCAGTACCACATACCCAAATCAAATTAACTTTTAAAAAATAACAAACAAAAGCCAAAAGAGCTAAGGGTTTGTCCCAAGAAATAGAGAGTTGCCTGTCTTATAGTAAGCTCATGCCCCCAAGTTCAACCTCTGTACCACTAAAAAATAAAAAGGAAAAGAGAAAAGAAAAGGATGTCAATCTTTATAAAGGCAATATATTTTCAAATAGCAGGGCACTGCAAAACAGGAAGTAGATTTCTACCTAAGTTCTAGTTTTTCAAGGTCAAGCGTCTACTGGCGGGAAACAGGAAAGGGCAGTGGAGAGAGGAAAGCTTAAATTGATAATCCTGAAAAACCACCCAGGTGTCCATCTCCCAGGAAGACTGACTACATGGGGCTGCGGCTCTGGCTCCACTAAAGGCCAGAGTGGGAGCCAGAGTTGGTTCCTGCTTCTTCAGGGCTTTGCAGGGTATCTAGGAGTTTGGAGCTCAGATGGAGAGTTTAGGAAGTGCCCCAGAAAATAAACAGAAAGACAGGAACCAGACGGGACTTCTCCTTGAGCTAAAAAACAAACAAGTCAGCATTTTGGTTCCAAAGTAGAAGAAAGAGCCCAGAGAACAAATTGCGATGTAAAGATAAAAGTCAAGAAGCGAGATTGCTGCAAATCTGAAAGAGAGGAGGATAAAAACCAGGGGGGGGGGGGAAGGCAGGGGGGGGGGGGGAGGGGGGAGGAAGGAGATGAGGAAATAAAAACAGAAAGCACCAAGGAAATATTATTATCATTTGCATCTAAAAGTACAGTCCTGGTACTTCCTCCAGATGACTACTTCTGACATTTTTGAGATTCTGATTTGATCAAGGCAGATCGTCATGTTCATCAGTAAACATTCTACCCGGAAGCTTTCTCTTTGTCCCTTCCTCGGAGTTTTAGACTTAAATGATGCCCCACGCGTTCAAGTGATTTTTTTTTTCCGCCATACTGACATAAATACAAGGCTTTCTCCTTTATCTCTTAATGTGGCATATCAGATTGGTCTGTTTTTAATTCTCTTATAGAAAAGTCTGAGCATATGCAAATGTGTTTAACAATGATCAGCTGACAGACGTTCTGTTTGTTCCATCCTCTCTCTCCCAAGATGACTTTGAAACAAATCTTATTTATTTCGCCACCAAATGATTTTTTTTTTGTAGTTATGGCACTGTGCTTTCCTGGAATAAAACCAATTGGATTATGAAATATTACCTTTCAACGTAATTCTGGATTCAATTGTTTCTTTAAGATTTTTTTTTTTTTGCATCTATGTCTCCCAGGAGAGGGTAGCTGATAATTTGTCTTTTGTGCAAATGTCCTTGTCAAACACCAAGGTCAGGATGAGCTGGAAACTACTTCCCCTTTTTCTCTTCTGTGGGAGATTTATTAAGTTTGGAAGTACTTCTTCCTGAAATGTATGGCAAAATTCTATCAAGAAGCCATCTGGGCCTGCGATTGCGTGAGATGATTTTAATAATAATCCAATTTATATAATGACAAGCCCAAATTATTTCAAAGCACGTTCAAATTATGTACTGACAAGTTCAACCATTTTGATTTTCAGTTTTTCTTCTGCCAAATTGGTCATTAGAATGTATAGTTGCAAGCGGTGTCATCTATATTTTCATAGTTGTTTACAAGTCGTTTTAAATTCTTCTTGTTATACACAAGGGTTTCTGTGATATTGCCGATATAAGGGATGATTTTATTCCTTTTTTTTTTCTGGTCCCTAGGCTTGAACTCAGGGCCTGGGCACTGTCCCTGAGCCTCTTTGTGCTCAAAGCTAATGCTCTACCACTTGAGCCACAGCACCACTTCTGGCTTTTTTTGAGTAGTTTATTGGAGATAAGAGTCTCATGGACTTTTCTTGCCCAGGCTGGCTTTGAACCACAATTTTCTTCTTACAATGAACTTAAAATTTATATAAAATTTTGTATCTTTGTCTAGGGCCAACTCCTCTTTGTTGACATTATTTATTTTCATTAATTTCCTTCCTTTCATCATTCTTTCCTTTCATTTTGTTTTGGCTTTATCGTTTTGGGGGAGAAGGGAGGACACACACCCTAAGATGGAATTTAGATCAGTGGCCTGACATATGATGACATTTTGCAACTGTCATTCATGTGCCAAAAAGTATTCTTGGGTGTACTATTCCTTTTATGCTAATTAGGGCAGGTTGGACGGATGTATTTATGTTTTCTGTATTCTTGCTCATGTCATGTCTGCTTATTCTATGACTCACAGAGTCATGATTGTGGATTTACTTTTCCCTATACTGTTGTCAATCCCTTATTTATATTAAGACTATGTGAATCACTCACATACAGTGTAGATTTCCCTATTTCCCTGACCAACTGAGCATTGCGAGAGTTCTCCATTTCTCCTAAGGCATTTGGCCTTTATGTCTTCTTGGTAGTAATGTAGCTGCGCTACTTTACTTTTGGTTACTATTGACTCTGTATATTCTATCTATTTACTAAATTTCTGTAACTTTTCAACAGGTATTTGCCTCTCAAAGCACCATAGCGTTGGATATTATGTTTTATCCAATTTGATATGCTTTTAATTCAAGCAATTATTTAATTTACATCTATTGTAACTAATGACAGACGTCAAGTTTCACCCTATAACTTTGTTATTCACTCTCCATTTGTTCTAACTATGGTGTGATAGATATTCTGTCCTGTACTACAGCACGTGGGAATGACTGGGCCGAGTTTTTCTCGCCTTTGCTCCTTTTCTCTTTGATTACCTTAGTAGCTCCATTGTACTTTTATTCTTCAGTTACCTTGGGGATGAGAAGATATATTTTTACCCTTATCATGATATCATCTAATACATTATAATTTCTACTCTACGTATTAAAAGCCTCAAGACATATTTGTTGTGTTGTGAAGTCAACATTAACTTAAATTATATATGTCCTTTAAATTATTCTTCATTACTTGTTGTACCTAGAAACTTCTATAGGTTTCATTTTTGTTTGGTTTGGGGTTTTTTTGTTTTGTTTTGCTTTTTTCTGAAAGTCACCCTTCAACATTTCTTCCTGTTGAAGTCTGCTCCCTAGAAATGCATAGTCTCGTTTTTCGTTTATCTGAAAATGAGCTCATTTTGCTGTCAGTTTCAAGCAATATTTTTTGTGGACATTTAATCATACGGCCTGTTTTCTGTTTCTTTCCATATTCCTTCCAGTGTGTGTGTGTGGGGGGGGGGGGGGTCAGGCTGCAAAAACTTGACTGATTTTAACAGCCCCTAGCAGCTCTAGAAACGTGTTTCCTCCTTACTCTTAGTCCTCTTAGTTTGCTAATAGCAAAGTACATTTGGGGGCTTTTCTGAATTTTCACTTTTCTACTTGTTTTCCAAGAGAAGGAAAGAAAGTCCTCACTGGAATTTGCCCAGTTCTGAAACTTTCTTTCATTGTTTTGCTTTGTTTCATTTTCCTTGTTTTTTTTTTTGTTGTTGTTTTAACATGTCTTTTGAGTCTCTTGAGATACCCAGGGAGATTACCCCAACATGCCCCAGTAATGACTTGACTGCTTTCTTATCAAAGGTTCGCATCACTTATTCCTGATACATATCAGAACAAAACAGAAGGGAGCCCCGGAAATGCATGCCATGCTTGCAGTACAGTCAGGATGATGGGCAGCTGACAGGTTCACAGACCTTGTGGCCCTTCCTGTTGCCATGTAGAGAAGGCCATGAGAGCCTGCAGGACACTTCCGTGGTGCCTGCGAGGAGGAGCGTGTTCCCCTACATTATTCCTTTAGCACTCAGAGTCAGTCTGCAAAGCTGGTGGGACCACTATTATTATTCTCTCTAGCAAAGAGAAAGGTCTTCCTGAATCAACACCCAAATGTTCTTGTGTTTTCTCATGTATAAATTCTCTGTGTGTATTTTTAAGAGGTGTGATGGAATGCATCCTGTTGCACCAAAACATCAAGCTTTGGGATGAAAAACAAGCCCCAGTACCTTGTGAACCCAGGGGAGAGGGGGAGGGGAGAGGGAAGAGGGGGGAGGGGGAGGAGGGAGGGGAGAAGGGAGAGGGGGAGGGGAGAGGGGCGTGGCTCTGCCTGTCATTCATTGGATGGATAAGGGGAAATGAAAAGCTTTGGAAATCTCAGTCCAGACACAGCAAGGAAGGCTCTCATAGTAGGGTGTACACTAGGTTCTAGGGTTATCAAAGGCAACCTGAGATATGGTAGGTATATACTAAACATTTCAGTCAATAACTTCAACCCCCTTTAATTGCTTACATTCATCCATTCTCTCTCTCTTCCTTTCTATATCAAACAGGAGGCAAAACCGCATGGTGCTTCATCGTCTGTACGACTTCCCAATATTTTGATGCGACACCGCCATGACCGACTTCAGAGCACGCAAGCCCCAAGTGTGGAGGTGGCGCTCCCTCCCTGGTCCCAGCCTGGGGAGGTGATTTCTCCCCCCCAGGTTAGGAAGGATCTGTCTTACACTCATGCTAAGATCTTTCTGCCCCACATACCATCCAAGTGAGAAATGAGCCCCCTGGGTAGCCTCGTGTGACTTGTGGCTAGGGCATGAAGAACTTCAACCCTCTCCTACGTCTCTAACCTTCACCACACTTCACGCCCAGCTCGCTACCCTCCAACAGAATGCAGTCCAGACACTGAGAAGATGAATAAATTAAGGCTACCCCCCACACCCTGCCAAATAAAACCCTCAAAGCATTCTGCTCCATGCCATTCTATTTCCCAATATTACAAAATAGCATTTATTATTATTTTTTTTTGCAAAAGGTATTTTTTCCTTCTCATTCTGTCCCCTCCAGTCTAAACTGTAGGGAAAGTGGTCCCCTATAATGGGTGCAAATGAAAAGAAAATCAGCAAATCTATTTCTGGGCAATTTTCAGATAACCAAGAGGAAGTGGTATAACGGAACCTGCAATCACCATTTCAGACTCAGCATAAATACCCGCAAATTCACCGGCATCTTCCCATCCCGGGAAACCACACAGACTTTTTTTTTTTTCTTTTCCTGAAGACGGCGTTATAGTATAATAGGCTGGAAATAAAAAATAATACATCTGGGCTCTAATGATACATAATACACCCGGCATCATAATGCCGTTGTTTGGATTGGGTTTGAGAAACTTACCAGGCGCAGAAACAACAGTGTGCAATGCGTAATCGCATCAGGAAAATTGCAGGCAGATGCTGGGAGCCGCCCCCGCCCCCCACCCATCTATCAGCTGGAGTCCCATCGGGAGACACCCATGACTGCTGCCTTAGATCTGCTGGCTCCCAAGTCCACACCACTGTCTCTTTGGCATGTCTCCCTAGAATTAATCCTGCCAGAAAGAAAGCACTAACCTGCGTCCTCAAGCTCAAAGAAGGGACCCAGCACCTACTGAGGTCATCGGGGATGGGGGTCCAGCCCCTAGTGGGTGTCGCTGAAGGAGCGTCACCTGCAGAGAAGAGCCCAGGCTCTAGGCCAGGATGGAACCCACGGACCCAATGGTATTTGAAATTCCAAAGGAAGCCAAGTTCTTGGAAGAGGGAGCTGCAGGTTCTGATGGCAGCTTCCTCCGGAAGCAGAGCCTGTCCGGCCATGCCACGGAGACTACTCAGGCTGTTTTCTTACAGAATTAGACACATTGGAGGAAGAGAGCAAGGGGAAGAGGAGAAGACTAAGGGGAAGACAAAGCAAACTCACGTGGAGTGGAAATTGCCAAATAAACAAATAGGACCATTCTGTTTGACCAGCGGGAAACCTTTCCTCTCCAATGCATCATCAGGGAGGAATCCTAGTTTTATTACACCTCCCCCCTCCCTACCTCCCAACTCATTCCAGCTCCATCTAAGATAACTGGTATCTAGGTAGCAGAAAAACCACCAAGTGAGACCGGCACCATGAATAGATAGATTATGGTCCCCAGGCATTAAGGATCAACTGAGGAGGAGGAGGAGGAGGAGGAGGAGGAGGGAGTCTTAAGTCCCCCCCACCCCCTGCCCTGGCCCACCGCACCCCTGCAAGATCAAAAACCTGACACACTCCCAACAGAGCATCAGAACACCTGAACCATGTTGGGAAATGTTCATAGCCGCAAGATTTGCTTTGAGACCTGGAAAGTTTTACTGGAGGAGAACGCTGTTGTGATTTCAGGTGTGGTAGTCGCAGGGATGTCTAGAGGCGTCTGAGGAACAGGGGAAAGTTGGCGATGGGAAAGTGACCTGGCCGTCTAGTTACTCACAACACAGAAGGGTGGCCGTGGTGGCCAGCCTTTGTTTGGAAAGCTGTCTGTTTAAAATTCCGCCATGGGCCTGCTGGTTTCTGACCCAGAGGTGACCAGAGGGAGAGAGGGAAGAGAGAAGAGAAGGGAAGGAACAAGAACAGGATGCAGATTAACCTTACTGCAAACAGCCCCAGCGGGCGGCCTGTCACTTCTTCACGCGCCTAGCCTGACAAGGGGACTTGGGGCTTCCGGTTGCACAGCAGCCTGCCTTTTATGTGTCAGCCATTTACATGCACTCACCCCCCCGTGAATGAGGTGTGTTCACAGATGGCTGGGCTGCAAGAAAGAGCCTCTGGTGGGCAGAGAGCTCCGGGAGGCGTGGGGACAGCGGGGTCTGGTGGGGAGTGGGAGTGATGGGTTCCAAATCTGGAACACGGGAAGCCACCACCCACAGGTATAAAGTCTTGGCTGCTTCCAGGAAAGCCGGGGCTGTCCCGGGACCGGAGCGTTGCTCTCTGCGCCCCCCTGCCTCCGGCCCCCACCCGTCCCCTCCTTGTAGACCTTGTGAGAAGTTCGCAGTGGTGGCGTTCAGCAAGAAGGAGGCAGGGCCGCACGGGGACATGGGGAGATCTCCACAGGCGCCCCCCCGCCGACACCTCACCTCCAGAGACCGGCCCCCCACATCCTTTCACCTCTGACACACTTCAGGTACTTATGGAAACTATTGTCTCAATATGTCGAGTGACACCCCTCCCAACTCCCCCGTTGATCTAAGGTTAAAAATTAACAGAAGACTTCTTATTGGGGTGCAGTTTTTCACGACCTGCCTCACTAACGGGTGGTGTTCACACTAGGCCCCACCCCACTGGTACCCCACATGCGCCCCAACCCCCCCCCCCACAGTACAGGGAGCCCCGCTTTGCAGTTCCACCTTCCAGGTTTGAAAATACTCAGTGGAAAGTTCCAGAAGTAAACGATTCGTGCGTGTTCTACAGCTTTCATCGCGGCAGACGGTTGGCAGCCCTGTGAGCCCCAGCCCTGGCACCGAACTGTCAGCCTCCGCTTCTTCCATGGCAGGAGGAGAGTAATGAATATTCGCTCAACTTTGTTGGGGCTCTTGTGAAAAATTACCCATGATGCACAGAACCGACTGGACAGCAAAGAAATGCTCAGGGAACACTCTTCGTGGGAACCTCGCAGATCTCTCGAAATAGCCCAGTTGCGTGAAAAGTGAGTAAAGTTAAAAAATTTAAATTGAAAGACACACAAGCTGAGTGCTGGTGGCTTACCTCCTGTCATCCTAGCTACTCAGGAGGCTGAGATCTGAAGATCACGGTTCAAAGCCAGCTCGGGCAGGAAAGTCCGTGAGACTCTTATCTCCAGTGAACCACCAGAAAATTGGAAATGGCGCTGTGGCTCAAAGTGGTAGAGCTCTGGCCTTGAGCTGAATTGCTGAGGGACAGTGCCAAGGCCCTGAGTTCAAGCCCCAGAACTCCCCCAACCACCACCAAAAGAAAAGCCAGTTGCCAGCTCTCCTGAGTCAGCCCATATGTGAACTTGCTGGGTTGGCAGAGGGTCCCAATTTCCTCTGTCCTGAGGGTCCCGGGGATTCTAGATGACTTCTTGCCAAGGACATACTCTCCCTCCACCCCCAAGAATAAATAAATAAATAAAAATTTAAAAAAGAGCCAGGCGAGAGAAGGGAAAGAATTTCCACTGACACACCGGCATCTTCCGTGGTGATCGCCAGTGACGGGAAAAGGAAGTAAGTGGAATTTATGTGACAGTTTAATAGGGTTTTATGAAATACGGTATTATCTTAAAGTGCGCCTGAGCAAGGCCGGCAGCGCGTTGGGTGAAGGCGGCTGTAGGTGAGGACAGTGCTGCCTTTTTCAACTCTCTGCCATCAGCCTTTGTTCGCTGCGGTGTCGTGGAAAGACTCGTGTGCCTTGAACTGCAGGCATTCACATTTCAGCGTGCATCCAGTTCTCAGGCAAGGTGAAGCACGAAGCCCGGGGAGTGTGGCAGGACTTAAAACCCCCGCCCAGAAACTATACCCTGCATCTTTCCGGCTGTTATTTTTTTTCTCCCATGGTTCTCAGCTACCACAGGAAGGAAGAATGAGGGCTACGAGAAGGATTGAGCTGTAGTGCCATCTCCCCCCCCCCCACCCCATGTCATCTTACAGATCCATTACCAGCCACCATTTCCTCAGGGGATGGGGTCGGGAGGCTCAACGTTGGCCTCCAGATCACCACGTCCTGGATTCATCAGGAGGAAAAGCCTGGCCTCACCAAACCCTCTCCCAAGAGAAGCCTGGCCTTACCAAACCCTCTCCCAAGAGAAGCCTGGCCTCACGCTTGACTGCAAACCACACCCCCTCTTGCCAGGTGCGTGGCAGTCCTGAGACCTGGCAAAGGGCCTGGGCCAGGAGAGGCTGTCTGAGAGTAGAAACAGACCGACATTGAAGCAGGATGGGAACTCAACGGGGAGTCAGATGTGGAGTGGCTCCTCTGGTCAGACAGCCACGTGGGACCCGTGCGGAACCACGACGCTGCCATGCACGGGTTTCAGACAGACAGCCCTGCTCAGGCAGTGCTATTGTCATGCCGGAGGGGCTGGGGTGGGAAACTGGATAAATAAACTTTTAAAAAATGATCCATCACCACCAATATATCAATGAGGTGAGGCAAGGCTCTCCACTTCCCCTCCCTCTGTCCTCACTCTTACTGCTAGGGTGTTCAGAAAAACACCACCACTGAAGTTAAGCACAAAGATCTCCAGGGCACCCATGAAAACGGAGCCGTGGGACATAAAATGATCCTCGTCCCTGTAAGGTCCACAGTCAGCCGACAGACATTTCCTCACCGAGTGCCCAGATCTTGTTTCACTTGAGATATTGTCAGTGGATATCACTACGTAGTTCCACATAGAACTGCGGAGTCCTACCCAATTAAGAACCGAGTTACTGTTTTCCTGACTTCACTTCTAACATCCAGAAGCACCTTCACCAAACACTCTGGATTTTCATTTCTGTCTAAAGCCAAGTCCAAGTAGGCTGAGGGGTAAGGAGGCCCACAGAAATCAGCTAGCCTCAGCTGAAAGCCTGTGCCGTCCCTACAGCTCACGCCGCCAGGCATCATCCAGGCCCGGGTGTTAATGATCAGTTAACAGCCACCGTGCCGCAAGTCCTATATTCAGCACTTTGCACACTTAATTTCACTTGATCTCTGCCATCACCAAAGGATTTAATAGCACCTGTTTAAGTAAAACAAATAGCTGACAGATGTGACTTGTGCTCTTGGAGAGGGTCCTTGAAAACAAGACAAGGACTTGAACCCAGGCCTGACAGTGAGACTCAGCCCCTGCCCTTTCTTACGTACTGAGCCCTGACCAACAGCTGTCTGTTTGGTTGGTCCAAATATTGTCTACCTTACGATGCCCTGAAGGTCTACCTGAGCCTTCATTTCCTTTGTAGGGCAGAAGAAACTGCTCTTCCGGCCTGATTTCTCACTGCGCTTCTTGCTCTCCTTGAGGCCCTGCCCACCTGCCTCTCCAGGTGAGCTTTCCCTGCCCAAGCATGCCAAAGCCTCAGATTTAATCTTTGGCATGTAGAACTCTCCCACCTTCCCCTCTAGTCCAGCCAAATGGCTGGCCCCGGCTTTTCAGAGCACGTCTGTCTGCATGCCGGCCCCTCTGCCACTCTGGGCCATTTCTGTTTTGTCATGGCTCAGGTCCCAAGCATGTCAAGGTTATTTCTCTGCCCTGAGAGCAGAGCTTCTAAATACTGGAAGGGTGCCAAGGCCTCTTTGAAAGAAGTAATTAATCACAGTAGAAGAGGCGTCCACGCATATGGCCAATTGCACATAAAAACTCAGCCTGCAGAATTTCAAGAAGAATATCACCCAACTTTTTCTCGAGGACGTGCTACTGAAACCACAACGAGTTAATTACGTGAGGGTCGATGAGGTACACTGGCCGAGGCAATGGCCCATTCGGCAGCAGGCCATTTGAAAGAGATGTGAGACCCGTTTCAAAACTTGGAATTGCTTTGACCATTTAATTATGTGTCAGAGACAATGAGCCCCATCAGAAAAAAAGGAAGGGGAAAAAAAAAGACAGAGCGAGGGACAGGCCTCCTAGCTTTGCCGGGCACACAAATGGCTTCTCGGGGTTCGCAGGCACCCGCACGCTCACGCCTCCCTGGCCTGGCCTGTTTGGCTGCTCAGAACTTGTCGTCTGGGCTTGCTTTGTTTGTGCCAGTTCCTGTCTAAGTGGAATGATCCTGCCCGCTCTACAAGCCTTAAGCGCCACCTGAGAGCTGATGGCTCTCAAGAGTCGCTCCTCGAGTCCCAGCCTCTACTCTGAACTCCAAGACCCCGAGACCCAGGCGCCTTCCCACGCAGATGCTTACGAACCCGGCTGCCCTCAGTTCCATGCTCGGTTCAGCTCTGCCCATCCCCGACACAGCGTGGGGAACGTACCAGACCTCGTGGTTAGTGGAAAAGAGGGAGATCTGCCGTGAGAGAGGTTAAAAGAAGCAGAGCAGGGCTGGGCACGGGGAAAGGCATTCCACACTTAGTATCATTGATCCTCCCGTGGGAGGTTTGAAATGGACGTGACCAGCAGCCACCTGAAAATAAAAACGGACATGGAAGGACAGAAGGAGAATTAATGCAGCAGTGGTATTCACTGGACCCCATACAGAAGATGAACTACTCAACCTGCGGGTAAGGACGGGAGGGAAAATACCGTCCAACAAGAAATGGACTCTTTTACCTGACTTATGCAGCTGCAACCTCTCTGTATCTCACCTTTACAATAACGATGAAGATGTTTAAAAAGTGGATGCACAATCCTTTAGCCTTGCCCGGGAGCTAGACAGGAACCTCCAGCGGAGTCACGTGACCTGCACTGCCCCACGCCAGCTCAATGTGTGGAAAAATCATCCTAATACCACGTTGGCCGCAGTTTGTACGACTCAACGCTTAGTACTTTCGTTGTCATTTGGTTCATGGCTTTGAAATCCTTTTTATAGATCATGATTATCATCATAATCATCATTTTGGTGCCAGTCCTGGGGCTTGAGTTCGGGGCCTGATTGTTCCCCCCCCTGAGGTTTTTTAGCTCAGTTCTAGCACCCTAGCATTTGAGCGACACTTCACTACCAGCTTTTTGGTAGTTAATTGAACAGAGTCTCACAGACTTTCCTGTCCAGGCTGGCTTTGAACCACAATCCAGCCTCAGTTCTCAGCCTTCTGAGGAGCTAGGATTACTGGCATGAGCCACCAGCAGCCAGCTCTAAAGATGATTTCTTAATGAAGTATTGATGCCAGTGCTTGATACTAAATTAAATAGCCTTCTGCCCATAACATCTGTCACAGATTTCCTCAGGGTTCTTTCGTAGCCTTGAGTCTGGTGAGATTTTGAAAAATCTGTCTCTCGATTGTGGAATTCTGTATGTTCCAATAAAGCCTATTTATTTAAATAATTCATGCTCAGATCCTACTGTATGTGAGTTTTACTTTGTGGTTGAAAGGGTACAGAAGTATATATTATTATGTTTGGGATGATGTAGTAGCCCTCTTTATTTCCCACTGGCTTTCCTTGAGTTCTCTCTCATTTGATGTTACCATTACTATACAACTTTTCTGAATATCTATTGGAGGACCTTCTGTGAGGTGATCTTAACTAGGTCCTTTTAGCAGGACAGAGAGACATTCACCATCCAGTCAGAAATAGTTGAGTTTAATGCAGTTATACGTATTGGTATTTATATACAGTCATTTGGGCTTATTTTGTATTTTCACCTTTTTTCCCCCTTTGCTTTCCCCTCCTACATTCTGATCTACACTTCCCTGTGACAAAGCTGAATTCATTCTGTTTTCTCTTCTCACTCTCTAATAGTTTCAAACTGACAGATTTTCATGTCTGGGTTTTTTAATGGTTACCTTTCTGCTGTAACTCTTCTGATCAGACTTTCAAGTTATTTGAAATGCATTTCCCTCCCCCTTCCCCAAAACATGGTAGGAATGTCAGCATGCCTTAGAGACCCATTCAATACAGACTCCCATAAGCCTGCTCTTGCCAGCTAGAGTTTATCACATTAAACAATGCATTAGTCTAAGTAGCTAATCTTCATCTTGGGTTTCTGATGGAAACAGATCAGCATTTATGCTCATCATCCTTTCTTACGCAACGAGCCTCCATTTCAAGTTTACCATTCTTCCTTCCGAAGGGCGTCCGTGACCAGTATGACTTGGAGATGGTGTTGCTAAATACTCTTCACCTGCGAGGGCTGAAATTATTCTTGTTTGACTTTATTCTCTGAAGGACACTGTGCCCAGTGGCTCCTGGGTAACCGTGGTCTCTTTGGAGGTTCATCTTTTCCCCATTTTTTTCGTCCTGTTGTTTCCGTGTAGATATGGATTGATCTTTCTTTCCCCTAGTACAATACTTGGAATGCACTAGTGAAAGATGACAGTCTTGCTGGGAGGCGGCTCGTGCTTGTATGTCCAGTTACTTGGGAGGATAAAATCGGGAGGATCTCGGTTGGAGGCAGAAAAGTTTGTGAGAGTTTCTCCACCCACAGCTGGGCAAAGTCACACGTGTGTCACCTCATGCACCAGGTCCATGAGACTCTGTCTTCACAGAAGGAAAGCTGGACGCAGTGAAGTGTACTCCAGATTCCCATGTCAATGGGAAGCCTAAACATAGGCAGATCACAGCTCATGGCAGGAAGTAAGACCCGACTCCCAAAATAACCAGTGGGGGGGGGAGGAGACAAAAAAGGAACTGGAGATGTGGCTCGGTGGAAGAGTGCCAGATAGCACAAGGCCCTGAGTTCAAATCCCCGGGACTGCCATAAAAACCAGCGTACACTCTTGCGTCCCTTCTGCAAATTCTCAGCTATTGTTTCCTCCAGTGCTGTTTCTCTCCCATCCCCCCCCCCCCCCGCCCCTCATCGTCCACTGGAAATCTTACCAGACAAAGGTTGGAAGCCCCCAACATACAAACCCTATCTCCAGCTGTTCTCCTGGAAAGATATAACCCCCCTTTCTTATGCCTTGTTTTCAGAGTGGATTTATGCCAACGCATCAATACGTGCTTCAATCTAGGGTTAAATGGGTCCCATTCACTTTGAAAACTCGTACTATATGCGTTTTCATTTACACAGACTTCTAGTAATTTCTCATACCCACCCATCCCTGATCCACAGACTTCTAGTAATTTCTCATACCCACCCATCCCTGATCCACAGACTTCTAGTAATTTCTCATAGCCACCCATTCCTGATCCATTCTGGCCTATGCATACACAGATGCATACACAC
This sequence comes from Dipodomys spectabilis, assembly GCF_019054845.1. Classification (NCBI taxonomy): domain Eukaryota; kingdom Metazoa; phylum Chordata; class Mammalia; order Rodentia; family Heteromyidae; genus Dipodomys; species Dipodomys spectabilis. The sequence continues at coordinate 5,914,059 of NW_024870910.1, read as the reverse complement.
ATAGATGTTTTATATATATATATATATTCGTTTATCACTCTGAACATTACATGCGGCAACATTAAAGTATTATATCTGAAATTACTCACAGTTGTTATATGAAAAACAATCTGCAAATACATCTGGAAGTTTTCCTATTACCTGGAATGAATGTGTTGGGGCTTTATTATTGGTTTTGTTGGCTGCCTTTCTTAGGAACGGTGTTAGAATTTTTGTTCGTACGCTCATTTTGGAAGTGGATTTTTCTTGGCGGTTTCCTTCCCCTACCCCTCTCCTTCCTCCTCCCCCTCCCCCTCCTCCCTCCCTTCCTCCCCCTCCTTCTCCTCCTCCTCTTCCTCCTCCTCCTCTTTCTCCTCTTCCTCCTCCTCCTCCTCCTCTTCCTCCTCCTCCTCCTCCTCCCCCTCCTCCTCTTCCTCCTCCTCCTCCTCCTCCTCCTCCTCCTCTTCCTCTTCCTCCTCCTCTTCCTCCTCCTCCTCCTCTTCCTCCTCTTCCTCCTCCTCCTCCCCCTCCTCCTCTTCCTTCTCCTCCTCCTCCCCCTCCTCCTCCTCCTCCTCTTCCTCCTCCTCCTCCTCTTCCTCCTCCTCCTCCTCTTCCTCCTCCTCCTTCTCTTCCTCCTCCTCCTTCATCAACCAGCATATTCTCTCATCATTCCTCCCCATCAGTGTCTAGATAGAATCTGGGAACTCCATCACTCTACCAAGGAAAATGTCTTTTCTCTGGAATGGAGAATTAGAAAACCTAGCCATTGGATCCCTAAGGGTGAAGAGAGTTCTCCTAAAATTGAAACTCACTGAGGGCAGAGCACAGCCCAGGGACTGAACTGAGGAGCCCTGACCACAGCCTCTGGACCTGTCACCACACACTCTCCTCTGCTGGACCCGGCTGGCCCTGGGGTCTCTGCACACCTCACTGAGCAACAAAATGCACCAGCAGCCACTAGGTCATTACCAACATAGCTCGGCCTGCCCACTTCCCAATTCAAGCTAGTTCTTAGGAACTGGAGTCCGGTGGATTACCTTCACTGAGCTTCACTTTTCTCAATTATAAATGGGGATTACACATAGACTTGATGTTGCAGGATGGTAACGATTATTTAATGAGCAGATATGAAAGAACACTGCCTGGCACAAAGAGTTAAGTGTACGGCCCGTGAGCGTCTGTTTGTATCTGTTCTGCTTTATCCTTCTTGGGTCTTAACCAAGTTCCACTGGGTTCCCTTGAAAGGGTGGTTTTCTGCCATCATCGGAGACTCAAGTCCTCTTTCGCTGAAGAAACAGGGAATGAATGGAGAAAGTAGGAGGGGGACTGTGTTGCTGCCTTGGCTAGATAAATTTCCTGAGGACAATCTGAGATAAAGCCTGAAAGCAGCACATTAAATCAGGAACCTGGGCGAGTTCATGGAAATACTGACTGCCGGGTCCGGGGACAAAGAGCGGATGGAATGGAAGGTAACTTTCCTCACAATATGCACAGAATCTACTCTGATTTGATTCAAGCTTCTCGGGGGGAAAGAAAAAAGATTTTTTTTTTTAAATTATGAAAAGGCAGTGCAATCAGAGTCTTCCATTATCGCCAGGATAAAATATCAATTTTTGTCAGGATAAAATGAAGCACAGATTGGCCCTGATAGGGAAAATTAAATTTCTAGCTTCTGCTTGATTTGATATTTATCACTCCTTTACCCTAGAAATGTTCTGTCACAAAACATTTAAAAAAATTTTATTCATCACACACCCAAACAAACTTAAAGGCTCTCAGAAAACAGAGCTGACAAATAACAGTTATGATTGAGAGGAAATCAAAGAGCTGAGTGAGGGGAAAAAAGGGAGGATAAAGGAAAAAGATCAGAAGTATGAATAATCTCGGGCAGCTTTGCGAAAGGCAAATGGGAGTAGAAAGGAATACAAGAATGGTTCATGGTGAGAGGTAGAAATCCTATCACCCACTCTGGATACAAGGCTACCCAAGTGGTGGATGTCAAACCACGGGGATATGGTTGCCAAGGCAACCACATCACTCCATCTTGGGGACCAGACACAGAGCGTTACCCTCAGCTAGCACTTACCATTGTCATGTTTCCCTACCCTGTGTTTTAAGATCGGGAGAATGCAAAACACTCAAAATTAGTTCTTCAAAACCAACTTGCCTACCATAGAAAATATTGAGGATAGCGTTGAATCTCTTCGACTATAGATTTTTAAAATGAGGCTATGTATTCTAGTTAATTTTTTTTAATTACATCTCTTTGGGCACTGGGATGGGCCCTTGTGTCAGTGATCCCTTGTCTCTTGTAGGAAGGAGAGTCTTCTTTCCCTCACAGGGGTAGTTCTTGAAATGTAAGTAAATCAATGGCACGTTTCAGTGACCGATCAATCAACAGGCCTTCCCTAGTTGTGTCAACACTAGTGCCATAAAAAGTAATAATAATAAAAGCAGGAATTAGGACAGGAGCTGGTATCTAGTTGATATGCTATCTACCGATTCAATGTATGAAGACTGTCTCCTAATGCAGACAAGGCACTCTCCTAAGTAACTTGAAAAATAAGAAAAGTGATGGACAAATTGTGTCTGTCTGTCTGTGTATGCTCATGAGCTAGGGTTTGAACTCAGGGCTTTCCTGTTCTCACTTGTTTTTCGTTTGTTGTTTTCCCAACAATACAAGAGTTCAGGGTGTTGACTCTAATGAAGTCAGAAATCGATGGAGATTTTGATTTCCCAAACACCTAACTAGTCCATTGATCAGAAATCTTAACCAATACCACGGAACTGCCAAGAAACACGTATTTAGTGTTGTAGGAATTACATAAGGTTAAGAATAAGAAAAACCTGTGAGACTGCTTTTTTTACTCTGCTACATAACGTGCCAGGAGACGAACTGTTGATGAGGAGATTATTAATATTGCACAGCGCTTGAGACAGACTATAACAACCCTTGAACTCACCTCCTAGCAACTGGAGGGCACTGCGGATCTATTAACAACAGTACAACATGTTCCATGATTGGTTTTATGCAGTTTTGACTTCGTGGGACATCTTTACAATTGCTGATCATCAAATCCAGGAGACCCAGCACAAGACCTAATCAGAACGATCTGATCCACCATAAATCACAGGCTGAGATTCCACCTAGCCTAGGGAAATCCAGCAATCTTCCCATTTCCCCTCTCCCTTTACAATACTCCAAGCTGCCTTTGTTTTCCAGGCAGAAACTTAACTTCTGCACATTAGTTGACCTTTCCATTAAGTATTTCATACCCTGAGCTATCCCCCCCACCATTTTTCATATCATCTAACAAAGAAAAATATACACCATCTCTCTTCCTAGATATGAATCCACGCAGCTTTCTTCCAAGTTACTCTACCAAGTGCCTTTCTGTTTTACATCCATGCTGCTTTGATTTTTTTTTTAATCCGTGTCTCTATTTCTCATTTCCATTCCATTCCTTCTTCTCAACCTCACCAAACAGCCCACTCCCTCTGCAGCCTGTTCCTGTCAATCCAGCCCTGGCTTACCATAAATTAGCATTTTTCGCTGAGATTTAAAACACAGAGGAGAGCTCTGTGGACTGCATAAGAAGCACACCCTCTCCAGCGCCGGCCAGCGGGAAGGGCTGTCCCTCCCAGCCTGGAGCTGGGCAGTGGAGCGGGGGCTCCCAGGAGGCCTTCATTAAATCCTGTGGTCAGAGTGTTTGAAACAGGAGCTGCTTGCTCTGGGTAAACTCAGGGGTAAGCTTTGCAAAGCAATCTTCAAGAGAGGCCGCCGTGGGGAGAGGACAGCTCTAGTGTGGACAGATAACAAATTCCGCTGTCCTCGTTCACCTGAGGCGGCCCCGTTCACAAGAAGTGACCCCAGCATTGGCAGGAGCGACCTCTCGCTGCATTCTCAACACAATATAAAATTGTTTTGAAATGGTTATCTGTCCTATATATTCCCTACACTGGCACAGGACTGCGTCTGCCTGTCCGTGTGACTGTATGTAGGTAGATGGAAAGTAAGTAGAGAGATACTGGCTTGAAAATGTGTCCACATGTCCATATCTGGCAGAAATATGTCTGCCTGTCAGTGTATGTAGTATGTGTGTAGAAACAGATGATAGAAGATAGTCAGATGACAAGCAGTCACATAGTAGATAGATCTAGATAGATGTAGATAGAAGGTAGGTAGATAGATGACTGACAAGACAGACAGGCAGACAGATATAGGCTCTAAAATGTGACCATTTTGGTCAAAGTGTGAAAAAAGATTGAAACTAAGCTTGAATCGGTGCCAATTTGAGCCAGCACCTTTCAAAAGGAGATGGTGCGACTCAGTGGTAGAATGCTGGTCTAGCACATGCAAGCCCCAAGTTCAATTCTCAGAACCACAAGAAAATAAGAGACAAAGCAGCAGCAGCAAGAAAGCTGATGACACAATAATTCTACATTGGGCCTCCATCCCCATTTGACCACTGAAGAAGGAAAAAAAAAAACAGCGGAAGTGTATCCGACTTTGGGACCAGCCCCTGCTGCCGGCAGGACATTTGATCACAGACTACAAATTCCTGGCCCATAAACTCTGCTTGCTCTAATATTATATATAATGTGTGCTTTTCTGGAGTATTTGTGTCTGTACACATTTTTAAACACACACACACCTCTAGATAAATAGACTTGTATGGATGTACTCGCGTTTGATTGCTGTCCTAATCGATTACCACAAACTTCACAGATGAGAACATCCACTTAGCTCATAATTCCGTGGCTGGAGAGCCACCCTGGGCTCATGCACAGGTGTCACCTGTTTGTGGCTCTTATTTGAAGGCTGTGTGTGGTGGAGCCCGCGTTTCCCGGGTTGTTCAGATGATCCACCTCCCTGTCCCTTCTGCTACGTCTCTTCTACTTCCTCTCCTCCCGCACACAGTTCAACCGCAGAGCGTTCTCCGTTCCGTGTGGTTATATCGGGCATAGTTAAAAACAAAAATCTAGGTTAACCACCCTGTTTCAATGTCCATAGCTCCGTCACAAGAGCGAGGGCACGAACATCACAATGAAAACATCCCCGGATTCCTTTGCTTATTAAGACTTCAACTGGCATGTTATATAATAACCTCCCCCTCCAGAGAGAGGTAAAGCACTCAGATGTCTCTCCTCTTGATTTTCCCGTTACATGTTTGTGAGTCAATTGAATCCTATGTAAGCATTGGTTACCCTTTCCCGCAGGTCGCCACCCGGGGAGCTGTCCGCCATGTTCAATTCCCACCCTCTTCTGACAGGGGCAAAGACCTGAGCTGCAACCCAGTTGAGTGGCTCATCTACCTCGTATCCACGGTTAAAAACTCTTTTTGTGCCCAGCGCATCCACACTCAAGCACTGCTAAGGGACGGACCGCGCTCATGACCACAGCGCCCACCCTCACACCACCTCCACCCTCCAGAGAGCTCACCGCACATCTCCTTGATACAAAAGTCCATCCAATGATGTCAAGCGAAATGAACCCCAAGATAGGGACACAAGTGGTTTTGTTCTTTCTTGCTATTGCTTCTAACGTATTTATAAGGCACCAGGTGATTTTTTTTTATGTTGCTTTGTATGTTCCTCCCCCATGGTATAACCCCTGCTTTCATTGTATTTGATGTCGGTATAATTTGGGGAGGGCGAGGGAAAAAACAAAATGTTTAAATAGGGATATAGGTGGACCCATTGCAACAAGGAGATGTACAAGACACTATTGAACAATGAACTTTACAATTTAGGTGGGGGAGGGAGGGTGGGGAGGGAAGGGATGGTAGAAGAAAAACAAAGGAGGCGGCATCAATTCTTGCTTGATAAGAAATGCACTTATTACCTTGCTCATATAACTGTAACTCCTCTGTACAGTATTTTTTTTAATTTAATTTAATTTTATTTGTGAACATACTGTACAGAGGAGTTACAGTTACATGGGCAGGATAATGCGTACATTTCTTACCAAGCATTGCAGCCTCCTCCTTTGTTTACCCTTCACATCCCTTCCCAGCCTCCCCCCTCCCCCCTAATCCCAATCCTTCTCCTTCCTCCCCCCCCAGCCCCCCCCCCCCCGGCACCAACGTTGTAAAGTTCATTTTGGACATGACAACTTGTACTTCTCATTGTTGCAACAGGTCCACCTGTATCCTTAAACAACTGGTTTTTCCCCATCTCCTCCACAAGTTATATTTTCACAATAAAAAACTTATTTTAAAAAAATTCCATCAAATAATCTTCATTCTTACCTCGACTTCCCCAAACCATACTTGAGAGCAATTTTACCTCGATCCCTTTGGGTTCCCCCCCCCCACACAATGCAACTTCTTGGAAAAGGGAGATGTTCTGCTGTTTTGCATTTCAGGGTAAGGACATCACTCCCTGCCCAGGCCGATGGAAGCCAAGATACCCAAGGCTATTTAATGTGTCTGCATGTGTGTCTAGCACTTTGGGAAAATCAAGTCCAAACCATCTATCTCACGGGGATCTTCTAGAGTTTCACCCCTGGAATTCAAGTATTGTTCTGTGATATATCTGTCCTAAACCATGAAAAAAGGAAAAGAAAATGGTGGCCACTTTGTGAAGGGGACATCGAGTTCACTATATAAGCCATCCCTGCGGGAGATACTCAGCAACAGCACCACTTCATGTTCTGGTTCTCACAGGACCCTTGTCTCTCAAGTGTGTAGGGGACTATCTTGGGCTCTTGTTGCTAATTAAATTCCCACACAGCCCTTCAAGACTTGATGAGGTTGTTGGATATTCTCTCTCGTATCGAATCTTCCCTCCCGTGGCTGTTTCCGTCTTTCACGCTCCTGCTCAAAATTGAATTCCAAATGAATTTCATCCAGATGATCGGTCTTGTCGTTTCCAAGATAAACATCACCTCTACCTGCATTTTCTCTGCCGCTTGCATTATTCCCTTATCCATCAAATGATTGTATTGTAAAATCGCGGCACTATCGAAGGACTGGCAAGGTTTTCTCAGTGTGACAAAAATCAGTGTGGCATTTATTACCTTATCCTGGCAAAGAAGGCTCCTCCGCTTTGGAGTCCTGATGGGTTTCACCAATGAGCTCCGCAATCCTCTTTTCCTCTCATTAGGAAATGAAGTTTGACCCAGAGCTGACCTCGGGGGCTGCACAGTAGCTGTGTCCCCCTCTGAAGGACACTGCTGTGTATGGCTGGTCCTTGTTTAGAGGCCGAAAACCAGATTGGGGCAGCAAGGCTGTCCCGATCTGGCCCAATTTAATTTCACAAATAGAGTATGATGAAACTCGGTCATAGGTTTTTTTCCTGGCACACCCTGAATATTTTCAGAGAGCCTATTTCCACACCAGACAACTTCCCCTCGGCCACTTTCCTACAAAGCCTGGCGGAAAATCTGCAGTGGATAAGGAAGGGATGGACCAAGGGGAAAAAACAAGGGGAAATCATGCTGGAACTTCTAGACCAACCACTTCTCCATGCCCTTGTGGTTCTTGCCATGTGCATGTACTTCAAGAGAGGCCTCATAAAGAAAAAACAACACTGTATTCCCTAAAAGTTAACATCTCTCTTCTAATATCTATGAATATATAGGTAGGTGGATAGGTATAGATATATACACAGACATAGATATGTATAAACAGATGACCATCATGTATGCATGTGTGTATGGATGGTGCTAGAGATCAAACCCAGGACCTTGCTCATTACAGGCGATCCCTTCACCAATCAACTACAATCCCAGCCATAATATTTTTATACCAAATTGAGCCATTTCATAATAACCATCTCCATCACACTGGGTCTCTTTTGCTGGGTTGTAAGGTGGTAAGATACTTCTCAGCCTTAAGGAATCTTAGCCAAGACTGAGGAAGGAATAACTTCCTGACTTCAGAATATGCTCTGGCTAAGAGCAGGCCAACCTGACTTCTGTAACCCCTTTGTACAACTCCTTAAAAATAATAATAACTTTTAAAAAAAAAAAGACTGAGGACAGGTTGACAGCCTGGGCTTATTTATTCAAAAGTATGCACAGAGTTCCTGTTACGCACATACAAATTGATTTTAAAGGAATCAAAGAAGCAAACACATACCCCTGTACCTTGCAAAAGTCAACACATTAGTTAATGTGTCAACACTCAAAGGCCCTGAGGTTAAATAATGTATAGGAATCCGGGATAAGATTACAAGCATGGACAACAGTGTCCAGGCATACATAATAGTATCTAAATGAAGCCACAGATCGAAGCTTTGCAACACATTCCGGCAGTGTGCTCATGCTTATTGACATTTTGGATGTCGTCATTTTTCTTTGAGCTAGGGGTGTTTCTGGGGCTTGAACTCGGGGTATCGAACTCTCACTCAGCTTTCTGGCTCCCCGCGGGTGCTTTATAACTTGAGCCGCACGCCCAGCCTGGCTTTTCACTGGCTAACAGCAGACAGAATCTCATGGACTGTTCTGTCAAGGCTGACTTAAACCTCCTTCCTCAGACTCGGCCTCCTGACCGGCCTGAAGGACAGGCGCAGAACACGGGCACTGGGCTGGAGCTGGCCTCACTCTCGGTGCGGGCCGGCTTCCTGTGCGTGGTAGGATCTGCCGGCACTACCCGTGATGGGCTGCTTTCCTAGGAGTTAGCTGCCTCGAAAAGTGAGTGGTGTAATAACAGGAATTTATTTTCTCTCGGTTCTGAAGACTGGAACCAAAAGTGAAGGTGTCCTTGGGTTCTGTTCCCTCTGAAGGCTCTGGGGAAAAGTCCTTTCTTGCCTCTTCAGGCTTCTGATGGGTCCTGGCTTGCAGCAGTATACACCTGATTTGTGCCTCTTCCCTTTCAGAGTCTTTGTGTCTGCTTCTTTTCTTCTTCTTAAGAATATCAGTCCCTGGATTGGGACCCCCCCCCCTAATCCAGGTGGGAACAGCTATAAAAACCCAGAAAAGCCACAGCCCATGGCCCTGGCTGTATCAACTGGATTGTACCTACAAAGACTTTCTTCCCCAGAAGAGGTCACAGTCACGGATTTTGGGGTGCACATGAATTGGGGCAGATACTATTGGATCCAGGAGACCTGGCCTCTCTATCTGGGCTGTCCTACACCACAGCCATCAGGGGGGATAATCAGAATTATCTCCAGACCTGGACAAATGTCTCATGTGGCTGCAAAGGGCTCACCTGTCATTGAGAACCAGCGCTCTACAGAGATCAGAAGAGGAAAAAGCTGGCACAGACTGCAAATCTAGCAAGGTTGTTAACACAGCAGGTTGGTCACAAAGGGATCGCTTCTTTGGATTTTCCTTCCCCAACCCCCCCATCTGAGACCAGGATTCAAACTGGCCAGCTGATACTTTACACTCATTGGCAGGTACCCTATCACCTGAGCCACACCTCCAGCCCCATTCTCTGGCTTTTCAAGACGGCTCAACTGCTTCCATCTTCCTCCTCTTCTCTACTTTTATTGATTTATCCTCTCCGCCCCGCCTTTTACCCTTTCCTTCAGCTCACTCCTTTCCCTGCCAGTATCTCCCATTTCCCTTTCTTAAAGACATGCTGTAGGTCAGGATGAGTGGAAAGGTCACTGTGGAAAATGATCACGTCGCAGAGGATGGGTAGAAGGTAGGTAGGGATGAGCTAGAAGAGGGAGAAATTTTTATCTAATACAGCACAGAGAAGGCTGCAGTAGAACCAAGATGTGGAATCAGCCCCTCAGTGGATGAATGGCTCAAGAAAATGTGGTACAGACCCACAATGGGATTCGACTTATCCATCAGAAAGAATGATGCTGTACCACCCGTAAGGAAAAATATATTAAGGGAAGCCAGACCCAGAGAAACACAGGTTTCATGCTTTCCCTCATTTGTGGGAACTAGAATCTGCCCATAAATCTGTAAGTAAGCACACTGTGTGGTATGCAAGAGGTCACAAATGAATTAATGAAGTATAATAGACTCTACAGAGAGCTCAAATAGTATAATTCTTCAGAAAGACTAAGTCAAAGCCCAACCAAATAAGGACCAGGAAATGGGTAACTTGCAAGGGGGAGACGAGGGACAAAGAGCAGAGGAACAGACAAATGAAGTGGGTAGTGGGGAAGAATGCAGGCAAGAATTCATTGTCTATACCACAGAACTAAGAAAAGTAAGGCAAAGGATGGGTCAAAGTGGGGTGGAAATGTTGAAGGGATAACACAGATCAAGATGCATTGTGTTCATGAACTGCTTTGTTAACTGGCCAAAAGAAATCAATACATAACCTTCAAAAATTAAGAAAAGTAAAGGAGGGATGAGAATGTGGAAAGGGATGACATTGATCAAGACGCACTATATTTATAAACTGCTTCACTGAGTGGCAATTCCTTTGTACAACCACTTCAAGATGATAAAGTATTTTTTAACAAAGAAGGTGGGGAGAAAACAGGCTCAGTCACCTTGTAAAGAATGGATTTTACCCCATCTCTTCTCTTTTAAGAGTTTATTAAATTCGTTCAGTGAGGGGAAAAAAAGAAGAAATGTAAAAGGAATTATGAACTCTTGAGGAAAATTACTTTTTTTAAGGTTAAGTAGCATGACAATAGCAGCTGATAGAGCAAATTAAATTCTAACTGCACCAGTGGTTTGATAGATATCATTTCGCTAAGTGTTACTGAGAAAATTCCTTCCTGGGGATGTGAAGATCAAATTCTGAATGAATGCTTGTCACTTGTGGCTTCCAATTCAATTAGGCAAAATTCATTAATACAAAGAGGAAAAGGGGAAGATGGAAAACTGAAATTGATTAAAAAAAAAAAACTAGGTCCAGAGCTTTTCTGTATAGAAACACACATGCAGTATCTTTAGGAAAGCATGTCTTCCTAAGGTAAAAGCTATCTATACATAGATAACTATATATTATAATTTCCCCTTCGCATCAGTGAGCAATCATAGTTGTGGCCGGAATTAGTTCATCTCTTGTGACATTAGAAAAGCATGAATAAAATATCAACCCAGAACAAAGTGAGCTGGTGGGCTGGCCATCCCAGGAAAACATTCTCTGTCACTAGGACAGGGCCCTGTTCTCATTGGTAGCAAGATGAAGCTACTAATGACTTCTATTCCTTTCATGCCACTCTTTCACATCAAGAACTTTGAACACCAAAGGCAGCCACCAACTGGGACTTCCCAGGAATCATCTAGTTATCCTTAAAAAAAAAAAGTTAGTAAAAGGGGTGCTGCAAAACGTTTTCCATGAAATATTCAACACCTATTTAGCGGATCGCTTCTCCTAAGGCATCCGTGCGGGGCTGGCTCACGGAGTTTCAAATTCTTCCTTTTGCCTAGATGCAAGCAAAGTCTACCTCATTAGTGATCAATTACCAGCCAGGTCAGTCTTCACACAAGTCATTAATATCTACCTTGTACTGTCAAATCCAGTAATTGGATACCGCATGTCCAATAAGCCATCAGCTGCTGTTATTAATAAAGCTCTCAGCGCTCCACCAAGATCCATAGCGAGCGAGTGAGGCACCAAATGGGGCGATCTTTCATCGCCTCTCAACGTGCCCTGCCATAGATCAACACAAAGCACCTGTGCCGGAACCCAAAGGCAGAGGCCGGCTGCATGGAGCATCAGGGCCATCCATCGTCCGGGCTTCCAACACAGGCGCTGTCCACCAAAGGTCTTCTTGTGAGCCCTTAGGGGGTGACTGACTAGCCAAGGGCCCTTTATCCAAAGGACTAGAACCTTCCTGGGCAGGGTTTCTAGCCAGGTGAGGGCTCTGGACCAGAACAGGAAGAATAACTCCCATGTCAGTTAAATTCTATCTTTTTCTTTTAAAGAATGAGATGTTTATGTCTGATGAAAAAGGAGGACATGGTGGGAAAGTAAAAAATGACAACAGCCCCCAAATCAACAAGAGGCCCAGGAAGCAAGATGGTAAGTTATATGTGTGTGTGTGTGTATATATATATATATATATAAATTCTTACACATATTTATATATAACTTATGTATACATTTATGTGTGTATATTCACATATAAGGACTATACATATTTACTTATGTATAAGTTCTGTGTCCTCAAACCATTGAATCCAGGCCTGGATCTTTTCTTCTACTACAGGATTTCACTCACTAATACCTTCACTTTCCCAAGAAGGGAGAGCACCCATCCATCTGCTCAGCCTGTACACGAATGGGCCAGGCACTCACCAGGTCCTGTGTCCATGCCAAAAGTTGCTTCATTCGACAAGTGACTTCACATCGTTATATCTTAGGAAAGGATGGAGACATTTAAAATGCTCTCGCTCTGTCTGCCTCTCCTGGTCTCCCTTTAAGTCTCAGCTTAAACGCTTCTACCCCGGATGTGGCCCCGGTGTGCTCATTCCAAAGCTTTGAATGTTTCTGTATCTAAACTCCTGTGATATTCCTTGGGCCTAGCATGGTGCGTGGAACATAGTAACAGCACACTTAATCACTGCTGATTTCAGACACTACCTCCTGTGGGGTGGCTTAGAAGCAGCAGAATCTCCAGAGCAGAAGCAGAAGAATCTCCAGAACAGAAGCAGAGTCAAGGGCTTTGACTAACGCTAGTTCTTACTTTATTTTTCATGGAAAAAAAATGTTCTTCCCTCTCCTCTCCTCTCCTCCTCTCTTCCCTCCCTCTCTCCCTCTCTTCCATTCCTCCTCCCGCTTAGTCTAATAGTTGTCCTCCCATCCATGAAACATGTTCCCCGTCTCCTTCCCTCTTCCTCCTCTCTCCTCCCTTCCCTTTGCTCTCTCTCCTTCCTCTTCATCTGTATCCTTGTTCTTCTCCTCCTTCCTCTCCCTCTCCCATCCTTTTCCCATTCTGTCTTCTTCTCACCCTCTCCCTTCGCAGGTGAGATTAGATGGTCCATGTGATGTCCAAGCACGCTCCGTAAAACAGGCCTCGGGCATGGCACATTTCTTGTCTTCTTGACATACTTGAAGGAAAGGAATCATTGATCGGGTGGCTACAGGACAGTTTTGTTCTATGCTCACCAATGATGGCAGAAGAGCAGGGAATGGCGGGAACCCAGGCTGAACTCCAGGTGGGGCCGGCCGGGTCAGACTCCCTCCCGCGCTATAGCCTCGCTGGCTCACTCACGGCCACTTCCAGCCTCTCTGCACTCCAGGGCCGCATTAACGGCTCACATCTTGAATAACAACATTAATCGTTCACATTTTAGGAACGGCTGGTTACACTGAGTCAGGTGCCTTCTTTGCCTTGTCTGATTTCCTCATCAAAATCACATGGGGAGACACTGTTGTTATCACTCATTAAAAAAAAAAAAAAAAAAAAAACAATCACCATGCAGAAGGCAGGCACCAGTGGCTCACACCTGTAATCCTAGCTAACTCAGGAGGCTGAGTTCTGAGAGTCATGGCTTGAAGCCACTCGGAGCAAGAAAGTTGGTGAGACTCTTACCTACGATTAAGCACCAAAAAACCTGAAAATAGAGTTATGGTTCAAGTGGTAGAGCATTATCCTTGAGCAAAAAAGCTCAGAGACAGTGCACAGTGCCTGAGTTCAAGCCCCAGAGAACAGCATGTGCGCAGACAGACAGACAGACACACACACACACACACACACACACACACACACACACACACACACACAATTAGGATGCAGAGAGGTTCGAGAAAGCTAAAAGAAGCTGGGCACAGTAGCTCGTACCTGTAGTCCTAACTACTCAGGAGACTGAGGTCTGATTATTGAGATTCAGAGCCAGCCCAGGCAGGAAAGTCCTTGAGATTCTTCCCTCCAATGAACCACCAGAAAACCAGAAGTAGTTCTGTGGCTCAAAGTGGTAGAGCGCTCGCCTTGAGCAAAAGAGCTCAGGGTCAGGACTCAGGCCCTGAGTTCAAGCCTCAGGACCAATGGGGGGAAAAAAAAAGAAGAAAAGCTAAAAGAAGCATCTAGATGGTAGAGCCAGCACACACATGAGCCGTGGGGGACATCCCCACCTTTCCTAATCCAAATGGCCACCAGTCCCCTGGGCCTTGTCCCCTGCCCCCCAGGAGCCCCCCCCCCCGCAGGCATTCACAAGGCAGCCGCCCCTCCGGCTCATTCACACCGCGCCAAGCTGACCTTCTCCCACCGTGTCCAGCGGCGTGGGGAGAGGGAGGGGGGTTGCTGCCAAAACTACACTACCTGGTGAAATATGGGTTTGTTTTTTTTCATGGCTTGATTGGAACTTCATATCAGAAAACTGCTGAGCGGCTCAATGATTATTCACCACGTGAAGGAGGGAGATGGCGGTCTGAAGGCCTTCTGGGGTCGTATTTCACAGCCCTGTCCAACACTCACATAGGTGATTAAAAACCCTGCCAGCAGCAGCAGCCACCGGCCGCCGTAGAGGCCCGGCTCACCTTCTAGAGGAAGACCTGCCCACCACTGCAGCGGAAGGAAGTCGGCCGCTGCAGGCAACAGAAAAGTTGGTGCAGATTTCCCTGCTGAATTCATCTGAGAAGCAAACCTTTCCAAGCTCCCTGCATCAAGTCCCTTTTAAGCTACAGTTGAAGGATATCAAGTCTCCTTCCAGCTTTACACGCGCAGATCTGATCTCCATGACACCCGAACCGACCCCCCAGTGGTCCCGAGCCTCTACCCTAAGAGGCCATGCAGATGTGAGAGTCATTTCTGAGCAGGTCAGAATATCAAGAGTGTGGGCAGGAAAGAAACAGCACGGGAAACTGCAAGAGATGCTACAACATCCCTTAGCTAAAACCATCCCTCACCTAAGACAGAAGGAGAGAAGTCCCTACCTGTGTCTAGACAGGGGGTGGCATAAAAAGGGAGTCATTTGCAAACCTATGACCTTCAGAGGAAAGAAAAAATCCCCAGAGGAGGAGGCTTGGAGGAGAAATGCCACGATCTCACCTTCTTCTATTTTATAACCACTCAATTCTCTTCTTTGTGTATATTATCTCATTGGCCAAATCCAATCAAAACCATTCCAGGAAAGACTCCCATTGAGTTATTAGACCATAAAGATCCATCAGCCTGGCCTATTCATCAAGTGCTATTCATAAAGGGCTAGATCCAAGGTGCAACAGAGAGCGTGGGTAATTTCAAAGTGTCCAGGGTACAAAATTGTTAAAGCCAACTATTATACTGTCTCTAGCTTAGTAAAGGCAATTTCTCTGTGTTCTAGGGGCCTGGCACCAGTGTAGAACACATGTACATTTACATTATATAGTGGCGAACTGCCTCCTTCCTGAAGTCACAAAACATCCACTCCGATCGTAGATTCCAAGCAATAAAAACAAGTTCTCATTACTTTGAAGATACCTTTTCATTCTTCTTACCATACTTTATAGTATGTCTCCTTTGAGACAGAAGGAAAAATAGCTAAAAAAATAAATAAATAAATAAAGGAGCCAGGCACTGGTGGCGCCCGCCTGTAATCCTAACTGTGCACGAGGCAGAGATCTGGGGATCGTGGTTCAAAGCCAGCCTGGGCAGTAAGTCTACAAGACTCTTATTGCCAATGAACTGCTAAAAACTCGAAGTGGAGCAGTGGCTCAGAGTGGTAGAGCACTAGACTCAAGCGGAAAGAAAAAAGCTCAGGGACAATGCCCAGACCCTGAGTTCAAGTCCCATGACTGACAAAAAAGAAAGAAAAAGATGTCTTGTTGATAATCAATTAAGTCCAAGTCAGTGAGGACAGACACCTCGGCTCACAGTGGTGAGACCAACTCTTCCCATGATGTCAGAAGAGAATGCCTATCCCCCCAACACCTCCCCCCATGGTGCCACCTCCAACAGGGGCAGGATCAACAGAGGCCAAGTAGAAAATCCAAAGTTCTGTGCCACCCTTTCCCTGTCAGCAGTGTATGAAGCAGCTACCATGTCTCCTAGGACAGCTGTAACTCCCTGCCACCAACGTGTTGGCTTCGATCAATACAAATGTCTTCTCTGAGATACTGGGGGGGAGACCAGAAATCCTCATGCAAATGCTGGAAGAACTTCTGCTCATTCCGAAATCTCCAGAGGAAAGTCCTTCCTTCCTTGCTCCTTGAAGCAAATGAAAATTAAGAAGCGATAGAAGCTCGAAAGAAGACCAGACCCAAGCCCAAGTTTTAGAACTGAATAATAAATGGAACCGAAATGAAATTTAAAAAAAAAAAAAAAAAGGTAGTGGATAGGCCAAGTGGCAGTGTGGACGAGAGAGGGAATAATCAGTAACCTTGATAGAAAAATAGAAATTATTCAGTTGAACAAGGGGGGAGGGGAGAAAACAGAGTGACAAAGCAAACAGATCCTCAGAGAACAGCCAGATACAATGAAAAAGCTAACAATCCTGTAATTAAAGCCCCATAATTAGAGAAGCGAGGAGAACATGGGGCTGAAAATGTCCTGCAGAAGAGATAATGACTGGAGTCTTCCCACATTTGGCACAGACACAAGCCTACAGATTGAAGATGAGAAGTTCCCAAATAGTATGAATACAAAGAAATACACAGCAAGGCACATCATCATCAAACTTTGGAAAGCTGAAAGGGGAAAAAAATTCCTGAAATCCACAAAAGAGAACCCGCACCTTGCAAGGAAAATCGTGTGACCGATCAGGAATCTCTCCACAGAAGCGCTGAGGCCAGAGACTTGGCACAGTATTTCCAAGTCCCCAAAGAAGGCAACAATCAAGCCACAATCCCCCCCTTATCTAATGAAGATATCCGCAGCATGTCCTACAAAACGAACAAGAGTGGGGACTGGGCGGGGGAGGGATGGGCAAGAATGCTGAAAGAGGTCACGTCGATCAGGATTTATTGCATTCATAAACTGTTCCGTTAAATGAAAACTCCTTTATCCAACTATTACAAGGGAAGGAGCAGCAGCAGCAATCTAAAACAACTAAAGAAAATATCCTTCTAGAATGATCTGCCCATCAATGTAATCCTCCACATTCTGAACGCGATAAGATCACATAATCGTATCAGTGGATGAAGAAAAGCACTTAACGGAATTCAATACCCTTCATAATTTAAAAATAACTCTCAGAATAGGAATAGAGGATTACACTCTCGACTTGATAATAATTATCTACAAGCAGCCTAACAGCTAACAAAATACACAACCCTTACCTTAGCCTTTGTGCTAAGATGTCAGAATGCCACACCGCCAGGAACTTACACAGGATGGAAATGTGTTTTCTCACAGTTCTGGAGTTTGGAAAACACAAAATCAAGTGACCGGCAGCTGTCTGGCCACTGAGGATGGATCTTCTGGAAGTTTCCTGTCTCTTCACACAACAGGAGACAGAGGGCATCTGCTAAGTTCATTCGGCCTCAGTCCTTCCTTTTTTCCTCCTTTCCTTCCCCTTTTCCTTTCAATAAACAAATATACAAAATCCTACTGGTAGTACTAAGTCTTACAAAGCCTGGGTGAATAGACCTGTTTTCTACACACACTCAGGTATGTCAACAAAATAACCCTTGAGAAGTGGGTAGTAAACTCAGTTTGCCAAAAAATAAAGTCAACCGGTGTCAATCTATGAACGTTATTATGGAAATGAGTACAGGGAGGGACCAGGGAGACCCTTGAGGAAAAAAAAGTACAACAAAGCTCCCAGGGATTCTCAATGAGCTCTTCTGGGTGTCCACCTGAGACTTCGCCTTTAAGAAAGGTGCCCTCACGTGCCCCCTCACCCTCTGGCCCAGAGTCTCAGAGTGCTGCCTCCCTCCCGCTACCGAAACAGTTTTCCCAGGGATAGAGGAAACCAGTCTGTGAAAAGATAGGGGGAAAGACAACTCATATGTATGAGTTTGCCAAGACCAGTTGTGAAGATACAAACTTGCACCAGGCGCCGGTGGCTCACGCCTGTCATCCTAGCTACTTAGGAGGCTGAGATCTGAGGACTGAGGTTCGAAGCCAGGCTGGGCAGGAAAGTCCCCGTGAGACTCCTATCTCCACTCTCAGAAGCAGAATTGGCTCAAAATGGTAGAGTGATAGCCTTGAGCAAAAGAGCTCAGGGACAATGCCCAGGCCCTGAGTTTAAGCCCCATAACTGACACACACAGTATGTATGTATGTGTGTGTATGTGTGTGTGTGTGTAGAGAGAGACACACATAGAAAGAAAGAGTATGTAAGTATATATATTTATATTTTATGTATAGTAATATGTACAATAGGTTATATATTATGTATATAATCTATATATAATAGTTTATTATTTTATTAACATATTTTTAATATATATGTATGCGTTTGCAAAGACTATTTGTGAAAATATAAACTTGTGCCGGACACTAGTTATATTATACATTATATATTTTATAATTAATATTTTATTATATATTACATGTTACATATATTTTTATATATATAAATAAATTGCACCTGTGACTCATGCCTGTAATCCTAACTATTCAGAAGGCTGAGATCTGAGGATTGGAGTTCAAAGCCAGCCCAGGCAGGAAAGTCTGTGAGACTCTTATCTCTGAATAACCAGCAAGGGGCAGGGAGTGGAGGTGTGGCTCAAGTAGTAGAAGCTGAGGGACAGCACCCAGGCCTTGAGATCACGCCCCAGGAATGGGGCACGCATGCATGTCCACACGCACACATGCACACACACACACACACAGAACTTGCCATGGAGCTAGCCTGTTCTCATTCTGAGAACTCTGAAATCACTCCTGTCAAGTCTCTGCCCTAGAAAGATTCATGGAATTGGCTCATGCCACCATCGAGAGCCTCAAGCGGAGCAGCCTGGCTTGCTGGCCAGGCAGTCCCTTGGCCCTGTGAGCGCCACAGCCTTCTCTCCTCCAGCCGGCGCCTCCGGGAACAGACGCGCAACGGAAGGCTAACTCAGCAGACGCGCACCGTGATGACTCCGGAGCAGGGCCTTGTTCCCATCGGCCCAAGGAGGGAGGAAGCTTGTTCATTTAGCTCTGAATGCAATTTATTTTCTGCACTTGTTTCAGTTGGATCCTCTCGTGCTCTCTAGCCCATAATAAGTTTATATTTGGTTCTACTTGAATCAGCAAATCCTCAGGGGCGTCTCCCGCAAGTGACAGGGAGCGGTAATTAGCAACTGGAAACGGAAGCAGGCTCTAGGCTTCCAGCAAAATGGAATGGTGAGGGGGAAAAAAAGAGCCTGGAGCAGATCAGCCTCAGCTCCACAGCTGGGAGCAGGGCCCCGCCCGGGGAAAGCTGCTTCAGCCTCATGCCCGCCACCCCTTCTACCTGCCAGACAGCAAGCAGGCTGGCTTGGTGCTCCCTTCACTCCTGGCTCAGCACTTTCTCAACCCAAGCACCCTGAGCTCTTGGGGTAGAACACAGCGAGGTAAACACGGTGCTCACTGGAAGACAGCTTGCCCAGCCCACTTGAGGCCCTGGGTTTGAGCCCTAGCACCTAGACAAATATGTGTATGAGTGTGTATATTATATATATTATATACATTATGTATGTTATATATTAGAAAACATATATATTAGGTATGTAATTTATGTAACACATTAAACATTGTTTTCATCATATCTAACACATTACCTAACGTATTATTTATATTATAGAACATGTTAAATATTAGCTATTGTTTATATCATATGATATATATTACTTAGATTACATACAACATGTATTAGATATTATTTATATCATATATATAACATATTATAGAGAGAGAGAGAGAGACTGTGTTTGGGGTTTGAACTCAGAGTCTCATGCTTACAAGAAAGGTGCTCTACAACTTGAAAAACACCCCCAATCTTTTCTGCTTTCTTATTTTTCAAATATCACAATTCTATTCATGTCTTCTGTGTCACTAGAAAACAGGTGTGTACTATTGTGTTTGGGTGTTGGGTTTTTCCCTTGTTTTTTTGGTTCAGAGGAGTTCTTCTGAACTTCTTGCCTGGGCTGGCCTTGAACTTTTGAACTTCCCTCTCAGCCTCCCAAGTAGCTAGGATTACAGGCAGGACCCACCACGCCTGGCTTCAATTGTGACTTTCTTAAAGTTTGAGTTTTGAAATAATGCCAGACTTAACAGCAGGGTTGCAAAAGCTGTCAAAAAGCACTCCTGTGTGGTTTCACCCACAACCCAGCAGATTTCAATCTTTTGCTGTGCGCGCTCTCTCTCCCTCTCTCTCTAATTGCTAACTTGTGATATCTGATTCTATTATTTGCCTTTAGCAGTGGAAGATCTAGAACTTATACCTTCCCCTCCTATGTAGGAGACAGAAACTCTGTGGCTGGGGTTGAAAACAGGTACCAACATTCTCCAGGCCCAAACTCTTAAGTTTGACACTTGAGAGGTTTTTTTTTTTTCTCATAGAAAATGATCTATTGTGAGTCTCATTTGTAACAAACAAGTCAGAGCAAAAGCAAACAACAACAACAAAACCCCTCAACTCTAATCCTTGCTCAGATCCCAGCTCAGCCCCTCCCTTCGGAACAGCTGGAGCCCTCAGGATGGCACACCACACACCCCACTTGACAGTCATGGATCCCCCACTTATCCTGAGTAGAGAGTAAATAAATTAGAGCGGCTGTTCTCTTTCCATTAGCGAGTAATTAGGCAAGGCACACACCTGCCTTAGGTTCATTTGCAGATCCATTCTGGCTCCTTCCTGAGCTTTCTACCTGTCTCTTTGGGCAATTAACAGACTCAGCTGCATTTTCTCTGACTCACCTCCAAAGGCCATATGCTCACAGTGGTTCACCTGTAGGAAAAGCAGCTGACGCCCGGAGGAAAACATAAGCAAAACACTAAGTATACAAACACTTCTGGGCACATATGTCTGAGACTGATTGTTCCTTATGCAGCCTCCTATGACTTCTTTAAAAGAAAGAAGGAAGGTAACACTGGCATTAGGGACAACAGTTCTGCTTCAGGAAGGCCTTGTGAGACAAGGAAGCGAGGTACTGTCAATTCATGGCCCGTCCCAACACCATACCTTCAGGGCACAATGTCGCCTTGCGTCTGGAATCTCACACGCCCACTGGATGGACCGCCATTGGCTTTAACTCCGTAAGAATGCCATCTTGAGCCTGTCTTCTTCCCACCAGCCCATCCAGCAACGATCCCCCTCCCGCCAGGCTGGCTGTGCCCTGCCCACAGGTCGCAGGGGCTCTCCTTTGTCATTGGCTCTTTCCCCTGTCTCCTGTCAGATCCTCTGCCCCCCTTCCTTGACCACGCCCCCCTTCCCTCCCCCTCATGGTCGTCCTCAGATGACTTCCAAATACTCTACACAAAATGGTTGCAGGTGCGCTCGCTGGCTCACGCCTGACCACACAAAAACAAAACGAAGAGAACTTAGCAGGTGCCAGTGGCTCACACCTGTCATCCTAGCTACTCAAAAGGCTGAGCTCTGAGGACCGCGGTTCAAAGCCAGACCAGGCAGGAAAGTCCATGAGACTCTTACCTCCAATGAACCACTAGAAAACTAGACGTAGTGCTGTGGCTCAAGTGGTAGAGCGCTCACCTTGAGTGAAAAAGCTCAGGGACAGCGCCCAGGCCCAGAGTTCAAGCCCCACAATTGACCAAACAAAACAGAACTGCAGGACATAGAACCTGGCCTGCTTCCCGCTGTCCTCATCCGGGAACTTGTCTTTGCAGCTAACGCCCCGTACTTTCCCTTCAGTTTCGGGGAGAGAAGAGTCTAATTTTCCCTAATTAGCATGCTCTGGTTGTGTTCACTGACTTTCGCTCATGACAGCTCTGGTTACATCTTCCATCTTTTGTCATCTCTGAACTGGCTTCTGCTCCAGGCAGAAGTTCCAGAACAGCAACAACAAGCAATCAAGCCAGCTAACAATGTGTGTATGTATATAGATACAAAGATAGATAGATAGATATCCCTCCTAAAACATCCGAATTACACCCCTCATGATATCCATTGGTAATCAAGTCCCCTACCCCTATAAAAACAAACAATAATCAAACAAGCAAACAAAGCAGAATATACACAGTCTTCCAACCAAAAAAAGAAAAAGTATCACCACTTCTTCCAATTGGCCTTCCTGTAATAGTTACTGTCTCATCTACATGGTCAGCAAAAACATTCCCTGTACTTCTCATGTATACTTTTGTTGGATGAGCTATAAATGTATACAAGTTACTCTTGTTTTTGTTTTTTGTCAGTCATGGGGCCTGAACTCTGGGCCTGGGCGCTGTCCCTCAGCTCTTCAGCTCAAGGCTAGTGCTCTACCACTTGAGCCACAGCGCCACTTCCGGCTTTTTTCTTTTTGCTTATGTGATGCTGAGGAATCGAACCCAGGGCCTCATGTATGGAAGGCAAGCACTCTACCACTGAGCCACCTTCCCAGCCCCATAAACTCACTCGAGTTTATATACTAATTCCATCCTGTCCTACTTCCCCACAGGAGAGGGCTAGGAGAGCCGGCGGGGACGAGCTTCATCTTATTGCACAAGGCAGGAAGACATCTCCCTCTGATTGCTTCCTAGAAGGCTAAGTTGTCCTAAATGAGACAAGCAGTTTCTCCCCTGAAGAGCCTGCCAGTCCCCCCGTCATCCCCCTGAGAACTGCAGCTACCTGGTAGTGGGGAAAATGAATGAGGACAAGAATGTCTGCCTACCTCCACTCTGCGGGACCAAGGCTGTACTCCTCTTGTTGGAACCTAGAAAGAAGTAAACTCTTTACCCCTACCTACCTAAAGCCTTAGGGGACCAAGTGTGGAAGATGCTGAGGGTAGAGAGGAACAGCTCTTCCTGCATCGAAGGACAGGGGTTTTCTGAAGAGCATAGGTACTGGAGTTGCAGCTCTGCGTGGAGGAGAGTCAGGAGAAAAGTGGAAGAAATCAAGAAGGAATATTGCAGCCCGCCATCCACACCTGTAATGGGAGCTTACTAGGGAGTCTGAGATCTGAGGACTGCTCTTTGAAACCAGATTGGGCAGGAAAGTCTGTGAGACTCTTTATCTCCAATAAGCTGCCCCTCCCTGACCAGCCCCCTCACAAACACCAAAAAAAAGCCAGAAGTGAAGCTGTGGCTCAAGTGGTAGCATGCTAGACTTCAGCTAAATAAGCTCAGGAACAGTGCCCAGGCCCTGAGTTCAAGCCCCAGGACCAGCACACACAAAATAAGTATTACCTTCCTAAGAGGTAAGTCTCCAGGGTTGGTGGTGCGGGGCAGGACAGCACTGGCCAGGCCCGCACTCATCTCTGGGTTTGAGTCCCCAGCAAGAGAAAGAAGCAACCAGAAAACAGCCACAAATCACAGAAAGAGCTTGTCAACCCCCACCAAACCTCAGACAAGCCCACATTCATCTCCAGTTTAAGTCCCGATTGCTAAGAGCCAAAGATAGAACTCCACATCCACCTGCAAGGGGTGCTCCAAGGTCACCCACTTGAGAGTGGTTCATTTGCCCCCCGCTCCAGCACTTTCTCCCCCTGCTGCATTTTGAGGTTTGGCCAACAGCACTATGACCTTCTGCCTCTCTTCTACCCTTGGGGGAGTAACAGTTCTAAAAGTCCTAATTTTCAACAATAACTTTTAAAAATCCAAAGTCTTTTCAAGACCGCTGACTAACTAGGGAAGAAAGTTCAAACCTATCCCAGCCTTCCAGGCCTCCACCCTCTGTCCCTTCCCAGCTCTCCCACCTCGTCCACGCCTCAGCTTCCACCAGTCCCCCTGACGCCTTGTTCCAATGCAAGAATTCCAATCTTTTCTGACAAAGCGGTTGCTTGACATAAGCACAATTGTGATAAGGGCCACCATCATCCTACAAAAAGCCTTTTTTAAGTGAAGCCCTGTCCTGTGTGTTTCCTCAGGGCTGTAGATGTGACTCAAAAGAGAGAGGACCAGCTAAGTAAGAATTGGCTAAAGTGAGGAATTTAATAAAAGTCCACTGCAAAAATGTAGTCCAAGGGGAAACAAAGGAGGAGGCTACAATGCTTGATAAGAAATGTACTCATTATCTGGCCCATGTAATTGTAACCCCTCTGTACAGTATTTTCACAATAAAAAAAATGTAGTACAAAAAGAAATGCCTAGCACACAGGGCCAGGTATAGTGATCTTCAAACAAATAAAAAACATTGCAAAAATGAGCTGATAACTGGCTCCATGGGAGGGAGGGAGACAAGGCAAGAAAAAACATCAGACCCAAATATTTCCAAACACATAAGGAAGAAATCATTAACATTACACAGCTTTTACCAGAGGATAGGAGTATAAAAGTTCATGTAATTTTAATGAATTAACACAACCTTTTTACTAAAAGCAAAGACAGCAACTACAGATACACATACAAATGTGTGGTAGGTATGTATATCACAACGTAAGCACAAATTTGGGATCAGGAAACATATAGAGATGATAATGTACTATGACGGATGTGTTTATTCCAAGAATGTGAGTTTAGTTTAAAGCTCAACAGACAATTAATGTGATTTATCTCTTTAATAGATTAAAGGAGAAAAATTACCCGATAATCATAATAGATGTGGAAAGAAGCATCTAATAAAATTCAACATCCATTCATGTTAAAAAAAATCTTTTAGCAAATAGAGAATAGAAAGGCACTTCCTGAACCTCTGAACCTCATAAATGAACACACACACACACACACACACACACACACACACACACACACACACCTCAGTAAATGTCATACTTAATGGTTAAAATGTTGAAAGTACTACTTCTTTTAAGATAAAGATCCCCAGTGTCACCATTTCTTCTCCCAGTAAACATTTTCCTAAATGCATTAAAATGAGATCAAATAAAAAAAACCAGCACAGTTAGAAACAAAAGAAGGGTTGTCCTGTCATTCATCAAGGATATGACTATGCACACAGAAAACACTAAAAATGCGCAGAAAAAAATCACCAGCATTTTCAAGAGAGGTATTTGTTACCTTTCAATGATCTACATGCACAGATTATAGATTCTTCTGCTCAAATGATGTCTCATATATAATAAAAAGATCTCCAAAAGACAAGAATTGGGGCTGACAGCTAATTAGAACATAAAATTCTGATGACAGAGATTTTGGGCATTGCTGTATTCCCAGAGCCCACAACAAAATCTTTCATGAAGCATAGCTACAATAAATGTTTGTGGAGTAAATGAAGAAGTTGGGACCAGAGAACCCAGTGCCACATCCTACTTGTATAAATAAAGTTTTATTGAAACACTGGTATTGTCCATGGCTGATTTTCGGTGACAAAGCCAGAGTTCAGTACTAGCCGAGAGAGCATTGTGGTCAACAAAGCCTAATAGATTGTTTATTGGACGCTTTGCAGAAAAGTTTACCCATCCTTGCTCTATTTCTATCTATCTAGACCATTATTTTTTATTTATTTCTATTTATCTCTGTTATTTATTTCTCCAATTCTATTTTCCTCTCTGGGAAGTGATCTTTGCTCCCAAAAACAACTATTAGAAAAAAAAATCCCATGATTCATTCAGGAATGACCTTACACCCTCAAGGTCAAGGGAAGGATGTATTTGAAAGCATTAATAAAGCCTACCCACTAACAGAGTTGAGGCTGTGACTCTGACAGTACCCAGGTGTTTAAGTAGAGCTTGCCATCTTTTAATCCTTTGAGCCTGAGCTTTAAGAATAAATAAAAAAAAGCTAAATGTCTGCTCCCTATTAACGAACAATACAAGGTAGAGGATGCCTTGTTCATTCTGACTGGCTTTGAACTAGAGATAATCTTACTTCATTAAAATCCCCAAGTTTATTTAACTCCCAAGTTATTCCGAGTAAAGTGCTTAAGGATCTCATAATTAACATGGGGCTAGTGGAGCTATCAACAAGGCAGGCACAGTTATAATAACTTCAAGTCAATAATTCATAAATGATCATGTATTATTAATCAATTATTGGGGCCAGAACAACATTTAATGAGATTAAGCTGATTGCCAGCCTGAACTGTTGGACACATATTGATTTAATCAGAGTGCCTAATTAAACTATGTAAGTGGTCCCCACCCCCCACCCTAGAATCATTACATCACAGCTTCCTTCAAAGGAAGAGTTTCTATTCTGCTTTTCTCTTCCTTGTGAACCAGTATTGATTGAAGAGAAATTAAGATAAGGACCCTTGCTTTCCACAAGAGCCTAGAAAAAAGCCAAGCTATGCGTGATATCTCTCTTCAATCACAAGGAATAAATGGTGCTTTGCCTGAGAAATTGCAGTGTTCAACTATGTAGAGATTGCCTTTGTTTGGGGGGTATTCCCCCCACACACACAGAGTCCAGAATTTTAATTGGCAAGGCTACATTATATTCCCAAACAAAGTACATATTCCTTTATAATTGTTCGCTTTTTTTGGGGGGGGGGGGGGAGGCCGGTCTTGGGCCTGAACTCTGGGCCTGGGCGCTGTCCCTCAGTTCTTCAGCTCAAGGCTAGCACTCTACCACTTGAGCCACAGCGCCACTTCTGGCTTTTTTCCTTTTTGCTTATGTGGTGCTGGGGAATCGAACCTAGGGCCTCATGCATGCAAGGCAAGCGCTCTACCACTGAGCCACCTTCCCAGCCCTAATTGTTCGCTTTAATTAGCAGAGAAACACGCCTCGAAGAAATGAGAGGGAGAAAAACAAGATGGTTCCAATGCTTGTGTGAGTCCCATCCATCTCCCAGCCCAAAAGGCCCCCAAACTTCAAATTAAGGATCAGTCACTGACATGAGACAGCCTCCCATCTCCAGAAGCTAAAGCATTTCAACTGCCCTGGCCGTGGAAAAGTTTCCAGAATCACTCAGCATCCGCAAGGATGCATAAATCCGTTATCTTCTGACACGCAGGCCCTCCTTCTCTTGTCACGAAGCTCCTGATGGGAGTTATTTATGTTGAACACCGAACAGAACGTGTTATGCTCAGAGTTCCAGCCTGAAGATCCCTGGAGGGCAACAGAGGCATCTCTGTCCAGGCATCCCGGGGTCTGGAGAGCCCCGCCGGCCTTTCTAATGAGGGCTTCCCCTGCCAGTTTCATGGGGTCGCCCGTTCTAAATGGGATTTGCTTCACTCCCCATGGAGATGGCCTTGCTCTGTAAAATTCTGGGGTGTCAGAAATCCGCAGCTGCTACCTGGACTCACCGCTCGCTCAATGAGCCACGGAGATCCAGCTGTGGGGAAGTTACGGAGCTGACACCAGAAGCAGCACTGACTGCTTGCTGGGCTGAGGCTGGTGAGCTCCCTGGTCCAGGAAAAGGGGAGCCCTTGTGCCAACCAGCTTGAGGGGCGAAGGTGAACACTCTCAATCATTACCCAGGTGGTTACAGACATACACATGAATGATTCTACTTCGGGTGGTTAATTTGCCTAATGGCTTCGCTCATGACCTGTGTTCTAGAATCTCTTGAAGGGAGACTCAGTGGAGGGAGTTTCCAGCTGTGACCTCCGGGGATTGGGGGTAGGGGGTGGGGAGGGGGTCCCTTCTACAACTTCCTTCCAAAGAATGGCGATGAGAAACCATCTCCATCAAACTGGAAAGTCGTATCACGGTTCTGGATTCCTCCACGCCATCCATTCCCTGTGCTTAGGAAGAGAAAGGTGGCAGAGTGATAGAATAGCGTTCTCTGAGTCAGGTGAGCAGTGGGAGGCTGTGTGTGTCACTGTGAGGTGGGAGGAATTTCCATTTCCTTAGTCTCTCATCATCCACCTCCTGCAGAGTGGACTGGAAAGGTCTCGGGAGCCCCGAGCATGCGTTCATAACTCTGGGGTATGGGTGACCAAAATCGGACAGAGGAAGTGCTTCGGGAGAAATCAGAGAAACAAAATAAGAGTCGGGTGCTAGCAGCTCACGCCTGTGATCCTCTCTATTCAGGAGGCTGAGATCTGAACATCACAGTTCAAAGCCAACCCAGGCAGACACATTCACTGATTCTTATCTCCAATTAAGCAACAAAAAGACAGAACTAGAAGTGTGGGTTCAACTGGCAGAGAGCACCTGCCACGAGGAAAAAAAGCTGAGCAATCATGTGAACCACTGAGTTCAAGCTCTAGAACCAACACTAGATAGATAGATAGATAGATAGATAGATAGATAGATAGATAGATAGATAGATAGATAGATAGATAGATAGATAGACAGACAGACAGACAGGATGCTAGACAGATTGAATGGATGGACAGATGCTAGATCGATGGATAGACAGACAGATAACTGAGACAGAGAGAGAGAGAGAAAGAGAGAGAGAGAAAGAGAGAGAGAGGGAGATTGAGAGGGAGAGAAAAACTTCTCTTCCACTGATAAAATAGAAAACCCAGGAGGACAATCTGGTCTTTGATTTTCACCTTAGTTCAGAAATTCAGTATACCTTCACTAAAATTCTTTCTGTCTGCTAAAGGAAAAAAATCATTCTAAGAATCATAAAAGTATTCTTTCAAGCAGGATAATGACATTTCTAAATATAGAAGATCCAGGTACCTGCTTCAAATTATAAGCCAACTTTCAAATTTGTATTTATCCACCACAGTAAACTTAAAAACCGCACTTTGATTGTCCTTTCCGATGGGGAGAAGAAGCAAGAGAGGCAGGAAGATCAAAGAGACTAGGTATTCTCCCTTTTCATTTTTTTTTTCTTTTGGTCTTCCATTTTGTCAAGAGTAACAGATTCCACCATCCCCGCCAGCCTTCAAATGAAAACAAAATACACTAAAGTATTTTTCCCCTAAAATGTTAGTCTTAATGCATCACCGAGTTGGCCTGAAAGAATAAATCTATAGATGCCCCAATATGGTGAAATCCACGCAGCCTTGGATGACAAGCATCAAAGCATGTTTCTCCCCTGAGCATTTCAGTGAAATCTCAGAAACCGTGAGCTGCTGCTTTGAAGAAGGCAAGAGCCACTGGAAGGCAGGAGGAAGCCCGGGATCCGCCCAGGGCAGGCCATTCTGAAAAGCAGACCCTTGCTTAAAGATGAGAACCCAGAGGTTTCTCCGTCTCCGTTCACAGAAGGGAGGGCGAATCTTTATCTCAGATTTCCCACGGAACTTTTAACAGTACTTACTGCATACGTTTGAGTTCATGATCCATACGTGGTTCTAACAATCCAAGTGAGAGACTACGGTCACTCCAGAATGGCAGGTGACACAGGAGCAAATAGAGATGGGTTGAGCAGACCACACCCCAGGCTCCAGGCCAGCCCCACAGCCCCATTCTCCCATTAACTCATAATCCACCCTTTTCTCAGCCTTTCTCGGTGGGCCCAGCCTCCAGGCAGGTGCTAACTAAGATCAGTGGATACACTCTCTTCAGGAAAATCCTTGTACCAGGACAACCCCTGAAGGCTCCAGGATCCAGGCCGTTAGGGAGGCTGAAGGCTCTCTGTGCGTGAAAGCAAGAACAGGGACAGAGATTTTTATATACCTGTGTAGTAAGTATTTGCTGTACACACACCCACTTTGTGCCTGGACTGTGTTAGTTCCGAGAACCACAAGGGTGAAAACAAAAGCCTATAAGGCTGTGCTCTCTTGAGCTCAGTCATAGGAGCTATGAGGCAGTTATGTGAGTCTCCCCAAAGAGGAAACACCAGATATGGTGACCCTCCCAGGCCTCCTTTTGACCTAAGCTAAGAGAATTCACAGCAGGAAGAACTCAACCACGCAAAACTGCAGAGGAAAAGCACTGAACGCAGGGTGGAAAGCCAATCCAGAGGCTCAGCTGATGACGAGGCTGGTGGGTATGGTTGAGAGATGTCCAGAGGGGGATATGATGGAGATCAGTGTGCAGATCGTGTAAATGCAGTCAAATGTAGACCTTCCTAAAAGCATCGAGGGTTTCTAATGCCTGTGTGAACACTTTGTTGTTTCTCAACACACTGGAGAATGCATTGGATCTATTGAATATATATATATATATATATATATATATATATATATATATATATATATATAACTGAAAATATTGCTGGTGGTAGAAAGCATTGCTCTTCCATACAGGGAACTGTATCTTGATGGTAGAGGGTATGTTTTTTTTTCTCATTTTGCACAGCTGAAGGAGCGGGGAGGGTTAAAGGGGTCACTCTCCCGAAGTTTGAGATTCGTGGTATAAATCCAAGCTCCTGCTCTTAGCATTTCACTTTCTTGAGGCCTCAATTTAATCACCTAAAAGTGGAGATAATTAATGTAATTCTTTTTCCCCCTTACCTCAAAGGGTACGTGGAACAATTAGTCATACATAAATACGTTGTAAACAGCTCATTACCTTAAAATATGTAAATAAATTATAGCTGGTGGATACATTTATGGAATAGAATGTTCTGGGATGGATTCTGATAGAATACAGTACATATTTCTAGTACAATAAGCATGTATAGACAACTTTGGTCTCTTTGCTAATTGAGTAAATTATTCAGGTGATACAGAAATTGTTTTATTTCCCACTGAAATAGATCTCACATCATATTGGCTTTGTAATTATGCATACACTGGGTTCTTGTGTAATTTTCAGGTCTCTGAAAATGGATTATTTCCAAAATTGTACTCATTATTCTCCCACAACCCACTTTTGCTCTCTTTCTACGTTCCTTTGGTGGCACTGAACTATGCACACATCATCCAAAGTAGAAACACATACTCTCTACTCTTAATAATTCACTAAGATCTTTCACCTTTTTGTCACATCTCCTAAATTTAAAACCTTCACTTCCACCTCCCCAGACCTATTTTCTTTTGGGACCCTACCACACAGAGAGATCACCAACAATTTCTGCCTGCCTGCCTGCCTGCCTACCTGCCTTCCTGCCTGCCTGCCTGCCTTCCTTCCTTCCTTCCTTCCTTCCTTCCTTCCTTCCTTCCTTCCTTCCTTCCTTCCTTCCTTCCTTCATTTCTTTCTTTTCTTTTTTTGTTGGTTGTAGGGCTTGAACTCAGGGCCTAAGCATTGTCCCTGAGCTTGTGCAACTTCCAGTTTTCTGGTGGTTAGTTGGAGATAAGAATCTCATAGACTTTCCTGCCCAGTTGGCTTCAAACCATGATTCTCAGTTCTCAGCCTCCTGAGTAGCTAGGATTACAGGTGTGAGCCACAAGTGCCCAGCCTGCCTTCCTTACTTCCTTTTTCCTTCCTTTTGTGTCAGTCCTGGGCCTTGAACTTGGGGTCTGGGCACTGTCCCTGAGCTGTTTTTGCTCAAAGTTAGCACTCTACCACTTGAGCCACAGCTTCACTTGTAGCCTTTTGGTGATTGGTAGGAGATAAAAGTCTTATGGACTTTCCTGCCTAGGCTGACTTTAAGTCATGATCCTCAAATCTCAGCCTCCCGAGTAGCTAGGATAATGGGCGTGAGCCACTAGTGCACAGATGCTAATATTTCTTGATACTCATTGTGCCAGACAGCCATTTAAGCTCTTTGTCATCTACAGATGAAAGGAGGTGATATTATTACCACATTTATAAAAGCAGAAAAGAAGGCACAGAGCGGTCAAGCACCTTTTCCAAGGTTATAATGCTAATAAGTGATGGACCTAAGACTTGAGCCTGCAGTGAATTTGAAACTTGGGTCAAACGTTAAAGAGCTGGGCTCCGTCCATACCATCACCACCTAGCTCAGTGCAGACTTCCTCCATCTTCCTCTAAAACAAACATTGCCTTGCCTTACCTCTGCCTGAAACAGCATCCTATTAGCACATCATTGCTGTCAAAAGCAGCTTTCTAACAAACACACAAAGATGGCAATTTTCCATGTAACCCAGTTTATCTTTCCTACCTCATCTTCTGTCCCACATCAACCTACCACCCTATACCTTCACAGGGTCATGCCCAGGGCTCCTAGCTCCTACATACCACTAATTTATTCTCCCACCTTAAACAAGACACTTCCCATCATTTCTCTGAATGTAGACATCTGAATTCAAGATGCGAACCAAATGGTATTTGTACCGAATCTCTAATTTATCATCCACCATATGGGCATAATTATTCTGTTCTTTAATCCACAAGGCAACTATATGGAAAAAGAAAAAAATTATATTGTGTAAAACATGGTAAGACTTAAATGATAGGATAAAAACAAAGCTATTAAACTGTTAGGTTTTACGATCTTCCCCACCCACTCCAACCAGTTTTGGAAAGAGGAATGAGCCTTAGCCCTTCCTTCATGGGAGTTTCTAGACCAAACAACAACAACAACCACACACACACAAAACAATGACAACAATAAAGGAGGCAGAAAGAAGATTATCCACTTGCCTATAGATACACAAAGCCTATAGATTACACGTGCCTCAGGGACAAGGATTAAGGAACATTTATTATGTAACATATGTGTTGCATGTGTCCATCATGACTGCTTGCCCTGAAGAGGTGGAAATCTTACTCTTGTGTTTGCTCCTCTTTGAAGAGATGAAAATCCCAAGGCAAAAAGAGGGTAGGGGTGAGTTCCTTGAATTGTAACTCCTTTTATTAAAGCAGAAGAGACACTGTACTCTTACAGTTTTTTGTGTATACCAATATTTGTCAGAAGCATTGTTTTATAGGGGGAAAAAATAAAGATTATTTTTAACCTGGAAGCCAGAGGGAGGCTTGAGGCCTTTCTCACCCACTAGCTGGGTTTTATCCAGGTAGGTTAATTCTTGTGCCTGAGCTCTGTAACACATGAGCGACTGTGAAAATCTCCTCTTGAGTCTTTAACGATTTTCGAGTTCTAAAGTTCAGTGGTCTCATCCCATTGCATGACCCCCACACGTGTCTCTGCATGGAGAGGGGCAGGTTGGTGCCTTCCTGTAATCCCAGCGAATCAGGAGGCGGGAGATGGAAGATCAGGGTCCAAGACGGGCTCTGGGAAAAGCAGGAGACCCTATCTGCAAATCGAGCTAAATACAGAAGGATGGGAGGATGGGGCAGCTATGTGAACTGGAGTTCAATCTCCAGTTCTTCTAAAGCATAAAATACAAATAGGGTGGAATAACCTACAGAAATTTCCAGGAGCCAGGAGGTTTGCGTGGTGCTGGAGTTTCTGTTTTCCCTGGGCCACCGATGTTACTGCTAACTCTCCCCAGCAGACAGCTCTCTCCTTGGTACCTGATCAGGGGTCCCCGGCAGAGATAGAGAGGCAGAGAGGATGGAACATGATTTGCAGTGAAGCCAAAAGGGGAGCTCTGTAGCTGTGTATTTTTCCACTCCATTCTAATTTAAAACCACTTACAAGTGACAACTTCCAACCCCAGGCAGGTGCCTTGTGTGGCTCATTACACCCTGGGGACCCCCTGTAAATCCTTTTTTTTTTTTCTGAGAACAGCTATTGTCTTCCAAGGAAAAGCTTTTAGCATAATGGCAGGCTGAACAGAACATTACTTTTGTTAAGAATATTTTTTTAAGGAAAAGAAAAAAGATAGAAAGGTATTCTTTAACAACTGCAAATGTAGTCCCAGCTCCCCACTCCCTCCCCACCTCCCCTCCCCACCTCCCCTCTCCACCCCCCTCCCCCTGGAAAGAGCAGTGCGTGAGCCACGGGAGACTGAGGCAGTAGAGTGAGGTCATCTCACCTCCGGAGACACAGAAAGGTTATGCTCTGCTCTTTCAGCTGTAATAAATGCAGGGCGGAGGTGTCTCAGGTTGCAAAAATAGCAGTTCCACCCCCTCAGCCATATCCACCTTTGTTGGATCTTGACTTCTCTCCAGTCAGAGGGCCCAGAGTGACTATTCACTTGGAGAATGGGAGTTTCTAATAAGAGAATGACATTTTCCTTAAAAAAAAAAAAACCCACAAATTAGTTCCCCAACTCAAATTGCTCTTAAGGGTAGTCTCAAGATAATGCTACTAAAGAGGCTTTCTAGCTAGGCAACCAATTTTCCAGCAGAAAATTCCTGAGACAAATGATGCCTCCATTCCCCGAGTCCCAGTTCTCCAAACTAAAATGGGTTCCCACTCCTGTAGGCAGCATCGGGGAGTGGAAGGGGCCAGCCAGCTCCCAAGCCACTCCCTAGGGGCCCTGTGCTGCTCCCCTAAGAGATTCCACTTCACTAAATCAGAAATCCTGGAGCAGAATGACTCTGCGTGGTTTGTTGGTGCAAGTAAACAGCCATCACGCGGTCCAGCACTAACTGCAAGGTAGACTTTCACAGCTTAGTTGATGGACATAAACATAGATTGGATCACAGCTAAGCAATCCACACCGGACCAAAGCTGAGCCAAACCCCAGGAGGAGAAAAGCCGGGGGGGGGGGGGGGAGGGGGGGAGGGCGGGCGGGGAGAGGGGCCATGGGGGGGGGGGGGCGCCTGGAACACAGACTCTTGAACTGCTAGCTCATTTGCTTTTCCTAAATCAGTACACCACATTCTGTGGTTCTAAGGAAGTTAAGTGGTTTCATTTCTGAATTACAGGCAGGGTTAATTGCACGTTGGAAGGTAAATAGTCTTTATATTGTGCTAGGTTCTTTATTATTATTATTAATTATTATTATTATATAAACACAGTAGTAGCCATGTGCTCACATTGCAGACTGCCTTGTGGATTTTTTAATTGTGCAATTAGGCTGAGACTAGGCCCCTAGCACTACACCCCAGGGGCTAAAATCTCAGCCCTCTGCAAGAGTCCAAAGGGGAGGAATAGGAAAGACCTTCAAAAGTCCAAAGAATTTTCTCCCCCTCTCCCTGCCACAAGGCCTCAAATGGTCCACCATGGAAAACGCTTCCGTTGGATAACAAAAGTCCCTTCTCAGCAGCAAGAGGGCGGGAGAGGACATTTAGGGAGAAGAGGGCGGAGGAAGTGCTGGGTCACAGGCCAGAAGATCAGTGCTGAACATCAGCCTATCTGTTGTGCACGGAGAATGACCCTCCCGAGCCCTGCTCACCCAGGTGTTAAATGGGGGCTCCTCCCCCAAATGAAAAGCCACCAGCCAACCACCTAATCCACACCAGGTTTCCCAGCGAATGGACAAAGGAAGTTGCAACTCTTCTTGCTCATATGGAAGGACACCAGCCTTCGTGCTCTGGCTTGGTTTGGTTTTCCTCTGTGTGGCCTTTTAGAGAAGACAAAGCAGTGAGACACAAGCAAGAGAGGGGAAAGGGGCTCGGGACACCTCAACTCTAACGGACGCCCTGGGATTCGCTGGCTGGCTCCACAACCAGGGCACCTGCTCCGCCTCCTCTTGGCCGAGTTAAAGGTAGACACAAGAACGAAAGACCCAACTGACCATGAGCAGGGCCTGGGGCCTTCAGCTGTGGGCTGTCCGACTCACAGCCAGCCCCACATTTCTCTTGGGGAGTCTATGACTGGATCCAATAAAAGCCTCCTTCTTTCCACACTAAAAGTCTCTTTCTCTACTCTAGTCCCCTTTGCCAATTTTATTCTCCATTTTCCTGCCGCTGAGATGTATGGTATGAAAAGTCTAGACCCTGGACTCAATGCACTGACAAAGTCATCATGCCCAGAGACGATGAAAACTTGTGAACAGTTTGATTATCTCAGGACTAGCTACATGATGTACCGAAACCCACTACCAAGTGAAAATGCAGGATCTCTGACCAATTGACTGATGTCGCTTTTGCTCAAGTCCCTTTACTTTTCAATTTACAAACTATGTAACTGATACATACCTGTACCTATTTAGAGGGTAGAGTATGAGATTCCAACCCAGGTGGACAATATGCAATGGTACCATTTCTGAACGTGTAAGGGGCCATCAGAACCCTCTCTGCAAGCCATTCTGAAATACACAGCTAATTGTTACCTTTCTATGCCATAGATACTAGAACTTACTCCTATCCAAGTGCTCATCCCACCTGCCAGCCATCCTCTCTTCATCCCCTTTTCCTCCCACCCTTCCCAGGTCTCGGGAGCCTCTATTCTAATTACTCATCTAAAAGAGCCACTTTTTAACTGCCGCAGATAAGTGAGATTTCACAGCACCTGTCCTCCTGTGCCTGACTTATTTCCGCTTCACAGGGTCCTCCAGTCCCATTCATGTTTTAATAGATTTTTTTTCAAGATGGTGATGAAAGAGAGCACTGATCAAAGTGCAGGACTCTCCTAAGAGGGGCGGGCTGCAAGTGCCCAGGAAGACCACTCACTCTAGTCCATTCCTCCCCCCGGGCCAGGGTCCTGGCTGCCTGAGCACCCAGCTCCAATGGTGACCACTTGTGAGCAACAAAAAAAAGCAAGTAAACAGAATTCATCTTGCTATCCTAGGAAACCTCCCTCTCATGCCCAGACTCCACTCTGAGATGAAGAACAGCTGATCTGTTAGCATGCTTAAGAGGGAACAAAAGATATGGAACCAACCCCGACGCCCCTCGGTAGATGAATGCATCAAGAAAATGTGGTATATTTATATACAATGGAATTCTAGGCCTCCATCAGAAAGAATGACACTGCCCCATTTGTTAGGAAATGGAAAATTTGGGAAAAAAATATATTAAGTGAAGTAAGCCAGGCCCAGAGAAACATAGGTCCCATGGTTTCTATTATCTGTAATAACCAGTATAAGTCTGGGACAAGCAGAAAAGGCCAAGAGCTATGTGCATATGACCAGATAAAATGATGCTAAGTGAAATGAACCCCAAGATAGGAACACAAGTGTTTCTTTTTCTTTTCTTGCTATATAAATATGTCTAACATATTTATAATGTACTATGTGAGTTTTTTTTTTGTTGTTGTTTCTTTTGTATGCTCTTCCCCCACAGTATAACTCCTGTTTTCACTGTATTTGATGTCAGTGCCTGGCATCTTTTTTTTTTTTTTAAATATATCATTTTATTTTTATTATTAAGGCATTTTACAGAGGAGTTAGCATTCTTAAGTCAGGTAATGAGTACAATTCTTTTTTTTTTTTTTTGCTTATGTGGTGCTGAGGAATCGAACCCAGGGCCTCATGCATGCAAGGCAAGCGCTCTACCACTGAGCCACCTTCCCAGCCCAGTGCCCGGCATCTTGTATACACATTTTTCGAATTTGGGGAGGGGAAAGGAAACAACAAAATGCTTAAATAATGATACAGGTTGACCCATTGTAACAATGAATGTGCAAGATACTATGTTGAAAACAAACTTTACAATTTGGCTGGGGGGTGGGCGGGGAAGAGTTGAGGAGGTGGGGGAAGTAAGGGATGGTAGGGGATAAACAAAGGAGGTGGTAACAAGGCTGGACAGGAAATGTGCTCATTACCTGACTCATGTAACTGCAACCCCTCTGTACAGTAGCTTTACAATTAAAGTATATAAAAAAGAGGGAATAAAAGACTACTATGACAACTAAACGCATCCATGTATTAAACTAATCACACAGACAGCAAACTGACACCACCCTCTCTTGATGTGAGTAAGGGTGTACTAGGTCCTTCCTGTCTCTTCTTTTAAAAAAAAAATACTGAACTGCTTCTTGTAGTGCCAAATTATTTAGGGGCTTGCCTCTGTGTTTCTCGTCTTTTCTTCAAACTAAAAACAAACAAACTCTGATGCCAGTCACGGCCACCCTGCCATCACGCATTGAAGTTCTGCTCACCTCCTGCTCGGAAACAGAACTCGCCAAACTCAGACTTGAGTCCATCCACGTTCTTAAATAGATAAGAATACCAGGAAGATGGCTCTGGAAAGACGGCTGTCTCTCAACTCCAAATCACTGCTTGTCTGCTGAGTGGAAGGGCTCAGTGACTTGTTGGAAGAGAAATGGCTCTTAAATGCATAAAACACATAAAAGAGAATTTTTGAGTGATCCCTTATTATTCATTAAAGCATTTTAGGGCCTCATTAATTCAGATAGGGTAATCAGTTGTTGATTAGCCAGGTTGTTGAACATCCATTGTCAGGTGCTGATGGGGTGTGAGAAATTACTTCTCCCATCCAGCCTAAGAGTCACCTGACCGCCATTAGCACTTCATCAATAAGGCTGAGATCTTCTGGGAATAAATTAGATGGCTTTTACTCTCCAGTCTTTTCTTCCCGTCTCCCAAACTGGCTTTTATGGCAAAATATTCCCCATCCTAATTGAGTTTTGTGGGTTTTATTTTTTTTTGTCTACCTGTGTCCGAAGCCACTTGCAAAACTTGCTTTTGACAAGCCGATCACACTAAAGCTCTGTCATTAGGTCACTGCGCATCGGTGCCTCTGGGTGTGTGTGGGTGTATCTGAATCTGCACACACCCATATGTGTGCAGGTTCCTGTGCATCTGCGGGTGTCCGTATGCCTACATGTGTATCTGCCTGTGGGCTTTGGTTTGGATCCACAGTTCTTGGCCAGAGCCTTCTTCACACCGTGGGTCTCCAGATCTAGGTATTGGGGGGGGCGGGTACTTCAGGCCTGGCTCCAAGATTCCATTTCCTTCCTTTCCAACCCTTGACTGATGGAAGAGAATCAAGTAACAGACCACGAGCCATGATGAGAAAAGTCCTTGGATTCAAGGCCGGAAAATGTGATTCCGAGTCGAGGCTCTGCTTTGGAGAGGGAGTGACTGCCACTCCTCCTCCGTTCCCTCTTCCCGACAGCCATTTCCTCTCCCTGGCAGTTTGCAATTTGTTTCCTGTCTCCTTAACAAGAGAGGCATTAACATTTACCCTGAGGTCAGATGTATATTTCTCTAAAGACAGACAAGTCTCCCAACTCTTCAAGAAACTTCTGGCCTAAAAGGGGGCATGGCTCCTTCAAGTGTCAAGAACACCCTCAGCCGAACCTTCTATGAAGTTCCTTGTTGTAGGGGTGGGGGTGGGGAGGCGCAGGTGGCTCCCGCCTGCAATCCTAGCAACTCAGGAGGCTGAGATCTAAGGATCATTGGTTCAGGTCAGATCAGGCAGGAAAGTCTGTGAGGCTCTTTATCTCCAATGAACCACCAGAGTATGGGAAGTGGTATGGTGTGACTCAAAGCGGTAGAGCACTAGCCTTAAGCAAGAAGAGCTCAGGGAAGTGGCGCTGTAGCTCAAGTGGTAGAGCGCTCGCCTTGAGTTGAAGAGCTGAGGGACAACGCCCAGGCCCAGAGTTCAAGCCCCACGACCGACAAAAAAAAAAAAAAAGAAGAAGAAGAGCTCAGGGACAGTGCTCAGGCCCTGAGTTCAAGCACCACAACAGACAATAAATAAATAAGTACATGCATACATAAATACATGCATAAATGTTCCTTGTTTTACTCACGAAACTGTTCCAGCTGGTCAGGACTGCTGGTCTCAGGCATGGCCGTGATGGTCACCAAAGGGCAGGGGTTCCCGCCCAGGGTCTGGCAGAGAACACCTTGCCGGAAGTACACTCGCTGGGGATCCACACTTTTTTCCAAGAGGTCAAGGTGAGTCTAGGGCAGAGAGGAAAACAAGCGTGCATACTATGACTCCAGTAATGCAACATTGCTATCGGCAAACAACAACAGTGGCAGCCATAGCAAAGAGCCACAGCACTTTGCAGGATCAAATCCTTCCTAGTGGAGAAGCGTTTCTGGTCTTTGTTGTTATTGTTAACCTGGTACAGACTGAGTGCTGAGGGGTGGCAGAGGAGATAGTCTGGAGAGCTGGGAGAAGCTGACCCCACAGCATTGTTCCTGCTGTGTCTGTGTGAACAAGTTGCCCCCATCAGCAAGAGGAGAGGG
Source organism: Dipodomys spectabilis (assembly GCF_019054845.1). Lineage (NCBI taxonomy): Eukaryota > Metazoa > Chordata > Mammalia > Rodentia > Heteromyidae > Dipodomys > Dipodomys spectabilis. The sequence goes on along the minus strand of NW_024870910.1, from coordinate 5,874,682 downwards.
ATGATAAATCATTCCCACCCTCACTGTGACACAGGAAGGGCGTGGTCTGCTAGAGGCACAGCACTGGGGAGCAGGAGATGAAAAAGACTGAGTCGCACACAGTACATCAGGACCAAGGACTACAGCAGAGTTGTATCTTAGTGTGTGTGTGTGTGTGTATGCGCGCACGCACGCACATCTGTCCTGGAGCTTGAATTCAGGGCCTGGGCACTGTCCCTGAGCTACTTTTGCTCAAGGCTAATGCTCTACCACTTGAGCCACAGCACCACTTTGCCACTTCAGGCTTTTGCCAAGTAGTTTATCGGAGATAAGAGTCTCACAGACTTTCCTGCTCAGGCTGGCTTTGCGCCTTGATCTTCCAATCTCAGGTATCTAGGATGATGGGTGTGAGCCATGGCACCCGGCCAAGTTGTGGGTATCTTAAAGGGAAATGAAAAGCCATCAACCCAAGAGGATGGCTAACCTAACAGGACAGCTAACGGGTAACATCTGACTTTTTCCCGACACACCACTCATATATATGCTCGGTGGCTCACGCCTGTCATCCTAGCAACTCAGGAAGCTGAGATCTGAGGATCATGGTTCAAAGCCAGTCCGGGCAGGAAACTCCATGAGACTCATCTCCAATAAAGCACTAGAAAACTGGAAGTGGTGTTGTGGCTCAAGCAGTAGAGCACTCACCTTGAGCTGAAGAGTGCAAGGACAGCACCCAGGCCCAGAGTTCAAGCCCCATGACCAACAACAACAACAACAACAACAACAAAATAGCACAAGAACGGAATGGCCACCCGAACAAGGACACCTGGTTAACCATCTTTATGTCTTCTCAAAGTGTTTTCACCAACCAGAACTTCAAGACCAGTCAGAAACAGGCTGCGGATGCCTTCTATCTCCCTGGCATGATGACTTCAATAAGCAAAGGAAGAGGGCGCAGCATCCTCGCACAAAAATCCTCCCTCCAGCCAGGCACCAGGTTCATGCCTATAATCCTAGCTGCTCAGGGGGCTGAGATCTGAGGACTGCAGTCAAAGCCAGCCCCAGCATGAAAGTCCATGAGGCTCTTATCTCCAACTAAGCACCAAAAAAGTCTGAAGTAGATCAGTGGGTCAAGTGGTAGAGTGCTAGCCTTGAGCACTAAAGCTCAAAGATAGGGCCCAGTCACACACACACACACACACACACACACACACACACACACACACACACACACACACACACACACACACACACACACACACACACACACACACACACACACACACACACACACACACACACACACACCCCAGCTCAAGATCAAAAACTTTCATCATACGTAGGCACTAATAGAGCCAAGGAGAAACTTTCTGCCTTGTTCATTAAACACCAACTGACCCACTAGATCAATCATACACACACACACACACACACACACACACACACACACAGAGGGATCTTCAGGCAAATACTGATAAAAATACCTGTAAATATCTTATAGAAAGGGAGGCAGTGCCCTCTGAAGGCACAGGAAGTAGTTGCATGGCCTGTGGTAACCACAGTATCTACTGAGGCCCCGTCAGATCCCAACTGATTTAAACAGATTCTCTTCTGGCTGCAAGAATCAAAGAACCGAAGACGTTCTGCTGTGGCTGGCCTTGAAGATGAAGGATGATAGGTTTCTCAGGAAAAAAGAAATGCTTTAGAAGCGGCAAGTGGGGAGAACATACATCCCTTCCAACACTTCTCGGAGCCCAGAAAGAACAGAGCCCGGGGCCTCCGACCAGAAGAGCATGCATTCAACGTCTAACCTAAAGAACTGTAAGTCTCAAGACATTGCTTAAAACACTAAACTCGTGATGTTTTTGTTACAGCAGCAATGATAAACTAATACCCCATGAAAGAAGAGAAAACAATCTAAATTGAGCCCTTTAAAGAAAACAACAACACAAAACCCCCACTTGGATAGAAATGAATGAAAGCCCGTTTTCACATCTGCTGAGATGTATGAGATTCAAGGGACAGGAATAGAGTCCAAGAAAGGGAGACAGGACCAGATGGTCCTGTGGCTTGTCCAGCCTCAGGGACACCTGACAATTTGGTCCAGTGCTATATTCCCCTTGCAACTGCAAAGCAAAAGCATTCACTGCCACAGGGCTCACTGTCAAGTAACATGAATTATTATTGCCTCATTCCCATCTACAGAACTTTACAAGCCCAGAAAACTCTTGGCCAGGAAAACAAAGAGAACAAATAAATATTGGCTCTAGGAATAGCCCATCGAAAGTGCTCAACATAAAACATCAACCAATGGTCCTTATTTTCTTTGTTCTGAGCCTGCGCTGGCAAAAAGTGTTAAGACAGAGGTCCGTTGTAGATACACATAGAGAGAGGGGTGAGGGCATAGAGAGACTGCTGAAAATGGTATCGTGAAACCCACCAAGAGACAGGGGCAGAAGAAAGAGGGATTAAGAAGGCGTCATCCAGACGCAGTGCATTTGTCCCAGCATACTGTATGTAGGTAAATGTTGTTAAGCATATGTGAATACCATGATACTCCTTCATTTGATTGATATAGGCCATTAAAAAAATTTTTAAGCACCCATTGAGCTTCGATTGGAGATTCTTTTAGCCTCTTTGCTCAAAATCTTTTCCTTACAATTGTAAACCAATTATACCACGGTCCCTACCCAATCCTTACCATGCCCCTACTCTGAAATACTTGCCTTAAAACCATTCTTCAAGGTGATAATGACTATCCCAACTTTGTCTTGCCCTTCTGAGACACTAACTAGATTAGTTTCACTGGTCAAGTACATTAATTTCCACCTGATGCCATAAGTTCATACGAATTCACTAGGTTAAGACAACACCGATTTATCTACAGGTCTAAAGATCAAGTGCCCCCAAATAGGCTTTGCTGGGTGAAAATTGAGCCCTTCCAGCAGGGCCATGTTGCCGCTAGAGACTCCAGAACTTTCTTCCCTCCTTAGGGGGTCACCGTACCTCTTGGCTCATAACCCTCCTCCACCTTCAAAACCAGAAGTCACCTCTCTCCCGCCTGGACTTGCTCACATCCTGTCTCCTTCTCTGGCTCTGCCTCTCTCCTCACTCTTCCAACAACCCTTGTAATTACACCGGCTTTAACCTAATAATCCAGAACAATCTTCTCCGTGTCAAAAGTCCTACTTACACATGCCAATTCCCCTCCCCACGTGAAGAAACATCTCCCCACGTTCTAAGGCTGAAGGTCGCTATTTTGCCTGCCACACCTACACGAGGGAGATATACTTAACCCTGTCTTAGACACAGAGTCTGGTACATCATACTAAGTGAAGGAACGCGTAAGGAGCATGTCTCTGTTGGATTCAAGACACATGAGAACTCGGCTGACTTCACCATAATGAAGTCCACCAAGTAACAAGTGCCAGGTATTGGCAGGACACGCCTACATTAAAGGTAAGTAGGTTACCCATGAAGAGAGATGGTGCAGACACACACACACACACACACACACACACACACACACACACACACACACACACACACACACACACAAAGATCTTGAGCAACCAAAACTGAAGTCACCCTGAGCTGACGGTTTTCCTAGATGGGCACAGTTCTTGCTTACTCAGCACCTTCTCTCATGACCTCATGACCCCATAGTCCCATTCGAATGGAATTATGGGAATGGATCAGGGAGTCCAAGAATCTTATCTTATGCCCTCCCTACCAGTGCCCTGCTGTTCTTTTCTTTGTGGATGAAATTGATTCTGGATAAAGCCTAGTCTTTCATGTTCCCTTGCTAGTCTACACCCAACACCCAACAAAGAACACAATGAATTTGTGCCCTATAATTAAGATTCACTTTTAAAGGAGATGAGTACATGTGTGTGTCTGCATAAATAAACCTATTGTTAATATATCTGCACACACAAAAATATTCTGTCTCATAACTCCTCTGAAATACTAGAAGCCAGAGGAAATGAAGTATAGCTGAGGGTTTGAAAGTAGAAAGGACTGTAAAACAACATCCTACAGCCGGCCAAGCCCTCGCTCATGAAGAAATACAGCATACATGCTCAGATGTAATGACTATGATGCAAAGCCAGTCTGGGCAGACAAATCTACAAGTTGCTAATCTCCAATTTAACTAACAAAGAGCCAGAAGTAGAGGTGAGGCTCAAGTAAGTAGAATGCTAGCCACGAGCAAACACCCTGGTACCAGGAAAAAGTTAATAGCAATAACAACAACAATGATAACAGAATAGTATTACCCATTTGACACAGTGGTTGCTATTATTTAATTATGTAATATATGTGAAAAGCACCTGTCATGTAATAACTCTTAATGCTGGATATTATTTCCAATGAATAAATACGAGTTCAACCGTGATTTTTTTTTTAAGAACTAGTAAGAATTATAAACACAAGGGTGAAAAACTCAAAGAAAATATTCTCCACACTGCAAAAGAAAACAAAAACAAAGAAGACAGTACAGTGAAGCATGAGAACAAACATAAACCAGAATGACAGGAAGAACAATAAAAGTATTATCAATACACACAACATTAATCAGTCTTATTAAATGACACAAATGTTCAGATTGCTCTTCCTAAATTCTAAGGCGTGTTCTACACAGCAGGTACTTTTAAAGAGGCATGACACGTATGAGAAATGCTTCTAAATTATCTCTTTATTTAGTTTGTCTCCACTGAAACATTTTAAGGGAGAAATATTGAGACTAAACGGATAAAGAAACATAAATTAAAGCCAGCCAGGCAACACCGATGCGCGGCGAAGTCATATTCCACATCAAGCGCATTCAGTGGAAATTTAAAATCTTATTTTGATAAAGGGCACAATTCACAATGAGCATATAAAGCCCATAAATCTTCAGAATCAAATAACATGGGATTGAAATATGTAACACAAAACAGCAGACGGAGAAAAATTATGCCAGCACTGGGAAATTCTAAACCAGCGCCAGCCTTGAGTATAGGAAGCCCACACAACACATTTGAGCAAGACTGCTTCTTAGATACCCAGCGAACTTTGTCTTTGGACAGAAAAACCGTTATTGTATTTTCTCAAACACCCATGAAATTATGACAATAATTAATTTTACAACGCTTTCAAAGAAAAGGCAGAAATTGTTAATCCATCTTGTTGGATAACAATGAAAAGAAACTGCCGGGTGCTGGTGGTTCACACCTGTCATCCTGGCGACTCAGGAGGCTGAGAGCTGAGGATCACAGGACAAAGACACCATGGGCAGGAAAGTCTGTGAGATTCTTATGTCCAATCAACCAGCAGAAAGCCAGACATGGAGGCACAGCTAAACTTGATAAGAATAGCCCAATAAGGTGAGTGGGGGGAGCCTGGGAAGGGATGGGAAGGGGAAACAAAGGAGGAGGCTACAATGCTTGATAAGAAATTTGCTCATTATCCTTCCCATCTAATTGTAACTCCTCTGTACAGTATTTTCACAGTAAAAAATAAATAAAAATTCAAAAAAAGAATAGCCAAATAAGACCGGAGACCCTGAATTTAAGTCCTAGTACCACTACACAAAGTCCTAGTACCACTACACACACACACACACACACACACACACACACACACACACACACACACACACACAGAGGACAAATAAAAATGGCATTTCAAACAGCACAATAAATACAACAAGTATTTAGAAAAGGTAGCTTCCTTATGTGTAGTAAAGTAACTCGTCAATTAAATAGAAAATCAATTTAAAATTACTCATTAAAGCCTCAATGTGGGAACTAGACATCTGGGTATCACAACAGAGACAAGAATGGAAAAGAGTCCATTCAAACGTCAGCCACTCTTCAAAGCCATCCTGGAAAAGAGAAAACCCAGATTCTTCGTGATGCAGAGATGGGTAATGCTGGATTTGTGTGACACTGTACAATTTTAAGTAACTTATTTTTGTCATGCCCATCCATTTCTAGGTGAACATCACTCAGAGGAGTAATGTTCTTTCATTATGGAGATCTGGACTGAAACTTGCAATGATCACCATCAAATTTCCAGACTCTGAGATCCAAGAAAGAAACCACTGGAGCAGTGTACCTTAGCGTGCAGGACCTGATGCTAAGAAGGGCTGGGGTATGGATAGAGGTATGGGGGAGACAGACCATTCACGGCTAGAGCACTTGGGAAATGGTGAGTCAAATATCGTGAAAACACTTCCATGGTTGCAGGATTTCTCCGGTGCTTCGATGAGCCAGCACGCAGTGTGGAAACACATGTGCTTCGTAAATTTACACGACTGATAAACTTTTTTCTCTAAAGACCTCAAGAAACTAAGGTGCTACAGAGCGTGGCTAGAAAACACCATCTTGGTGAATTGCTTTTGTGAGTTAGCATTTGATTGTGCTCTCTCTCTCTCTCTTTCTCTCTCTCTGCCCCCTCTGTCTCTCTCTGCCTTCTTCTCCCCAGCTTCCTCCCTCCTAATAGCCTTCATTCTATTTCTCCCTCCCTTTTTCCCATCTCTCTTCTTCTTTTCCTGTTTCTCCCTTCTTCCTCTCCTTCCCTCCCTCCCTCCATCTCTCTGTCTCTCTTGTCTCTGTCTGTCTGTCTGTCTCTCTCTCTCTCTCTGTTCCTTGGTTTTATTATAGCCACAAGAGTCTTAAGAATTCAACCATGTTAAGAAAAATAATCATCATTATTCCATGATGTCACAAACAGGCCACAGCCTGCTGAAGGCATCTGATATCAAATGATTAAAATTGAGTAGGGCTGGACGTGTAACTCTGTGACAGATCGCCTGGCAAGTAGACTACCAGGCCCTGGCCAAGTATGGCGGGCATAGCCGCAATGCCAGTTATCAGGAGGCCGGGGGAAGCGAATCAGTCTCAGGTAGATCCCAGGCTAAAGCGTGACTCCATCTGCCAGGGGTACGACACTTGCCCAAGCGTGAGTTCAAAGGCCAATACCTCTCCCCAACAAAGAATGAATGAGACAATGAATCTACACCTCTCCCCTGCCAACAAAGAATGGATGAGACAATGAATCTACAGATATCTGCTCACAGGTTTGTCAACTATAAGGAAAATAACTTAATACTTTTCCCATTAAAAATAAAAGCTTTATGACTGATTATTTGGAAGAATGAATAAATAAAAAGTAATGGTAATCAACCACCCTAAGGCAACCACCAGGAACATTTGCATTTACTTCTTTTCTGTCTTATTTGGATTTTTGTGCACTTCCAATTTTATTACGCATTGTGCAATGTGTATCCATTAAGTCCAAGAGGGAAAATAATCTTAAAGCTAATAAATGATCTACTGGTTAGCATCTACTACCGCATAATGAAGACAGGCATTTCCACATATCAATCAATCAGTCTTCATAACAACACTATACTTAATGTTTTTATGTCTGCATCCTCTAGCCGTGAGGGCCAAAAACACATGAAAAAGAATTCCCGTGGTTACAGAGCATGGACACTCAGAGCCGAGACTCAAACCCAGGTCCACCTGATTCCAGAACTTGTCCTTGCATTGGGCTCAAGACCGGGCAAGCGGGATGTCCCCCTGACAGAGCACTTCCTGTCTCCCACACAACACAGCTCCCGCAGAACAGACTTCGCGCCGGCTCCTCCATGTCCACCACCTTCACCCGTGTCTCCCTTCTCTTCTGTACCACGTCAGGGTCTGTCTGTCTATTGATTACCTGACAACGTTGATTCACAACCTGCTCATTGTATCTTTGATCTACCACATGTTAAGCCGGTATTTTCCTTTGACACATCAACCATTTATTCTGAATCCCTTATAGCATATTGTACATATGGCCTTCCTCTCTCTGTCTCTATCTGTCTGTCTGTCTGTCTGTCTATCTGTCTCTGTCTGTCTGTCTATCTGTCTCTGTCTCTCTCTCTCTCTCTCTCTCACACACACACACACACGCACGCACGCACGCACGCACGCAGGCACGCACGCACGCATCTGGTAAATCCCCAAATCCCAGCCCAACCCTTTAAGAGCTTCAAGCCCTCCAAGTGTGATAACCTCTTTCCTTGTCTTTGGCCAATTTACGCAGTGAGAAGTTCTCAGTGAGATGCCATTTCTTTACCTCCCAGGTATCCATCGAAAACTGTCTTAGAACCCAGTTTTCTATCAATACTACCAGCTATTATCAATAACACAACCCTGGTCCCTTGAAGAATAGTACCGACAACACTTCAACCATCATCTCAATTACCAGTACCTCGAGGTGCTTGATTAAAATGTAATTCCTTTTGTTTGCTGCAGAACGATCATAATATTGCATTTCTCTTCGCTTGATTTTAATGCTGTAATTTGGACAATTATCCAACAGAAATAACTGGTAAGCATCTGGAAGATATTAATTTGAAAGAACCAAATACTAATTCCTTCATTAGAAGAGAATACTAAGGGTTTTTTTTTAAGTTTTCAAAACTATTCACAGTGAAAGACATCCGTTGAAGAACTTCTCTGCTACAAAAATGTCGGCCATCATTAAAGATAATCCACATCCTAAGAGATTTACAAATTGTGAATTCCAGGTGGAAATGTGTTTTTCACCCCTTAGCCTAACCCTCAAGTAGCATACTGTTAATTCTGCCCTTAGGGTGCCACTCACATTTATCACTTGATCTGTCGGAAGAAAAATAAAATGTTCCTCCTCAGGACACATCCAGAACTAAAAAATGAGTAGTGTGCATTACACAGTGTGCTTGTTCTGTCTGTGGTGAGAGGAGGACTTTTGGGAGAAGTTACAGAGACACACACACACACACACACACAATTCATTTCCAAGTGACCAAATGTCCTTCCAGCCCTGTTCTACTCACTTAGGAGGAAGCATTCCGTGTCTTGTCTTCCTTTCTCATTAACTCCTCAGACATCCCTAGTCACTAGGCAAAATCGCAAGGCAGTAAAGATAAATTGACCAGGCCCTCTCTCCTCCACCTCAGAATGAAGAACCATTTGGAAGACATCTCTTTTCTGGTGCTTTCTCTTCACTTCAAGACAAAAGTATCTTCCCTCTGACCTCAATGGTTCCCAAGTTTGCTTAGTTATCTGTTGTAAACTTTAGATCCTGGGCTCTGGTCTGTGTGACACAACCTACAAAGAGGCAGCAAGACATCCAAGTAAGATCCAGCCTCCACCAAACAGTTACAGGCTTTAAAGCAACGTGCAGACACCCAGCAAGGATCCACTAGAAACAGCTTGGGGTTAAGAGTCAGACAGTGTTTGGCAACGACCATTATCCCCAGAATTGCACATGGAACCCGTGGGTGGGTGGTGTAGAGATGTCCCGTAACTCAAGGACAACACAAGCTTGTGCAACTGAAAGCACGTGTGAGTGTCTATCATATCCGGCCGCAGTGACACGTTCACGGAGCCGACTCCCAAAGCAGAACCTCTTCTTCCCTGTGGTGGAATGGAAAAGGTTCCAGAAATTAACACCAGAGACGGGCCGGTGTTCGGTTCTCTCAGGTGGCCGTTTAGCCAGATGTGGGACTTTTCCTTCTCGGTTTTTGCATCTGTGCGTGTGAAGGGCGAAGGAGACGACGTTTCCAAGCTCCTTTTGAATTCTAATGTGTGAGACTGTCGCCAAGAATCTCAGCAGGGTCTAAGAAATGCTAACCGTTGACAAGAGTGATGTCTTAACACCCTGGGTCCCTGTCTCCAGCGGAAAAGGCAAACAAAACACGTGTTCTGCACGGAGTCCTCTCCCAAACACACTTCTTCACCTGCAGGATCTCACGGCCAGACCATGCAGACAGCTGTGGAAGGAGGCCGTGAGTCTGGCCTGCTCATTCCCTCACTCTCTCTCCAAAGGCAACAAATGTTTTATAACCCACACAGCTTGTTTCAGCGTACAGCGTGATATGCCTTTCTCTCATTAACATTGTGAGCTCTTCCCTTTCTCAGTACACAAATAATACCAGTTGTGTATCTCTGGCAATCTGGGAAAACACCGTAGAACTTTCTCTCCAGGCTAAATAACATATGGAGGGAAGGACAGATGTATTTCCATGCAGCGATTAGCCAAGTGGTTGGTTGAAGATGGAACACTTCTATTTATACCTGAACATTCCTTTTGAAGGGGGAGAATGTTCAGGGTTTTTATCTTTCCCAACTCCTTTTCACAGTCTTAAAAATAAAAATGGTCCGCCTCTGGGCTAAGTGATACACACACACACACACACACACACACACACACACACACACACACACACACACACACACACACACACACACATGCGCATATCATTATGCATACACTAAGAACATTTGGCATTAACACAGAGGATAAAAGCATTTGGTAGAAGATATGGTAGGTCATTAATCCTCCTCAGGATACCCATGAGAGAGCGAGGGAGGAGCAATCGTTCTCTTTACTTTTTAAAAAAACGACAGAAAACACGTGACACAAACCATCTGTTTACTCAAAACTGCCTCGGATGACTTTTTGGTAGAGCCTTCCAGAACATAAGGATGTGAGCTGAGTCTGAATTATTCTTTCCCTAGAAAGGCCAACGGGCCAGTGGGTCTGTGTGCTCTTCTTCCACCCTTCTTGTGCTCCCTGGATCCTTCCAGAAGCTTCCGGGCCATAGCCACGGATCCACTGGAGAAGCAGCAGTGGCTGCTTGCTCAGAGAGACTCGGGAGATTTTCCATGCGTCTTTTTTGCCTTCTGCTCGAGCTTGCTCAGTGAGGAGCTCTTCAGATTTGGGTGGGTTTATTCCATTTCAATGCCCGTGTGCCTCGCGTTTAACTTGAGGACCTTTCAGAGACAGAGCTCTCTCTCCCCCTCAGACAGGCCCCCATCTCCCACCATCCACGTGTGGACAATCTGGGCCTTCAGATGACCCTTCGGCCTGAGTCGGCCTCACGCTCTGTCTCAGGAAGGCCAGGGGACGCGCAGAGAGTTCCAGGTCTGTGATGGCAAAGCCTGAATCCCTCAGGGAAGGCAATTATTTCTCCTCCTCCCTACCCCCCGCCATCCAACGTGCCCAGGTCTCAAGGAAACCTCAGGGATCCCTTCCTGTGCCTGGCAGGACAGCGCCTTACCATGAGGGCAGTGTAGGTGTAGGGATAGTGGTAAGCCAGGTAGCAGTCATCGTCGCTGTGTGGGAAGGTGACGGAGAAGGTCAGGGTGTAATAGTGCTTCGTTCCCCCTGCCGCGGTGGTGTGCTGGCAGTAATGATTCCTGGGGGAAGCAAAAAGACAGGATGGGAGAGAGAGACGGTTAAAGACAGAGCCTCGAGATCCCACATGCTATCAGCGTCCTGTGTTACAGGGACCACGGCCTGCCTGGGAACCACTCTTGTGGGTGAAATGCAGAAAGCAAAGAAATGGGCAGGCGACCGCACTGCCCGATCACGGAGCAGTTCTACCCCACGGAGCCCGGCCCAGCTACCTCCTGTTGCCATGGACCCTTCTTGGCTGTGTCTGGAAAGACACACAGCAAGGAAGACAGAGGGCAGGACATTGAAACCTCTGTATTTAGCCTGTGCACTTTTCCTGGGACCAATCAAACAGCTCTGGCGAAAGGCAAAGAGCAATCACACGAGCTAGCTCTTGGCTTTTGACCTTCCAAGGTCCTAGTGATTGGACTTAAAGAATGTCAACAGCAGCTGTGAAAACATGAAATCTGCCTTCTCTGCCCTCAACCTCACACGTGTCAGCTCTAAACCTGGTGGCGCTCCCTCCCCGCAGACAAACCCCGCGGCCCAGGGTGATGCGCGAGGCTGGAACTCAAGAAAACGGATTACGCCTCATTTTAAATGAGCTTTGACTCAAGGAGATTGTTAAAACCCGAATCTAAGGTCTGAGCTCTGGCTGAACCTGAAGCTAATATTAGATTTTCCCACTCTGGTCTCCTGTAGCAAGGGCGGTTCAAAAGTTGACGTGAACACCAACACACTTCCTTCCGCAGAGGGCTTCCACCAAGCCCCTGCCCTCTGGAATCATCGTCTTCATGGAGAAATGTCTGGTAAATCTCTCTGGCTTGCGACAATTCAATCTGTCTGTGGTAGAGGGGGGGCCATCCAGGAGTTGTTTTGGCTGTGTTTTGTTTTCTTGGAAGCGGCGTAGGAGGTGTAGGGGTGGAAGGATGCTGCAGAACCCTGTCGCTCCCTTTCCTCTCAGCTGTGCGGGGAACACCTCTCTCCTCCTCTTCATTCAGCCAGCCCCTCTGCTTCCTACAACTCTGAACTCCTGCCTTTCCTTATCCAGGAAGTCTTCCTGGATAGACCCCTTCTGCAAGCTGTGTCTCCGCCACCGAACATCACTTTTTAGCTGAGCCACTAGTGCATCTTCCTGTTCCACACCGGAGTATCATGCCTAGACACAATAGCTGTTTAAAGTTTGTAAAATAATAATAAGATCACCATACTGTGATTGTGGTAATTGTGGTTCAGAGTCAGCTGGCGTTCAGAGTCAGTTAACTGCCAAAAAGCCGTAAGGGAACTGTGGCTTGAGTAGTGGATCATTAGCCTTGAGCCCAAATGTTCAGGGAGAGCACCCAGGGCCAGAGTTCAAGCCCCAAGGCTGACACATACATACATACATACATACATACATACATACATACACACATACATTCATACATACATACATACATACATAAATGGAGTTAAGACTCCAAGAATAACAATCAGTACGCTTTCCATTTTCTCCCTCACCTGAATGACATTTGTTCAAGGTAAGTTCTGCGTGTACATTGTCCAGAGGGACGTATGGAGACTCACAGATGCTAAGTGCTTTGGGAAATTCTCCACAGCACAGAGAATAAGATCCCATTTTGGATGTGACCTTAGCTTGAAAAGGTAGATGGTTTCCTTATACCACCTGCCTCTAAGGAATGGAGAAGAAGCTAAGAAGGTATTTAAAAAAAAAAAAAGCTTGTTTACTTCTCTTTTTTTGGTTCAATATGCAAGTAAAATTAGAAATTTGATCCTCCAGAAAGAAGGATGGCCATGGGCTGGGAAGGTGGCTCAGTGGCAGAGCACTTGCCTTGCATGCCTGAGGCCCTGGGTTCCATTCCTCAGCACCACATAAGCAAAAAGAAAAATAGCCAGAAGTGGCGCTGTGGCTCAAGTGGTAGAGCGCTAGCCTTGAGCTGAAGAGCTGAGGGACAGCGCCCAGGCCCAGAGTTCAGGCCCCACGACCAGACCCCCCCACCACCAAAAAAAGAAAGAAAGAAAGAAGGATGGCCAATAGACACATGAAGAAATGCTCAACCTCTCTAGCCATAAAAGAAATGCAAATCAAAACAACATTGAGATACCACCTCACCCCAGTTAGAATGGCTATAATCAAGAACTCTAATAACAACAGATGCTGGAGGGGATGTGGACAGAAGGGAACCTTACTGCATTGTTGGTGGGAGTGTAAACTTGTTCAACCACTTTGGAAAGTAGTATGGAGGTTCCTCAAAAGACTCCACATAGAGCTCCCCTATGACCCAGCAATCCCACTTTTGGGCATTTACCCAAATGATCACAAACAAGACCACACTAAAGCTACCAGCATGACTATGTTTATTGCAGCACTATTTACTATAGCTAAGATATAGAACCAACCCAGATGCCCCTCAGTAGATGAATGGATCAAGAAAATGTGGTATATATACACAATGGAATTCTATGCCTCCATCAGAAAGAATGGCATTGCCTCATTTGTTAGGAAATGGGAAGACTTGGAAAAAATTATATTAAGTGAAGTAAGCCAGGCCCAAAGAAACATAGGTCCCATGGTTTCCCTTATTTGCAATATCTAGTATATGTCTCAGTCAAGCAGAAAAGGTCAGATAAGGTGATGTTAGGGAAATGAACCCTAAGATATGTACTCAAAATTTTTTTTCTTTCTTGCAATTGTTTCTAACACATTTATAAGATTATTTCTTTGTTGCTTTGTATGTCCCTCCCCCACAGTATAACCCCTGCTTTCACTGTATTTGATGTCAGTATAATTTGTGGAGGGGAAGGGGAAAAACAAATTGTTTAGCTAGGGATACAGGTGGACCCATTGCAACAATGAGATGTACAAGTCGTTATGTAGACAACAAACTTTACAACTTTGGTGCGGGGGGGGGGGGGGGAGCCGGGAGGATTGAGGGGGGAGTGGGAGGGAGGATGGGAAGGGATGGGAAGGGGAAACAAAGAGGAGGCTACAATGCTTGATAAGAAATGTACTCATTATCTTGCCCATGTAATTGTAACCCCTCTGTACAGTATTTTCACAATAAAAAAATAAAAAATTGAACCTCAAAAAAAAAAAAAAAAGAAATTTGATCCTCCATAAATTGTGGCTGCTTACAAACTTCCTGAGTCTAAAAGAAATAATGTAAAAAATTCAGATGAGAGTTTGTGAAAGCACCCATAGGCCTGGCCAGGGTGGCATCGGACGACATTAAGGCATCTCTGCTCATCTCTGCTCGTGGTGACTGACATCCATTGAACACGTCCTTCACCAGACCCTGCTCCTAGTTGTCCAGCTTTTCCCCTGTGTCTTTGGATATTCTGAACAGCTAGCTTCATGAGGCAGACTGCCAGATTATCCTCCATTTTCTAGGCAGGAGATCTAAGGGTGAGAGAGCCTCTCCCAGGTCATGCCATGCACGAGTAGCAGGAATGCAATCCTAAGAACTTTCTCTCTTCTCTTCCATACACAAAAAGAAAAATCCGGCAAAAATGGGTGCGCCTCAGATCTGTCATCGCTGGGGACAAAGATGCCCTGGGCTGTGTAGAACCAGCTGTTTACACAGCTCCATGAGGTGGCGCACTGGTGGCTCACACCTGAGCAGCTAGGAGACCTGAGGATTGCAGTTCAAGACCAGCCCAGGGAAGAGCAATCCATGAGACTTGTATGAACTCAATCCAAATCCCTCTGCAGACACACCGTCTCTCCTTTTCCTCTGTGTGTGTGTGTGTGTGTGTGTGTGTGTGTGTACAACTGCAGAGTGTGTATAACTGCTTGCAGCAAGGGTGCAGCATTTCACTTCACAAGGTCTAATAACGCAGAGTCGCTGGGCAGCCGGGCAGATCTGTGCCCATGGTGTCGCTAATATTCTATGTGGCACCAAATGTCTCTCCTGAGACCTGGCGGCAGGATGGGTGACGGCAGGGTTCTGGGGTGACACCCATCCTCCTGTGAGTAGTTACGTCTCCTCTGGAGTGGGGACAAATGTCAGGAGAGGTCAGGGCTGGGCATTTCACAGCCAAACTGAGTGCACGGCTTCCCGCGCTCTGCTCTTCAGCACCGTAATTACTTTAGGCCAAAGTGGGGTGGGAGAGGGGGTGGCGGAGTGGACAGGTGGAGGCTCTGCCTGTCAGGCGCAGAAGCACGGTCACCGGAAAGTAAATAACACAGAAAAAAATTAAAAACAACGCTCCAAACCTGTCCCTGCTGACTTTCCTGAGAGGCAGAAAGAAACGGATCTGCATTGCATCTTGAGAGATTTTCTGGAAGAAGAGTCTTCCAGAATCTTTTTCGAGATGGGTGGAGAGATGAAGGATAGAAGAGAGAGCTGTTTTTTTTCCCCCCAGCAATGGTAGGAAATCAATTGTGCATAGGGGGAAAAAAGTATGAGGGGGGGGGAATCTCCTGAAATATATAAATATCTGAGCAATAAGAAGGACATTAAACTGTCCAAGGTTTATCCATCTATTCTAGATGGATGGTGAGAGAGGTATTAAATTCTGCATTAACGGTTTTCCAACCCACAGGTAAGGCCCGCTGACCGCAGTGGAAATTTCCTCACACCTCCGGCCTTATTTACTCTTAACTGTGTGTGTGTATGTGTGTGTGTCTGTGTCTGTGTGTGTGTGTGTGTGTGTGTGTGTGTTATTTTCTAAGTTAAATTAAACCTCTTAAAACAGTTAATTCGTGATTTATGACGTTCAACTTAGAAGCTTCCAGTTGAGACCAAGAGTGACTGCTCAGGCCTGTAACCTAGCTGCTCAAAAAAAATGAAGATCTGGGGGTTCACACGTGAGGGCTAGCTTGGACACAAAGTGTGTGAGACCATCCATCTCCACTAACAACCCAGATGCAGTGATATACATCCATGACCCTTGCTCTGGCTGTATTAATGCCTAGGTTACTTCTTTAGGCCTAATTTGCACAGGAATCCCAGAGCGAAGGACACAGATGACAATAGCTAACTGACGGCAGAACACTCTCGAAGCAATCCGGAGGCTCCTTGGAGCTGATGGGTGATCCCACAAAGCCATTCGTTCCCGGCCCTTCTCCTAGCCTCGGAGAGATGCCCAGGCACCACGGCTCACACGTCTTCCCAGAGCGACATCTCGGCCTCCCCTGAACCGTGGCTGTGAGTCTGGGAATGGAACCATCCACGCGCCATGCGTGGAAACGAGGAAGTGAACGTCTCCCTAATTCATATGCCAGAAAAAAAAATAAACAAATAAAGGTAGTAGTAAAGTCGACCTAGCCGGTGATGGTGACCCGGGAGAAGGGAGACAGACAGGGTGTGCCAGGCGGCTCTGTGTGTCGGGGAGACGTGTTCGGGTTCGTGGCAGGGAATCAAGACTGCCACTACCTAGTGACTTCTTCGCCTTGGAAATATGTTCGCACAATGTGGCGAATAATTGTCAAACAAACTCCGTTACAATGTAGCGATCTTATCCATTCACCCTGTTGTTCTGGCTGCCATATGAACAAAAAAAATGAATTACATTACACAGGCCCTGTTTGCATCTTACCCCTCTGTTCGTTCATCACAGAACAATTGTCTTGTTAATGAATCTAAAACACTCTTACCCTGGGCTTCCCTGAGGCCAGAGCTCTGGGTTTTGGTTGTTGGTTTGGTTTTTTTCTTGGATGCGTGGGTCTGCGGACAACTCATCCCTGTGACTTTATCTCCTCACCCCAAGAGGAAGCCCTCCCGGGAGAGAGCTCCGTCCCATCCGAGGAGGACCTGAAACTTCATGTGACATCCAGACCTACTAAGTTCCTGATCTAAAGCCAGTCTGAAGGTGGATCTTCCACCCCATGGGCTGGAACTATTTTCAGAGCTACTGAGATCCGAATGTAGCTTTTCATATTTGTTCCTTGTGGTGGTGCGCTTCTTCACGTCACCTCAATCTTTTCGGACATAAAGGAAGTACTAAGAGTTTTCAGGTAAGTAGCCTCCACAGTAACTTGCCATTGAGGTGAATGGGAAATAACTGAAGTGGTAACATTGTTGCCATTCTCCTAAAGGATATAGGAAGATCTTGTGTGGATTGGTGTCTTAAAACATCAAGGCCTAGCCAGGCGCCCATGGCTCACGCCTGTCATCCTAGCTACTCAGGAGGCTGAGATCTGAGGATCATGGTTCAAAGCCAGCCAGGGCAGGAATGTCCATGAGACTCTTATCTCCAGAAAATCAGAAGTGGATGGAAGTGGTAGAGGGCTAGCCTTAGAACAAAAGATCTCAAGGGCAGCACCAAGGCCCTGAGTTCAAGCCCCACAACCCACAAAAAAAATAAAAATAAAAAGGCCTGAAGATTGCAATCTGTCACTTGGGCACTGAATCTGGTAGTGCACCCTTCTCTCAGTGGTGAGTCTGCCTCAACTCAAGAGAGCGACAAGACCTTCGATCTTCCTCGTCTCTCAGGACTGGTGTGCAAAGCTAAGAGGTATGCGTGTGTATGCCTTTGATTTTAATATTGATACCCACCTAAAACGGCTGACAATTGTTTTCTGAGGGGCCTCTGATAATCTTAAAATGAGACAAAATGAGACATTACCCAGGCAAATAAGAACCAGCCTGTTGGTTGTCTAAGACACTCACCATAAACCAATAGTGACTGACACAAATTCTACCCCTTCACACATTGCCTACCCTTTCCCCACACCTCCCGTAGGTATTTGAAGGAACACGCATCCCTAAGCAATTCATAGGTGTGGCATCCATTACTTTCCATCAAAATGATTCGTGACTTTAAATCCTATTACGACTTTGCAGGATGAACTGATGGAACAGGGGTCTGCCGACTGAAGACTTGAGATGACTGTCGTAACCGTCCCTTCTCTTACTATTGTTTATTTGCACAAAACGACCTGGCAGTGGAAGCCAGTTTGTGAAGCATCTTTGTCCCACAGGGACTCCCTCGCCCTTCGGTTGACCAAAGCCTATGTCTAGGAATGGCCTGGAACATCTCAAGGCCTTGTCCCAGGGATGGACCTGGGACCACGAGCTTCCAAACATCACAGATGGGAGTCTGTACAAGTTCTGACTCCTGAGAGCAAAGTCTAAAAGTTTGCACATCTACAAATAAAGTGTTTTCTTTTCTCCCCATAAATCAACCTATATTTCTCACAGTCAGCTCATACCTCTGCGGGGTAGGGTGACGGACTCAGAAAGCAGGCAAACACAGATTGCTGGTGTTTATAAGATCAATAGTGAAAAGGAGGAGACACGGAATGAACGGCAGCGGAGGGGGAAAGGAAGTGAGCAGCACTCACTCACTTGTAGTAACAGATCTCATCGCCTGTCCGTATCCATCCGGCTCTGCCGAGGAGCGCTTCCTTCACAGAGTACAGGGTGGGCTGCATCCCTACATGAAACCAAACCAGGGCTTAATCCACGAGGAAAAAAGAGTTGGGCTGGCCGAATAACCATCCCCAAGGGACATCCTGATGTCAATCCCTGCAAACCATGGACGTCATCCATGTGAGGGACTAATGAACAGGCTCTGTGGGTGTGATTCAGTTCAGGATCCTGAAGTGGAGCAAAAGTTATCCTGGTGAGCCCTACAAGCAATCCCGGGGGTCCTTCTGAGTAAGCCGGGCACAAGGAGGCGGAGTGAAGCAGCAGCAGCAACTTCCCCGAGGGAGAGGGAGGTTTGAAGCTTCTATCCTACTGATTTTGAATAGCTGGAGGGAAGGTTGTGAGCCACAGAATGACTGTGGATGGTGGGGGGCGGTCAGGATTCTCCCTTAAGACCTCCAGAGAGGGAACGTCCACACCCTGCCTTTGTCCCAGAGAAACGGATTGGGGTATTTAGGAGAAGTTACGTTTTTCTCCAGTGTTCAGAGCGTGTGAAGCAGAGCTGCTGTCCTGTGGGACTTTGCTTCTCTGCGGTCTCGTGAATAGGCGCGAAGCTCCCGTGGGAGCAGAAACCCTGGAGAGTGAATTTCTTGACCAACTCCACCCCCAAAGATCAAGGGATGGCAAGGGAATGAGAAAACGCTAGGAGCTTAACATATACTGTGACCATGGCAGAGCGGGGACTTCCTGGCTCCCCTCTGCGGTAACTCTGCCATGGTTTGGCCACTCTCTTACCATAGTGGCCATCTAAGTGTGTCAATCTTCTGGAAAAACCAAGAAGACCTTCTGATAGGGACAGAACCAAGTCGAAAGGAGACATGATTCCTAGTATTATCCCAGAAAGCTCCAGGTCCGTCTCCCCCCTCCCCCTCCCCCTGCCCCCCTCGCCAAGAGTACCTACCATAATTGAACTGGCTGTTGAGCTTCTCGCCATTGATGATGTTGAAGCGGTAAGGCACCGCCGCCCTCATGCCGCTCACCCTGAAGTAGAACCACTGCTGGTGCTCAGAGCTGTTCACGTCAGCATTGGTCAGCAGGTCGTACTCGAACCTGCAGAGGGACACGCAAGATGGAAGGGCTACCTGGAAAGCATTCGAAGTCGGTGGGACCCTATCCATGTGCGTCTCTGGTTCTAGAGTACAGAGCTAAGACCGGAGCTCGCGGGCCCATGAGATCCTTTTGTTTGAGTCAGAGCTCACGGAAAGGGCTTTGCTAGGATGGGGATGGTACTGTGTATTCCTTAGACCGAACGACAGAGAGAGAGCCCAGGAGTGGTCTCAGCTACACAGCCAGCACCTGGAGAGGTGCAGAGACCAGAGCCAATGCATGTGGCCTTGGTACCACAACACCCACGGAGCCACCGCTGGGAAGGTCCAGGAGGCACGTTTGTGCTTCTGGTCCACAGTTCCCCTTGCCGCGACCTCCATCCGGGAGTCATGTTAATCTAATGATTCCTGGAGAGGAAAACCCTCCAACTTCAGGGCTTGCAAATTTTCCTGCTGTCAGGCCCCCTCGCTGTGACAGATCGCAAACCTCTGAGTGAAGTCACCGCCCATGGGCTGGGGAAGAGAGAAGCGGGCAATCCGCCCTCCCTCCTGCGAGGCTGAGTTTTTTCCTTACTTACTCACGCACTTGGATAGCTTTGCGAAGATTTCCTGACTCAAACTTGGAGAAGAACCTTAAGCAACCGGGTGTGGTGTCTTGCAAAGTCCTAGAATGAAATATGAGCATGTGTGAATAGATCCCATAGGTAGGCGTGGGCATGACTTGACAATTCTCCTAGCCCTTAAACCTGCGGTCATCAGACTGATTTTAGAAATACGTAATGGATTAGCAATAGGGAACAGTCCAGTCCTGGCAGCATTCACGTTGGTGAATTCTTGAACATCCAGGCAATGTTCAAGGCCACCTACCAAGGCTCATCCAAACTGAAGACGACTCTGTTGATAATGTCGTTTGGCTGGGTGAGCCTCCGGACATCCTCCAATATCTTGATCCTGGAAAAAGAAAAAGTGCAACATTTATAAGCACTGGGCCTTACTCTCTCCTCAGCTCATTCTGTGGGCTTCCCAGGGAAGGCCTTGGGCCATCAGAGAAATAGACAAGAAGAGAGAAGGTAGACTCCTACCCAATCTCAGCCTCCACTACCCTCTTCCCCCCACCCCCCACGTTCTTGTGGAAAATAGAACTACACCAAGTGGTAGGTACTGAGAAAGGGAAGGTCTTACATTTTAGGGGATTGTTTGCTCGAGCACTGCTTTTGTCCTTGAGTGTCACGTCAAGGGCATCTTCGGCTACATGAAGAAGAGTCCCTTGCACCGAGATGGCTCTAAGTAAGACTACTAGAATCCACGGGACATGGGACACTACAGTAGGCCTCTGTACTCTTGTACTGTGCATATTCTTTGGGCTCGCTCTGCTCCAAAGATGAGACTGTATGAGAAACAACGGTATCTGGGAATTTCAGGAAGAAGTAGGGAGCATGCTCAGAAGGTCTTTCATTTCCTTCCTTCCATTTCTGATCATTGGCATGGGTCAGGAGAGGAAAGGCATGAGCCTGGATTGGGAGGGAGGGGCTACATACGGGGTAAGATGGCGCCACTCTAGAGCCTGTTCTCGGGAAGCTAAGCCTGGTGGATAATGTGCAGTTGGGAAAGTCAGCCAAGCCCGCAGTAGGAGCAGGTTTGGGGACCTAGCATCAAAACAACTTGCTGATGACGTGGAATATACATTAATGAGACTTTTTGGTCTGCACGTTGAACCATTGGCAAGTATGTGCCTACTCATCTGTTTTCCTTACCCCCTATGGGATACTTTTTTTCCCTTTGACTTTGTTAGAATTCATCGGAATCCCGTTATGGTGAGCCAAATACAAAGCTCTTTCCCATATTCTGGGGGATCATCTGTCATCCAGAGTTTCTACCCTGGATAATGTGTCTCTTCCTGTGCTTTCCTCAGTGACATAGCAAATCTAGTTTCCAAACCATGCCAGGGTCCAGGAGCCATTTCCTCTCTATCAGGCAAAAAAGCAGACAGCCATTTGTAGTAGATAAGGAAAGAAATCCTAGATGACCAGTTTGTTAATTTTCATTCGGGAACCTTCCCTCTGGTAAACCTCACAAGATGACCTTGATTAACAACACAGGTGTAAGGTGTCCAGTTTTGTCTTTGACAATAAATACAACCTAACAGGGGCAAGGGGGTGCATGCCTGTAATCCTCCCCACTAGGGAGGCAGAGGCAGAGGATGGTTGAGTTCCAGAAGAGTCCAGGTGAAGCCGGTGAGACCCTGCTGTGGTGTGCAGAAGGCAGGGCAAGGGGCTGTATTAGAATCAATGAAGGATTCCTTTGTCAGGAGCCTGCTGTGTGCCTACTGCAACCCTATACTGGATTCCACAATGGCACAGCAGGGAGGCAAGATTGCAGGGTGGACAGAAGTTTCCAAAAGGCCTGGAAAATGCATCTCATCAATGCTACTTTCCTACACATACAGCAGAACTGTCTAAACAAGCCACACATAATATGTAATATATGCATATATAATATATACACGGCATATACATTATACAAAGATATGATATATACATATATAAAGTAAATATACTTATATACTGTATATATTATAAAGATATATATGATATATACATATATAAAGTAAATATACTTATATACTGTATATATTATAAAGATATATATGATATATACATACATAAAATAAATATACATATGTATATATTTGTCTATATGTATCACAAGAGATTACATATAACATATATAATTATATATAAGGTAAATACATTATGTATTTAATTATGTTACATATATCACATATAATTATATATAAATGCCTTCTATGTTTATACCTAAAATACTATATATAATACATAATGTGCATTGTACTATGTTATATATTAGATGTGCTATATATAAAATATAAGCTATTATATGTGTATTATATAATATATAATTACATCTGTGTATGTACGTGTGTACAGACACACACACACACACACACACGTATTTCTATCATAGGAGAGTAGTACCATCACCTTTGGATGCCCCGTCTGCGCTCCAGCATGGGCTGGGCACAGGAAGGCGGGCAATGTCCCCAGAGGTCAGGGAAGGCCACCATCTCGAAGTCCACTGCAGACCTGGTTCTTTGGGCTTTGGCCATGTAAACACGAGGGTCATGGAAAGGGATTTGCTTGTGGTGTGCACGCAGAAGCTGTTCCATGACTCCAGCAGTTTCTCCAGGCTTGGTGGAATTGGAGAAGTCACGTATCCTTGGACAAGAAATAGCTTCTCTGTCCCAAGCATCCTCTTCTGGGAAGGCCTGGATGCCGGAGGCATCATTTCCGGAAGGATCTTCTGTCCCAGTGCTGCTGGTCTGCGTGTTTGGGGGTGCATTCACTGAAGGCCTTCTTTTGAAGGATCTCCCCGTCTTCACCCTGCGCAGGAGGGAGGCCGAGGCCGGATTTGTTCTTTCTGGCCCCCACGAGCTGTGGTCTTTGTTGAAGCAACGCTGTCCCGGGAAGGTGACCGTGGGAATGTGGCGGTGATTGGCATGCTGGGTGTCTTCCAGGTTCAAATCATATCCCAATGGGGACTGCAGTTCCTTCCGGTTTAAAAGGAGAACATGGTACATCAGTGTTTCCTTCCAGGTAGGAAATGCAATTCTATCCCTGCCCCAACTCTCTGGCCATGAAGCTCAGCCTCAGTCCTCTGAACTGGGAAGCTGTTGCTGGAGTCAACCAACGCAGACTCACCTACGGGCTCATGCGTGGAAGGGGATGTGGCTGAGCCTAGAGCCATTCTATGCAATGTGTGCCTTCTGCAACCCGCACTAAGCTGGCACCAGGCTGAGCCATTCTCCAGGTCCTCCCAAAACTCACAGTGGAGCTTCTTACTGTGCACAAAGGTAACGTGTTTGTTTGTTTTTTAAATCTGAGGATAATTTTGATTATAGAAGACTAGGAGGAAGAAGAAGAAGAGGAGAGGAGGAGGAGGAAGAGGAGGAGGAGGAGGAGGAAAAGGAAGAGGAAGAGGAGGAGGAGGAAGAGGAGGAGGGGACACTATCTTCCTTGACACCAAAGTGAAATTGCCTTGACTGAAAGTTTTCACCATGGATCCATTTCTGCCTTCTAGAATGAAGTGGAAGAAACTAACTCCTCTCTTCCTGACTAGCTATATCCTGTGATATGGTCACACTCATCATTTCCGAAGCCTCATAAGAAAATGAAAGAGTTCTGTTTTTAAGCAGCTCTGTAATTGTGATGGCCGCAGCAGCCTCTAGGCACTGACTGAACATCACCAGGTCTAAGCTACTCATGTTTGTCTCCGATAATAAGGACATCCTAACCTGGGCATGGTGGTGAACACCTATAATCCCAGCTACTTGGGAAACACAGGTAGGAAGACTGTGAGTTCCAGACCAGCCCGGGCAACATTAGTGAGATTCTGTGTCAGGAAAAAAAAAAAAAGAAGTAAAACAGAAAGGCTGACCTCGCTTACTTGTGGATCACATCTATCATCCTAGCTACTCAGGAAGCCGAAATCTTATCATCTAGTTCTGAAGCCAGGCCAGGCAGAAAAGCCTGAGAGCCTCTCTTTCCAACTGACCTGCAAAATGTGAGAGTGGGAGGCATGGCTCAAGTGGTAAAACACCAGAAGTGAGCCAAAAACAACAAAAAAGCTAAGCAAGAGTATGAGTCCCTGAGTTCAAGTCCTAGAATGAGGTGAATGGGGAAGGAGCGGGCGTGGGGCATGAATCAAGCAGTATTGACCAGTAGTCATAGAAGAGAAGGATGGGGAGAAGGGGGGAGATGGAAGGGAAGGGGGAGGGAGAGAAGGGGGAAGAAGGCGGACGAAGTCTAGCCTCAGGATGGCTACCATCAGGAGGGATTCCATCCGTGCTGGATCCCAGCCCAGCTCTAGGGAGGCAGAAGGTAAGCCTCTTGCACACATCCTCCATAGCGCTCTTGCTTTCCCCTCCGCAGCGCTCAGGGGCAGACTGCTCATGATGAGCGCGGGCGTGTCTCCTCTGGACACCCTCTGCGGCCCCCATCCTACCTCAAAGCTACAGGAGAGCTCCGGACACATGTGCTGGTACTGTGCCAGCTCCTCTTCGGGTCGGTCTAGACCAGGCTTGGCACTCAGCTTGTCCACATCCGTTTCTAAGTCGTCATCCTGCGGTGGGAGAGTCAGAGGTTACCACCACGAAATCCACCCTGAGCAGCAGCCAGGCAAGATGCACAGCGCCTTAGAACAGATTTCCCCGGCCCTGCATCAGGCTCCAGCGCAAGCCTGGCCGATAGGGAGGTGAACGCACCAGACTGTATGTTTTGAAATAAAAAGGAAGAAGACTTTAAAAAATCTATTCACAGCATTTAGGTCTCCTCAGAAATGCATAATGCCTTGGTCCAAATAAGCCAGACGACGTACACAGCAGAGCGTAGTATGAAAGAAATTCTCAGCTCCGTGTGTAAGTGTCTTTCCCATTCACTCAGCTGTTTCCTCCCTCCCCACCCCGCTGCGGTGGGCATTTACTGAGCACCTACAGTGAGCAAGTATGCTTCGAGCGACAGAAGAAGAATCCATGCCTCTGGGACAGAGAGTGGTCCAGGCTCCTTAAAGGAGGATAAACACGAGAACAAGGTCATTAGGTCCTTTCCCACAGTGGCAAATGCCCTTCAAATGATGGACATGGGAGTGATCGGCATTGAGACTGAGATGTGAGACGCTGCTAATAACAGGGGCAGTCTGCCGAAGCCCCGTGAAGGAAGTAACGCAGGTGCAGGTATAACAGAGCTAAAGAGACAGAAGGAGAGCCAGCTCTGCCCAAAAGTGTGTTTAGAGGAATGCTAGAGGAAGGAACAGGTGACGTTTGATGATAGAAATATGCTGGAGGATGCAGCATAGAAGACAAGAGGAGGAGGACAGGAGATGAGATCTGGGAAACGGCAGGAGAGAAACTGCTGGAAATACTCTGCCTTCCCGTTATGTCTTCCTCTCTCTGTGCATGTAAGAGCTCACTCGGTTTTATCATTGTGTAATAATTATCATTGTGTAATAATGGTGATCATGACCTTGAAATGCTGGTATGCTTTTCAAAGGTTATAAAGTTTGAGAGAAACGATAAGGAGAATCCAACCATCCATTTTCCCATAATCCTACATCAAGTTTTCCTGACCAGGTAGGGAAGAAAACTCAAATGTATGTTTAGAAGTGTATTTGGTTAGTTAAAAGAAAACCTGATTATCCAGGAGGCTTAAGTCAAACAAATGTGAAAGCTGGGTACTGCCCAGGCCTGTAAATCCTAGCTACTCAGGAGGCTGAGATGCGAGGATCCCAGTTCAAAGCCAACCCCAGGCAGGAGAGTCCATGAGAGTCTTATCTCCGATGAACCACCAGAAAACTGGAAATGGTGCTGTGGCTTGAAGTGGTAGAGCGCTAGCCTTGAGCAAAATGAAGCTCAAGGACAATGCCTAGACCCTGAGTTCAAGACCCAGGACTGGAAATAAACTAATAAATAAATGATGTCCTTTGTTTCTTTATAGCATTTTCTGCCCCCAAGAAATTAACGTAGCACCTCTATCCAAAAAAAAAAAAAGCATTTGAAAAAAAGAACAAATTTTAAAGTAATGGGAAAGTTAAAGGAAAACTTGAAGGCACTCTGTGTATCCTTGTTCTTATTATTTCATTGTGTTTATTTTTAGGCAATACCGAGGTTTGAACTCGGGACCTGACACTTGCTAGGCAGATTTCTCCTTCTTCAGTCTATTGAAACCCCATGTCTGCGTGCTATCGGTTGTGACTCCCTCTCTTTTTATGTTGACTTTGATGGCTTCCAAATAAATCACAGTAGCCAACATCCCAAGACACACACCTCTGTTTTTGTCAGTTGTGGGGCTTGAACTCAGGGCCTGGGCACTGTCTCTGAGCCTTTCAGCTCAAGGCTGGTGCTCTACCACTTTGAGCCACAGCACCACTTCTGGTTTTCTGCTGGTTCACTGGAGATAAGAGCCTCATGGACTTTCCTGCCCGGGCTGGCTTTGAACCACAATCCTCAGATCTCAGCCTTTGGGATCTCGGTGCTAGGATTACAGGCGTGAGTTACGGCACCTGGCTCCAAGACCCTTTTGAAGCGAAAAGTTCCCATTTCTCATTCTTGCTCAGTGTGTGGTCCTAAGCATTGGCTGGGTTTGGGTGTTGTTTTGTGGGAGTTTTTGGTGTTTTGTTGTTATTGTTGTTGTTGCTGTTCCAAATGAGAATAGCACAAGGTAAAGCCTTCGTCCCTTCTGTGAATATAACAGAGATATTCCTGGGCTCAGGATTCGCTGAGGCAAAGTATTTTGATGGGCCACAGGTCCCTCCATTCCCGTGGTCCCCAGCCTGGCCCCGATTCTGATGCTGCTCTGCCGCCCAGGCCCACACTGACTTCTCCCCTGTGCTCTGGCACGCAGGCTTTGGAGAGAGTTCCCAGGCTCTGCGCTTCCCACGTGCTCATGCACTGCTTTCCCCGGTGGGTGTGTTACGCTTTTCTTTAGGGCCCTGTCTCCCAGGCTGTGTGTGAAGTCAGGCAGTCACACGCCTCGTGCCTCCACATCAGATACAAGAGGCGCGCGGCAGTGCATCAGACGCTCGGTTATCGGAGAGCAAGCGGGCCTGGAAGGGAAGGTGGCATTGACAAATGACTACAGCAGCCCAGTGTTATTCAAATAACTCCACACGTACTCAGAGGCCTGCTCGGGCCAAGTCACAGCGAAGAACCAATTTGCTCCTGATGACTTCAGAAATGATTCTATTTATCAACAAAACCATGGGAACACCAGACTGTCGATAGCACTCTGAGCCAGAGACAGGGCTTAGTGATAACCCCTAAATGTCTACCAGGACCATCAGCAAGGTGAGCGATAATCACAGTCAGAAAGCCGGAAGTCTCTTTCTCCCCAGAAAGGAATGGAGGGAGAGAGAAAAGAACACGGAAGGAAATCATTTTTAAAGTCAGGTTTCATCCCAGGAACATCCTAAAAGGTAGTATTTGCTGCTCAGTCTCATTGGACAGGCCATGGCATTAATGAGCTGTAACTTGAAGAAATGTGCATGGTGACAGAAAAGGGAGACAGAATTATAACTCACAGGCAGCTGGCCATTTATTTCTGCACAGTGGTTCTCAGCCAGAGGCGATTCTGACAGTCCCTCAAGACCCGTGTGGTTCACGTCTGAGGGGCAGGGGGGCAGATGCCACCGGTATGTAGGGGCAAAGAGCAGAGGTGCGTAGGTCATTAAGGAACCAGGACCAGAAGCAGCCTCCGTTGGCCAGGGTGGCACACGTTGCAAGGTCGGTTCACACAGACCCAAACAGGAGTGTGCAACACTGCAGCCATGTGCCCAAGGGGCAGACAAGAAGAGCCATGTAGGAAGAGAGGGGTGGTCTTAGTAGAGACTTTCATAGGAAAAAAAATTTCCATTCTCTCATCATGCCCTTATTGAACAAACTAACCCGAAGCCTGCAGTGACTTGGTAGGGCTCCTCCTCATGGAATATTAATGTCTTCGTGATCAATAACTCTTGATTTTAAGATGAGATCTCAAGCTAGATCCATCCAGGTGGGCAATCAATAACACTGGTCCCATTCCACCCTGCGTATCACTTGTCTGTGGAGTGGGCAGCAAGGGAGCCCAGTCGAAGGAAGCCCTTCAGATTGAAGGACTTGCCTGAGCTCCAGCCATCGGAGGAAGTGCTGTGTTTCCTTTGCGTGGTGTGAAGGGGGGGGGGAGGTTACAAGCAAGGGCTGGGGCACCTACCTCCTCTTTTGCGGGATCAGATTCCGAGTCTTTGTCCACCTCCTCATCACTGTTGTCTTCAAAATCCTCTGGGTGGGGGAAAAGAAAAAGGAGGTGAAAAATGAACGAAGACATCTTGTTATCTGGGATTGAGACCCAGGTCACACAAGGGTGCATCAGGTTCCAGCATACTCCGGGTTTGCCGGTGAACGCGGTACGCGGCGGAGAATGTGGTCCCACATTGAGCCCCAAACGATTGCAGGATAAAATGGCTTTTCCATCTCCCAGCCCCAACTTTGAGGTATTTAGGCAACAATGCACTGCCAAAGTTGTTTGAAGTTAAATGTTGCCCTGGCTCTATCCCTCATGTTTACATGAAGGAATGCGTTTCAACAAACTTCATCCCGTGACTTTTGATAGCATTCACTCCCCTGGGGATGAAAATTCCACATGTGGACGATCTGTGCCACTTTGGGAAAACAGGGCTGGGAAAGAAAAAAAAAAAAGCCCTCTGGAGTGTTTTCACTGGAAGATCTTTCTGGCGATTAAGTTGACATCCTTCCCAGCACCCTAATATGAGTCACATGGGGCGACAGGCAGCCAGAGTTTTATTTTAATGTCATCCTTAGGGCAAATTAGATTCCACCACCAGTCAGTACCGTGAAGAGACTTTGATCATAGAATTGTAGCTAGGGTTTTTTTTTTTTTTCTTAATTAGCTGAGATGACTTACACAGGTATTTGACAGCGACTAGGGAAAATGGCGACCGTTAATAATTAAAATAGGTGAGCTGAATGCTTTCTCACTGTGTTTATGCGACAAATTATATATATATATATATATAATGAACATATGTGTATGTGTATGTATAGAATACATACTATATGTATAATGTGTATATGTTCATATGTACATATTACATGTATATATATTATCTATGCATGTGTAAATGTGTATATATTGTATGTATGTATATGGTACATATATACAATATGTACATTGTGTGTATATAATATGTACATACATACAATATATGTATACATATATACATAATATACGCATACGTATATACATATTATATATACGCATATATATAATAGCATGAGCTTATTAGATGATCACAATTGTCCTATGAAACAATTCGCCTTCTTCTGCTATGCAGAAGGTGCCCACTCCAGAGCCACGGCTGCTTACTTACGCTACCTTCAGTGAGGGCGTGTGGCGGCTCTGGGGTGGCGCTGGTGTCTGGGAAGGCGTAGGCACTCTTGGCGGTGAGCAGGGGGAGCGGGCTCCTGGGATGGCCCTGCCGGAGGGTCTGGAGCATGGCGGAGACGGCAGGCTCCGCGCTTTCCTGGTCCAGGCAGCGCTGAGCAAAGGGAGGACAGAGACAGACGCTGGAGTCTTGCAGACAGACCCCACTCCCCATAACGGGATCTGAGTTCACAAATGCCGCTCAGCCTAAGCGGGCAGGCGACCGCTTCGATGTAGAATGTGCCCTTGGAACGTTCTGGTCTTCTGGCCGATCTGGACTTTATTTCTCATTCCTTGCGTATACCCTGGAATGGATTTGGTCTGAAAACAGGCTTAAGGTAACTTTAAGGAATGCTGCACCTAAGCCAAGGCATCGTCCGTGATATCTGGGGAAAAGAGGGGTGGACCTTGTTCCTCCATCACCCTGTGTCATGGGAGTCGCTGCCTAAATTAGCAAACGTGTATTTGAGCTGATGGAACTATTGCTTTAGTCTTTGGTTATACGGCGGGGACAACATAAAGGAAAAGGGTCAAATGTGAAACAAGAAGGAAACAGTAAGCGACTCTCATGCATCTAAATTAGACAGCACCCGGGTCCCTGAACCCATAGCATTGCGCTCCCTCAACATCGGCCCAGAGCAAAGAAAAACTGGGTTTGCAGATGTAATTAAGGAATTCATTTTGGGTTGAAATCCAGGTAACCCTGGACCACATCTCCCAGCAGAAAACAGGTAAGTACCAGCCTGGACCGGGGTGACTTCCTCTACCTGGTATTCTCTTCCCCTGCACGTGACCTGACCGGCTCTCCAGCACCTCGTATCTTAGCTCAGGTGTCACCTGCTTGGAGAATAAAAGCTCACCCTTTCCCTCCACCTACCAGAGTGCCCCGGCTTGCTGATCTCACAGAACAAAAGGGAATGGCTTCCTGGTTGGATTCTTTGCTTTTCTCTCTTTTCTTTCTCTCTTTTCTTTCTTTCTTTCTTTTTCTTCCTTCCTTCCTTCCCTCCTTCCTTCCTCCCTTTCTATCTTTCTTCCTTTCTGCTAGCACTCTACCACTTTAAGCCACAGCACCACTTCTGGTTTTCTGGTGGCTCATTGGAGATAAGAGTCTCACAGACTTTCCAGTCTGGCTTCAAACAGTGATCCTCAGATCTCAGCCTCCTGAGTCGCTAGGATGATAGGTGTGAGCCACTGACGCCTGGCTGATTCTCAGCTTTTTAACATCTGTCCCACCTGTCTCCCGCTATTAAGTTTACCCTGTAAGACCAGGAGTCTGTTCTGTTCGCCACGGGATTCCCGTGCTAATTATTAATTCCAGCACTAATTATTCCAATGAGTTCTCCTACTCAAAACACAGATAAAATATGCCAGGGACTCTTCTGAGCTCATGAGCTTATTTAGTCCTCACAGCAGCCTAAATGTTCTGTTCCCACCGTTTTAGAAAAAGCAACGTGGCACTTGGAGAAACCAGGTGACATCTCCATCAGGTCCCAGTCGACAGGGAAACTGCGCATGAGTGCCCTGTCGAGGATTAAGAAACACTATCCAGGCCAGATACCGGTGGCTCACGACTGCAATTCTAGCAGCTCAGGAGGCTGAGACCTGAGGATTGAGGTTCAAAGCCAGCCCAGACAGGAAAGTCCGTGAGACTGTTACCTCCTACGAAACCACCAGAAGACTGGAAGTGGCGCCGCATCTCAAAGTGGTAGAGCGCTCGCCTTGAGCGCAAAGAGCTCAAGGATAGGGCCCAGGGCCTGAGTTCAAGTCCCATGGCCAACAAGATAAAAACAGAAACAAAACTGCTACCACATCTTGCACGCCATGAATAAACAAAGGAAAATGCTCAGGAGCCAATGAAGGAAGAAGGATTTGAACCCAGAGCACATGACATAATAATACTCGGGGAGAACCGTACTGAGGTCTGTGTCCAGCACGATCATGTCACCAGTTCACTGCAGAGAGCTCTCTGCACGTCCGGGCTGTGTACCTGTGCCATGCCGAGGAGGGTCTCCAGGCCCTGGGCCGCCAGGAAGGCCTCTCGGCCTGACCGAAGCGTGGCGATGTGCTTGAGGCAGAGCAGGAGTCCCCGGCGGATCGTCACGTAGGTGTGGTCCGTGTCATGGCTGTGCCAGTCCTGATGCAGCCTGAGCAAGCTGGCCACGTAGCCTCTGTTCACCGCCCGGCGGCTGTTGGACTCTGTTATAAAGACAAGGGGAAGAGGTGCCGTCAATCACAGGGTCTCCTGGGGGCACCCATCCCAGAACTGCCTGTGTGACTCCCACTGTCGCTAATTATAACAGGAGCAGGAACTCTTCGGTGTCTAAAACCGGCTGGTGCCACCTTCACCGAGTGATTGACGTCGACATCAACCGCAATGGGAAAAAAAGCAATAGGTGAAACGTACACCCTGAAATAACACACCAAGAAAGATACAGCTTCACTTCTGTAATAGTACTCTTGCCCAAAACATATCACCTTAATAAAAATCAGGCAGAAACTCAGCCAACCCCACACAAAGGGCACGCAATAAAATATCTGACCTACACTCTTCAGAAATGTCGAGATCATAAAAGGCCAAAAAGAAAAAGAAATTCCTCTAAGAGTTGGGACTAAAGGTAGACAAAAAGCTATGATACCCAAGTACAACATATAATTGTAACTTAGATCCTGGGAGTGAACAGGGTTTTTGCCTTTGCTTTTAAAAGGCAGCCGTGAGGCAGAGTGAAACAGGAATGAGATCAGCTACTAGTGGGTTTGTTTGGGGGTTGTACTAAGCTGTGGTTCAGTAAAACAGTATGTTTGATTTTAGGAAATTTACAATCAGAAGTGTGTGGTTATATATACATATAGATAGATAGATAGATAGATAGATAGATAGATAGATAGATAGATAGATAGATAGATATGCATTATTCCTAGGGAAAGACAATACCTTGGGGAGCAGGGAAAGTGGAAAAGGAGAGAGGGAGAGGAAAGGAGGAAGGAAGGGAGGGGGGAAGTAGGAAGAAAGAGGAGGGGGAGGGAAAGAGACAGGAGGAAATCAAGAGGGAGAGAGAGAGAGGAGAGGGGGCAGAAAGGGTGAGAGAGGCAGAAGGGGAAGAGAGGTGCGGGAGGGATTCCGTGAGGTTCTCTTCTTCCCTAAATCTTAATGGGCCTAACATTTAGGTTGAGCAAATTCCAAGGCTAGGCAGGGCCAGAGAAATCTCACAATCTCGCTCTCTTGGAGCCTGGCTTGAGCTCATGGCTACTCTCAGCAAAGAGGCCTCAAGACCAGATTAGAAAGAAGTCACCACCAAGAGCTTCCCATGGACCCACAGGCGGCTGTTGAAGAGGACGGACTGGAGGAGGCCCTGAACAAGATGGTGCTGACCAGGCTCCAACAAGGCTGCAAGGCTGCCCGGAGACCCCACACACACCAACGGAGCTGGTTTCTCTGTGTCCGCTCTGGCTTCCGGTTGGTGATATCCTGAGACCCAATCTTATGGCTCTCAATCGTCTTTGGGAAAGCAAGAAACAAAGGCAAGCAGAGCCCGGGGCCTCGGTGACCACAGGCCCCACACTACTTCTGAGATGGATCTGTCTGGGTCATCTGCTGAATGGCTGGGTGGAGACCAGGTCAGACCTATCTGACCTGTGAACTCGGGTACATCCGAGGCTCCACCCGGCCGACAGTCATCCACAAACACCCAGCCCTTCCAGCCTTTCCAGCCCCGCTGCCTCCCACTGCTTTTCTCCAACACCCACACCCCTCATGCTGGGGTTCGAGGCCCCATAGACCCCTGGACAGGCGTGGAAGCTGTCATCAGCTAAGCAGAATTTCAGTTCAAAGTCAGACTTCTCCCTGAGACCATCAAAATGCACAAGAGGGGGGAAAAATCACATGGTAATTCAATGCTCTATCCCAGAGGGATGTTTCACTCGTTATATTAGCAGTACGTTTAATTTTTTTTGCTTGTTTATCGAGTTTTAAACAGCCACGTTTCACTGAGCTCCAGTGAGATTTCATGTAGTTAATTTCTCTTTTTCTTTTTTTAACAAGTTTTCATTCAGCCATGCCCCTGAGCTGACAGCACTTTGCATCCAGTCATTTCTTTGTGGAAGGCTTAAATCCCTTTCATTTATCTCTTGTAATACATTACTCTTTTGTATCTAAAATATGCCCCTCAGCCAGGAACTAGTGGCTCACACCTGTCATCCCAGCTACACAGGAGGCTGAGATCTAAGGATCACAGTTCAAAGCCAGCCAGGGCAGGAAAGTCCCCATGAGACTCTTTATCTCCAATGAACCACTGAAAAACCGGAAGTGGAGCTGTAGCTCCAAGTGATAGAGTGCTCGCCTTGAGCAAAAGTACTCAGGGACAGTGCTCGGACCTTGAGTCCAAGCCTCATGTATATATATAAAGTTCTTTACTGCCTAAGTGAAGTTCTAATCTAGCCACTCTCTAATTTTGAAAAGGAAACCGAGAATTAAGTAGGAGGCATTAAAAGAAAGTCCTGCCTGTGGAAAGATACAGGCATGACCAATGTTGTATCCAGGGGCCCTGTGGACTGCAGAAGGTTGAGGAGTTCTGTCTTTTGTCTGTTCTAAGTATATGAAATGGATAACAGATTCTCCTAATGACCTTCAGCCGTTTAGGGAGGGGTTGAAGGGAAGAGGGTATCAAAAGAAATCTTAAACTGTCGGAGAGGAAAATCCCCTATCAAACCCCAATGATTTTTATTCGTGATTTTCCTATTAATCCCCACCAAGCTGAGGTGTTTACTACCAGCTGACATCGCTAAATCTCCTTCTCCACCCAACATCAGTCAATCCATTCTCCGAGAATGGCCGGGAAGTTTTGCAGAAGTCAATACGTATCTGACTCGAGACAAGAGGAAACTCATGAAACCCAGGAAGAGCAGAGAAAGGTGGAGAAGGGCCAAGGAGTGGAAGGAGGGTCGCCAGGGATGGGTCGCTCAGAGGAGTTCTAGAAGATTCCAGAGGAAAATAGCATGGCTTCCCAGAGCAGGGAAAAGACCATGAGTTTTCCGAGTCGTGCTGAGTGGGCTTGGGAGCTTGAGGGAGTTTAGGGGGGTCTCCGGGTTCCCCAGCTTCCTCAGACCAGGCCAGCTGCTCTTTAGATGCAATCTTCAGATTTTCTTGGGGGCAGGGAATCACACTGCATGTACACATGCGTGCACGCGCGCATACACACACACACACCTTTTCATTTTCTAAGTAGACTTGTGTCTCTTAAACTGATCAGATGGAGGGGGGACGAACAGAAAGAAGTTCTGAGAGCCTTCAGTTTTAACACGGCACCTCCAACATCAACGCCCCCCCTCCCGGGTGCTAGCATTGCTGCAGCCAGCCACCTCCTGGCTCACCACCCCGCCCTGCTAGCCTGCAGTGGAAGGTCTCTTCTCCCGCTTCTTTCCTTTCTCTTTTTTCTTTTCTTCCTGCAATTCTTTTTTTATTGCTATTAGAAAGGTGTCACTCTCTGTTCACCCACTTTCCTCGGGCCAGTGTCTGAACAGTAGACACTCCATCCTGCCCCCACCTCCAACCCACCTCTCACATTCTCTTTGGGGAAGAGAGGTCTGACATGTAGCAAGGTCTCGCCTGAACATGTGGTCCAGTGAGGCTCTTATTTCCATCCCAAGTATTGTTTTTTTAACCAAGTGCAAATGTTTGTCTTTGGTGCAGGGCCCTACCCCCTCCCCCCCCCCCCCCCCTGCCAGTGGCCCATATTTTTGTCCTCTGATGAAGAGGGAAAACTTCAAAAGGTCTCGATGATCCTGGGCTGTGAGTGGAGACTCGCCCGGACTTCTATTCCCTATGTGTTCCATAATATACTTTGATAATCCAAGGAGGGTTGGCGTTACAAGCTTGTAGTCTATAGGCTCTGGGAGCCATACCATGCTGTCGGGGCTTAAACCCAGGGCGAGCTACCCTGAAGGTTGCCATAGAAACCAAATCATGCTTTGTCTTAGCCCATCGCCTTCAAAAGTGAATTACCTGCCTTGTCCCCGCAGGCACTGGAGAGCAGGGGCATCTTTATAAAGTCATCTGTCTTCTGAACAGGAAAGCCTAGGAACCTTTGCAACTCAAAGGATCGAATTTCTCCTAGGGAATGGGGGGGGGGGGGGCAGGAGAGGGGATGCAGCCAGGCGGGCCGGGATAGCGGCCTTAACTATTACACCTCCCAGAAGCCCACTACTCCGTCCCTCCAGCGTGGCAATCTATGTGTTCACTAGGTTACAATTCCCTTCTCTATGAAGACGAGGGCCATGCGTCCCTTCCTGGGGGGGGGAGGGGGGAATGGTCCCAGGAGAAGTTTCAGCGTCAGTACCCTTTCAAATCATGCTTTACAGTCTACCCCCATGGACTTGCAAGGACTCAGTACCTCCGAAATGACCACCCGTTGCTGCCTCTGCCTTAGGATGCTCCTACATGATAAACACTGACACACCCAGATACACACATACACACACACACACCTCACTCTCTCTAGTGTCTCTGTCTCACTCTCTGTCTCTGTGTCTCTGTCTCTGTCTGTCTCTGTGTCTCTGTCTCTGTCTCTCTCTGTCTCTCTCTCTCTCTGTCTCTCTCTCTCTCCCTCTCTCTCTCTTGGGAGCCATGCATACCCCAGATCCTTACAGTTCCCACTGGAAAAGTTTACATGCATTGGGGTCTCATTACCCGAACACTTGTTTTACTTTTTTAAGACTAGTGACTTGTCTGGCATCCACGTGGGGAAGGTAAAGCATTTTTACCTGGCCAGACTCGTCATCACCGTGATAAAACCCCCCACAGGACGCCATGGAGTACGGGAAGCAGAGAGATGAGAGGTAGAGGAAGGGGCCAGGTCAGGCCTCTGGTGACCTTCGTCCCCCTAACCCCGCCACCCTCACCCCAGTTAGGAGCGCGGGAGTTCGCCTGCTCTCTCTCCCAGTTGCTCAGCAGCACGCTGGTCACTTTACGCGCATCAGCTCGTTTGTCTCGTGGAAGGGCTTCTTCCACGTCCCCCTCACTGCTCCCCTGCACAGATGAAGATGCAGAGACGGAGAGAAGTCAGGGCCGCTAACGTTCAGTCCGCAGAGCTTATGAATCCGAACCGAGAGGATTCCGGTGCACATCTCCCATCTGACTCCCCAACCTGACCTCCACGTCTTGATCGGAGTAGGTCAGAGTAGCTTACGGGGTTTCTTGTTCTTGTTTTGTGCTTTGCTTTGCATCCAGACACAGATACTTAACGCTTGCCAGGAAAAACCATGCACAAGGTTTCCGAGACTAACAAGAGAGAAAACTGGTGTGGTGCTGGTGGCTCACCCCTGTCATCCTAGCTACTCAGGAGGCTGACATCTGAGGTCTGAAGCTAGCCCAAGCAAGAAGGTCCGTGAGACTCTTATTTCCAATAAGCTACTCAGAAAAAGCTGAAAATGGAGGCTCAAGCGGTAGAACACTAGAGCCTTGAGCACAAAGAGGCTCAGGGACAGTGCCTAGGCCCTGAGTTTGAGCCCCAGGACTGAAAAAACAAACAGGTGACATTGATCGAGATGCATTGCACTCATAAACTGGTATGTTGAATACACAACCCTTTGCACGACTACTTAAGGATAATTTTTTAAGAAAGAAAAAGAAATTAATGGCTCCTGGCAAATCCGAAGGGCCTGAGCTTCTAGAAGGTGTGCGGGATCTCCATGTCTCACCCGGTGTGGGAAGGGGCTGCCGCACGGTGTGTTCCGGATGTAGAAAGAGGCTGAGTAGGGCTTGGAGTCCCTCCCCCTCCTCCCCCCCTCCCTGGCCCCCAGGGCCACGGTGAGCATCTGTAGGGAGCGTTTCTGCAAAAGATTTCATTCACAAATTAAAAATAAGCTGCTTGATGTCCCCCCCCCCCCCCAGTGGAGTGAAAGGAACAGATGGGCTGCAATCCCAGCATGCCACACGCATACAGCAACCGAGCCTGGACTCCTTAGATTCCAGAAGCATCTCTGCCACGGATGTGACAACCAAAAAAAAGTAAAATGTCCCCCAAACTTGATGTGTTCCTTTGTAGGGGGTGGGAAAAGAAAAGCCACCCCCTGCCAATTGCTGCGGTCTGGCTAGAGTGGGAGAATTAAATGAGATACTGTGGGAAAGTGAGAGGGCGTGCTGTCAAGCCTGCTATTTGGAGAAGCATGCAGGCGACACCCTGCATCCGTGTCGACTTCCGTGAACACCTGCAGGGTCAATCCCACACGCAAATGAGAAGCCACCAGGCACCACTGGAGCCGCGGGGTGTTTGTGTTTTGGTCCATCTCTCTACATCTCTGGGACCCTTTGTCAATCCATAGCCAGTCGTCAGTTATGCCAGGAGGACCCAAGTTGTACAGTCCTGAAAGGCCGGTACTCAACAGCCCTGCAGGTTAACTGCTGGCCCGCCAGAGGACGGACGCTAGGGGTGTGTGAGGAGAGCTGCCTCGGCACGCATTCATCTTCTGTGTGTGCGTGCGTGTCCCTGCGTTCGCTCCGGTGACTTGCTCTGAGCACCTGCTGCACAGCACACGCTAGAGCAAATGGCTTCAGACTTAAGAATGCATGGGACGGCATCCTATGGGGATGAGGCGCGCGAAATCTAAGATAGAGGTCAGCAAACAGCCCACAGTCGGTCTGTCTGTTTGTTAATAAAGTTTTATGGCAACGCGGGCACAGCCATTCCTTTCTGTGTTATCTATAGCTGCCTTTGCCCTCTGGGGGGCAGAGTGGAAATTGTGTGGTCGAGAAACTAAAATATTTATAGTCACAGAAAGAGAAAAAAAAAAAAAACTTGCAGAGAGCAGACAGACAGGGAGGGGAATACCGGGTGTCTGTCATTCTTCACCCAGGGGAGGGCAGACTTCGGAGGCCAAGGGATTTGCAGCCTCTGTGCTGTGGACTCGGAACCCTTTCGGGGGTTTGCGAGTCGTGGGGGAGTCCGGGACTGGAGCCCCACTCTGTGTATATGACCTTGCTCGGACGGTTTTGGGGTGGACAGTTCCCCCCGACGCATGTCGCCGACCTAGTGAGTGCATCACGGGGTCACTAGAGCCCCCGTGGTCCCTACCCCTCACATCTAGACCCCCCCCCACATCCTCAGGAGACCCTGCCTCCATCATGACCCCGGTGAACACGCCATCTTCCACCACGCCTGGCCCTTCGTGGAGAGGAAGAGGTGCGGGCCCCACACACGCTCCCACCCGTGACCCTGAGCCTCCTCGGACATGGTTCAAAAGAACACCTTGGCCCCGATCTCCAGGCAGATGATCGGGCCAGAGGGAAAACAGGGCAGAGGGGATCTGATCTGCACAGGATCCCCTGTGCAGAAAAAAAAAAAAAAGAACAACAAAAACCAAACAATACCACAGCATCCCACGTGGGTAGAAGAACCCACAAAGGCTACAGATGCATGACACAATTCTTTAAGTCGAATAGTTTGGATCTGAGCAGGAAAACGACACACCACCACCACCCACAGTGCCTTCCATTAGTCACCGCGCCCACATCTGAAAACACTCTGGCCTTCAGGGACAGAGCTTGCCGCCCTGTTCTCAGGGCCCCACCGACAGCCAGCCCTCCTCATTAAGTTCGGTTTATCTCCATGGTTTAGTTCGGCCCGTGAATCCTAAGAGATCCGCACACCCCACCCGCCCTGCCAGTTACTTGACTAGGGTTTGAGAATGAAGGTAACACTCCCCGATCTCTCTCCGGGTCCGACTTTACTCTTTATTGTAATCCCTCCCCCATACAATCATTCATTTCAACAGTTTTCCAGTGTGACCTCTCCCAGATCCTCAGGGGTGCGCCTGGAAGGTTCCTATTGTCAGTCAGGCGCCGACGGGAGCCAGCGGGGAAGGAGAGGCCAAGGCCAGGCCGCCCGGTCAGTGATGGGAGTGTGCACCTGTCCTGTCCTGCCTGCATGCCCGCGTCTTCTCCATATGCGATCTCTGTGCCTTGAAGGGGGTTGGCTGTTGATCTTTTCTTTCTCTGCTACCTTTTGTCACCCTTTTGTTTGTGGAAAACTGAGCTTTGGCAGCAAAAGGGAACAGGTTTCGGGATCATGCAGTCAATCAGCAGTTGACCTCGGACCCCAGGGTTCCGGTGAAACATGAAGACTTCCTGCTCTGGACACTAAAACCATGGGGCTCAAACTTCAGCTTTCCATACAACTGCTGGTGAGGTCTTGGCAAGTCGTTAACTGCCCCTAACCCAACCGCCCCCCAGCCTGCTGTATAAAATATGGATACGAAGGTAACTGTTGGATAAATGAGGACACTAATAAGAGCTTGGTCAGGTGCCAGTGCTCACGCCTGATATCACAGCCACCCAGGAGACTGAGATCTGAGGATCACAGTTCAAAGTCAGCCTAGGCAGCGAAGTCTTATCCACAATGAGCTACTGAAAAAAAAAAAAAAAAAAAGCCAGAAGTGAAGCTGTGCATCAAATGGTAGAGCACTAGCCAGGAGCAAACACAAAGCTTGGGGACAGTACCTGTGCCTTAAATTCAACCTTCAGACCAG
This sequence comes from Dipodomys spectabilis, assembly GCF_019054845.1. Lineage (NCBI taxonomy): Eukaryota > Metazoa > Chordata > Mammalia > Rodentia > Heteromyidae > Dipodomys > Dipodomys spectabilis. The sequence continues at coordinate 5,834,584 of NW_024870910.1, read as the reverse complement.
CATAAAAAGAAGGAAGAGAGGGGAGGGAGGAGGGAAAGGAGGAGGAGGAGGAGGAAGAAAAAGAGGAAGGAGGGCTCTGGGAAGGTGGCTCAGTGGTAGAGCGCTTGCCTTGCATGTGTGAGGCTCTGGGTTCGATTCCCCAGCACCACATAAGCAAAAAGAAAAAAAAAAGAAAAAGAGGAAGGAAGGAAGGAAGGGAGGGAGATAGGAAGGAAGGAAAGAAGGAGACTTATTTGGTGAAACTGAGCCCAGTCTGGGCAAATGCAGATAGACTACTATTGACAGGGTGTCATTCATCTCAGGACCTCTAGTGATCGCTGACTCCCTTCCCTGCTTCCCATCTCGTGGAGAATTCCCAGTAACAATTCATGAAAAGACCAGCCAGCGGGGTGGGAGTGGCCGTCCAGCGGGGTGGGAGTGGCTGTCCAGGTAGGAGTGGCCGTCCAGAGGGGCGGGAGTGGCCATCCAGTGAGGTGGGAGTGGCCGTCCAGTGGGGTGGGAGTGGTCGTCCAGTGGGGTGGGAGTGGCCGTCCAGTGGGGTGGGAGTGGCCGTCCAGTGGGGTGGGAGTGGCTGTCCAGGTGGGAGTGGCCATCCAGAGGGGCGGGAGTGGCCATCCAGTGAGGTGGGAGTGGCCGTCCAGTGGGGTGGGAGTGGTCGTCCAGCGGGGTGGGAGTGGCCGTCCACCGGGGTGGGAGTGGCCGTCCAGCGGGGTGGGAGCGGCCATCCAGCGGGGTGGGAGCGGCCGTCCAGCGGGGTGGGAGCGGCCGTCCAGCGGGGTGGGAGCGGCCGTCCAGCGAGGTGGGAGTGGCCATCCAGTGGGGTGGGAGTGGCCGTCCAGCGGGGTGGGAGTGGCCATCCAGCGGGGTGGGAGTGGCCGTCCAGCGAGGTGGGAGTGGTCGTCCAGCAGGGTGGGAGTGGTCATCCAGCGGGGTGGGAGTGGCCGTCCAGTGGGGTGGGAGCGGCCGTCCAGCGGGGTGGGAGTGGCCATCCAGTGGGGTGGGAGCGGCCGTCCAGCGGGGTGGGAGCGGCCGTCCAGCGGGGTGGGAGTGGCCGTCCAGTGAGGTGGGAGTGGCCGTCCAGCGAGGTGGGAGTGGCCATCCAGTGGGGTGGGAGTGGCTGTCCAGCGGGGTGGGAGTGGCCGTCCAGTGAGGTGGGAGTGGTCATCCAGCGGGGTGGGAGTGGCCGTCCAGTGGGGTGGGAGCCGCCATCCAGCGAGGTGGGAGAAGTGGGAGTGGCCATCCAGTGGGGTGGGGAGTGGCCGTCCAGCCAGTTGGCAAAGCAGAAGAACCCTGTCCTTAGGTACTGTCTTACTCAAGGAAGATACCAGGTTGTCAGGAGGGAGGAGGGATGGGATACTAACAAGATTTTCTGCTGTGGACTTCAGGCAGCCCTGAGGCCTGCTCCAGATTCCCAGCGCCCTCCATGAATCCCTCCAGCATCACAGGAATGCATCAAACTCCGGCTGCTCGGGCTGGCCTGGGGCTCCGGCCTCGGAGACCATCTCCAGCTAATTCCCTTCCAGTCCTGCAAGCTTCTGAAGCTGGGAAGCACAGATAGTGCTCCGCAGCAAATATGGCCAAAATTAGATTAAAAATAACCTCCTGATAAACAAATTACTCACCGAAAATAAATACCAGGCCCCGGTGGCCGAGATAACTAACAGAACAGCGCCACCGCATGGCAGGAAGAGGAAAGGACGTGAGCTCTGTCCCCAGCTCTGCCCAGTCGGAGAGAAAGGCCGGCCAGCAGACAGGGAAGGGAAGGGGCAGCACAGCATGGGTGGAGAGTGCATGTCCTGTCCGCGTCAACCTTTCTACAAGCCACATACGTATTTGAGCAAATACCATAAATATCTGGCGGAGAACTCTGGACTCTGAGCCAAGAAAAAGAAAGGGCAGGTGCCAAGTTGCGCATCCCAGGACCTTAACAGGCGCGCGCTCTCTCTCTCTCTCTCTCTCCCCCCCTCTCTCCCCCTCCCCCCCCTCTCCCTCCCTCCCTCTCTCTCCATCCTCAGCCTGGACCCATCCTGCTGTGCAGACATATCTCGATGCAGACATGGGCCTTGTTCCCTCCTTAGCCTCACGTGGCAGGCGGTCCCTCCCGAAGCAACGCTTGCAAGACTTAGAAAGTGCTTCCTTCCTTTTCCTCCCTGTCCAGTCACGCCTTCTCTGGGCTAAGTCATCTCGTTGTAGCACAAGGCTCAGCTACCAAAGAGGCGGCCGGGAAGCCCCAAATCCCATAGCTGCTGGAAATAACTGAAGGTTTTCAAGCTTTAGTTTCCCCCGCCCCTAACACCTGAAAAACAGAGATGGTAATACCTCCTTGATAGGATGAATATATTGCAGAACACTTTTTCCTTTTTCTTTTTGTGGGTAGTGCTTGCTTGAACTCCCAGGCTTGGGCATTGTTCCTTAGTTGTTTTGTTTTTACTCAAGGCTGGTGCTGTGCCTCTTGAGCCACAGCTTCATTTCCAGCTTTTTGCTGCTTCATGGGCCCCACAGACTTTCCTGCCCAGGCTTTCTCTGAACAGAGATCCTCAGATCTCAGCCTCCTGAGTAGCCAGGATTACAGGCATGAGCCGCCCAGGTGGCTGAGCATCTGATGTTCTAAGAACTCCACGAATGGTAGCTACTTGGGCTGTTTTGTTGAGCCAAAGTGTGGTGGATGTAGCTTGGTACACCGATTCGTACAAAAATGCGTATTACAACCATCCACCCTGGTGTGACAAAGGCGAAAATCTATCAGTATCGTTTGAAGCAGGATGTGGGCTCATCACTGAAGCCTATGGCAGGTGACCCCCACCAGAGAGATGGGGGAGAGGAGACATCGGGTCCATGGTCAGAAGCAATTCCATTCTCCCTAGGGATGACGCATGAGGCCCACCAGGCCCCTTCAATAAGGTACAGCGGGAGCAAGTGCTGGGGGCGGGGTGGGGGGGTGGAGAAATGAGAATCTTTCCTTGGGCCACATTCACGGAGAAGACCGGCACCGTGTGAGGCACTGGAGGTACACGTATGTGGTGAGAAGTCATCACAGATTGCAGAATGGTGAGCTCACTGAAATGCCAGTGTGAGGCTCTGTGCCAAGATTTAGCGTGGACTTAATGCTAGGCAGATATGAGGTTGGATGTTGTTCGGAGGAGCTGTCTGGCAGAGAGTTTGCACTGATATTTAAGAAGTGGATGCTGGGTGCGGTGGCTCACTCCTGTCATCCTAACCACTCAGGAGGCTGAGAGCTGAAGATCATGGTTCAAAGTCATCCCGGGCAGGAAAGTCCATGAGATTCTTATCTCCAATAAACCACTCAGAAAACCAGAAATGGTCCTGTGGCGCAAGTGGCAGAGTGCTCGTCTTGAGCTGAAGAGCTGAGGGACAGCGCCCAGGCCCTGAATTCAAGCCCCATGACTGACAAAAAAAAAAAAAAGTGGATTTGCTGGTTCCCTGGGTGAGTCATTTCCTATCTCTGGGCCTCAGCATCGTCTCTGGAGAACAAGGGAGGGCAGGGAAGAGCAAGAGCTTCCTGGAGGCTCAGAGCCCTGTTTGTTCGCAGGTGTCATCCAGGAGGAACGGCTGGGGGCTGGAGGAGCGTGATTCTGAGCTCTCGCCTCACAAACAACCTCAGCAGCTAAGGAGCTTCACAGAGCCATTGTGTGACGTGGATGTGTTTCAAAACATAGTTGCTGCTGACCTCCACAACTAGGTGATACAAGGAAGAACTTTTGGGTTTTTTTTTTTCGCCTAAGTCTAGCCATGGGGAAGAAGGAAGTCCAGAATGCAGGCAGGACCCACAGCCGGTCGCAGGACACGTGTACCTCCATGCAGAGCCACTGCGGCCTGCCTGTGGTCACCGGGTGAAAAGGCACAACGCCCCCCGGAAGCCCCAGGATTCCCCTAAAGACCCCTCGGAAACCCCAGGATTCCCCGTAAAGACCTTATAAAACCGGCCTGGCCTTTGACACTTTGCAACAAGAACCCCTCTGGCCATTACCTTACCCAGTGTCTCCACTGCTGCTGACCTAGCCACAGCAGACGGTTCTGGGAAGAGCGGGGAGCCATCTGCTCGTGAGCCAGCCCTCCCTCCCCCTGTACCGCGTAGCATGGCCGCTGCTGGCTGTCCTTGAGGGCCGGCCAGCCAGAGCACGACCTGCAAAGAGCTGTAAGAACGCTGCTCTTCCTGCCAGACGTCCCATTAGCTCTCCCCACCCTCCCCGCCCCGCTCTGACTCTTCCTTCACTAACCTGACATCCTTTTTCCCAGCCCCTTCCTCCTCGTGCCCTGATTTCTGAAGCCTTCCAGATTCCTCCAAATGCTAAATATGTCGTGGGAGTGGTCCGGGCTAAGAGGCCCAGCCTGACGCCTGGAAGGTGTCCTCCTGGTTGTGAGACCCTGCGGCCTGGGCAGCGAGGTAAGCCCAGACAAGACGCGTTCCTGGGGCAGAATCAGGCCACCGCCCCATTGCAGCCCCTCCTGCAGGGGCTGCTTCCGGGCCCACAACTGTCCAGGCACACACTCGAGCTTGTGGGAGGGAGGTTGGGGGGGGGGGGGGTAGAAAGAAGAAACGGAGAGGCAACAGCAGTGAGAGAAGAATTGGGACAATCGAGGCAGAGAAGTCAGAAAGGAGGTAAGGGAAACAAAGTTAGAACAGAGGGAGAAAGCAGGAGAAAAGGAGAGAGGGGAGGGGAGGGAAAGGAAGGAAGGGGAGGAAAAGGACAAGGGGGAGGGGGAAAAGGAAGGGGAGGGAGGGGAGGGGGAGAGAGAACACAGGTTGCTCTGATTTACTAGGGAAAAAAATCACCTATGCTAGAAGTAGCACTATTTCTTAATGAAAGCTTGATTAAATTATAGTAATAAAAAGCTAAGTGGTTTTCAGCTGGAATCAACACAAAAGGACACAACTCCCAATAGAGGAAACCTCAGGGAAGGGTCTGGGCCATGAGAGCTAAAGAGGAGTGGAGGAAAAGAGGGAGCGCGTGGGCTTGGTTCCACCTCTACCACCCACACAGTGAGGCCGTGCCCGCGTGACGCTGCGGGCACTGAGGCAGGCCCCGGGCCTGGAGCTCTCACTTGGCTTCTTCTTCGCTCAACGCTGGCACCCTACCGTGTGAACCACAGTTCCCCTTCCAGCCTTCGGGTGGTTAACTGGAGAGAAGACTCTCCAGACTTCCCTGCCCTGGCTGGCACTGAAAAGCTGGCCCAGCACAGGCCGGAGACAATTCCCACTAGCTACCGACTTCCCAGGAGCTTCAGCACGGGGGTTCTGACGCGTGTAACTCAGTGGCAGGTGACCACGTGCAGATCCTTCCACAGCACTAAGCTGGAGGACTAAGGAAGGTGCTCAGCTACCTGAGATGCTGAGTCTTCCCCCACCGAGGCAGGTCGGCTGCCAGGATGTCTACACGGCGCGCCGTTCTCAGGCTGGCCAAGCCCCTCCGCTGGACAAGTCAGCCCTCACTCACCCACCTGCCTCCAACGCCAGCCACTGGATGTGGAAAAAGCCACGCCGTGAGCACACAAATGACCAGAGCCCGGATGGGAAACGCGGAAGGAGTTCACTGCCACACAGGAGCGGGTGCTCTGTTGACGCCTGACGATCGTTTTCTGTTCCTTCTCATCTCCAGGGCCAGATAACTTCTGGCTCTTCACACACACACACACACTCACACACACACACACACACACGTAAACACACTCAAACACAGACACGCTTTTTCTACCTTTGCTCCACCTGCAGGACATCCTGCTACGGACAGACTTGTGTGCTTTCTATCACGTTCCAAGAAACCAAATGGACTCAAGCCTCGCTGCCCCTCCCCTGCCCCGCTTTGGTCTATGAAACAAAGCATGGGGTGATTTTGGGCTATTCCTTGGCGTGTGTGGCTGGCAGGGTTGTATGGCTGGAGGAAGAGGGTGCTTCCATTTTTGTGTATTTGGTTAGAAGTGCTATGAATGTTCAACCATACCTCCAAGTCTCCGGCTCTCGGCACAGAAACAAATACCAACGGAAGGGATTGGTTTCCAAGGGGCGAAATTAAAACAGATGAAGAAGGAAGATGTGGGGATATAAAAATATAAAGCTAAGGCTAAGGCTCCGTTGCTCGGTGGTGCATGGTGGTTTCTTTGGATTTTACACGTGAAATTGGCTCCCAGTGTAATTAGGCCAGAGCTGCTAAGAGTTAAAAAAAACAAAAACAAAAAGAAAGAAAGAAAAGAAAACAAACTTCCCAGTTATTCAGAACCCCAGAGCTATTTCTTTTTTGCAATCACTCAAGAAACTGAGGAAAAGAGCCGACTTTTTAATATGTTTGTTACCAACCTCGACCCTGGCCACACAATTGCCCACACGCTACTCACCCCAAGGATCCAGTCCTGAACCGAGCTGAGAACGCAGGTATGGCTCCTCCCCAGCTTTCTATTCATTGCTCCACCTCCCGGGGAGCCTGGGATTCATCCTGACTCTCTGCTGGGGCTGGTGACCCTGTTCTAGAAGGACCTGGGGCGTCCCCGGGCCACAGCAAGCAGCAGGGCCAAGCGTGGTGTCACGGGACGCGTCCACGCAGAGAGATGCTGTCTCTCTTCTCTGTGACCACGCAGACGGAGCCACCACCATGTTTTCCGTCTCCTTCCCAGAACCAGCCTCCCTCACACCTATAATCCCAACCACTCAAGAGGCCAATGTCAGAGGAGCACAGCTCAAAGCCAGCCCAGGCAGAAAAGCCTGAGAGATTCTTATTCCCAGTAAACCGCCTCAAACCAGGAAGTGGAGACAGGTGAAGCAGCAGCCTTGAACAACAACAACAACAACAAAGCCAAGGAAGAGCACCAAACCCTGAGTCCAAGCCCCAGTACCGGCACACAAGGAGGGAGGGAGGGAGAAGACAGATGAAGAAGAAAGAGGAGGAAGGAGGAACGAGGGAGAGGGAGGGAGAAAGGAAAAGAGAATGGGGAAGAGGAAAGAAGGAATGGAGGGAGAGAGGGAGGGAGGGAGGGAGGGAGGAAAGGAGGAAGGGAAAAGGAACAAAGAAAGGAAGGAAGGAAGAAAAAACAAAGGAACAATGAAAGAAAGAGCAAGAGAGTGAAAGAGAGAGAACGAAAGAGGACAAAACACAACCTTACACTAAATCAGCAGGGGAAAGAAACAGCAGTGTTTCAAAGACAGTGCTTACTGGATTTCAGCAGTGCTGCCAGAACTTCCGTGGCTGCCCTGGGGAAGGAGAGACAGGGGTGAGACGTGAATGTTGGTGATCGCTGTCTGCCCGCTCCTGGATCCCACCGCCAGGGACGGCGGTCACGGCCACCCCCACGGGCTCCTCAGTGACCGGGCCGCAAGCGGGCGGTGGACGGCCATGCTGAGCAAGGTGTCCAGCCGGCAGACGGGCCCCAGACGTCCACTGTGTTGAAGTCCCCACTTCCCCCCACCCCGGGCCCGCCCTTCACACCTCCCACCCCCCAGCATGCCTTGCTCTTCTGTCATTCGCACCCGTCAGACCTCTGATCAGTCTCTGGGTAACAAACAGGTGTGTCATCAGCCTTCATACATGTTATGTCACTGATCATGTACTGTAACATGATTACTGCCACTAGTAAGATTATTCATACTACGTCATACTAGGTCTTACATTTTTAACATATAAAAGGATTTTCACAAGTAAGTCTTTTTTGTTGTTGTCAGTCATGGGGCCTGAACTCTGGGCCTGGGCGCTGTCCCTCAGCTCTTCAGATCAAGATTAACACTCTACCACTTGAGCCACAGCACCACTTCCAGTTTTCTAGGTGGTTTATTGGAGATAAGAGTCTCACAGACTTTCCTGACCTACTCTGGCTTTGAACCACGATCCTTAGCTCTCAGCCTCCTGAGTAGCTAGGATGACAGGTGTGAACCACCACACCCGGCGTTATTATCATTTTTTTAAAAAGAATCCATGTCTCTTTGAAACACTGTGGTGGTAGTAAATTTTAAAAATTGGTCGATATTACCATAGAAAAATAACATGATGGGCCCAAAACGCACTATAAAATAAACACCTTTAGACAACGCAGCGTGGGAAATGTCTCTGCTTCCAGCATGTAAAATAAATCTGTGCTGGGGTGGGTGTGACCCTCGCATACCCCACGGTTGACATGAATGAGCTGCCAAAAACTTATCGGACTTGGGGAAGATCATGTTTCTCTCATAACTTTATTTTTTACAATCAGGACAGGAAGCTCATTTAAAAAAAAAAAATTAAGTCACTGATCTGTGAGTGTAATGATGCTAGCCAGTTCTTTTTCTTTTCCTTTATGTAGATGCACTGTCGCTGGAAATACACCTCAGGAAAAAGGAAGCTTGCGGGGGAAATAAATGAAGAAACAAAAACATTCGATTGTTTTTAAATTGAAAAAGAATAAAATAAATTGACAAATCTTCCACAAAACTGCATCTGGACCTTCGGACACCTGAGTCAACACACTGAGATATGTGGATGACAATTAAGAGCCTCTATGAGGGAACTGGACTTCGAAAATCATCTTTGTGTTGGAAATGGATGCAATCCCCAGGTGCGGGGCCGAGCCTGGTCTTCAATAAACACGGCGTCTTGGCCCTCACAGCAGGACAGCCTGCAATGTCACCATCACCCGTGTTTAGTTTAACAACCACGCTGATCAGACTAAATGGGCTTAAGGATTAGATGCCTTTATGAGGGTGGATTTTGTACATTTGCAGAGTGTTTGCTGATAAATAAAATTAGATCCAACGAATATAAACTGGGAGAAATAATGTTCCTTGTAAACACTAGGCAATTTAAGGGGGGTGGGGGGAGACTTTTTCGAGAGAGGCCAGAATCTTTCATGCTGCCAAAAGCCTGCCTGAAAATTCATTTATCAGATTTACTCTACTCAAACCACGCATGTCGCCAGCAGAAGAGTTTATCCAAAAATGGAGCAGGCCAGCTGTTGAGTAATGTCACAATTTCCGTAACAGTACCAGACCATGAACGGAAAGAACCAAAAAGCACGGCCCCTCCCCACCCCCCAAGAAGAAGGAGAGCCAGCCATTTTTGTCAGGCGGGAGTCCGATTATGACCGTCTGGCTCACGGTTATTAATTAGTGCCCTGTGCTATTACGTCCTCTGAGAACTATCAACAAAATATGTTCTGCGGTGGCCAAATATTTGTGAAGGCTTCAAAAGAAATATTAAGTCGTTTAAGACAACTTAGCAGACAGAGAGGGATGGTAGTTCCAGGCTAGGAGTTCTGTTGAAGACAAACCTCGGGAGAAGTTCCATTCAGACGAGCGTGGGGACCACTTCCCGGGACACTCTCCCATCCTGAAATGGTTGAGGAAGTCATAATCCCTCGGCGCATATGTATCTAAGCAAAGGAACAGGGTAGACAGGGTAGCGCTACACATTTGAGTAGAAAAGAAGGACTTGTCGGCCAGGTGTCAGTTGCTCACACCTGTCATCCTAGCTACTCAGGAGGCCGAGATCTGAGGATAGTGGTTCAAAGCCAGCCTGAGCAGAAAAATCCATGAGACTTTCATCTCCAATAAGCCACCAGAAAACTGGATGTGGTGCTGTGGCCCAAAGTGGTAGAGCGCTAGCCTTGAGCTGAAGAGCTGAGGGACAGCGCCCAGGCCTAGAGTTCAAGCCCCATGACTGACCAAAAACAAAAACAAAGACCTTAAATAGCCAATATCCATTTCGTCAATTTTGCTTGCTGTGCTATTGTACGTTTAAACTATCATCACTGCTCTGAGTCTTTACTAGAATTTGCCATGGGAGCCTGCACAAATGAACACTGAGAGAAAAGAGACAGCAGATTGCTCTTCAATCTGAAGACACAGTCAGAAGGTTTGCGGGCCAGGGAGAGGCTGTCATATACACAGAATTTATTTGGTGGAACGTCCCTAGGCTCCATTTTGATAGGGGACTATGTTTGGGAATACTGTGGTTTGAGTATTTCCCAAAGGTCCATGAATAACAGTTTGAACTCTGGAGTGACAGACCCAAGACGTGTTGGGTTCTTGGGAGAAGCAGAGCCTCACAGAAGGCACTTACATCGCTGGGGGAGGGGGGCCCCCTGTAAAAGGGGACACTTGGCTTCTTTGGCCTGTGAGTCTCCCCCTACCCCTGCCTCACCAGACAAATGGGCAGAGATGCCTTGCCTACTCCTTCACCCCATCCCACCCCTCCCCGTGCCCACGGAGAGCCCAGCTGTGGCAGGCTGTCAATAAGTGCGTGGTGAAAGAAGGAATGTGTAAGTGAGTGAGGCATTTAAAAGAGAAAAACCTTCATAGATCAGTTGAAGGAGTGAATCATTCATGCTTCGTGACGATCATAAAAGAATAAATTTATGCTCGTCATAAAATAATGTCGACAAGTGGGAGGGGATATGTCAAAGACAGTATATTTGTTTCAGGTTCTGCAGAAAGACCTAAATGACAAACTGCAGAAATATATATATATAGAGAGAGAGAGAGAAATGTATATATATTCATACATATGCATGCATAGAAGGAAAGATATATGTACACACACACACACACACACACACACACACACACACGTCTTTTATCTAAGACCTTGCTAACTTATTCCCTTCATGCCTAGTTTGATGGGGTTGAGACCATGATTTAATCTCTATGGTGTAAATTTTCAGGCTCTGGCATTCCTTTTGGAATAGAGGATGACCAACCTATCACGAGCCCCAAGACCAGCAAGTCTCCCCTTGACCACCACCCCCCTCTGAGCTCCTCAACAGAGAACTGAGAATTCATCCCGTGATATATTAACTTGGGACATCACCGAGGTTATCATAGGTTAATTAGCTGTGAAACTGGCTCACAATGCAGGAAGTCAAGTTCCCCGGTGCACAGGAAGACAGACAACCCGCACGAGAGAGCGTGGATTACCAGAACATTCTCCTTCTAGAAATGATCATCACAGAAATCCAAAAACACATCACAATGAAGGATCTTCTGAATCAGACAGATGCTGAAGGCGAAGCTGTGATCTGGCAGGGCAAGTGGAAGCCAAAGGGGGAAAAAAAAAAAGGAGGGGGAGAAAAATACCCCAAGGCTACAGTGAAGTAGACACTGAACTCCATTAGTATATAACACTTTCCCTTGGCAAACTCTGAAGTGTAGACCCAGACAGGTTGACAAATGAGCAGGATCAGGGAGGAAGATGATTAAGAGAGTGGAATAATTGATATATGAGGAAAGAAGTTTGGGGAAAAATCTAATTATGAAGAGACCCAGCCAAACGATGAGTTTGCTGACAAAGTGCAGATGTACTTCTGGTTTGTCCTCCATGAGAAAACCCCAGAGCAGGATAAGAACAAAATGAGTTGTTCCAACAGGATGTGAGTAAGAGTGCAAGGAAGAAATTAAAACAAAAACAGAAAAAAAAAAACCACACAGGAAAGACAAGACCTTGTAACAGAGTTCCAGGCCTGAAGGCCTCATTCCCAGAAAGAGAACGTAGAGGTGGCCCCGCTGGCTCTCTCTGACCAGCTAGGCCGCCCAGAAATGCTACTATTTCCTATTAGCGTGTTGACTTCACACAAACAGCTTCTGTGTTTATGATAGGAGTATCGTTGTGATAAACATAGAAAGCATTCCAAAATTTACAAGTCTTGAGTCTCTTGAAGAGTCTAGCTATACTTGACTTAGACCAGGGAAAATCTGAGGCCGTACTTCCTGTATTAGTCTCTGCCCTGCCTTGAAATCCTCCACTAGGTTAAGAAACAAAACTTCATCATCATCATCATCGTCATCATCATTATTATTATTATTAGTTGTTAAATTCAATTAGCAAATACTTCATTAAGGTATTATTATTATTAGTTGTTAAATTCAATTAGCAAATACTTCATTAAGGAGTTTGGTGTCTATGTTCAGCAAAGGGATTGGCCTAGAGTTCTTTGTTGTTGAATCCCTATGTGGTTTCGAGATATGTGTAATGCTGGCTTCACAGAATGAATGTATAGTAAAGGACCCTAGGGCACACACACAAGAGCATGCACGTGCATGCATGCACGCAGACACACGTGCACACACACATGCACACACACACACACACACACAGGCTGGTAGAATTGCAGGAGACACTTCTTATGTATAGATCAGTATTTTAGCAAAGCAAATACAAAACTTGCAACAGGCTTTTAAGAGGTAATTATTGATTCCTCCCACACATGAGATGAGTCAACTCTCACCAATTTTCATCCTACCGACCTCTCTCACAGCTCCATTTGTGGGTTCCTTGGGGTTTTGGGTTTCTTTTGGTGTGTGATTTTTTAAATTTCATCATTAATGGTGTTTTGAAAGCGATTGCGTTTCCATCTGTCCTTCCACCCGCCCTCCTTCCTTTTAACAGTTCTCCTCCCACATCGGCGGGGCGGTGTGGGAACCTCGCACCCTTCTCTCAATCTGGACTCTACAGCTCTGCATGTGTCAGAAATGCCCGGATGCTTCTGGCACGTGGATGAGCCTTCATTTCTAACCCTGGCGGCTTGAGGTCACAGAGAGATGATATGACCCACGCTGAAGGGGCTTTCTGAGCAAACGCGGAGGGGAGATGGTGAATGGAAATGGAGGTGTGGAGTTAGCGGGAAACCTCAGGGGCACAGCGCCCGCCTAGCCTATGAGATGCGCTCAGCTCCGCCCCCAGCACTGCAAAAACCAGAAGGGAAAAAGGTCAATGGGAGTAGATGCCTTTGCCAACCAAAGAACTGGAATGACCAGGCTGGGGGGGGGGGGGGGGGCAGTGCACTGGTTGAACAGTAGAGGTTTTAGTCACACATGATTTATACTTAATCCTGATGGTTTAGGGAGAAGGAAGTTTGGGAGACTTGGAGTAAGGGATGAAGGGTGATATTCTTTGTTACGGCTTGTTCAGTCCAATCCATCGTTCTGGGCATTAACACGCCTCATCTCATTGAAATCTAACAACAATAAAGACAAGCACTATTTTACGCCACTTCATTGAAGCGTGGGATTTGCACTGAAAGTGGTAGTACCCAAGGCCCTGAGTTCAAACCCAAGTAAGTAGCACTGGAGCCTGGAATTTGAGGATCACCAATTTTAAGAAACGTGCTTAAGGCCAACAAAATAGACTGAACTCTACAATCCAAATCTGTGACTTCTGAAAAGACAAGAGACCTACAGCACTAAGATCGGCCTTTAGAGCATCATTAATTCCCCCGTTTTTTTTCCCTTTCGTGCTGATCATAACAGAGAGCCCAAAGAGTTATACAGGGATGAATAATATTTTCAGACAAATATACCATCTTCCAAGGCCAGGATATTCATAGCCAGCCCTTGCATAAAACACCACTCCACAGTTACTCCTGAAAAGGGTAATATTCAGGGTCAGAAAATAATATTTTTTATTTCAGACACTGATTTTTTAAGTACACCCCAAAATGACTTTAGAACTCTACTTTTAATCCATGCATAGTTTTGAAGCAAAAGGAATACTTCAGGTTGGAATACATATAAAACTCCATGGGAAAATCAGAAGCCTCTTTAACAGTGGCCTCCCAAAGTATCCCCTTCTATTTCTGCTTTAAAACAGCAACAACAGAAAGATTACTGACCCAATGTCTAATGGCTCATGAAACTCAGCAGAAACCATGATCTGAAAAAAGGAATAATAGTAGGGTCTATACAGTACTTGGAGTGAACAATTGTCTCCTCAGAAATCAAATTTAAGAAGTCAACATCTGGACGCTCTAAACAACAGAAAGAGAAAATAGTGAACTGAACCTTTAAAGGCTATTTTCTTTGAGTTTCTTATAAATAACATGTCGATCCACAGTGGAGAAATGCCAGGTTTGTGGCTATGTCAAGCTGAAGCTGTAATACCTGCCTCGACCAATAGAGGGAGCGAGGTTACAGGTGCTCAGGATAAGTAGGGTGCCATATGCAAATACCTTTTCCTATCTGCCTCATTGGCTTTGGATCTTGCTTCAGAAAGATTCCTCCAGGGCATTTGCCTGGTTGCTTTTCCACTTTCTCTCTTTTCCATTTATATTTTAATTCTCTGTGGCATTGTATAATGGGGGGTGGGGGGAGGAAATCGTGATATTTAACTCAGAAAAGCATTTGTGGGGGACTCATTGGACCTGAAACACACCACACAAAATGGGAATGTATTCTGTGCGATGCTGATTACTATGATCAAGGTGGGCCACAGTCAAAGACAAATCCTGTGAGCTTCAAGAATACAGAGTGGAGCTGTGGCTTTCTTCCCACAGCTCTAGGGGGCCTGCCCACTGCCCACGGTTTATTTATTCGACCCATTTAATCATTTCTGTTTTCAAATCACATTGAGAAGAAAAGTCACGGTGCTGCCGCATGGGTGAGCACAGAGTGGCGTAAACAGTCAGGACACCTGGAATCTTATTTGAGTTCTGTCCGACACTTGCATACATTATAGGAAAGCTCCTACTTTGAAAGTCATCATGACCACTTATCAACTGAATACACACTACGTTTCCATCTGCAGGGAACATCTGATGCTTTCACGGAATCGTAAGACGCATTGGTATGTCACATTATTTTACCCTATTGAAAGTCTTATCGAAATACTCAAATGGCACAATGTGTAGAAGCACTGGAGAAACAAACATGGAGTATGTCTCCAAACGAAACAGTAAAAAGGATCTCTGATAGCCAAGAGATGGGCAGGGACCCTAGTCAGTACTTGGGTGGGGGGGGAAACACGTTTATCACAGAGCAATAAGAACCGAAGATGAAAGTGACATGCGCATATCTGGACACACACAAGTTTCCGGACCTTCTTGGTCCACACCTGCTTGTGACTTGTCTTTCCACACGTAAACACACATGCTTGGTGGGAAGCGAGAGTTCCATGCCACTGGTGCTGACAAAGTAACAAAACTGTCCCCATGATTACAGACACCCCCCCCATTTCACCCCTGGCTCCAAGTTATCACAGGAAAGCCACGACGCTAGCAACAACCACGCTTCTTTTTGTTCTTCCTTCGGTATGAACCTGGAAATCCTGCCGCGAACTATTGAAGCAGAGACCCATACCATGAATGTGATCCAATGGGACTGGTTTTTATTACGAACTAATATTGCCTCTCTAAGACTGGATTTTTTTTTAACCAAAGTAACTATTCTTTAAAAAGAGGAGGTAATCAATTGTCTTCATAGTTAAGGAGTACTACCCTCCCTGTGAAGCAAGAAAATGTAACCTGGAGAAAGGAAATGAATCCCCAAATACCTCATTTACTCTCTCGGGAATTCTAAGGAGCATTCTTCAGTGACACCAGAGGAAACTGTCATGAACTATACATCTAAGAATACTTTAAAAAATGGAATAGATATGTGAAATACATAGTTATGAGGTTGAAACTTCACTGGCGGCCGCAGACAGCAGGTAGGATGCAGTAGAAAACTGAATTATCAAAGTTGAAAGTAAACACAAGAAATTTACCTAGATGGCAAAAAAAAAACAAACTAAGAGGACAAAGAAAACAGAAAGAGGAAGCAATAGGGGGAAAGGGAAAGGAAAAGGGAGAGAAGACAAGGCAGAGAATGACCCTCAACTTGTTGGCTGTCTTTCTCTCCCAGTTCCCATCCATCTCTAATTGCTCCTTTCTTCAATATCCAACTAGTTATTTGTCCCAACCCAACCCAAACTAGTATCTACTACTTGATCAACACTACCACTTCTGGCTTTTTCTGAGTAGTTTATTGGAGGTAAGAGCTTCCTGCCCAGGCTGGCTTCGAACCAAGATCCTGAGGTTCATCCACTCTCTTGCAAATGGCGTGGTTCTGTTTTTCTTTAGGACTTGTGTCTCCCTACACATTTCCTCATGATCCAAGGGACCGACTCAAAGTCAAATATATTTGCTCACGGACTTAAAACTACTTCCGGAAGGACTTAGTCTTTCTTGAGTAGACACATTTTTCCACGTGGAATCCTTTTCCATCTGCCAAGGCCAGTTTTCTTCTTGTATTTCTTGTCCTGAGTCTTTTGCCGATGAAGCCTTTGAGCTTTCGCCTGTGTGAAAATTCCATCTTCCACGTGCATGTTTGAGAGCTATTTTCACGGAACACAAGGTCTCTGGGCCTCAAGAAGCTGTTCCACTTATGTCGTGTCAAGAGAGAAACATACCGGGTTCTTATTCTTGTTCCTGGGTACGTAATGTATCTTCTTTTTTCTTCTTTCCTCGATGCTTTAAAATCTGTTCCCTCGTTGGAATTAATTTTGAGCCAGCTGGTTTAATGATGGCCTTGAGGCAATTTCTTTTACTGTTTCTTACGCTTGTGGCTCACTGAGATCTTTTTATCTCTCGCTTAATGATTTCCATCCCATTTTGGAGACTTGAGCCCTTATTTCTCCCAGTATTTTTTTGTTCCCACCTGTCTCCTCCTCTCTCATGGGAGCCCTGGTGCATATGTTAGCATGCTTGCAGCTGGCCCTCTGTTTACTGACCCCCTTCGCTCTGTCATCGTTATTTCTTCTTCGTCTTCCTCCTCCTCCTCGTCCACGTTTCATTTTGGGAACCTTCCATGGTTTGCTGGTGGTTAAATGGAGATGAGAGTCTCACAAACTTTCCTGCCCGGGCTGGCTTTGGAGTGCGATCCTCAGATCTCAGCCTCCTAAGTAGCTAGGATGACAGGTGTGAGCCACCAGCGCCCAGCGGTCATAGTTTTATCTTTCCTTTGGATATGTAATTTTCCTTCATTTAACACAATGTACATCATAGGTGTACATGGTAGATTTTATTTCTGCCAGTTCAATTTGGGTCTTTTTTTGTATTCTGTCTTTATTTGATTTTTGAAAAAAAAAAATATTGAACACTGTTGTGTTTAATTTCTAATGTTCTTGTCCGACCCAGGTAATAGCTATGTCAGTTCCAGTCTGATTTTCACTGAATGATGTATCTATTCTTATTACCAGTGGAATTTTCCCCTTTATTGGCATGCCTAATACATTTTCAGAGGATCCTGGATGTTGTGACTTTTACCTTGAATGCAGAATACTTTTTGTATTCCCATCAGCATTTGTAGACCGTAGCCTGTTCACGTAGTTCGACTCAGAAACAGAATTCTCCCCCTAGGTCCTGCTTTTAATGTGCTAGGCAGGATGGAGAGCAGTGCTCAGACAAGCCAGCTACTTCTCAGTGTGAGTCTCATTGGTGGTGCGAGGTTCGCGGCGTACCCAGTGAAAGAAGATGTTCCTCCCAGCTCCGTGTGTGTTTCAGACACGATCCCCTCCTTCACCTCCGGGGAGTCTTCTGGCCCGGTTTTGCATCACTTTGGCTTTGGGCAGTTTCTCACAACCACAATAAAATGGAGAAACCTCTGAAGACCTCCAGAGTAATATCTTTCTCTCTGTCCTATAAATGCTACACACCTTATTACCTCGAGACCTCTTACTGCCTCCTCGACATTCTCTCTTCAACTTAGAGCACCTTCTGGACCACTCCTTAGAGCCTTCCTCTACCTCACCACCAAAACCTGGGAACTCTGAAGACAATAACAAGGAGGCAACAGAAGAGTTCTGCCAGCCAGATACCTGTGGCTCATGCCTATAGTCCTAGCTACTCAGGAGATCTGAGGACCCCAGTTCAAAGCCAGCCCAGGCAGGAAAGTTCATAGGACTCTTAAATCCAATGAACTACTAAAAAACCAGAAGCAACGCTGTGGTTGTCAGGTGGTAGAGCACTAGCTTCGAGGACAGAGGAGCTCAGGCACACAGCCCCATGGCCTGAGTCCAGCACTGGCAAAAAAATAAAACAAAAGAATTCATCATTTTTTTATTATCCATTGTGGTCAGATGTCCACGTTTGTATAAACACTGCTGTCTATATTCTATCTGTATTTGGGTTTGTTTTATTTCTATTTTCAGGTGGAAAGATGAATCAAACCCTAGTTTTTCTCTCTTGGCCTGAAGCAACTGTGTGCATATTTTCATATGAATCCTGAACCATACTTTTTTCTAGCCAGTATTTTATCATAAGCTATTCCCTGTGACACACATCACTCCTAGCTTATTTTTGTGTGTTACTACATAGTATTATGGTAAATAAATGCATTGCTTTTTCTGAGTAGTCTCTATTATTGGGTGTTTTCGGTTATAAAATCTCCAATTATTAATAATACCATGATGGATATTTGTGTGTGCAAATCTTCATCCACCTTTCACAATAATTCTCTGAGGCAGATTTCAAGAAGTGAAAACAAATTGAGTTACAGAATGGGAACTTCTTTTTGATCTTGGCATATCTCCCCATTGTTTCTCAGGAAGGTTTTTTTTTTTAAATCAATGAACATTCCCCAACAGCTTAGGTGCCTATCTTATTGCATCTTCATCAATAATAAATGCCTTCTTTTTTCAAAAGCTTTGGTACTCTGATTTGTAGAAATTGGTGCCTTGATCTAAATTGGACTTCTCTAATTATTGGAGAATTGAATATTCTTAGTTTTTCTGTGTCCTCTTTGTGAATTATTGATTCCCATCTTTTTCCCATCTACTGACATATTAGTGTTCTAACTCAATTTGGGTGAGCTCTCTCTCCCTTAATATGCCTGAAACATATGCCAACCCTCTATTAAAATATCATTTGTGAGCCACCAGGCACTGGTGGTTCTCACCTGCAATCCTAGCTACTCAGGAGGTTGAGATCTGAGGATCACAGTTCAAAGCCAGCTTGCACGGAGAAGTCCATGAGGCTCTTATCTCCAATAAAGCACCAAAAAAGCTGAGCGTGGAGCTATGGCTCAAGTGGTAGAGGGCTAGCATTGAGCAAAACCCTTTAGGGACAGTGCCCAGGCCCTGAGTTCAAGTCCCAGGCACAAAATACATATGCCTTTTGTGTGTGTGTGTGTCGTTTTTGGTGTGGTAGTTTGGTCTTAGCATCTAGGGATCATTTCCTATTCCAAACCAGAAGCTACCTTCCCAAGTGGACTGAGAGCCTTCTTCTTTAATTTTGCACCGCTATATTCATTTACCTGCCAAATATGTAACTCATCTATAAGCTCCACGGGGGAAGGACCATGTCTTTTTTGATCTCCAATCCTGCACATCTCCAATCATAGTAATAATGAAAAAAAACTAAAAACTTTGCAATACTGCTGAGTTGAATAAATATATGGTTAAAAGGGTGGGCCTCGGGCAAACCTAAATAATGGTGTTCATTAATACAACTGGCAATTACTGGATACCTACTAGGTACCGTGTGAAAGAAATTCAGGCCTAATTGATCATTATTCAGTCCTTTGAAATGGCCATCTATTGTTCTCTAGCTATTTTTCCCGTTGGCTCGGTGGATAGAACTAATGATCTAATATTAAAATAGTGCTCTAATTGAACTTAAACAAAGAGCCTCCCATCTGTCTTCATCCTGCCGCCTCTGTCTGCACTCATGAAAGGAGCTAGCTTCCAGTGACCGTAACCTCTGCACAATGACTCCCTTTGGGCCTTTCCAAAAACAGAGCTGCCTTTTTCTGACTCAATAAGCATAATCCTAGACCCCACGCCCACTGGCAGCCCCATAGACCCCATAGAAAAGGGGCTTCCCCCATTCGCTTTATAATCTGTGGTGTCTCTGTGAGAGATCAGTCGCTGAAAACTGTGGTCATGGACTATTTGCTTAGTTTCCTCTAAGCAAAGGGTAATGTCCGCCCTCCCAAAAAAAGTATCTCCTGATCAGAGCCTTTCTGTTTCTCATTTCAATCCAGCAAACCCTCTCGCACAGATGTGTGGGGGTGCAAGGAAAGTATGATTCACACAAAAGAGATTTTTTAAAAAAAAGATTAATTAAAAAAAAACTTGTTTGGAACACCTTATCACTGGGTCAGGCTAAGCTCAAAGGTGACTGTCTATAACAAATGAAAGTTGGGAAGAGCTGCCTCATCTCTAGATAGAGAGGAGGAGCAATCCAAGGGGAGGGATGAAGAGTATAGACTTCAGATTATAAAGATGGAAACGGAGCCAGGCGCCAGTGGCTCATGCCTGGAATCCTAGCTACTCAGGAAGCTGAGATCTGAGGATCACGTTCAAAGCCAACCCAGACAGTAATGTCTATGATTCTCTTCTCTCCAATTAATCACAGAAAAAGCCGCAAGGACCCTGTGGCTAGAGTGGTAGAATGCTTAGCCTTGGGCAAAAGAGCTCAGAAACAGCTCCCAGGTCCTGAGTTTGAGTTCCAAGACCGACATGAAATAAAAATTTAAAGAAGATGGAAATGGAGTTTCTGTAGAGGACTCTGGCCAGGGAAAGGGGAATGTGGAAAGGCAGTCTGGAATGCATAGGTTCCAAGATTGCATCTTGTTTGTTTGTCTGATATGAACACATCGGCCCCATCCTGAACACGCTATCTTCTCATTCTGAAGAAGAAAGACCATGTCAGCAGTGGAAGAGGAAATGAGCCTGGATCGAAGACTGGCCCAGGCCCCTCCAGATACATCAGCACACCGAAGTTCTAGAGCACCTCCTCCTTCCTCAAGACAACTGGTCAACCTCCCCTCAGGTGGGAGGGGCAAGAAGACACTTCAGACTGACCCACGCCTGCCTGGAGGGCCGGGGAACACCTCACACTACATTCTGAGAATGCCACGTTGGCACTTCCGCACAGACTGTCAGCAACTCTAGGACGGGACAGGCATTCGGGGTCAGTCAACTCTCCAGTGCCTCCACCAAGATGAACCCACTCCATGCTGTCCACCAAAAGTCCTAATTCATGGGACGGCCTGTTTTGCATGTACTTCGTGGACCGTCATAGAGTAAGGGACAATGTCTTGCAGTTAGCTTAGAGGGTTTGGCCAGCCTTTCTGGGTGTCAGTGACCTCATCTTCAGATGAAGGAGAACCGGGGAGGTTTGCTGGAACCTTCCAGCTGTAGATCCTATGACTTGGGTATCTGTAACTGACCCTAATCAGGGAGAGATCAGTTGCTTTCTTAAGAAGATGAAAGGGATTTTTTTTAACATCCACTCAGTTGCCAAGCTTTAATTCATGTAGGAAACTATTCATTCCACGCTGAGCTGCGGGCATGTAATCGCTCCGTCAGTAAGCTGAGCCGCGCTGCGCATCCCCACTCCGGTGCTTGGGAAGCCGGGGTGGAATCTTTGTGTTCTTGTTCCAAAGTATTTGAGCCCAAGCGCTCTGGGGAAGATAGCTCCTGCACCCCAGCGTGTGAGCCCAGACCCCAAAAGTGCCACAGAATCTGAGGAGCCAACAACACCCTCGATCAGGGATTGGGGGTGGGGGGGAAGAACAGAAAAGGAAGGCTTCTAGAGGATTCTGTTTTGGAGAAAACGGGAAAATTCATCTCTCCTGATCTTGATCCTGTCATCATGGAGACAAAGTAGTTGGCCCACCCCATCGCTCGCGAGCACAGGGAAGCCATTTGCTTGGCCTGAATCTCCACTGCTCTGTCAGAACAAATAAAGCGCAATAGAATAGTGGTGGGAGAAAGCCCAGAAGGCCTAGCGTTGGGAAGAGACTGTCATTCGACGAGGAGAAGGAAAAGGAGAGCAGGATATATGTAATTTTTTTTCCAGCTCATAAATTGAAGATGAAATCACCCTACAGAGCTGCCAGGGAAGCAATGTGCAGTAATCCTGCCCTCAGACAAAGCTCAAATGCCAAAGAGCCCTGGCAGGGCAGACCTCTGCAGGGAGCAGGCCGCCCCACACTATTCTGAGCACAAAGAGCCTCCAGCACGTCAGACGGGACTCTCAGCTGAAGAATGTGCATATGAGGCTTGGTGGAGAACCAAACTCATCTTCCTCCTCCGGTTGCTAAGGTATTTAAGCCCAAGTGCTTTGGAGCATACAACCTTTGACCTCCAGCATCCCAAAATACCCAGAGACTCCCGGAGCCTGAAGAGATTAAGTCCTAGCCTGACAACCCTGCCAGAAACCCACCAGGACATGGAGGGGAATGGGTGTTGCTGAAGATGCCATCCTTTGTAAGAGTGGGAAGAGAACATGTCCTGACTTCTTCTGTCCTGGGCCAAGGCAGGGGATGGCTGACAAAACCATCTCAGCTTCTGGGTAATTCTGAGTCTCTTTTTCTCCAAGTGTGACAGCATCGTCAAAGAATATAGCAAGGTTCCACCGCCAGCCACGTCGAGGAAGATTGAATCCCCATTTCAGACCGGCTTGGTTATTCAATAAGGCAAGGCGAGCAGGCTAAGAGCGCGTGGATCACACCTGATCACACCTGACAACCCGGCCCCAGGGTTGGGTTCTACATGAGCTGAGGACCCAAGAGGATCTGACAGGAAGCCGGCGATGCCCTGGGACAGATCAAGTAGATAGCCAGTGGAAATGGCCATCATCATGACCAAAACTCCAAAACACCCATCCTGGGAATGAACCCAGGGCCCGGGGGACAGCTCCTCTCAGAGACTGCTGAGACAGGCGGCAAACACAGGCTCCCTAAGGTCACAAGATGAGTCAGTCGCCGACAAGTAATCTGTCTTTGCCTCCATAAATTTTCCTACTTAGTGTGTTTGGACGGCTCAGAGATGGCTTTGTGCAAATAAACAAGCCTGTCCACGGTGGAATGGGTAGCACAGGCTGACCCCGGGTCATTTCCCCCCGCTCCTCCCCCTTATCGCTATCAAAAGCACCCCCTGCTCCCCAGCTGAACCAATTAACAGACCAAATTCAGCAGCCTATTTCAAATGAAAGGCAAAGTTTTCATGCGAATGTCAATCTCCACATGCCCTTCAACTTTGGATCTTTTGCCATTCTGCCAGCGCCCCCAGAAAACTCTAAGACGAAGACTTTGAGCCTTCTTTGCCTACAGTGAGATAAACTTTGCTCCCAGAAGCACCTCAGTCTCTCACGCTGGAGTCTGGGTTAGTCCTGTCACGTGAGTTCTATTTTTTTCCAGGCAACCCAGAGGTGGGGTCCCCTGAAGAGGAAGGAAGAGAATAAAGGTGATGTGACTCCCATTTCCTATGGTAAATGCTATATTTAATTCCTTGATACACACCCAATTCATCCAAAAAATAGTTTTTAATGAGAATATTCCCTTCGGTGCCTATTTTGGCAGTATCTATACTAAAACTGGAATGAGGCAGAGAAAACTGGCAGCGCCCCTGAACGAGAGTGACTCACAGACAGACAGAAGTGCCGGCCCTCCGGTTCAGTAAATGCAAGTGCAAGTTGTCCTGACTTCATCATTATACATCATATACCAAATTATCACATGCTCCAAATTATCACACTCTGCCTCATGAATATGTATCATTATTATGTGTCAATTTTTTAAATCCTTTTGAATTTAATTAAGGACCTACTAATCTTTTTTTTTTTTTTAATGAGCCTGCCATAGTCTAGACACTGGGCTAAACCCTCGGGAGAATTAGCAAGATAAATATAGTTTGATTTGTGCCATGAAGAAGGAGAGAATAGAAAGAGAAGACGTGTAGGCAGCACGTGTAAGGAACAGAATTCATGTTAGGGAGACAATGAGCAGAATCCTGGAGCAGCGCTGAGGAGAAGAGCGTTCATCTCTCTCTGGGTGGGCCAGGTAGCACCAGGCATAGTTGAAGACCAGGCAGGAATATCAGGCCAGGGAGAAAGAGACCTGGGGACTGGATGGCGCAGGCCATGTTGGGGGGGAGGGGGAAGGTGGGCGGAGAGTTGGCTAGAAAGAGCCACAAGAAGAGGACTGAGCAACAAAGTGACAAAGGGAAACTGAGGCACATTCTTGATCGTTTTGAAGTCAAAGAAGACCCTGATCGGTGGTGGTGGTGGGTCAAATGAAGGATGGGAATGGGAAAGTGTGCTGGCACAATGGGCGAGTGAAGGGGACCCCTGGAGCAGCTGCGGTCCCTGAGGGGGAGGGCTGGCACAAGGCCACCGCGAGCCGGTGACATTGCCCCGCGCGTCCCCTGGTCTCTGCTGGAGCTGGAGCCTCTGCCATCAATCTTCCCCTGAGTACTGTCTGGAGATGGGAGGGCAGCTGCACGTCTATATTTAGAGAAGTGGAGCAGGTCTAATCTCCACACAGAGGAGGAGTCATGGTGACACCACACCGGCCACCTGCTCCCACCCAGGCAGCCTGGAATAATTCCATGAGCATTTGGAGAGTGATACTCAGCCGGACTGTTCACACTATTCCAGCCTCTTCCCCGGAGACCCTCTCAAGCTCAGCAGGCCTGGCATCCAGATGGAGCCGAGGAGAACCCATTTGGGTTTGCCGTGGTTTAGAGAAGGCGTCCACAGGAGAAGATGGGACAGGCGCCCAGGTATCCAACAGCATCGGGAGTAATGCCCAGGTGACCCTACCCTGAGCACATCAAAGATCACAAAGTTCTGGCACTTTTGTTAATGTCTGCAAAGAAGCCTGAGAGGCAAATCTTGATGTGCACACTTTGAGAAATGTTATAGTTTCACTAAGAAAACACTTCCATTAAATGACTTGCCAAGGAATTGACTAGAGAAAAAAAAAGTACCTTGAAGGCCCTTCGGATCTGGGCACCTGGGTTCCTTAGCTTCTTGTTGGGAAAATGGTGATGAAGGAAGAGAAGCAGTCAGCGTGGGGAAAGAATTCACAAGCAGAGGGAATAGATCCTTAGCGCTGGGAGGAAATAGCCGTTCGACTGAGGAGAAAGACTCCCCCTATCATTAAGCAAATTGCTCCATGGGTATGAGCCATTTAGAGGGTAAAAGAAATTTAAGCAAACTTTAACTGCTTATGATTGTCTTACATATGGTGGTTTTAGAAATAAAACGCTGCAAATAGGCTATGTGAACTACTCCAGTGGTGCTTTAAAAGCTCAGGCTCTTGGATTCGGCAGGTCTTAAATCCCAGCTCTTTCACTTAAATCCCAGCAGGTTACTTAACTTCTTTCAACTTCTATCTGTTTTTCCTGTACATCTGGGGACAGTAATAGCCCTGCTTTGTACAGAAGAGGCTCAAACGGGATCATGCAGTCAAGAGCCAGCACAAGGCTGGGCACCTTTCATAAACATCATGACAGCACCATACAATCACTACTATAAAAAAAAAATACGCACACAAAATCCCTTCTCTTCTGTGGCTTTAGTTTGGCATATGGCTAAAGGGAGACACCGTGCTCAAAATCTACAGTACAGATCAGACAGGCCGCAGTATCTCTGAGGCCCCCGGATGCTTACTCTTCTTGTTGGGAGCACACCATCCATTAATCTTGACTAATTCCCATTTCCCTGTGGCTTCTGGATCAGCTCTGAACTGGAATTTGACTCGAGTTGTAGGAGGAAAAGAAAGCAACCAAGATGGTCATTCGTGGAGGTCTCTGAGAGGTGGGGTTTCTGTGCTGGGTGGCTTTGTTCCCAATCCTAGCACAAGTGGGAAAAATAATAAAAAACCTAAGCAGATTGGGAAGGACCAGTAATGGAGGGATCTGGGATCTGGTAGACTCAAGGTTAGTTGACAGCAGAGAGGAAATGAATGGACAGGCCCACCAAACTCCACACAGACTTCTCATGACACACATGCTTACAGCATCAGATTAGAAGAGGCCTTCCCAACAGGACAGGAAGATAGAAGCTTCCTTGATCGGTAACCCAAGACTGGGTGGAGACTCAAAGATGCCAGCAGTAATGGCCGGTACCCAATGAGAAAAAGGAGACAACCCAAATCCCACGTAAACACACCAGACACAAGAGGCTGGAAGACAAACTCTGATTTCCACAGACTCTCTGGCTCTACCTCAGCTTGTTAGCACTCAGTTCTACCTCAGGAGCATCAGGCTAGGGTGCGAAAACCCAACGTGAACCAAGGAATCAAGAATCTTCCCTAAAGTCCCCCATGAGACACTCGCGTTCAGTTGCTGTTCCCAGACACGATTGGACTAATATAAAATAGAAGTTTTGTGTCTGATAGACAAAGGTCCCCTGACGGAACATAGTTTTATCCTACTATGCAATGAATTTCCACTCTAGAAGAGAGTGCTTCAGAAATGAAATATATAGAACACTGTCCCCTTGAAATGGTGGTCTTTCAGGAAAAAAAAAAATAGTTTCCTAACAAGATTTGGACTGAATTATACTATGCAACCATCTTCAGATCTTCCTAACTTGTAGGTTTCAGAAAAAGGTTCTGCTAAGTCTCACAAACATGAAACCTATGGTACTTTGTTTAACCCAGGACCTTCCCCATTTATTTGATGAGAACTTTTTTTTTTTTCCTTGCTGGCTGAGACGTAATGTATTTCACTCCGGGAAAGGCCGGCATCGAGAGCCGCAGGTGAGAATGGATGATAATGGCCCAACTGTGGTGACCCAGAAGAAATATAATCAGGGGGAACATGAGCCTAAGATGGATGTGAGGATGCTGAGAAACATCATAGCTGGGCATGGAAATGCTCCTTGCCAAATGACCCCATAGATCTGAGAAACTGGCCGACTTCCTTCTAATATTCTTTCAAGGCCCTTACTGAGCCACTTCCCTAAATGATGGATCTTCATGGTCCTGAATGTCTCTAAAGTCTTTATGTAAAGCCATCTGCCTCCTGACCCGGTGATTCACTCCACACCAGCCAACAGTGGCTGACAGAACATTCTCCCATCATTAAAAAAAAAAATACATATCAAGACCAGCATACAACCATGATGGACCATTCTAAAGCCCAGAACTCTTATCTTTAGTGTAACTTGCTCATTCTGTAGAGAACGTGTCATTTCCAAATCATCGCTTGAGTACTATACTCCCAGACTGCTGTTCACAAAAGGGATATGCCAGAAGGTTGAAGGAAAAATAAAATAAGCCAGGTGCCAGTGACTCACACCTGTCATCCTAACTACTCAGGAGGCTGAGATCTGAGGATCATGGTTCAAAGCCAGCCTGGGCAGGAAAATCCGTGAGACTCTTATCTCCAATGAACTACCGGAAAACTGGAAGTGGTGCCATGGCTCAAGTGGTAGACGCTTGCCTTGAGCTGGAGAGCTGAGGGACAGCACCCAGGCCCAGAGTTCAGGCCCCATGACCAACAATTAATTAATTAAAAAAACAGAAAGGAAACACGACTGTATGAGTCTGAAAGAGAGGGCTACAGATCTCAACTTCGTCATTCCCTGCCACACTTTGGCCTCTTTCTCTGATATTGAGGCCAGTAATGGATGGCTTCCGAGCTGCTTGGGAGGAAGAGAGGAAAGAACTCACAGGTGGATCCGGACGCAAACTGAGATGAAATGAAAGTTATTGTCCCTTGTCTGGAATTCCACGTCATCAAACAGGAGGAGATGGAGGCCGGGCCTCCACCTCCATTCCCCCCCACCCACCTACCTGTTACAAAGACGGTAGAGAGGCAATAGGAAGATGTTGGGTACCTGACTGTTCGGGTGTGCCTCCGTGAATAAGGAGTAATGACCTTGAAAAGCAGTTCCATCGCTCCATTAATCCCTAGCATGGCTGCCGTAGTTACTGCGAGAGACAAAAAAAAAAAAAAAAAAAGCACAGTAGTTATCACCATGAGGGGAGGAGTTCCAACAACTTGAGATTGATTCCTTTAAAACTCTCAAGAGATTTGCTAGCAACGTGCCAGGGGAAGAATGGGTTCTTCAGGCTGTGAAAGTTAGGAGCCTAGGAAAATTTTCCTTTCTGCCCAACTGGATGATTATAAACATGCAGTCATGGACTGATTGCATCTTGGGCCAACTCCTCTGAAGAGAAGAGCTGTTCAGAACACTTGCCAGAGCAGTCAGTAAGAGCTAGCAATTCACCAAAGAGATAGCAACCCCAGGCCCTGTGAACGCTGCTTACCTGCCATCGATGAAGTCAATGTATCGAGAGTGATGGGCTCATTTTTAATACTTGAGACAGTTGGTTGGTATCCTAAATGCGTGTTTGAAATAGGAGCAGCCAAATGGCTGGACCTTCCTGATACCCACAGGCAAATCCGGGGTTTCTCAGGAGCTCCAGCTGAAGATAATTGTTTTTTCTCCTAGATATCTAGAATTGTAAGATATCCTCAGGAAGGCAAGTCATTCAACCTAATTATTCTGTAGGAAACCATAGCTATTTCAGATCTTTGTGGTGCTGGCAAGCTCTAAATGAGGATATCATACCTTCTGGCTACTCATTAATGAATGTTGTCCTCTTTTCCTTTATTAGAAATAGGTTGTTCCCATACCGTAGTTTCTCTTAAAGCCTCTCTGGTTTTCTGACCAGGGTGCCTGAGATTAGTGTGATCCAGGAGTCAAGGATCTGTCGTATTATTTTTTTTTTATTTTTTGAGGGGGGAGGGGTCCAGTCGTGGGGCCTGAACTCTGGGCTTGGGTGCTGTCCCTCAGCTCTTCAGCTCAAGGCTAGCGCTCTACCACTTAAGCCACAGAGCCACTTCCGGCTTTTTTCTTTTTGCTTATGTGGTGCTGAGGAATCAAACCCAGGGCCTCAGGCATGCAAGGCAAGCGCTCTACCACTGAGCCACCTTCCCAGCCCGGAACACCATCTCTTTACAAGCTATTTTGCCCAGTTACAGATGCACCAATGGGAATCAAGTTATTTTAGTCA
Source organism: Dipodomys spectabilis (assembly GCF_019054845.1). Lineage (NCBI taxonomy): Eukaryota > Metazoa > Chordata > Mammalia > Rodentia > Heteromyidae > Dipodomys > Dipodomys spectabilis. The sequence goes on along the minus strand of NW_024870910.1, from coordinate 5,806,101 downwards.
TCCTTGTGAAACTAGATAAAACTGATTTGTTGATTTGCCACCTGTTAGGTACTCCTCCTAATACTTCAAAAGATTAAAGAAAACAACATGGCAGGAAAGGGAAACTAGCAACTAAAGAGACCACGTGCTAGTCTGACTGGTAAACCTGATCTTATTAATTCCTTCTATCCAGTCAACGAGCTTTACTGTGGGCTGACTTAAGTTCACCAGAAGTCCTAATCTCCATTACATAAAGAAGTAATTAAATTAAAATAAGGTCATAATCTAATCTGACTTGTGTCCTTTAAAAAAAAAAAAAAAAGGGAGGGCTGGGAAGGTGGCTCAGTGGTAGAGTGCTTGCCTTGCATGCATGAGGCCCTGGGTTCGATTCCTCAGCACCACATAAGCAAAAAGAAAAAAGCAGAAGTGGTGCTGTGGCTCAAGTGGTAGAGCGCTAGCCTTGAGCTGAAGAGCTGAGGGACAGCGCCTAGGCCCAGAGTTCAGGCCCCACGACCGGACCCAAAAAAAAAAAAAGGGAAATACAGACACAAAAAGAGACACTATTGAGAATGAGAGGTGACATTGTCCAAAAAGAAATGTAATCTTTACCTGACATGTAACGGTAACACCTCTGTACACCACCTTTATAATAACAATAAGCTAGGCTCCGGTGGCATGTAATCCTATTGACTCAGGAGGCTGAGCTCAGATAATGATGGTTCAAAGCCAGCCTGGTCAGAAAAGTCCATGAGACTCTTATCTCCAATAAACTACTCAGAAAAAGCAGGAAGTGGAGCTGTGGCTCAAGTGGTAGAGTGCTAACCTTGAGCAAAAGAAGTTCAGGAACAGTACCCAGGCCCAGAGTTCTAGCTCCTGGACTAGCAAAAATTATAGACAGACAGACAGACATAGACTAACAATAAAAAATGTTTGAGACATCAGATGGTAACTCTTCTGTATATCATCTTTATAATAATAATTTTTTAAAGATATCAGAGATGCACAATGGAGAAGAAAAGACCGTGTGAAAGCACAGGGAGATGCAGCCATCTTCCTAAAGCTAAGGAGAGAGAGGCCCCTCAAAGCAGAAAGCAAATCCATGGATATCTCGATCCAGACTTCCAGCCTCCTGCATTCTTAGAGAATGTATCCCTGTTAAAACTTTGGTATTTTGTTATGGTAGGCCTCAAAGATCCATGGTAGTAATCATTGCTGTTATAATTTTATGAAGGAAAAAAACCAAGATTAAGCAGGTTAAGTGCTCATGTTGTATGACTCGTAAGAAAGACCCAAGAGTCAAACTCAGGTCTTTCTGGCTGTAAGCCCGTTTTCTTTTCCCCAGAGAGTTTTATTACATAGAAATAATTCTCAGTTTTGTTCCCAAAGAAAGGGAGGCTCAGAATTAAAAAAGAAAAAAAGAAATGAAAAATCTGTGCTCATTATGTGTGAAGTAGATGGTGTAGAATCCAATCTATTAATAAAAGTGATCTCCATATGGAGCAGAATGAGTTTACGAGTTAGACACTTGGCCCTCATGGCTTTTTTACCTGCATCCATTAAAACCATCTCTTCACTCTTTTAAGCTGCTTTTGTCATTTTTTTTCTTAATTATAAAATTGTGGGTATAAAGTACAGAGCTGTTAAGATAATTAGAAATAATTCTTAATCAGGAGATGGAAAATAAGTATGAGTCTACCTGCAGTGATCCCGGTAGCTACCTGAAGAGCTTTCTGAAAGGATTATGAGATTTTTTTTTAAAGAAAAAAGAAAAAAAGCCAGGTACCAGAGGCTCACACCTGTAATCCTAGCAACCCAGGAGGCTAAGATCTAAGGACCACAGTTCCAAGCCAGCTCAGGCAGGAAGGTCTGTGAGACGCTAATCTCCAATTAACTACCAAAAAGCCAGAAGTAGAGCTGGAACTCTAGTGGTAGAGCATTAGCCATTAGCCATGGACAAAAAAATACTCAGGGACAGTGCCCAGGCCCTGAGTTCAAGCTTCAGGGACACGGACACTCACACACACACACACACACACACACACACACACACACACACACACACGAACAGTAAACAATGAAAAGAGGTGACACTGACCAAGATGCATTGTACTCATAAATTGGCATGCTGAACTGGAACCCCTTGGTACTACTACTTAATTATAATTATTATAATTATATAACTATAATTATTATTATTACTAAGAGTAGTACAAGACATATAAACCAATGAGTAGTTTCAGGGATCTAGTAAGGAGCTTCCTACCGTGTCATTCTTGACATACGTAACACGTAACACTGTGTCTCGGACATGATAAAAACTGCAAAAAGTCTGGCCCTCTCCTGCATAGATCTTCTTTACCTGACCATGCTAACAGAGAAATCTAGAATGTTCTAACATGTCGCTCCCAGGTAAACCCAATCTTGAAGTCTCTCTCTAGGCATTGTCTCATGAGTTCTACCTAGCTAAGGAGGAGATGAAAAAAAAAACTCTCCCCTCCTCAGCGTCTGCTGCCACCAGGTTCCTTTAGTTTTCTAAGTGGGACCATATATAGTCTCTGCCCCCTGGCCCTTATTCCTCCTTGACCCCCACCAGCTTCCTGGAAGCCCAGGTTCAGACACAACCCCAGAGGGGCAGGGTGATACGGACACTCACCACTGGAGGCAGAAACACGCAGAACCCAGAGGTAGTGAAGGAGGTGGTAGCTGTGAGCCAGGCTTTTCCTGGCCAGAATCAACGTCACATCGAGCGCTTCTAAGTCCAGTGCTTTCTGTCCGAACTTTTTATCTAGGGACACAAAAGCACGTCTCTTAATGGGGTTGCACGTCCACTCTGCAGACTGTGTCACGTGTGGAGTGGAGGAAGGGGAGGAGGAGGAGGAGGAGGAGGGGAACTGCAGGCTAAGCGAGGAACATGCTGCAAAACACGGCCCCGCCGCAGAGGCACAGACCCAAAGAGCTCATTCTGGTCTGGCCGCGCACGCCCGCCTATGCGGAGGCCTGTGCTTGTGTGACTCCCCGGCCGTTAGAGCGGCAGGTGGCAGGTGTTTCTGGTCATTCTCCTATGTGAGCGCCAGTCCCACATCTTCCTCTGAGGATACTTGGGGGGGGGGGGGGGGTTGAGATTACTATGCCACATTGAATATAGGTATGGAAATGTCACAACAAAACCCCCTTGTACAACTAGTACGTGTTAATAAAGAAGACATGTAAATACCCCCAGAAGAAAATTTACCAAAAAAAACACTTAAGTATCACAAATACAATGAGTGAGTCTGGGGTGTGGCTCAAAAGGTAGAGTACTTGCTGAGCAAACAATGGACTCTGAGTTCAAACCCCAATGTTGTGAAGGAAGAAAAGAAAGGAGGGAGGGAGGGAGGTTGGAGGGAGGGAGGAAGGAAGGAATTTTTACTTTAAAAAATAAAGATCATTTCAGGTAGAAATGGGTAAATCAAAATATATCCTAGAAGTAGCACTGTGACTCAAAGTGGTAGAGCCTTGAGCAAAAGAGCTCAGGGACAGGGCCTGAGTCCTGAGTTCAAACTCCATGACCAACAACAAACAGCAAAAAAAAAAAATCCTAACCTAGGCTTTTCCAGTTTTATCTCTGGGCCGAAGGGTACCAGCAGAGATTGTAACTAAACTTGCATTTCCATCATCAGAAAATAAATAGCTACCCTCCTCCGCCCATGCATAGCTGAACTCATATCTATTCTGCTCAGGTGAACCCCTGGCAACGTAAATGTCACGATCAAGGCAGTAACCTCTTCATGGTGACCTAATTGTTACAAAAGCAACGTCAAAAATCAGTAACCTGGAAATCACTGCCCGCATCCCTCTCAGCTCTTCCCCCGTGAAACCCTTATGAATCTCGATGATCAGGCCCCTGTCCCCCACATACTAAGCCCACGACAGGCCACACCTCATTTCATCTTCACAGCAATCCTACAACTGACGTCTGTATCTCCATTTTATGAACCGAGGCTCAATGGGGAAGAAACTAAAATCACTTGAAAATAACCTGCCTGAGCTCACTAGGGAGTAGGTGTCAGGCCCGACTTCCAAGAGTAGGCTGTTGATGGATGACGTATCAGATCTCTACCGTCTTTTCCTCGAGCTCCCTTGGCCCACTCCACTTTGCTGACTTTCTCCTGTTCTTCAAGTTTCAGCTCAAATGTCACTTCTCCCTAGCCTGGCATCTTAGAGTAGCATCGGTCTTTCTTGAAGGGATCCACTACAGTCTGCTAGGATCTAGTTCATAAGCTGTCAACTTGTTGGCTTGTCCCAGTTGGAACAGTGTCTCCCTGCAGGCTGGTTCCCTAATTCTGTCTGGGTTTCCTGTGATGTAATGCATCCATTGGGACTTCCTGTTTCTCAGTGGTTACCTGTGGAGGGGTAGAGGGACTGAAGGCAATAACACTGAACGGGTGCCCCAGAGCTTTGCCTCCAGGCTACAAGCTCCACAGCCAATGGATATAGCAAAGGCCCACCTGTCCAGATGGCCTCCATTTCTGACATGACCTCTCTGTGACTCAATGCACAACTTCAGCTTCGCTGGTAGGACCACTTCACATTAGCTGCCTGGTGCTGCCGTGCTCCTCCAGGAAGTTGCCAGACCCCAGGGTGATGTTTCACGGTTCTCCGTGGGGGTAAGTAGAGAGTATGAAGGTCTCCCCTCTCCTCCCCTCGGGAAGGGCTGCTTCTAAGGGTTAAGCAAATGGCGGGCCTCCCCAAATATTTGTATCCACCCAGAACCTAAGAATGTTACCTTACGTAGAAATGGTCTTTGTGGAGTGAGTTAGTTAAATCTGAGGGTACACAAAATAGGATGAGCTCTAAATCTAACTATAGTAGATTCTTTTTTTTGCGGGGGTGAAGGGGAGTAAATGGGTTTATTCATGTTATAGTAGATTCTTGTAATCTACAGCTGTATGGTTCCAAGAAGGCCACCACTGAGAAAGAAAAAAAAACCCACTAATGGCAATGATGTACAGAGTTCTAAAATTACTCTTATTTGCCCAAATCATACACAGTGTTGAGATATCTATCTATCTATCTATCTATCTATATCAACTCTAGATTGGTATAATTATATATATATATATATATATACATATATATATATATATATATATAATTGTCATCCACATTCATACTTCTCGCCCGAAACTAGATCTTACTTCATGATCTTTATTTTGAATACTATTGATCTGTGATTGATTATATTTTCCCCCAAACATCACCTGATTTCCCATCAAAGACAGGTACCTTTCAACAGATCTCCAATGTTTACTTAATTGCTTCAATTAAGCACATTCCATGGCCTTGGAACTTTTACTTTATGTTGGGGAGCACCATTTCCTTCACAAGGGGGGGGTGTATTTTCACCAGATGAAAGGCAGAGAGCTCAGTAGATGAACTATGGTGGTAGATGAACCACCCTCAGCAGATTGACACAGTTTACACACAGCTGGACACGGGATGGGACTGGCTGAGAGCTGGTCCACCCCAACCAAGCCGCCAGCCCAAGGCCTGTGTCTCTGAGGACTGACATACTGGGTTTCAAGGACTTGAGCTGTGATGTCTCTCCTCGTGGACTTTCTTTTATCTGTATCTTTCTTCTGCTTCACCTGGTGGACACCACGCGTCATGAATTACTAAGCAAGGTGGGCTCGCTGCGTTCCTGCCCCTCCAGGAAGAGGAGAGGCGCGCAAAGCACTCCAAGTGAGGCAGAGATGGGCGTGACACACCCACAGGCCAGGGAACGCCAAGGCTGGTGGCCACCAGCTACTACCAGGAGGACAACTGACTCCTGAGAGCCTCGACCAGGGGTCTGTGCGGCCAGTACGTTAACCTGGAGCCTGCGGCCTTCAGAACACACGTGAGAATGCACGCCGTGCCTCTCCGTCTGGGGTAGTTTGCGATGGGAGCGCTAGGAGGCTCATCCCCGCACACCGGCCTTGCGTCTCCATCTTTGTTTCTTTCCACAGGGATGGGCACTGTGGGGGGGGGGGGGAGTGTTCCTCTTCGTTTCCCCCTGTCGCCCACACGCGTTGTGACCCCTGGCCTTGGATTGGGTGACATCTAGGTCAACAATGCATTTCCTCTCCCAGGCTGCCCATCCCACCAACACACCCAGGACATCCCGGCCGGCTGCCCCTCCGCGTCACCGCGACGCCCCTGAGTCATCGTCCGGGTCTGGGGTGTGGTTACCTCGCAAACCAACTTTGGCCAGCAGCCGGAGGAGCGGCAGGAGGACATCGTAGTCGGGGTCTGGGGTCCGCGCTGTGTCCACCAGGACGCGCAGCAGGGCCTCGCTGCCGCCCTTGCTGATCATGTAGTGGATCCTCCGGTCTGTGCCTGCCAGGCAAGCACAGGAGAGATGAGCCTCGAGCGACCGCAGCTGCCGTCCTTCCGGCTGACCTCAGACCCGGTGGCCAGAGACAGGGAGGAAGGTTGCTTCGTTTCACCCCCAGAAACCAAAACTGGGGAGCTCCATAATGGATTGGGCCTAGGTATATTTACCTCCAGCTGCTGTAACAAACTGTGGGATCCATATCCTAAAGAGCCCACAGAACCTTTATTGATGCACGCACATGCATACGTATGCACATGCATACGTGCATGTGTGTATAAAGACATACATGCATTTCTATGTATGCACGTGCATGTAAATAAATACATATGCATGCATTTCTACATATCATGTACATCTAAGTACACATGCATGTATTTATGTGTACATGTGCATATGAATACATTCACATGTGTTTCTGTGTATACATGTGCCCATATATGTAGAAATGCATGGACAGTTTACATGTCACCAAATACTTAATATCCTTCTGCTGTAGAACTGAATCATGACAAACAGGAACTGGAAAGCTAGTTTATTGAGAATAATTTTGCCGACGGGGGAATGATTTCCTAATGCCGGCTGTTCTACTTGAGGAGATCTCCACCTCCACAGACCCGTGTGATCACTGACTGAGTGTGCAGACAACAAACCACAGAAAAGCCACCCCGCTTCCAGCTGCCGCTGCCGCTGCGGTCACTGTGGAGTAGATGTGGAGACGGCAAACCCCCAGCGCCCCCAGCCTAGTCTGTTCCGGGTGGCGTGACCGCTAGGGGAAAACGTTGCCTGGTGATTCTCACACAGGACCCTTGGCCCACCACAGCCGACACCACCCTGGATCCCCACGGGATCAGCTGGGCGTGCAGCTACTCACCGACAGAGAGCAGATCGCCAAGGACCTGGAGGATGGCCAGGACGGACACCTTGTCAGAGGAGGTCTGCAATAGGAACATGGGCGGCCACGTTACGAAGGACCCAAGAGGCAGGAGGTGGGGTCGGGGTGTACAGGGGGGAGGTGGGGTGGCTGGGGGTGTGCAGGGGGGAGGTGGGGTGGCTGGGGGTGTGCAGGGGGGAGGTGGGGTGGTGGAAGATGTACAGGGGGGAGGTAGGGCTATGCTTCCACAGAGAAGGGCTATCCATGCCAGCAGGAGGATGGATGGCCATGAGAAGCTTTCCTTGAACAATAGTCATCAGTGGGTGGGCTCACTCAGATGGAGTTTCAGGAGCTAGGCTTCTCTCTCTCTCTCTCTCTCTCTCTCTCTCTCTCTCTCTCTCTCTCTCTCTCTCTCTCCCTCCCTCTCTCTCTAGTCATTATCATTCCTCTGGTCTGTGCTATAGTAATATCTGCCAGGTTCACAAAATAATAAGTACCGAGGATTGATGCCGACACCAAACATAATTTTGTGGGTCCAGGTGGCCCAAACCCTAGGTTTGTTTTTGCAGACTTGGATTGTTTTCATTTCAGTAGGGTAGGAACAAAAACTCACCAAAAAAATGTTGATGCAAATACTTGCTCAGTAAACAAGGTGATTCTTTTATTCTTTCCTCCTTTTTTAAACTTCTCAAGTAGAGGCCCCCGGGTGGTACCAATTCATGACGGTGCCCTGAAGCACCCTTGTAATGCCTGCTGCCCTATGCCTTGTACAACGCAGGCCCCTGAGCTCAGAAAGCCAGAGGACCTGCAGAATTCCTTCAGATCATCCACAGAGTAGAGCAGGAAGTACAACCGAGACCAGCTTCCTCGGAGCAGAGGCCTAGCCTGATCGGGGAAGCACCGGAAGGCATCTCTTGTGTATTATTTCAGGCACCAATTCTCATCTTACCATCAGTGAGACGTACACTGGCTAGGCAAAGAGGCCATCTTTCTAAATTCCCAAATCCCTGTCACCCCATAGCCACTGTATGTACACCTGCACCAAATGTTAGGGCCTTCGCATCCTTGGTCTACGGAAAGAAAGCTGGACACAGCAATCCATGAAGAGCCCTGAAACTGATCTATACCCTGGGGGAGTTTTTCAGGGCTTCAGGCTTTTGAAAGGGAGCCCAAGGATGCCTCATGTTTGGAAAATAAAACCTTGGGTTTTCATCTCCCACACAGATATTCGTGGATCAATTCCAAACACATTCTATCTTCCTGTGAAGAGGGAGAGAGTTTGTTTTTCTGTTGGTGATGGTGGTGGTGTTACTGGTGGTGTTATTGGTGCTACTTGTTTCTGTTTGGGTTTTTTTTGTCTTTTTATGAACAAAAGGGGGACACAGAAATGGAGGGAGGAAGGGTGAACAAAAGCAGTCAGTCTATACTATGTAAAAAAAATAAAAAATGAACCATGCAACTTGTGGGCAGGGAAGGGAAGGGTAAACTGGGAGAAACCAAAGAGGTAACACTGTCCAAGAATGGTGCTCATTTTCTGACTTATGTATTTGCAACCCCTCTGAACTACTCCTTAATAATAGCCATAAAGTTAATATTTAAAACCCTTTAAAGGCTGGATTCCATCCTTAATTATAAATAAATGAGCAACAGAAAGGGAAAATAAGAGAGGAAATGGGGAGGTAAGGAAGAAAAAAAAGAAGAGAAAAGGAAAATAGAACAATTTAAAAGGCTAGATTCCATCCTTAATTATAAATAAATGAGCAACAGAAAGGGAAAATAAGAGAGGAAATGGAGAGGTAAGGAAGAAAAACAAGAAGAGAAAAGGAAATTAGAACAGTTAATAAAGCAGAAACGGATCAGAGGAGAGTAAAGGATCCAGATTTCAACACCATTCACTCAATTACTTACACATCTGTCCCACAAACATCCACTGGAAATTGCATCCCAGTCACCAAACTAAGCAAAAAGGATTGATCAAACCCCACCAGCAGTCCTGGGGCTTCATGCCAGGTGGCAGTGAACAGATAGCAGTCAAGACCAGGGATGACAAGGCAGGTGGCGGAATGAAATGCCCACGCTGGGAGAGCTCAGGAAAGAGTGTTTAGCCCAGCCAGGTCGTCGGGTGATGAATGAGAGAAACGAAGTCTAAAAAAGAAAGAAAGAAAAAGACATCCCAACAATATGGTGGCCCTTGTGTTCAGCGAGAAGCCAACAGTAACGAGGGGCGGACACAGACCCTGGATGACCAGACTGAATTAAACAGGTGGCAAAGAGAATCGTGAGTTCCTTGCAGGCCAGGACGAGTGCTGGCTGGTGTCTGGCTTCCCACCTCTTGAGCTGTAATAGGCAACTTGTAAACTTTACTGAATTAGATGCTCCAGCTTTGAAACCGCCCGCTTTATGACAACACCCACCCAGAGTCCCTGAGAACGGGGCTGTCTCGCTTGCTTCTGTCATCTCTGCTAGTGAGGAAGTGGAAGAAGGGGCCATACGGTACGGCATTCTGTCACCAGCGGATGTTGCTTTGACTGGCTGGCCAATAACACAGGTGCCGCACACATTAAGTCCTTTCTCTGTTGCTCCCAAAAATAAGAATAAAAAAGGACGAGACAGGGGAGAATGAGTGGAGCCGGGTCTTCCCCTAACCTGCGTCTGGGCCATGGTGAGTCTCTTCTACACCTTCCTGACTTTCTGGGATTGCTTCAAGGGGAGTAGGAACGCCGGCCACGTTTCAGACTTGGTTGGAAGTCTGCTGAGGGGCCATGGAAATGATTTTTCTCTAGGATTAAAATACATATGCACTGGGCTCCGGTGGCTCATGCCTGTCATCCTAGAGATCACGGTTCAAAGCCAACATGGACGGAAAGCCTGTGAGTCTCTTATCGCCAATAAACCACCAGAAAGCCAGAAATAGAACTGTGGCTCACATATATAGAGCATTAGCCTTGAGCATAAAAACTCAGGAACAGAATCCAAGTCCTGAGTTCAAACCTCGTGATTTGCAGACAGACAGACAGACAGACAGACACACACACACACACACACACACACACACACACACACACACACATACACACCCTATTCCCTTCTCTATATATGGACACTGCTGTATGGAAACAGGATCTTGGGCAATGAGTGACACTGTTCAGCCACCAAATCAGCTGGACAGAAGCATCTACTTGTAGACTTCCAGATGAGTAAAATAACAAATACTCTCACTTCTAAAAAGCCACCTCAGGTCACGTAGTTTGTTACTGAAGTAAGCTGTGATTGCTAAAAGAAAGCAAGAAAGAAAGGAAGCAAGGGAGAAAGGAAAGCATAAAAAAAAAAAAAACAGGATTTTATACCTCTGTGTGTCCTCTCTTCCTTCATAGGAAAGAAGCTGACATCACCAACAAGCCACCAGTCCACCCAGACACCCCTGTCATGCCAGAGGTCATGGTGATCTCGCTCTGCCCTGAGCCCGGTCATATCTGCACAATAGCGTCTCATGCAAAGTAAAAATGATGGCTATTGATAGGGAGAAGAAAACTGAAATTCCCCTCTACAATCTTAACTGGCATTAATTTATGCACTGCTATATTTACCAATCAATGTTTTACACTATTTAGAAGAATTAACACAAAGCCGTAATCTCACCCACAGTAATAATAGATGAGCAAATTAAAGAAAGCGGAATGTGATGTGCCTTGACTTGCTTTTTAATGATCTCTTTAAATGAATCATGCCGTTGTCATCGCCTGTTGTTGAAGACATCCCTGGGTTTCCAGGACAGGCAGGCAATTGGAAGAACCAACGCTGTCTTTCACAGACTGGTGGGGACAGGGGGTGACGTGTTCTTGTCCCATCCCGTTCCTCTGGTCCCTTGTTCTGTAAATCTGTTACTTCCTCTTCCTCATTCTGGTGAGACCCTATCATCACTGAGCCCTGGAGCCTGGCTTCTCACTCACGCCCGCCACATGGGACCTCTCCTAGGCCCAGGAGCATGATGGGTACCTTGCCTCCCAAGGTCTGCTGATCCCAAGGCTGTTGCTTGTGTGGCAACTAGCCAGCAGAGTGACCATTTTCACAGTCCAGGGAAGCATCTGCAACTCTGTAGGATCTCATGACCCACAAAGATGCCACGGGCCGCCACATCCCTCACCCAACTGTCAGGACTGAACTCCAAGAACTCAGGAGTGCTCACTCGGGAGGGGGACGGGACTGTCTCGTTTCTCCAGCGTCGTGTTGAACTGTCAAGCGAATGGCGTGGTGACTACCAGTCGCTTGGGATTTGGGTCCTCATGGTGGATCTGAGCCGGGCTTGGGACACACACGCTCCAGACATTTCACCTGGCCGGGGATTTTTCACTTCACCTGTGTTGAAGAATGAGGCGAGAAATTCACCAAGAAACACCGGTCATGGAGAGTCATGACTTCTTGAAAGAACGTCCATGTATCTGTCTTTCCATCCATTCCATCATTTGCACAAACTATTCGATGTCCATTCAGTCATTGCCCATCCAGGATGGAGGGTTTCAACAGGGCCATTGATAAAGAAGTCATCAGTACAGATGAAGTACAAGCCATACAGATTCAAAGCCAAACTGAATCTAGTATATTAGAATGATCGAGGTACATTTGAGAACAGCTTGAAAGTGAAAGGTTTCACCATGGAAATACAGCTATTAGAGAGTATACTACCACCTCCACATAGCTAGGGTTACAGGCACAAGCTGCTGGGCCCAGCTCTGTGTTAAGGTTTGCCTCCCATCATCTTTAAGGAAGTCCACTGACCACATAAATAAAACAGATGCACAGGCAGACACAAGCTGGCCAGATAAGCAGCAGCAAAAAAAAAAAAACAAAGCCTTCAATCAGTCCGAGAGGCTCCCCAGAGGATTGCACTTTGAGGAATGTGTGACAAAATTAGCTCCAAAGTCTCTTTTATCAATTTTTCCACCAATTTTTTAAAGTCTATCATTTTAACATCAATCAGTTTTATGCCCATCTAGCAAGAGTAATTATAATTGTATTGTACCATTACATAGATTCTTATGGGTAACTTATACATAATGAGGTCAAACATGATGACCTTCTGATTTTCAGAGTTTCCATGGACAATTGTCAGTGTTTGATGATGAATTACCATTCTAGCCTTTACTCTTAAGCAATGTATCCAAGCTGGTGCCAGTAGCTCACACCTGTAATCCTAGTAACTGAGGAGCCTGAGATCTGAGGATCACCATTCAAAGCCCAACCTCAGCAAGAAAGTCCATGAGACTCTTTTTTCCAATTAACCACCAGAAAACCAGAAGTGGAGCTGTGGCTCAAAGTGGCAGAGAGCGCCCAGGCCCTGAGTTCAAGCTCCGCAGCTGACAAAAAAAAAAGAGAGAGAGAGAGAGAGAGAGAAATGTCCTCAGAGTCAGCGTCTGAGCCATATATGCTTGGGAGTATAGACACTCCATGAAAAACAGTCTGATGTCCTTAAAAGCACTAGCAGAACCACATTAGAGGTGTACACTAAGAAAATAAGAAGAGGCAGCGTGGGGTGTGGCTCACAGAGCAGAACACCTGCCTAGAAAAAACCAAAGTCCTGTGCTTCCAATGCTACTGCTGCCCAGAAAGATGAAAGAAGGGGAAAAGAAAATGGAAGAGAAAGCACGGTTAAAAAAACACTCCTTGACATTTTTCCAGCAAGGTTTGATATTGTGAATAATTTTAGGTGAGCGGAACGGTTCAGGTTGACGTTGTCCGGTGGAATGATGGCTGCTGAGCTGACTCCATCTTGACTTCTTCCCCATGATCAGACTGGGAGTTCTTGTTCCATCTTTAGAAGTGGCGGGTACTCGTAAGGAATAGTCCGGCCTAAGGAACAGTCACGTGACATGGCCAGTGAGGTCATCACAGGTACAGTGACGTCTGACAGAAAAGCTGCCAAGTCCCAGTCTGTCATCACCAGCAGCCCCGGCCCCCTTTACTAGCACCGTCCGATACGTTAAGTTTGCCAAAACCAAAAAGCTCAGGGCTGGAGGTGTGGCTCAGAGGTAGAGCACTGGCCTAGCCCACCTGAGGACCCAAGTTCAATCCCCAAACTAAACAATGTTTTTTAAAACTAAAACACGGACATTTGTCTACGCTCACTGACTTCCTTAGATTTCACCAGCTTATTCCTCCCTCCGTCTCGGCACCTCATCCCGGGTACCCTGGGAGTTTACTTGCCTTATTCCCATAGTGCCTCTGACCTACAACCTCTTTGTACACTCCGGTCTTTTCCTGACCTTGACAGTTCTGAGGGAAGGGAGGAGATGGGAGGACGGCTCCCAGTCCACGTTTGCCCCACATCTTTCCTCATCGCGGAGTTACTGGTCTTCAGAGGCAAGACCTCCTGCGGCCACATCCCAGGGCTCGGTGAGAACTGCGTGGCCACACACGTACCACCACTGCCTGGTTCACTGTGTGAGTGACACCAGGCGGACACCCGGCTTCTTGTGTAGTTAGTTTTTTCCATTTTTATACTGTTGTGTGGTGGTGGTTTTTTTGGGGGGGAGGTGGAGAAGCAAGTCACTGAGTCTGGCCTCCCCTGAGGGTAGGATGAAGCCGCATCACCTTGAAGGTGGTATCCACGTGATCTTGTAACCTCTGAAGACGGAGGGAGCAGTCCATGCAGAGCACCGGGATTTCATGGGAATTTCCATCCTGCTTTGCATAACCCTATGTCAGGCACTCTTCTTGGAACAGGACTCGGCCCAGCACTCAATCTGTCAGTACCTCCTGCCGCCGTGTCAGGAAACCAACTAGATCGTGTTGCTCAAAGACTCCTGAGCCGTCAGCAGACTGATTCTGGCTGCCGGGTGGTGAAGGGGAAGGGACTTGGAGACAGCTCCCTGCATGGAAAGGGAGCCTGCAGTGCAGGGGCAAATGGGAGCACTAATTAGGTACGGCGGGCTGTCATTGGCATGCTTCCTTCTGCAAAGCAAATTGCTTTTAAAAATTATATATATATATATATATATATATATATATGTATATGCATATATGTTTGTTTGTTTTTAGTTGAAATGTTCTCTAGCTTTTGCTTTCTGTCAAGTTTGGCCTTGAATGAGAAAGTGCCTGTTTACAAAAAAAAAAATGGCTTCATTTCATTGTAGAACTAATTTATTGCTAATGGCAGAATGACTTCATGAGGAGCTTTTTTATTTTTTTTTATTGTGGGAGGAAAACTCATCTGTCAACCTAAAAAGTGTAAAGAAGCCTAAAAGTACGCTCAAAGATGAACCTCACAGAGCTGTCTGCTGGTTTGAGGCAGGGTTGGGGGACACAGCATATCCCTGGCTCTCAACAGAGGAGTTTGTTTTTTGTCTTTTTTGTTTTGTTTTTTTGGTACATGCCGGTCCTAAGGCTTGAACTCAGGTGCCAGACGCTGTCCCTGAGCTTTTTTGCTCAAGGCTAGTGCTCTACCACTTGAGCATTTTTTTTGAATAGTTTATTGGAGGTAAGAGTCTCCCAAACTTTCCTGCCCAGGATGGCTTCAAATCACCATCTTCAGATTTCAGCCTCCTGAGGCTGGGAAGGTAGCTCAGCAGTAGAGTGCCTGCCTCGCAGGCATGAGGCTCTGGGTTCGATTCCTCAGCACCACATAAACAGAAAAGGCTGGAAGTGGCACCATGGCTCAAGTGGTAGAGCACTAGTCTTGAGCTGAAGAGCTGAGGGACAGCGCCCAGGCCCAGAGTTCAAGCCCCACAACCGACCAAAAGTAAAAAAAAAAAAAAACAGATTTTCAGCATCCTGAGTAGCTGGAATTACAGGCCTTGAACAACCAGAGCCCAGCTTACAGAGATACTTTTGAAAACATGGGCTTCTCCAGGAATCTATAAGAATTCTCTAAGTGGATCAGAATCTCAAGCTTTATAAACACATAAATCTCTAAGTGGATCAGAATCTCAAGCTTTATAAACACATAAATCGGCCCCACAATATGTAAACAAAGAACCAATTCTTTGGGAACTTTTTATTTAAAATACATCCAGAGACAGAGAGAATTCCATACTTTTCAGAGTAGCTAACTCCTATGTGAAACTTTTCATTTTAACAAGGACTGTTAGACTGGGCTATTTCTTTGTGCTTTGTACATTTACATATTTGCCTAACCTCTAAAGGAGGAAAATGGTTACACTTAAATAACTCAAGATCAATGTATTTTGCTGCATAAGAAAACCAAAAATGTACCAAGAGTTCTGCTAAGCACTAGGAAAACTCAACCAGGGAGAGATCTGAACTTCCAGCACAATGGAGGTCCACACAAACAGCAAGTACAGGCTCTATAGAAGTGAGGCTGGCTCATGTCCACTGAATCTAGTTGTCCGGCATTTTCCCTACTTGGTAATGTCAAGTCTCAAGGCGCTGGTCTACCATCATTTGTATACATACAGCCATTTTCCAGCATCTGACAAAAGGTTTTCCAGGAAGAAACACCGACCTTTTTTTTTTTTTTTTTTTGGCCACAGCTGAATAGCCAACTCACACTGAGCATCATGGGAACACGTGCCAAGAGTCAGTTAACTTTGCTTTGGGGTCTGAGAGGTGTTCATCTGTCATCGAAACCTAGCCAAAACACTAGGGTGCATGCTGGGGAACGCAAAAGGGAAGAGAGCCTTGGCCGGAGACTTTCCATCTTACGTAGGCAAGGCTGTGCTGAAGGAAATGGCAACCTCAAATAGTGTAGTTCCCGAGAAAGGCAAAAAACATAGTGCGGCGAAATAGAACACCAGAAGCAGGTACTCAAAAGGGAAAGGGGTGGATGAATGAAGAGGAGAACCCAATGGACACCCTCCAAAATTAAGACAAGGGGGTGAGAATGTGGAAAGGGGTGGCGTTGATCAAGACATATTTTTCTCTTGTGAGGACCCCAAATCAAAATTAATACAGGACAAACTATACACTCACCAGGACCCCTGGAAACAAGGGTCTGCCCTTGTATACTGGACTTTTGTCTGCATATGAGAAACCTGCACGTGTGCACGCATGCACACACACTCGGGCCTCTTTGCCTGCCCCACTGGTTCTAGCTGATGGCAAGTCATTTCTCAGGACGGCTGAAGCTGGTGTCAGTCTCACTGAGCGTCAGGGCCCAGCATAGCACTTGAGATCGTTATTAAGTCAGGCACTATTGGAGGCAGGTTACATTACAGGGCAGCCAGCAAGCTCTCCGTTAGCTAGGAGACAAGTACAGTGAGGTGTATAGAAAGGCAAAGACAAACACTGCATGCAAACTGGGCGCTGCTGGTGCACGCCTGGAATCTAGCTACCTCGGGAGGCTGAGATCGAAGGATCATGGTTCGAAACCAGCCTGAGCAGGAATAGCCCATGAGACTCTTATCTCCAAATGAGCCACCAAAAAGCCAGAAGTGGAGCTGTGGCTCAAGTGGTGGAGTGCTTGCCTTAAGCAAATAAGTAAAAAGGAAAGTGCTCAGACCCTGAGTTCAAGCACCCCCCCACACACAAAAGAAAACTGTGCACGTATCCCACCAGGACCTGAGAGCTGGTTACAGCCGACTTAGGAGGTACAGACACAGACTAGGGCCTGTACCTCCATAATAAATAAATTCCTCTTCCTATGTAAACTAGAGATCAGGTAAACTAGTCCTACCTAACCCAACATGTGGTTGGAAGTGGGCGTGTGGGAATTCGGAAAGGGCGTTGGTTAGTTACAAAAACTGAGCTCCAATCTAGACAAAGGCCATGTGCCAGCTAGAGGAAGCATCTCGCGCTATGGGGCTGGGTAGGTTTGTATCTGGGTTTGGCCACTAAGTAGCTAGATACCCCTTTGTGTGCCTTCTAAGATGTTTTTAGAACTTACACAACACTCCTTTGGCCATCTGATTGTGGGAACTAGACACCATAGATACAGAGCTGCCAGGACCTGGCCTAGCAAACAGTAGATGCTAAATAAATAGAAATTGCTATGGGCATGCCTACACCAGAGGCCCTCTTGACCCAGACACCCTGATGCATGACACAGAGTTTAACACGAGAAATCAACATGTTCACAGTTAGTTATTACAAATTTGCATTCTATCCCAACCCCCACATCCGAAGGATTTAGCTTTAATCTGGCCTCTGGACCTCCCATAACCCCACCGGGAACAGGACGCACAGAGGAAAGTGACTCATCCCTAACTCCTCCTCTGCCTTTGCACCCCAATCTGCATGAAAGCATTCTCACTCACGTTGGGTAGAAGGAATGGAGGCACCTGGTTCTAGACGTCGATGAGTGTATTTCTAAACTCTGCACCTGTCTCTCCAAGGAGGAACTTAAACACTTGCTCCGGGAGCAACTGAATAAAAGGATATTTAAGATGCAACTTCTAGCTGCCTTTGTTTTTGAAGTGTAATTACACTGTTGTCATTGGCGCTGATTTGCAAAGGGCCCACAGCATGTGGTGCAGCCACAGAGTTTCCAAAAAGACGGTTCTCTGTGAGCCCGCGTGCGCGCGCACACACACACACACACACACACACACACACACACACACACACACACACGGGAACAATGCCTTGAGTATTGTTTTCATTCGTTGAATCCGATCTGCTGACTCAAAGTCTACTTTTTCTTCCCATGCTTCTGCCAGCCTTGGCCCCACGAAGAAGCCAAGGAGGAGCAACATAAACTAGGACCCCTAGGACCCTCCCCGCCCCTCACACACTAGAGAGCTGTTCTCAGCAGGCTCCTTATGTAACTGAAGCCCAGCGCGAGTGGCTCACGCCTGTCATCCTACCTACTCGGGAGGCTGAGATTTAAGGATCCCGGTTCAAAGCCAGCCTGGGCAGGAAAATCCGCAACACTCCTATTTCCAATAAACTACTCAGAAAAGTGGTGCGTGCCATCGCTCAAATGGTAGGGTGCTACCCCTGAGTACAAGGAGGCTCAGGGACAGTGCCCTGGCCCTGAATTCAAGCCCCAGGACCGGGAATGAATTAATCAACTAATCGATTCTTTGATTAATTAATAATATGCAATTGAGATCACTCAGGAAAAGATAAGAGAATTCCTGGGGACTTCTGAAAAGGAGGAGAGGGAGGGAAGGGGAGGGGAAAGGAGGGTTGCAACCTAACTCAAATCCAGTCTGGAGCTTCCTAGGGCTGACAGGAGAGTCAGAACCTGAGGATCCTGGTGGAGATATGGGGGAGAAGCAGTGGTCGGGCCCCAGGGTGCAGGATGTTGGAGGTGATGTATAAATAATTCTCAGAAGTATAAATAATTCTCAGCCTATTAATTACTACCTCAGGCCCTTTGCAGAAACACAACAGCATCACTCAAAAGTCCTCTGCAAAACACAGCAACCACAAGGGAGGCTTCTGACATTTCCTCTGAGCAACAGAGCACCAAAGAATTCATGTTTTTTTGGTTTTTGTTTGTTTTTGAAAGAGGAAAGATGGAAAGAAAGAGCCAATAAAGGGAAGGTGTATCAGGGAACAAGTCACACATCTGGGCTCTGTCTATACTCTAGCACAACCTAGTGGCACTCTGTTTAATGAGCCGAAGGTCAGGGCTGGTTCTGGGTTGGCGTCGCTGTTAAAACTCCATCTTCACTGTTCCAACCTGCCTCTGTGTCTACGTGCCTTCCTGGACTTCCCAGCAAGATGGATGTCACCGTGCTACCTAGAGAATGGCTTCGATGTCCTTCAAGAACGGAAGACTTTTCAGCATATCATGTGCAGTAGCTTTCTGTTTTCTTTCAGCTATGACACCAATTCAAGTCTTCCTTATTTACTGTGGCACCAAGGATTTACCCATCATGCATTGCTGAGAATCTCCAGAGCAGCCACAATTTTGTATTATTTATTATTATATCATTATTATATTATTGTTTTATTTATTATTATTATTAAAGAACAACATGGACCTCAAAAAAAGACATCTCAAAAAAGGCTTCAGTTCATCATAAGCTTGAATCATTCTGAGGGTAGCTTCTATCAGAGCTAGATACCCAGTGAATTCACTATGACAGGACTCACTCAAGGGCCTCAGTAGTAGTATGTGCAGATGTCAGAACGCAACGACGTGGTAAGTACTTCCATGATTCTGAACCGACTGGACATAGGGTAAGCCGTTAGCTGCTGTACTCTGCTAGCGCACAAGCATACTACTGACTACAACATGAATACGTGGTGTCCTTACTAAAGTACTAATGTACCTTCAATGACATTGCCAGTGGCTCACACCTGTCATCTAGCTATTCAGGAGGCTGAGATCTGAGGACCATGGTTCAAAGCCAGCCCAGGCAGGAAAGTCTGTGAGACTCTTAGCTCCAATGAACTACCAGAAAACAGGTAGTGGCGCTGTGGCTCAAAGCGGTAGAGCACTAACTTTGGGTGTAAAAGCTCAGGGATAGTGCCCACCCAGGCCAAGTCCCGCCACAGACAGAAAAAGAGATTCAGATTCATCAAACTGACTATGGAGATTAATGAGTTGCATGAGTTGTAGTAGAGTCCACGTCTGGACCTGACAGACCTAAGTTCTCATTTCTCCACAAGTGTAGAAACCCAGGAGTCACACAGGATCAACCACACGAAGTGTTTGTGTCAGGCAGATCTACACAGCAAATTAGAACCGAAAACTGTGGACCCCTTCCCCACAGGAAGAGTAGAAAATGGCACTGCTGCCTTTTTCTTCTGGACCCCTGCTCATCGGATCACATCCTAGCGAGTTCAAAGCCAAAAGACAGAAAACCACCATCAACTAGCCAGTTACTGATTACGGACATCACATTATCTTAATATTTCAAACAGGGAAACAAATGGTATGAGAGGTGATATATAAAGAGTTCCTTAATTGGATTGTTCAACAAGACCACAAGCCATTATTGGATTGCCATTCCAGACAAGTTTTCTTCTTTTGTAAATAATTACAATGTGTTGAGGCTAGGCTATTAACAACAAGAGTCCTTGAGCTGTCAATAGTAACCTGCTCGTTTTAGTTCAAATGCAGGTAATGACTTAGGTGTAGAGCACTCTAAATTTGTTTCCTAGCTTGGCAATAATTCCCAAAGGTTTTCCAAGAACCCATGTAATGTTTACAGCACCTTATCGACAATACTACTGGATTTTTCTTGTGAGGCATGGAGAATATGAGAGATTCTAGGTCATTTTTCTAAGACTAGCCAGCGCGTTTGGAGAAGGGCTCAGAAACTCTGAATTAGTTATATGGTAACGTCTGTTCCCACCACACTTAGGGATCCTTTCTTATGGACAAACTACATTGAAAGGTGAAGAAAGACAAGACATTAAAAGGTGAGAAAGCAGCCAGGTGCCAGTGGCTCATGCCTGTAATCCTAGCTGCTCTGGAGGTGAGATCCTGGTTCAAGGCCAGCCTGGCCAGGAAAGTCCATGACACTCTGGTCTCAATAAAACACCAAAAAAAGCCAGAAGTGGAGATATGGCTCAAATGGTAGAGCACTAGCCCTGAGCGCGCGCGCGCGCGCACACGCGCGGACACACACACACACACACACACACACACACACACACACACACACACACACACACACACACACACACACACACACACACACACACACACACACACACACACACACACACACACACAGCATCCAGGCCCTGAGTTCAAGAAATGTTCTGAGGCCAGAACTGGAGCTTGATGCAAAAACTAAAATCTGTCCTGCCCTGATGCTGCTGACACAGCACTTGCTGACAGGAGTATTATTTCTTCTGCTTTCCCCTGCTTTGAAGGAACCAGGGTTTGAACTCAAGGCAGGGGTTGAACTCACAGAGTCATGGCTGCTGGGCAAAGTGCTTTCATTTTTCATTTTCATTCATTTTCAGGGGTCTTGAGGCTCGCCTCAACTGTAATCCTCCTATTGATGACTCCTACGTAGCTGGAATACTAGACATACCCTCAGCTTTGCAAACAGTACATCTTCCCCCAAGCTCCCAAGTAACTGGGATTACAGCCTGAAGTAATCATGCCTAGCCCTATTTCTTCCCAAAAGGAGAAAAAGTTTTGAAGTATAGGAACAAGATTTGTTTTTTTTTTAAAAAAAAAAATCTGATTTGGGGATTTATTTGTTTGTTTGATCATGGGACTTGAACTCAGAGTCTGAGTGCTGTCCCTAAGCTGTTTTGGTCAAGGCTAGTGCTCCTACCACTATGAGCCACAGCTCCACTTCTGGTTTTCTGTTGGTTCATTGGAGGTAAGAAGCTCTTGGCCTTTCCTGCGGGGACTGGCTTTGAACCGCGATCCTCAGATCTCAGCCTCACAAGTAGCTAGGATGACAGGCATGAGCCCTGGCACCCGACTGATTTGGGTATCTCTAGGAGAGAATTTCCTAAAGCAAAAGGTTTCCTTGCTGGAAGGAAATAAATAGGCAATTTACAAAAGCAGAAATGCAAATGGCTAATAGGCTTATAAAAAAAAGTTCACTCACATTGGCAATCAAAGAAATATAAATTAAATGAATTACCATCCTCCCCCTCTCAAATGGGCAAGGATTTAAAACTGTAACCAAAAAGAAGAAGAAGAAGAAAACAACCCTAGCAAGGGTGAGAAGAAATGTATATTCTTCAATGAAGCTAAAGACAGGGTAAATTGCTCCAACTTGGTTGTTTTTTTTTTTGATGGGCAATTTAGAAATACTTAATCAGAAGCCTTTTAAACATACAGACCCTTTGACCCTTATTCCACAGCAATTGTTCCAAAACAATGGAGACAAACATCTATTTGCAAAGATCTTCCTCACTTCATCACAGTTGCTAATTGCGAGAAATTGAAAACACTCTAAATGTCTCACATTAAATAAATTGCTAGGATACATTGGGACAATATTCAATCATTGTCAGTGATGCTGTCAAGGGCTATTTTTTATTAATGTGAATAGAGATTTGTGTTACTAAATGAACAAAAGACAGTTATAACAGGTCCGGGCTATTGTCTGTTTGTTTATATAGATGCAGAGATAGGAATGAATGTGAAGTGTACAATCCTGATGGGAATTAATGGGCATATATTGTTTGTTAGCCTTTTCTTTCAGTTTGCCGGCCATTCTATATGGACTGTGAGTGTCTGTATTTTTGCTCTTCTATGAGATGATATCCCAAGAAACTTCTACTGGGTCTCAGAAGTGTAATTCAAATAGCATTTCTGAGCAAAAAGCTCAGAAAAAGTGCCTAGGCCCTGAGTCTAAGCCACAAGACCAGCACCGAAATAAAAAGAGACAGAAAGAGAGAGGAGAAAGAGGAGAGAAGAGAGAAGAGGGGAGGAGAGGAGAGGAGGGGAGGGGAGGAAAGGGGAGGGGAGAGGAGGATTTGCAGTAAGGTTTTTATATAATTAGGTCGCTGCTACCCATCAGTGTAGCACTGGCCTCCAGAAGGCCCTGACACCAGTGGACATTTTGTCCACAGCGTCCAGTACCACATTCAAGGGAAAGAGAAGAAACAAGACACGGTGGAAGAAGGCAGAGGCCGGTCTAGATGATGTTCTTTCAGGGTTCTTTTAACTTGACAGAGAGGTGTTCCCAAATTTGATCGTAATCCTGAATGTTTATCTCACAAATCAAGATGGGAAGCTGAAGGAAATTTTTCTGTAATTATCAATAGTTAAAAACAAAAAGCTTCATGCTGGAGAAGAGGTTGAATTAATCCACATACTCTCTATAAAATGTCATTATTAAATGTCACATGAATAGGGCAATCAAAGAATACTCAGCCAAAAAAGATACGATAGAAAGCATTATAAATAAATGCCAGGAAGTCAATTTTAAAATATGTTCTTTTTCTTATTGTGTGTGTGTGTGTGTGTGTGTGTGTGCGCATGTGTGCGCACATGTGAAGCTGTGGTGGTATTTGTAGGCTTTTAAGAAACCATTACTTTCTAAAGGCTGCTTGTTCTCAATAAATATTCCCATTTATGCTTAATTTTGTATTTGTTGTTTTGTATTCTTTCCCTTGAAAAGGGATCTACAATTGAGTCAACTTCAAGCTCTCTAAAACTCGCTTTCCCTAATTATGCTTTGGATAATACTTTCTTCTGATGGCAGCATTTACTCAGCACCTATTACACACACCTGGGTGGCCCTGTTGAGCAATGACCCTTACGGATCCCAGTCACCTCTCTCTACTTCCCCATAGCCACATCGTACCAAAAGGGAAACTGAGGAACCTAGGTGCAGCTATGTATTTATTTGTGCTGAACCTCAGGGCTCCCGGTGGCCCAAGTATTGGGGACATCGGGGCTCTGAGTACTTGTGGAGTATGCCTCAATCTCCTGTGTTCACCATGGCTGGACTCAAATAATGAGGCTCACTGACAGGTTGCAGCACTGAAACTGCATCTCTGACAGCGACAGCGACGTGGAGCTTTCAGATACGGTGAAGAGAAATTGTCTAGCCCTTCAGTGGAAGACATTCCAAGCCATCTCTCCTTTCCTGGTAAGATGATGCAATGAAAATTAGTAAGTTCAATCCCAGTGTTGGATGTTCTGTGGGTAAGTTTAAGCCTCGGCTCCCGCCCAGTTGCCCCTCCCTGCTTTTTGTGAAAGGAAGTTCTCCCAGGTGTCTGCTCCTGATCTCAGTGTCTGGAGGCGGGGACCGTCCTACTGCCCACGGACATCACGGCACCATGCCAGCGTCTGTTGGTTAGGTCCTTTGGTTCTCAATTCCGCTTCACAAGCTCTGGTCCTCCCTGGAGAAGTATGTTACAAAACAGCGAGATGCTACTGTGCAGGACACTGTCACTGAGGACTTGCGGATTCTTAAGGCTGGGGAAACCTGATCTAGAGACTCTCAGTTCCCAGGCCCTGGAGAAGACCTGAGGGCCAGCCGTCTCTTTGTCCCCTCTCTGCCCCTACCAATAAAGGAGGAAAGAATGCTGAAGAGTAAGGCCATCCCCACGGGACGCCAATGACTCTCGCCTCTCATCCTGGCTACTCAGGAGGCTGAGATCTGAGGATCCAGGTTCCACGCCAGCTGGGACAGGAAAGCCTGTGAGACTCTTTATCTCCAATTAAACACCAAAAAAGCCACAAGTGGAGGTGTAGCCTCCATGGTAGAGAATTAGCCTGGAGTACGAAAAGCTCAGGGACAGTGCCCAGGCCCCAGGACCAACACAACAACAACAACCACCAAGACAATTTCCTATTGCAGGAGAAGAGCAAGGAGAGGTTCTGTACAATGTAGGACGTCTAGTAGACTTAGGATTAGCGAAGCCATGGCTTGTTCCCATGTGGTAGAATGAGGAGTAGAATTTACCTCTCTCTAGAACTACAGCAATGTCCGGCTACTATTAGCCGGAGTGAAGCTCGACTCTCAGCAGCCATGTTGCAGAAAATAAAAAGAATGGGTAGGAAATCACGGAGGGAAAGAGTGGTTTGTAGAGTTCTCTCCCCCAGGCTACCCCAGGGGAAACACAGGGCCCCGCCTCCGTCTCCATTCTTGGCACGCCTGCATCTCAAGATAGGCACCTCAACTCAACAAATGATTCTGGCACTAAATGCTTCCCACCGTGTGTTTTGTTTTTAATCAGCCCTAATTGGTTCCTTCTCCCCCCTGGTGAGTTATAAAACTGTCTGCCTTCGGCCATGTGACACTCACCTTGCTCAACAATTCCGCGAGCCTTGGCAAAGGAGACATCAAAGTTAATCACATTGATCACTGTCAGCCGGCTCTCGGGGCACGGGCGCAGGATAGAGGAGGCCCTTCAGGAGAGGAAGTGTTTATCCCAAGAGCCACCAGTCAGACCCTTCCACCGGCAGCTCCCAAGAACTAGGCAAGTGTGGAGAAAGTATGATTTTTTTTGGAGGGGTCCAGTCGTGGGGCCTGAACTCTGGGTCTGGGCGCTGTCCCTCAGCTCTTCAGCTCAAGGCTAGCGCTCTACCACTGGAGCCACAGCACCACTTCCGGCTTTTTTCTTTCTGCTTATGTGGTGCTGAAGAATTGAACCCAGGGCCTCATGCATGTAAGGCAAGCGCTCTACCACTGAGCCACCTTCCCAGCCCTGAGAAAGTATGATTTAAGCACGATTGCGGTCCTCTTTCTGTGACGCCACAATGAAACACCCGAGGCGGTGTACATTATACTGGAGAGAGGTTCCCTTAGTTCTGAAGTCCTAGATCATGGTACCACCAGCACTGGTTTGTGCTGAGCACCTACTGGTGTCTATAGCAGTATATGCTCCCACATTGGCAGAAGTGAGAAGATTCCAGAAGTAAGGCCAGCTGGATAGGGAACTCATTGCAGGGCCTGAGGTCTTCCAGAAAAATGATGGGGCGGGGGGAGTGGGGAATTGTGGAGGAGAACTTTCTAGACCCCACTGACTAATACCTCCCAGGGTTCACAGGCTAACCTCTACCTGAAGAGCTGGAGGTCTCACATCTAGACGGCTAGACAATGGGAGAACATGCTCCTTCAGACCAGCCCGTCCAGGGGAGAGCAGGAGGAAAGGCTAGCCTGTTTTCCCCAGGACCAGCATCCATCTGCTAGGCAAGGCGTGTTCCGACAGGAGTACCAGGAGAATGGAAGCAGCAGGAAATCCATGCCCATCTCCAGGGCTGCATTTCTGATGGAGGATCCCATCCAATAAATTCAGTTCTTCAAGCTCCCTGCTATAAATACTCAATCTAATAGATGGCTAACCTGAGAAAATGCATAACTCCTATCTCCCCCCCCCCCCCCAAGGCTCTTCTCACAACAGGAGAGAATTGTGGAAGGATATAATGTTACCCTAAAGACTAGCTAATCCAATATTTTCTTGAAAGGTCAGAAACTTTGTACAGAAAGTACATGACCTAGATTTAGATGCCACAGGAGATAGGTTATTAAATAGCACTGAATCACATACTGTGGGGGGGAGGGGGAAGGAATGTTTATTCTTGGCAAAGTGTTTGTTTTTTTCTTTAGGGAAATATCCACTCAAGCCTCAATTATTCAAAGGTGTTCAATACTTCTCCGGTATTCGCTAATCTCTCCTTATAAAATAAAGAATAAGGCCTGAAGCTCATAAACTCCACCAACTAGTGGTCTAACTGGATTTTAGTAACATTCTATTCCTTGCATCACTTTAATTATCGTGGCCACTTCAGATCGATGCTAGCGCCACTGCTACACTTATTCCTATCGATAAATTCTCACCTTAAATAAAGTTACAACAGAACATGAAAATAAATGGTAGTCTAATTGGTATAGAGGAGAAAAAATAATCCATGGGAGTGGCCTGCAAATAAACATTTAGGAAAAACCGATTTCATTCCCCACCCTTCATTTTACAGATGATCAAGAAGGTTCTCAGGGTCTGCCCAAATTCACACGATGGGTGAGCAGCAAAGCCTGATTTTCACCAGCAAATGCGTGCAAGCTGGCCCTCCAGGTAGCTCCAGAACCTTCTCCTTGGAACTTATCCATTTGTTCCTCTAGACAGACAGAGCATCAGTGACTGACAGCTCTCAGCATCCCTTTCCTGTCTGGTGAAGGAGGGCATCAAGTGTGAGAGGCAACTGTTCGTTTCAAAGAAGCATTTACATTAAAGGGAAACTTGCAAAGTTCCACGGGGTGGTACAGGCACGCACCTTCTAATAAAAGAGATTTTACGGCTACGATTTTTGTCACCATTGCAAATGACAGGCTGTGTGGCAAAGGGGCTGACACTTAAACATCATTATCTTTAAACAGCATTGTGCCTGTTCACCTGAGAACACAAGGAAAAGGTCTTGTGGCCAAAAGTATTCCACAAGAGAAATGTTAAAGTCCACTATTAAAATGTCATCTACGGGATAACAAGCCGGAGGCTCAGGTGGGTAATTCTAGCTAACTCAGGAAGCTGAGATTCAGCAGATCACAATCCAAAGCCAGCTTGGATTTGGATTTGGATTCAGTCTCCAATTAAACCAGTAAAATGTTGGATTGGAAGTGTGGGTTAAGTGGAAGAGCACCAGCCAAACAAACTGAGCAAGCACAGGGCCTGAATTCAAACACAAGAACCATCAATCAATCAATAAATAACATTAAAAACTTAAAATAAATAGCATAATTGACGTCCAGTGAGATACTGAACAGAAATAAACTATTTCAATTATATATGCACATAGACTAGTTATAATTATATAAAGATTATAATTATATAAAAAATATATAAGAACAAAAGTAATTATCACAAAAGACTGAACTGGGACTATATGTGCTGGCTTGTATTAGTAGGTGAGAAATGATCATTGAATAAACTATATGTTTAAATTAAATTAATAGTGTGTGTAAATTAAATTATATGGTTACAGTTGTAAGTGTATATTGCTATATGCAGTTTTATTTATATGTGCATGTATGTATACATTTATATGTCTGTGTATGCACAAACGCAAAACAGTATTTGGCAAATTATTATGAAGCTGTTTCAGGGAGTAGGATTTGGTGGATGGAGGATTTTTGCTTCGTGAAAATTTCAATCTACATATTAATGTTGCTAATAATGAGCTTGTGGTACTTTTATCAGGAAAACGTGTTTGGAGGGAGAAAGGACAGGAAAAAGAAACACTGGTGCTCGGGTCTGATGCACAGAATGTGGTGAAACCTAGACTCCCAGTGTTCCAGGGTTCGAATCCTGATACTGCTCCCGCCCCGCTGCAAGACCCCCTACACCACATGGCTGGCTTTTACACTCACCTGTAAACTGGCGTGACCAGCTGTGCCAGCCTCCCAGCACCACGGTCAGGACGGTACGAGAGACACTGGGAAAACCCTTAGAAAATCTCTTGAGCACATAGTAAGTGCTCAGGGCAAAAAAAAAATTCTCCCTGAATTTTATTATCCATTTCCCTTCAAATATTATCATCTTAGCCTCTCCTTCCCTCTAAAAACTTAGCTGTCATTTGGAGCCTTTTTTCCCCCTTCAGGACATATAATATATATCTTATGATTTAATAATGAATGTCAAGGAGAAAATGAAATTTGTGTGTCGCCTCTGCCTAACTATTAACGAGAAGTGAGAGAGAAAAAGTAGGAGCTGTTTGGCTGAATTCAGTCTTTAGTACTTAACTGTATTTTCTTTTTCTTTTCTTTTTCGGTACTGAGGATCGAACCCAGGATGTTGCACTTGCTAGACAAGTGCTTTGCCACTGAGCTACATCCCAGCCCTGAATTCAGTCTTTAAAGGGCTAGGTAAGCAGGGGTGTCTGGAATGAGGACATGGGGTGCATGGCAGTTGGGGAGAATCTCGTGTTTCGGGGAGCTTGGGGGGGAGGAAGGGGGAGGGAGAATTCATGACAGACCGTTTATTGACAAAGCTGCTTTTTCTCCAAGTCCCCTGGTGAAAGTTTCGTCAGATACCCAGACTGGGAAACCCGACCCCTCCTTTAATCTGAGACCCGAAGCTGAAGCCGTCTCCTATCTCCTGAAGGCTGGTGGGAATCTGGGCTCATCCCGCCTCTAGGAAGCATCTTTCTCTCAGCCTTCACACTTGTTGCGTGGTGGGGTTGTGCTATTCCTCTTCTCCAAGTGAGGTTCCCTCATTCAAATCCCACCGGGGTGACACAGTTGCCTAGTGACCTTGGGAAACTCACTAACCTCCCCAAGCTCCCACTGGAGAGCATTTTTGGTTTCTTTTTGTTGGTCGTGGGGCTTGAACTCAGGACCTGGATGCTGTCTCTGAGGGTTCGTGGTTTGTTTGTTTGTTTGTTGTTTTCACTTGAGGCTTGGTGCTTTTACCATCTGAGCCACCCCCACATCTCCAGTTTTCTGGTGTGGAATGGGAGGTAAGGATCTCATGGGCTGATCTGCCCAGGCTGGCTTGGAACTGTAATTCTGCAGATCTCAGCCTCCTGAGAAGCTACAGGCATGAGCCACCGATGCCCAAGCAGGGCAATCATTCTTGAAATCTGTCATTATCTCCTCAAAGTGAGCCTGGGGTACCCTGCCACCTTTCACGACTAGGTGTAAACTCAAAGGACACACGTGGATGATGTCACAACGTCATGACTAGTAATACTGTCAAGCTGGAAACCACCCCAGGGATCTCCTACTGTGGAAGGGATAAAAAAAAAAAGAAAAAGGAAAAACATCATGGCATCATGGCTCAATGGTACATTAGTCAACAATGAGAATAAACGTTTTCAACCACATGGAAAACGTTGGAGAGCTCGGAACACAGTAGGGCACGGCTGTAGGAGTCTAGTCACATAAGTGAACACTTCCAAGTGCTGGAAATCGGTGTGGTGGTTGTGTTGGGGAGATGTGAGCAGCAATGGGCTAATAAGGGGATGGGAGCTGGTTCTCCTGGGGTGCGGAGAGATCACAGTTGTTTCTTCTGAGTGCTGGGTGTATAATGAAAGAGGGGGGGAAGGAAGAAAGGAGGGCAGGAAGGAGAGAAAATGATCCACAGTGGTGACGTTCTCCTCCTTTCTCTCCTGGCCTCTCTCTGCTCTTGATCCCTCTCTCTTCCTTCCACCATGCCTCCCGTAGATCCAGGACTGGTTTGCAGGCCTATGGCTTCAAGTGAGCAGGCAGAATCTGCTCAGTGAAAAATGATGGCATCAGGCTCTCTGCTTCCCTCACTTCAGATCTGGCAAAGGATACAGGAGGTCCTACCCAAGAGGATGCATTTCAGCCCACCCATGTCTGCAGCACGAAGAGGCGGCCTGCCTGGGGTGCTTCACCAATGCCCATCCAAGAACGCAGAGACGGGATGGAGCGCGCTCACTGCCTGGTTATCACGCTTCCCGCAGCTAGGGCTCCAACTGACACTGTGCCTGGCTCTCCCGAGATCTGTTCCAGTGGGGTAGGGTGTGGCGTGAAGGTGGTCAGGTGATGAGTTCAGCTGTGGGCAAGGCTGTATTCTCAGCATCTTACCGGCAATGAGAAATGGCTGCTTACCTCTCCAAGCCAGGTGTGTGTGTGCGTGCGTGCGTGCGTGCGTGCCTGCGTGTGTGTGTGTGTGAGTGTGTGTGTGTGTTGTGTTGATCATGGGGTCTGAACTCAGAGCTTCTGTGTATGGTGTGTGTGTGTGTGTGTGTGTGTGTGTGTGTGTGTGTGTGTGTGTGTGTGTGTGTGTGTGTGTTGATCATGGGGTCTGAACTCAGAGCCTGCGTGCTATCCTTGAGCTTTTTTTGTTGTGCTCAAGGCTAGTGCTCTACCACTTGAGCCACAGCTCCACTTCTGGCTCTTTGGTGGTTAACTGGAACTAAGAGTCACATAGGATTTTCCTGGGCTGGGCTGGCTTTGGACTAGGAATCAGATCTTAGTTTCTTGAGTAACTAGGATTACATGTGTGAGCCACTGGTGCCTGGTGACCATGTTTAATGATCTAGAAGGGAAATTGCCCTCTTTATTTGCTCAAACCCTTCTGTTCCTGCCCTAGGGGAAAATTCCATTTAGACTCCACTGGCTCTATCAGTACAAAAGAGATTCACACGCCCTCTGAAGAATGTTCTAGAAGGAAAATTATCTAGCACATGCTTTCAAGGCAAAACCCCTAGGGGCTACAAATGACCATCTATCAGTCCTCATTTTCCACTCATCCCTTCCCTGAGGCCCAGCAGTTGGAATTACCTGTCGTCTTAAAAAAATAATAATAATAATAACCTTCACAGGATGGGGTCCAAGGGAAAATAAAAACGACACCCGTTGCCCCATTCCAGGATTCCTATTATTTAAGGTCAGCGCTGACTGGAGACCGGAAACCTCACATCCTGAAGCCTGCCTATTAATCCGTAATGGATCATGTTCTTGGAACCGGAGTTGGGAAAGAGTGGTGGGCCCTGCACGTTCTGGCAGAGCTGCAGACCCTGGGACTCGGCTGGAGCCATTAAAACAGCGCAACAATCATAATCATAATGGCACGCCCATATCACGGCCCCGAGCGTGCCAGAGCTGACCTAATAATTATACATTCTTCGTGTTTCAGTGAGGGGCTTAATTGGCGTTTGGTGGGATGCCGGCTGGCTGCCGGAGGGCACGCCGCGTCAGAACTGGCCCTCGGCCTGCATCCTGCTACCCTGGCACTCCCCCATCTCCCCCATTAGCGCAAACCGCAGGGAGAGAGGAACAGGGACAGGAGGAGGAGACGCCTTCCTTTGTACGCAGTGCACTGGAGTCCGCCCAGGAGACAGCTGAGCAGGCCGATGGAAAGCACAGGCCAGGGTTCCCAGCCTCTCCACGGCAACCTGGCTAAGGGAAAAGCATTTGGGTAGCCATTGAAGTTTACAGATGCGTTCAGATCCCATCTCTTCATCCTCACAAGACACGGGCTTTAGGATCCCACCTTCGGCAGGAAGGCGGAGGTCTCGGGCCTAAGGGTAAGCAGCAGGAGAGTGCCAGAAGCCGGGCTGCATCCAGGCCTTCCTGCCTCCTGCATCTGGAGTGGAGCTCTCCCCGCTTTCACCCAGGCTTCCCCGAGTCTTTCTGGTTTTCCATCCTAAATCCAACCTGGCAAAGCCAAGAGATCTAGAAAATTGATTCTACACTCTCTGGACAGAGATAAGGCAGTGTTTAAGCAGGGGAAAAAAAAATCCACTTTGCCCCTTTCCTGTTTGCACAAGAAGTTAACTGATATTTCTTGATGACCCCCACTAGAGGCAGAAACGGTGCCATCCTGGAGGAGGGGGACTTCTAAGGCCCCCATCTCGGGGGGACCCTGGGACCCTGAGCCTGCGCTCTCGGCCCTCTGATTCCTTTATTCCTCCCCTTAGGCGATGCTCTGAGGCACTCTTTAATTGGGGGGTGCGGGGGGAGGCGGGGAGTTTTGGGGATTGAGCTCAGGGCCTCCCTTGCTAGGCAAGGATTCTATCCCGTGAGTGCACACACACACACACACACACACACACACACCCCTAGTCCTTTTACTTTTTAAGAGTGTGTTTCAGAGCAGTTCTTGCACTTGTTTTCTAAGGATTGATGTCCTCCTGCTTTTGCCTGCTAAGCAGCTGGAATTCTAGGGGTGCATGGCCAGGCCCAACACAATTAGAACACGCAGGAAGTCAGGCCGGATCGCAGATTCCATGCCAACATATCCCCGCTTTTCCCCAGCGGTCTGGGGGACAGCCTTCTGCCTGCCACCTGGGCACACAAGAAGAAGAGGGGAACCCTGTGAGTGGATAAGGCCCTGGGAGCCCCCGGGTGAAGAGAGCTTCCGATGCCCCCCACCCGCCCCAAAGCTCCACTGGCTCTTAACCTGTTCCCTCAAATCCCTTTCTCAAAGCATTTCGCCAGTCTGACGTCTAAACCACGGAGACCCAGGCAGAGCTCACAGAAACAGTTTGTGGCGGCAATACCGGGGAACCGAGGTCCACTCGACCCCCAAATTCTAATTCTAATTCCTGCTCATCCTATGAGCGCGAAGCCCGCTGGTGTTGTTTTAATGTTCTGGTTAATTGGAACCTAAGTAGGGCCTGGCGCATATAATTAAATCTTTCTCTGATAATTGAGAATCTTCTAGTGCCCTGGGGTGATCATTCTAAATATCAATTATAAGTCCCCTATGGTGGGAAGACAGGAGGTGGAGCACAACCCGCAGTGACCTCCAGGCCAACCACAGGACATTGGTGTTCACTGAACCCTTGACCCCAACTTACCCAAGATCTTTACCACAAAGCTAGTGTGAGGAAAAATCCTGCTCGTGACAGGTTTAGGGTAGTAGGAGGCACAATTAATCGGGATGTTCATATAACTTCAGAAATGAGAAACAACAAGATGTTAGAGAGAGAAAGAGAGAGAGAGTGCGTGTGTGTGTGTGTGTGTGTGTGTGTGTGTATGTGCGCGCAAGCGCGCACACTACTACTAAGGTTTGAGGTTAGGGTCTAGCATTCTCCCTTGATATTTTCCACTCAAGGCTGCCTTCTACCACTTGAGCCACAGCTCCACTTCTGGCTTTTTGCTAGTTAATTGGAGACAAGAATCCCAAGGACTTTTATGTCTGAGCTGGCTTCCAACTGTGATCCTCGGGTCTCGGCCTCCTACCACAGGCATGAGCCGCCAGCACCCAGAAATGTTGACTTCTTACACCTGACTATTGAAGCATCTAACCAGTAGAAGAGTTCCTTAGATACATTTCACAAGTTAAGTCTGTGGTCCGCTTCAGCCTGCGATACCTCTATCCCAGATGAATCCTTGCCTTGACCAAATCAGAGAGAATGAGTCAAAAACAAAAAAATCACAGGAAAACTAAGGAAACCTTCACAGCAGGAAAAAAGGAACAAGAACAAACACATCCTAAACCAGATCATGGGTTAACAGACTCTGCCCTCCCCTCCCCCATAAACCTATCATTTTAGGAGCTTCATCCCTGGACTTCAGGCTTAAACAATCCTAGGGTTGCCACACATGACATACAGCTATAATCCCAGCAATTTGGGAGGCTACACTGGTAGATCTCGAGTTCAACACCAGCCTGGCGGCTGTACAGTGAAAACCCAAAAATTCCTGGTGGATTGCTTTGAGCTCCCAGACCCTCTGACACCAGGCCACAGAGAAGAGCTTCCGGATCTTAGGTCTTAGCTGTACATTAAACATTCCTCCAGAGCCCTTGAAATCCCAATGTTCTCAGGTCGCTCCCCTACCCTGCCCACCCCCTACCCCCAGACCAGATCAATTAAACCCCGATCTTTGGAGGTTGTTCCCAGCAACCTGTTGGTTTTTAGCACTCTCTGAAAGATTCTAAGGTACAGACGTGTTTCCCAAACCACCACTCTGGAAGGAAGGAGGGCTCTCGGAATGTGGAGTGGATGGAATCCACTCCAGAGCTCCTACCACCCCTAGGAGATCTGCATGCCTTCGGCCCAGATCCTGTCTGAGCCTGCTCACTGGTAGCAAGCATCCTGGGCCATCTGGAGACGGAATAGAACGCAGCAGCCCAGAAATAGAGACAAGCAGCCAGGGAGCGAAGCCCAGCGGAGCCCTCTCGCCAGCCACCTCTCCTCCCAGGCAGCTCGAAGCCGGTCCGCAGCAGCCTTTGGGGATAGTCTGCTTCATCAGTGATGCTGCCTATCTTCTGCACCTTCTCCGTTCCCAGAAAGCCTCTCCTCACCCCCGTTCTGATTCCATCATTTAAGCAGGGTCATGGTTAACCTTGGCTGTGTCTAATAAATAGTTCAGAGCTAAAGCATCCCTTAGGTCAGCTTCGAGGGGAGAGCTGATCCTTGCTGCCCACTTAGCAAACTTGGCAAGACCGGATCACGTGTGCACGGCACCTCTGCGGGCCGGCTGGACGCCCGCCTTCCGGTGCCTTTCTGCAGCGTCTCTCTACCCCCACCCCCACCTTCCTACCTGGAGCGTCTGCAACAGGACCTGCAGCCCGCTGCCTTCAGGCTCGGCCATCCTTCCGCGGGTGCTGGGGGTCCCGGCTGCCTGGGGCCTGATCCTAACAGGAAAGGCGGCGAGCTGACCTGGCCACCCACCTCACGGGGGAGACTGGTGCCCGGAAGGCCTCAGCCGCACAGGCGGCGTGCATGCAGAGTGTGAGGCCACGCCGTGCAACTCTAGACCGCAGCCCGGGGCGTGGAGGCCCCGAGTCCCACGGTGGGGATTAGGTGAGCCCTGGCTCTGGGGATGGCAGGGGTGGGTGGGGAGGGCACCCGTGTGGGTGACTCACCCACCTCCAGGCCCGCGCAGGAGCCAGGGAGAAGCCACCCTGGAGAGCTGACAGGAATTCCCAGCTGACCTGGTCGCACGGCCGCCCCGCTGGCCCCCGCCCCCTACCCCCTTTATTTTGGTCTGTTGCCGGTTGTAACAGGAGATCCAAGAGCGCTTGCACAACTGTGGTAGTCCAGGGCACAGAAGCCCGGGGCCCCCTGAGGTCCCAGCTCAGGGACGGGAGCTCTGGCTGGCGCTAAGAAGGAAAATAAAGAACCAAGTCCCCCGTATCATCTTCCCGATCCCATGCTAACCCTCTAACGCGGTGGCGGTGGTTCTTTCTGGCCTCATTTTTACAAGCGAGATGTTAAAACCTCAAAACACAGAGCCTGGCAGCCAATGCCTGACACTGACGCTAAGCCCTAACCATTACACCGTTCTGCCCCTTGCTGAAGCAAATGCCGTGATGGTGGGGAACGGGAGGGGAGGGGGGGCTCTTCGGGGGGCTCCCATGAACAACCCCAGCTTCTAGCCGGTGGCTCCCTGAGCACAGGGTAGCATGACTGAGGCCCAACCTAAGTCTGGACTCGGGGGGCCGATTGCTGCGATTTCTGGCTCTGAGTGGGAAGATTCCCCCACGCTGGGAATGGACCATGCGAGCTCCCCTGTGGGGGGCCCACGTCTTCCCACATTCCAGCCCTTCTGACAACAGACGCGGGGTAGGCTGACGGGGTTCACCACGCAGTTCTGCACCCTCAGTCCCCAGGGAGGGAGCTTTCATTTTCCCTTTGCACTGTTCCTTCTCCCTCCATCATCATCATCTATTATTACTGTTGTTGTTGTTATTGTTTTGGTACCAGTACTGGGGCTTGAACTCGGGGCCTTGCGTGCTTACCCGGCTTTGCTCATGGCTGGTCTGATGCTCCTAATCCAGGAAGCAACCCGCAGGCTCCCTGCTTCGATGGGAGGAGTCAGAACCCAAAGCAAGCTGAATGGCCGTGAATGGATATGGACTGCAGTCCACAAAGGGAGGAGGGGTGCAAGAGAGGCCAAAGTCCTGGTTCCCACGACTCCTGTGGGGTGTTCACTTCCTCCCACAGCAATGTGTACCCCACACACACATAGACACACACACACAGTAGAACTAACCAGAGAAGGTTCCCTCCGCCTCAGAGTCCAAGGCTTTTACTGGGGTTTGGTCACGTTGGCATGGCTGATCTCAGTTAAGACTCCAGTCCCTGCAAACATCAAGTTGATGCCTTATGACCAAAGACCTTCAATAGATGTCATACCATCTGGCAGGACAGGAAGACAGACACCCTTGCCAAGAAAGACGTTTCAAGCCCCTGGAGCTTATCTCCTGGGAGCTAAGCCACGAGCAGAACCTCTCCTTGTGGGGAGGTTCGTCCTTTCTTCGCACCTTGTCTCTCTTATTCGCTCATTCCTGGATAAAGACTCTCATATCCTGAGAATGAGATGGAGAAGAAAATGTGAGCCTATATAAGTAAGAAGATTTGCCAGATCTCTGAATGTGAATGCTCAAAGA
The DNA here is from genome assembly GCF_019054845.1 of Dipodomys spectabilis. Taxonomy (NCBI): domain Eukaryota; kingdom Metazoa; phylum Chordata; class Mammalia; order Rodentia; family Heteromyidae; genus Dipodomys; species Dipodomys spectabilis. The sequence continues at coordinate 5,769,808 of NW_024870910.1, read as the reverse complement.
ATGGTAATTAATCAACTGCCCTGATGGAGCGTGTATTTTCCAACAGCATCAGAAATATTCAGTCCACAGGGCTCTCTGCGAGTCACCATTTTTATCAATGACTTGGATGAAAAGAAAGGCTTCATGCTTATCAGCTGTTTCTCATGACACCGGTTGAAAAAGATAGAAATACATCAGATGACTTGGTTGGGTTTCAAAAAGATTTCAGCAGCCATGAATGATGGATGAATGACCATAGAGCCAAGTAGAAGCTCCCTGCCTTCTTCCCTCCCCCAGCTCCTACACACCAATGGTGCAAAATAAGGATGGGAGGTTGGGCAAAGGAGTATGGAGTATGGAAAAGGCTTGGAGGGCTAGCCAGAGGTGAGACCCATGCTAGCTGTCAGCAAGGCTCCAGGGCCTCAAAACACCATTCCAACACTGTGTCCTTGCTTTCCAAAGGGGGATAAATGTCTGTGTAACCCAGACAGCAGGAGGGGAGGCTCCACGGAGATCTGATCTGTGAAGGCATAGAGTGCAGTGCCCGGCGTGGAGGAAGTGCCCACCAGGACAGGAACTGGGAGACTCTGGTGGTTAGGCCGTGCCTAGTAGAAAGCACCATAACCATAACATTGCCCAACACTGCCCAGGCCCATGGCAACACAGCAGAGCTCCTTTGCACACAGGGAAGGCCTACCGGGGGGAACCAGGATCAGAGAGTGGAAACCAGCAGGAGCCAACAGTGCAGGGACCTGCACCGGCTCTGGCCAGAACGTGGTACAGGGCTGTTTGTCAACACCAGTGGTGCCCAGGAGACTTGGTCAGAACGCTTCGGAGGGAACTGCATGACCGAGCAAGCTCTGAGTTCTACAACTGAACGAGGAAGGCAGAGGCATCAACTACTCACCCCTGGCCATTTATCCAGGGGGTAGAAAATCTGGAACGAAGTCTCCTTCCTCACCTGCTCTCCAGGTCACGGCTCTCTCTCTTAGGGAAGATGATCTCAGTGGAACCCAGGTAAACAGATTAAAATTAGGACGCTTTTCTCTCCACCTATGTTGGAAAAAAGGCATCACTAGCACAACAAAGCTATAGTGCCCCTCATATTAGTTCTCATGGTGAACCTCAAAGTTTAGAAATGAGTCAGTGCGAAGAAAATATTTAGGGATCGTGATACACTGGGCATGGAGACATGAAAAACACTCCTGAGGGAGGGAAGTTAACAACTAAATTTATGGAAGGCTCACATTACTCTGTAATGCCTGATACTTTGACTCAGATAATCTTCTCCCTAATCTGAGAGAGGATCAAACCTCACTCACAAATAATACCTAAAATCTCCTTTCCTCGGATACATGTTAAGCTGATTAAAGATTTACCCAAGTGCACACATGTGACCAGTCTGTCTCCAAGGGTGATTTACATACAACATTACTCTCTTTAAGCTTCAGATTTCTTGTCTTCTTTTCCCTCTGTCCATCTCTAGTAACGCACACTGCATTCACTTGTTTATGTGCACACACACACACACACACACCACACACCTCAGCCAGTGTGCCATCAGAGCCAACTGACTGTCTTTCTTGATCTCCCCACACTAGAGAGAGAAAGAGAGAGAGAGAGAGAGAGAGAGAGAGAGAGAGAGAGAGAGAGAGATTTGCTCTATCTTCTCCTAATACATCAAATGCCTACAGTGGTTATGTCAGCTTTGCATCACTATGGCAAAGTACCAGAGACAATCAGCTTGAAGAAGAAGAAGAAAGGTTAATTTTGACTCATGGGTTCACAGACTGGCCCCCGCTCTGTGCAGCCTGTGGTGAGCCACACATCGGAGCAGGGTGGGGTGCATGGTGTAACAAGAGAGCCACTTACCTCCTGGCAGTCAGCAATTAGCCAGGAAAGGAGGGGAGAGGTGCCAGGAGCCCTTCCAGCACAGGTCCCTCCATCCGGACCTCACCTCCTAAAATCGTCACCACCGCAAAACTGCCACCACCTCCCAGGAGCTGGGTAAACGCTGAATCTCGAAGGATTAAACCACTCCTGAGGACAAACCCTTCACGATCCCATGACCCCCAAAGGCCCAACTTCTAAACACTTCATTTTTTTTTTCCATTTCTATAAAGGACCAATAATGCGTATGGACTACAGGAGGAGTTAAATGGGACCCTGTAGAGATTAAAGCTTGTGTCATTAGCAGGACACTTGGGTACCGTGTCCATCTTTCTATAGCTATGAATTACAAAAGAGAACCCATGGAGGTAAACAAAAAAAAATGATTTAGTAATGTACACTGTCAGTCTAGCTTGTGGAGGAAAAGCCAAAACTATGACCAAACCTCCTGGCTCTAATCTTGGTGTCTTCTCAATTTCCCACTTTCCCAAATTTACTCTTTTCCCTAATCTTTTCCCTACTCTTTTCCTAGGAAATAACACTTGGTCCTTTAAAAGGAGTGCTCAGCCAAGCGTAATGGCACAGTCCTGTAATCCAGGCAGCAAGAGGCTTCGGAAGATCAAGAGTTTAAGGCCAGCCTGGGCAATAGAGTAAGAGCCATCTCCAAAAGCCAAAAACACAAAGGAAGGAGTGCTGCTCCCGTCCTGACTTCTGCTCCTGGAGCTCAGTCATTCACGCTCCCAGGTCTTTCTTGGGATACCGGGAGATGGCTCAGGATGATCGCTGCACCCTAACCGTACGCCAGCTACTATTTTTACGCTACCTCGGGTCAGCTAAGGGCAGAAGCTCAAGTCCATTTATCTCCCCCTAAACCACGTCCTTTTCTTGGAACCTCACTTTTTACAACTCCTTCTACTCATCAAATTAAACCCTCCTTTGAGATGATTTCTAAAGCACAGAGGGGGAGGGGGAGAATAACAAAATCGTGATTATAACACGTCTGCTCCAGCAATGAGTTCCTGTGGACCCCTCCACCATTAGGTTCTCATTTTTTGAGGCTCAGTGGAATCCTCTATTTTGGTAATGCCCAGCATTTAGGTTCAGATTCCCTTTTCTCAGGACAAAGGGAAAGTCCCATCTCAGAGCTAGCGCCCCTGCCAGCATCCCCAGCCTTGTCAGCAAGAGGCAGCTTAAAGGTCACCGTATCCTTGGCCTCCTGAGACGGACAGCCAACTCTACTCAGCATCCACTCAGGACTGTGCTGTCATGGATACCTGACAGGGATCTTCAGAGGATGCCAAGATAAACCACCCCTGCCATCCTGGGCTCGCCAGGAGCCAGAGCTTCCGTGGAGACAGGTGTGGAATGTCCATCAGACCTGGCTGCAGCCGGGCCAGTAGGGAGCTAATCCAGGGGCAGGCGGCCTCTGAGACCCCCAAGGATAAAGTGTCAGGTCACAAAACAGTTGGAACCAGGACTCCTCAGGTCTGGCTGCCCAAAGTGGAATGGAGAAGAAATAGAGGTATCAGCCCTCAGGGCAAGATGCTTGCTGTTTCCTCCATGAAGGGGTGGAGGGATTGCAAGCCAGGACTACAGGAACCCAACGCTGGTCTGGACAGGGGGAGGGGCGAGGGGGGCCAGGCCACGGCCCAGCGTGTACCACACTCATTCAGCCGATGCAGTCCAGGTGCACCAACCGGTCCTCGTTCTACAGCAAGACACGTAAAGCCACAGCAGAGGAACTAAGGGCAAAATCGCTGGAATCAGGTAACAGGCTCACCGCCAGACTTTTCTGAGTCTGGTCACATGACTTCCAACAACTTACACAGATTGCCTCTGCCTTGCTTCCTCAGCACTAACACAGAGATCGCAGGTGCTTGTGGCTCATACTTACAATCCCAGCTGCTGGGGAGGCTGAGATTTGAGGATCACAGTGCAAAGCCAGCCCAGACAGGAAAGTCTATTTGATTCTCGTCTCCTCACTTAACAACTACCAAAAGAGCTGAAAGTAGAGGTGTGGCTCCAGTTGTAGAATGCCAACATTGAGGGGAAAGAAAAAAAAGCTCATAGACAGTGTCCAGACCCTGGCGCGCGCGTGCACACACACACACACACACACACACTCACGAGGTTTAAATGAGGAATGCATTTAAAATATGCCTCGCAGTGTGTTGGCATGGCAGTGTTCAGTAGCGTTTTATCCTCAGGCCCTGAGAGGGGAGTCTAAGGGATGCCCTTGAACAATTCTCCCTCAGGATGCCCAGGGCTGGATGAACATCGCAGCGATGCCAGGTGTCCCTGCCAGCTCCCTGGGCCCACGGCTCTCCCTGCACTCACAGTGGTTCAGAGCTCAAACGCCACCCCCACCTTCTCGGTCGGCCTCCTCCTCCTCTTCGTCCCGTGGGAGACTTTCTTCCCTCTCTACCATCTCCTTTCACCAGCGTGATGGAGAAGGGCCTCCGACAAATTGAGGGGATGGTAGGGCTGGGAGAGACGAGATGGAACACGGGTGAAAGGTGTGACACTGACCACAAAGTGACATGCTGGAATCGAGACGCCCCCCCATCCTAAGTATTAAAAATAATAATAAATTACCAAAAAAAAGAGTGTGCTTAGAGAAATATTAACCGTGTGAGTCCTCTCCTCGCCTATCTCTAGGCAGAGAGACGGTGTTAGAGAGTTAGGCAAGACCTGAAAACAGGTGAAGACACCGACAGAAGAGAGCCAGCCCCCCCCTTCCCCCCCTCCAGTAATCTAGCATGCCACAGGATCTTCCTCGGAGGTGACCGGAGATGGGGCAGCTGTTTAAGCCTTTGAGGCTCCCCTGGGGTGGAGACAGCTCTCCCCACTTCCCCACCATTCATCTTTGTGTAATCCTTGAATGTGGACGGGGCCTAGCACTTGCCTCTAGCCAATAGGACGTGACCATAGACGCGTGACAACCCATCCTGGTGTAGGAATAGGCTTTGAACAAACGCCCCCCAACCTGTGACCCCTCCCTTGCTGGCTGGAGGAAGCGGGTCAGCCTGTGCAAGCCCCAACCCACCAGCCTCAGCTCCATGCTGGGCCCCACCCAGCCTCTGTGCTCTTTATCACCAGGTTGCAGCCAGACAAGGAGGAAGCTGAAGGCTAGGAGAGGAAGCCACCGCCAAGAGCTGCTCCCTTGCTACCCTTCCTCCTCTCCCTCCTCCTCCCACCTCCCACCCCTCCCCCCCCCCCCCCCAGCAACATGACCATCTGCACAGGAATCCGGGAAACTCACTCGCGTGCCTGTACATCCTCACACCCGAAAATGAGCGAACAGGAAGAGAAAAAAAAATCTGCACACTCTGGTCTGGCTGCTCAGAACCGACTCGCATTCGGATGATTCACATGAAGGGGGCTTCCACTTGCATGCATGCCATTAAGGGTTTAAGATTAACTTTGTGCACACATTTTGTTTGATGTCAGCCTTAAATTCTTCGTGGAAGTTGAGCCTCTACCTCCTCCCCCCCGCCCCCCCCCCCCCCAGCCAGTCAAGTAATGGAGCTTTAAAACAAAAATTAACAGAAGCACCACAGCCGAGGCATGCCTTCAAATTCACTGATTTGCTCTGAGGAAGAACCGAGAACCGCGCCCAAATGCTGGCGGAGTTCCTTCAACACCTAAAGGGCTGTAGAGCTGAGACCAACACTCCAGTGAAAGCTATCTGAAGAGGAAACAGAATTTTAGTAGTACGCTCTGCAGAGCTCCAGGCAAGAGTATCCATAAATGCTCATGACCCTCCTCCCCCATAAACAGAATGGTGACTTTCTTTCCCCCTCACAAGCAGAAAGAACTTAATGCATACTTAGCCCTGCCTCTGGAATCCGGCCAGGCCTGTCCACTGAACGCGGCCAGGCAGGGGTGGGAACGTGCGGCCAGCCAGCCCTTGGACAATGTGACAGCAGGGCTGTGCATCGGGATCGAGAATGACACCAAATGGTTCCTCAGGCCCAACAGTGAAGAAGAAAAGCACGCTTTATGAGCTGCACTAACGTACTGGAGGTGATTAATCCATCTCAGGAAGATGACTTTAAGAGCCAATTAAAGGCGGCTTAGAGTTGCGACTTCGTGTTGTCTCTTTATTCTGTTGCTGGCGACTATTGTACCTGTCAGTAAGATTGAGAGAAACTCTCCATTCTTTGGCAGGATGAACTTTCAAAAGGAAAACAGTACCCTGGGAGGGGCTGATTGTCCAACGAGGGAGCGGATTCCCAGGTGAATTTCCACATGGTGGCCAGTGCCCGCTGCTTTGCGCCCAGGCCCTCTTTCCATGCCCCTTGGCCCTTCTGCTCTGAGGCATGACAGCACACACGCCATCCTCTCCTAGATCAAACGCAGCAAGTGCCTTCCATCCTACAGGAAAATCCCCAGTGACCCCAGAAGGAGAAGGGAAAGGGGGAGGATGAAGGAGAGGGAGAAGCAGCAAGGAAGAAAGAAATGCTTCCTTCCTTGAAGAAAATGATTGTCCCGGCTTAAAATGGCAGAGCAGCAGAATAGAGATTTCCTTCAGAGAGAAAGGTCTTTTTTTTTTCTTTAATCAACTTTTCCTTATCCAAACAAGCAGCGAGTCGGGACAAAGCAAATTAACAAATTTCAACCTAGCGTGCGCTCCTGTGATGCGACAGTGTTAAAACCGGGCCAGAGATGTCCGTGGCCAGCCCAAGAGCGAGTAGATGGCCCCTCAGGACCCAGGATGCCTCGGAAGGAAAGAAATCAATCCCAACTGAGCTCCAGAGGAGCATCCTGGCTTCTTTGGTCACTCCTCCTCAGGGGAAGCCAGTAGCTTTGAGGGGCTCAGATGTCACACTGGAGCCAAAAAGCGCTAGCTCAGCCTGTGGCTCAGGTTCTGTCACCCTGCGTGACTAGGGTTACAAGTCTGTTAGGGTGCCTGCCAACCTCTCCCGGGGACAAACACCCATCCGTTCGCCTTTCCAAGAGCTCAAGGCTAGGTTGGATAGCCAGGGGCGGGCAGAGGCAGAGCTGGGAAGCCACTGAGGAGACAGCTGGGAGCCCTTTCAATTGTCCTCAGAGAATGTGAGTATTTTCCAAACCAGCCACACCTACACAGACACCAGGAGTCCAGGGATTCATACTCCACGGGCTGGGAGAGGACTTCCTGAAGCTTCAGCCGCTGGGCCCTCCTGGAAAATGCGCATCTATTCGTTGGACCTTTAGAAGATGAAATGTGGACCGGGGATGGTGGTGCAGGTCTGCAAGTCTAGGGGCCATGAGAGGTGGAGGTAGCAGGAAGACCTCTGTCTGTCTGGGAAGCCTGGGCAAAAGCGTAAGACCCTGTCTGAAAAACAAACTTTAAAAAAAAAGGAAGTGGTGCTGTGGCTCAAGGGTAGAGCGCTCACCTTGAACTGAAGAGCACAAGGACAGCGCCCAGGCCCAGAGTTCAAGCCCCATGACTGACCAAAAAAAAAAGCGGGGGGGGGGGGGCTGGAGCATAACTCAACATCATTTGCTGGAGCCCTGAATCCAAACCACAGAGACAGAGACACAGAGACAGAGACAGACAGACAGAGACAGAGACAGAGAGACAGAGAAAGACAGAGAGAAAGATGGTATCTTAACCCCGCTTGGCCTTGCTGGGATCTTCCCGCGACGCCTCATTAAAAATGTTCAGTAAAGCGTCTCTGGGCTAACGCCACCGGCGCCGCGTCCAGCACCACCTCCTGCGCTTCGGCCACTGCATCAACAATGCCCCATCCAGCACCAGCAGGAAATGCCAAGGCCTCCCACTCCTCCACACAGCCTCCCAGAGGATCAGGTGCTCAGCATCTCAGACAAGATCACGGGCATCTGAAGAGCTCCGGGGACTAACTCTGGGCCTGGAACTCCAGGGATGCTCAGAGGAAGAAGAACGTGTGCAGAAGAAAGGAAGAAGGTGGAGGGGAGGGCAGGCTTCGTGCGGTGGTTAGTGGGTTTCCTCAGGCACAGACAAAGGGGTAAGTAGAGACCTGGCACCCCAAACGCTGTATACATCCAGCATTACTATAAGCGTCTTATTTTATTATAAGCATTTTTATTTCCCTCGTTATATTTTATATACAAAAAGAAAAAAAAAGAACCCTGAGGCTCGGAGCCATCAAATAGCTTCCCCAAGGGTATACAGCTAATAAAGCTCAGAGCCGGAGTTCTGAATCCCTGCCCATCTGATTGAAATGTGTACACTCTTTTCCTCTTACAGCACTGTCTTCTCGGGCTCATAAAACATTTGGATCGAAATGGACCTTAGCGAATAATCGAGTCTGAACTTTTTTGAGGCCCAGAGGCTGAGGAGTTTGCCTCAGGTCACCCAGCTGGTCCGTGGTGCAGCCAAGAACCCGTTCCTCCTGCCTCTCAGTCCAACGCTCGCGGCATTACCTGTGGCCTCTCCAAAGAGCCACAAGGGAGTGTGATGTTACCAAAGCAGCTCATCAAGAAGCGGAGCCCAAGAAGTGGGGATTAAAGTTAACACTTTTTTTTGTTGTTTTGGTTTGGGTCTTCTCAGAGCCTCTGCAGGTCCGTACCTAACATTCCAAATCTAACTCTCAAAGGACACGGGGAGGCCTGGAGATACCCAGAGGGTCCCCACAACCCCTGGGAGAATCCCTAGGGAGCCTGACGGGATCCGGGATCCGGGGACGGTCAGAGACGCCCATCCCCACAGCTTCCCTTTGCTGGGCGAGCTGTCGTCGCATGGCTGCGACGTGAGGGTATCCTGCCTCTCTCCCCACGCGGCCCTGCCCTGGCTTTGCTCCCGGCATTTTCAGCACAGATAAACAGACCCTCAGCCATGCAGGATTCCCACCACAGCCTCTAAGACCCAGTAATAGGATCAGTAATAGGTTGATTTGTTTGCAGCTGGGCGCTAGTGACTCACACCTGTAATCCTCAGGAGGCTGAGGTCTGAGGGTCATGGTTTGAGGCCAGTCAGTACGGAAGAGTCGGTAAGACTCTGATCTCCAGTTAAGCACCAAAAAGCCTTAAGTGAAGGTACAAGACCAGCCTGGAGCAAAAATGCTAAGAGACAGAGCCCAGGCCCTGAGTTCAAGCCCCAGTACTGATGCAAAAGTTAATAATAACAATAATGATGAGTCAATAATGAATTGACGCTGGTCTTTGCCCTAGGTAGCTTCCTTCTGTCTTCTCTTCATCTTTGTCCTCGACACTGTTTCCTCTCGGTGTCCTCTCTCCTTCAAGGTCATACGTGCACACACACACGCGTGCGCGCACACGCGCACACACACACACACACACACACACACGCACACACACACAGGATGACAGTCAAGGTCTGTCCCCCTGCAGACACGCATGGTTGACCTCTCTGCTCTGTCCACTATCTGACTTCCAGCCGTGACGGTGTCCCTGTGCTGGTTAGCCATTCATTACACCCGTCACCTTCTCCAACAATTGCTTCCCGTCCGCGGACTCGTTTCTCTAATAAATGTGCAAACTGCTTAGAGGCAAGAATGCGGGCCAACCTTCCTGCTTTCTCGTCCGCAGCCATTCACGTGATGAGGAAGACAGGGTGGATCCTCAGAAGATGCAGGTTCACGCGTCTCAGGGCTCTGTGTCCGTTGTCTGACAGGACAGAAGGACCAGGCACATGCAGGGGAGAAGGAAGCAGGTCAGGTGTCGTGGGGTTTGAGGAGGAGGATGGAGGGGAGGGGCGGGTTTGGGAGACACAGGGGACCATAACGGGAGTGGTGACATTGGCCAACAGGTATTATACCCGAACACTGACAGCTTGACTCAAACCCCTTTGTATAACTACTTAAAGATAATTTTAATCCATTTGGTTTTTTTTAGAAAAAAGAACAGCCATCTAATTGCATGCATTATCAAGCCAATTTTAAAAGAGGGAGCTGGAGACAAAAGCTGCAAACTTCCCCAGACATGACCAGCAGACAAATCTGGCCCACCACTTGTGTCTGCAAATGGAGTTTCATCTGAACACAACAGTGATCATTCACTGAACTCGTGTCTACGGTTGTTCCACACTGGGATAGTAAAGCAGAGTCAAATACTTGCAACAGAAACCAACAAGCATGCAAAGCCTAACGCATTTACTTCCTGCTCCATCACGGGAAGAGGTTACTTGCCCCGGCTCTGAGCACTGACCCTCCCTTCTTCCCCAGCTAGACACTCCTGGGTAAAGCTAAGTCCTGTGGTTCTTTATGGCTGCCCAGAGAGAGGTAGATAGGGGAGGATCTTCTCCTGCAAACACTCATGAGAACACAGTACTCTGTCTTCTGCAAATCAGTGGCAATCTCCTGAGCACCTGCTTGGCACCTGAGCTGGGGAAAAGCTCTCACTAGTGGTCAAAGTGTGAGAATACCTTGATGAGACAAGAGTTTAAATGTACTCTGAGAAGGCCTGATTTCTACGCAAGGGAGCCTGGCCCCTCCTGGTCGGATGGCTCCTTGTCTGTCATGCAGGTGTCTATCTGTCAGCACTGGGGCTCAGCGGTCGCAGATGTATTTATTTTCCAGCATGGTAGGCCTCCACCAAACTTGTATGCTTTTTTATTTCAGAGTAGTTTTCCTCAGTCCCTCCGCCCACCAGTTTTAGGCTGCTGTCTGAACAGAGACAAAGCCCAGAATCACTCAGGCTCCTTGGGGAAAGACTGTGCCGTGGTGTCCTTCGGTGGCTTGAATTCTTGTAACTGGGAAAAGAGTCCATTTGTTGGTTGGATTGGATTGGTTTTCAATGAATCATTGAATTTCACGTCATGCCGAATACAGTCGACAAAAACCCCTTTCATCAGCCTCAAGGACAGATGTGGCCACCTCTGTTTTTCCCAGTCAATGCTCTGATCTCTAGGTCCAGTCTACATTTGAAGGCTGGTGCCAAAAAACAAAAAATAAATAAAAATCAAAACAAAACGACCAGCTGTGTAGTCTGGGGCTAACGACTTAAGTTCTCAGTAACCTTGTTTTCTAAATTGGTAAGCAGGAGATGGTGGGCCTCCTCATTTAGAGAACTGGAGTGACAATTACAGGGAGAGTGCCTGGAATGATGTCTAGTAAAGGTTATTAACAAGAAGATCAATATCCTACCTCTCCCACACTGCGCTGCCCTCCAGAGGGGCTGAGCAATCTAGGAGTTAATCAGGGCCGGAGGGATTCTGGTATTCCAGTGTCAAATGAAGAGAGACGACAAGTCCAATGGCCACACTCAGGTTTACCTAACTCACCATCCCAATACCCACAGTCAGGAGACAAGAGGTGGTGGCTTAATATCCAGACCACAGCAAAGTGTAACCAGGAAATCAGAGAATGAAAGAGGCATATTACTAGCGGCAATCAAAGGGGACACTGGAGATCTATTCCCAAAGCAGTGTTTCTTCCCAACACAGAAATCGCTGGGGGTTTTGATTGGAGAATGCATACCCATTCTTTAAGACTCACCACCACACATAGAGGGAGACATTTACCTGAGCTAGAGTTAGACATTACAAGCACCCGTTAAGAAAAAGAGAATGGCAGATGCAAACACCTCTTCAGAGACAGCATCCAAGCCCTGAGTTCAAGCCCCAGGACACACACATGCACACACACAACCAGTTTTGAGAGTTTGAAATTGAGATGGAAACAGAATTAAATCCCTAATCCTCAATCAAAATGTAGTGTGTAAAAACTAGAGACCTGAAGGCTCTGCCCACAGTTCTCCACCCGGTGAACAACCAGCAACACCCAAGTAGGAACAGCTGGACCCTTTGATCAGCTGCCTGGGGCCAGGGGGAAGGAAATGTCCATGGAAAGGAACAGTATTGAAATGGAATCTCCCACCCTAGCTCAGAACCAAAGACCAGAGCTTTCCAGGGCTCTGAAGCCGGATCCTAAGGTGTCCCTTTCTCTCTGGCCAGTAGGCTGAGACTATCTAACAAATGTGGATAAACAGTCAAGTCCCTCTCTGACTTTCTTCATTCCCCAACCCCATACGCATCTTCCTCTCCCAACCCACTGTTGGCCTACACTACGTTTTCAGAACACTCGGGCCGATTTCCACTGGAGAAGCAGTCAAATTCAATAAGACATAATTATTGGTTTAATTAAAAGAGCTGCTCCGTAAGATGCAACGCTTTTATAATAGCCAGCAGAGACGGGAGAGCCCTCATTCATTTCCATGGTAGCTGCTTGAAACAAATTGGGCTGCTTTTCTTCCCCCTTTTTCAATAGGCCCATTCTGAGATCAGCTCTGAAATGGATCCGCTCGGCATTCACAGGCAGTCACTCAACCAGGGAGGAGGGCACCTTGCTCACTGGCTGCCTCTCAGATCGGGGCAGGGGAGGGTCTCTGCGAGGAAAAGCCACGATGCCTTCCATAACCCATGACCCCTCTTCTGGCGCCTTCTGTTTCCTTGTGCCCATTCTAGAGGAACCTGAGGTTGGGAAACTGACCTGCTCTGGGCTCTGTGTCTTCTCAGACGGGAGAGGAGGAGCCGCCCAAGGAGTCCTAGAACCCCTTGGCAGGTGGGAGACGGGGCGCTGAGCACCACAAAGACACGGGGACCAGGGGACGGTGGGAAGCGTGGCACCCTGGGCACGTTGAAGTGGGACCCGCCGGGGGCCCTGTCTCCACCCCTCCTCCCCCTCCTGCCTCACCCGCCACTCCAGGCAGGCACGCCTGCACCCTCACAGCACTTCCATCAGTGGGAGAGAATGACGAGCCGGCCTCAGAGAAGACACTAATGAGGCAGTGACACGTTTTTAATTAAATGCCTTCTGTAGATTATTAATCCATTCCTCCTGGAAAGATAGAGTCACATGTCACAAACCTGAGACACGCTCCTGAATGCAGGAGTGTGTGTGTACATACACTGATGTACGTATACACAGGCATACATATTCACGTACACATACACATGCATGTGTACATAATACATGCACGTATATACATGCACGCTCATGCATATACAAATGTGCACGCCTGCACACATGCATGCATGCAGAGACACACATACATGTATGTACATGCACCCATACTGACACACATTCACCTACATACACATACACACACACACACACACACACACACACACACACTGCAGACACGGAAAAGACTCTTTAGCCCCAACCTCAGCCTCGAGATGGCCCTTACATGATCCTTTTCTTACAGCCTGAGTGGTTCATGTTAAAGTAATGTGATTCTAGGCCTTGCGATGCTATGTTTATGTGGCTTTGGGTTAATTCATGGAACCGAGTAAGGGGTCAGTTCTTTCTAGCAAAAATAACTTGTGTACCTGGTACAGCAAGAAGTGGGTTCCATCTCTGGATGGAGACGTACAAGAAGGACACCTGAGGTGTCGGAAGATTCTGGTTACAAGGACCTGTAGTTACAGGACTCTTGCTGAAGGCAGACAGGAGCGGTCAGACATCCCCAAGGGCGGAGGAGGCAGAGGTGAGGGACCAGCGCAGACATGGAGGCTGCGGGGTGCTGGCTGAACTGATTCAGCAGGCTTCTTCTTCTAAAACTAGATTTTACAAGCCGCGCAGAGCTGAGCTGACAGAAGGTTCCAAGGGCTGTTACTCGGGGCCAAAATGCATCTGTGACATTCGTGAAGTGGTGCACAAAACCTATGCTCCAGCATGATCACGGCAAGGGGGAGTTTCCTTGTAAGGCAAGAGATGGGGCTCCACTCCAAAGATAAAAGGGCAAGTGGGGGGAAGGGACTGTGGGTGTGAAATTATTCACACACACACACACACACACACAGGTCAAGGCCAGGGGTATTCTTGATGCATGAACTGAGAGCATTCTTGCTAAAAGCAGGCCAGGGTGATAAGATGAAGAATTTGATCTGACTCCTTCACAGACTAAATAAGGAAGGGGAGAGGATTTTCACTCAACTGACTTAGCAGAATCCATGATAAAAACGGGTGACAAAGCAGCCAAGGGCAAACTCCAAGGAGAAAGCCCGGGCAGAAAGAAGACTCCAGTCTCTGTCACCAGCAGGACCTACAAGCATTCTCTGGGCACCAACGTGACCGCAGCCCAGTGTGGGGCTCTCATGGAAGAACCAGCGCACCATGATGGTTTCTGAGAAGCCGCTGGAGAAGCGCATGGCGTACACCGCCACCAATAGCGGAAATCGCTGTCTCCCTGACAGAGGTTCTTAAATGCTGCCGTTGCTGAAAAAGCACTGATGACTTGTTTGGGTCCTTGGGTTGATTAAAAGCAGAAAAGACAGAGCCGCCCCTCTGCCTCCGTTTCGTGTGCTTCTTTGCGCCATGCTACTCTGCAGTCACTTTGCAATCACCCTCGGACCTGGGGACAGCCGGGACTAACTAACCGGTCATATCTGATGACAAGGGACTGAAGCCACCCCCATGGAATGATGGCATCTCCCCCCCACCAATGGAACACTTGCCAGGTTCCAAAAGCTTGCTCAGAACCTTCCCAGACCCAAGCCCTGCAAGAATCCTCAAGGAGGCCCTTCGTTCACCCAGACTGTTGAAGAATTATGCATGCCTCTCCACTCCTTGTCCCATCCTTTGTCTATAAAAGCAATAGCTTGTGTCTGGCTCCTGGAGATGGCTGGATTTGAGCTGAAATGCTATCTGCCCAGAGAGAAGACATAACCAGTCTCCTTACACTGCCCTTCATCCTGTCTCTATTTGCTGTGTAGGGGGGAGGGTCTAAACCTGACATGTAGAACCCTAGGGTCTAGAACTATGGTTTGGTCTCTCTTCTTCCTGCTCTTGTAGAAGTCCCTTCTCCTTTGGGACCTGCAGCCACTCTCTTGGGATGGCAAGACAAGTACCTCTTCTGCTGGACTCTCAGCATATTGTAACAACATCCTAGAAGCAACACCAGCTGCCTCTAGCCTTCTCTTACCATGTAAGGACATAAACTAAAAAATACAATAGTATCAGGCTGGGAAGGTGGCTCAGTGGTAGAGTGCTTGCCTTGCATGCCTGAGGCCCTGGGTTCAATTCCTCAGCACCCCAGAAGCAGAAAAAGCCGGAAGTGGCGCTGTGGCTCAAGTGGTAGAGTGCTCGCCTTGAGCTGAAGAGCTGAGGGACAGCGCCCAGGCCCAGAGCACACCGACCAAAAACAAAAAAAACAAAAAAACAATAGTATCAACAACAGTTTTTTTAAAAAGACCATTTACTGATATGCTATCCTAAAGACAAAAATATTAATTTTTTTTCAATCTTCTCTATAATCCCTAAGAAAAAGATATTATTGTTGTTGCTGTTCTTATTACAACTATATGACAGGGGAAACAGTCACGCTCATGTTTAGACGACGAGCAACTGGAAAAGATGGGATTCAGATTCTGGTTTGTTGGGGCACTTTCTGACACTTATCATTACTAGCATTTATTTTCACGTCACAAATCAAGAAGGTACAAATCCGCCACAAGGAAGAAGAAAACGGAATTCAAACCCAAACCACAGGGAGCCAGCGCCCAAGCACCTGCCTGCTACCCCGGTGCCAGTGGCAGCCAGGCGGGCACTCGCGGCCCTTCCGGACCCCTGGGGCGGAGGAACCCAGGCTCTTTGGTCTCAATTAAGCGTTACGGTAGAAATCAGCAGTGAGAGAAATCAGGACCTTGATAGAGAAGCAGGATGTCTTGTCTTCCCTGCAGAGCCCTAATGAGGCCCAATCAGTATGTCAGGAACAAGCTCTCGCTTCTCCCTGTCGCCTCTTCTTCTAAATCTCTTGGTGGGGAGCGGACCGGGTGGGGAGCGGAGGGGGTGGGGAGGGGGTGGGAGAGAGGACATATCCTTTTTTTGTTTTCTTTTTTATTTCTTTTAAAGTAGGAGCGCCAATAGACGCAGGGCACACAAAGGGTGCACGATGCTTTAAAAAAAAAAAAATCTTTCTTTGTAAAAAAGCAAACTTTACTTACACACGCTTCAAGGCAAGCGCTCTACCACTGAGCCATCTTCCCAGCCCCAACTTACACACACTTCAAAGAAGCAAGCAATGAAGTAAAAAGCGGGGCCAGAGGAGACGCACCCCAGTCAAGAGGAGGGGACGCAGTGGAGACTTGGGCCCTGGCATCCCTGTCCCCTCCCATCTAGGCCCCATCTAGGAAGGTGTAATTCCCATGCACAGGAAACCATATGCAATGCCATTTCAAGGTCAAGGGTTATTGTTTCCATATAAAGAACTTGCCCAGCCTTTCCTCCCTCAGCCCGTTGGCCAGCGAGTGGGAAGGACACCCCAGAAATGGCCCTGCCGACGGGCCGCCAGAGAGTGAAAAAGCCTCTCTCACAGATGGTACGGGAGGAGGCTAGCACTGGCAAGCCCATGGATGAAGGCCCTGCAAGTGTTCATAAAGGTGCGTGGAGATGAAACTCACCAAAAAAAGAAATAAATACATGAAATAAAAACACTTCACCTTAAACCAAGTCTGCCAGGAAGTGCTGTCGAAGGCAGCTTATGAAACTGGCTTTTACCTTACTTAGGAAATAACTATATACAGAATATTAAACATCAATGATATGACCACTGACCCTTATCAAAGGTGGAGCCACTGCCTGAGTCTCTTGAACTTAATCCTCTAGAGGAAAAATAATTAAATGAAGGGACAAAAAAAGTCTTTATAAAATCAGGCAGCATACATTCCCTTCAACTCTCTTCCCTCCTTTTCTTTTCCTATAATGTTCTAAATATCTAATAAAACAGTGATTATTATGAGCCTTAGCTAGAGGAGGGGAGGGGAGCAAAAAGGAGGGAAAGGCAAAGAGTAAGAAGAAAGAGGAGATGTAGGAGAAGGAGGAGGGAGGGAGGGAGAAAAGGAGGGAAATGAAAGAAAGGAAGGAAGGAAGGAAGGAGGAAGGGAGGGAGGGAGGGAGGGAAGGAAGGAAGGAGAGAAGAAAGGAGGAAGGAAGGAAGGAAGGAAGGAAGGAAGGAAGGAAGGAAGGAAGGAAGGAAGGAAGGAGCTACTGGAATCCATAATTGTTTTATGAGGTTAATTTCACTTTTATAGACATGTTGTGAGTTTTCCTTTTCAGAGTCTGGTATTGATTGTTCTTGTATTGTTAACTCATAACCAGACCATATTTGAACATATAAACTTTAAGAGAGATAATAAAGAAGAGACACATTCTTCCCTGAGCCTCATTTCTCCCTGGTGATTGGAATACTTAAAACACTTAGGAGATCTGTGATGTTGTGTGACCAGACATTAAACCTAGATTTTGGGTGATGTGGAGGTTACTATGCTTTGGTTAACCTACCCAGCCCGGGCCCAATCAAGGTCAAACTCTCTTAAATTTTACTCTGTGTGCCAGGCCACTGTCAGAGAGCCATTACCAAGCCAGAGTTTATCTAGGCAACTGGAACCAATGTACTATGCAAAGACAAGGCTAAGAGACAACTCCCAGGCCCAGAGTTCAAGCCCCAGGATGGCACAATAAGGGGGGGGGGGGGGGGAGGCTAGCAAAGCAAATGTTTGGAAAGAAAACAAAACAAGCATGAGGCCTCTCCCCTTTTCCTTTCCCCCTCTTCATCTCCCTTAAATGATCAAATCTAGGAATAAACAGCTCAGGAAAAAAAAGAGCCAGAGTAAAGAAAGCATATTATCCACACCACATAGTTAACACAAGTTTTTAAATTTTTATTTCAACAATTATCTACCAGGAGCCGTTAGGTGATAGGCTCTAGGATGCCAAAGTTAAGAAAGGCATCAAACAACTCTTAATTTGTTCACTGAAGAACCAACTTTCCTTTGGTGCTGGTGTCCTTTCAAGTTACACAGTGAAAGCTGTATGTGATCCTCATTTTACTGCAGAGGCCCCACTGGCAAGAGGTTTTTAAATAAGAAATATGTCTGGCTGTCAACAATATAGTATTCACATATTGAAAGAGTCATAGCAGCTGGAGGAAGTGTGAGTGATGGGGGAGGGAGGGTAAATAAGATCAAATATGACAACATCATAATGAAAACCCTTTGTGAGCTGGGCACTGATGGCTCACGCCTGTAATTGTAACTACTCAGGAGGCTGAGATCTGAGGATCCTGGTTCAAAGCCAGCCCAACCAGGAAAGTCTGTGAGACTCTGATCTCCAATGAACCAGAAAACCAGAAGTGGTACTGTGGCTCAAAGAGGTAGAGCACTAGCCTTGAGCAAAAGAGCTTAGGGACAGCACCTAGGCCTGGTGTTCAAGCCCCAGGTGAAAACAAAACAAAACTTAAAAAATTACCCCTTGAATAGCTGTACAAAGGAGTTAATATTTTTAAAAAAACAACAGTTTATGAATGCAATGAGTTTTGATGGATGTCATCCTTTTCAACCTTCTCACCCATCCCTCTCCTACCCACCCCTTCCCGCACTCTTCTTAATTTTGGAGGCTATACACTGGATTCTTGACCACATGCCCTCCCTCTTCTCCCCTTCATTTATCTAACCTTTTCCTTGACCCCACCTCACTTCCTTGGAGTACCCACTTCCTGATGAAACCCCTTTCTTTGTAAAATTAATATCATTAATGAAAAAGAGCCATATTGCCAGTGGAAGTCTCACTGATGCCGCCATATTGGTTATTATGACTCAGTTCAAAGAAGTCCTCGGCGGACTGGATTCAGTACTTTGGCAGAAGTATGGAGAAGTGTAGTGTACTGCATAGATAACCACACACGTGCACACATGCATGCACACACATGCACATGCACGCGTACACTCACATGCACAGGCGCACACACATGCACACACACACACACACCCCTTGTGTTTATTCCGTGTTCACTCTCACTGAAGCGGGTTCGGAGCTTGTTCCAGCCCCCACCTCCTCCTGAGGTTTTAAGGGAATGATACTCTCGTGGCTCTCCAATGAGGGAAAGCCAATGAAACCACAACTCGTCGTCATTTCACTCTCAATTTAGGCCAAGTTCGGTCCCCTGAAACTTACTAAAACTACATGTTCTAGAAATTTGCTGTGGCATAGCTTTCCGGAAAATGAGGCTGGTGTAGAAGATTAGTGGAAAGGGGAGGCCACCCAGACCAGGCCCAGAAGTAACAGCAGCCTGGTCTCTGATGGGTGGTAGGGCGGAGCAAATGAAAGGCAATTATTAGACGTCTGCTCTAAGATATTAGATTATATACGTAATATAGATGATTATGTATTATAGATGATTATAAATTATACAGATGATTATAAAATCATTAGCTATTGCTATAAAATATTAGGTTATATGTCTAATATAGATGATTAGATCAGATGATTATATATTACATAGATGATTATAAAATCATTGTAATCATTAGATATTGCTATAAAATATTAGATTATATAGCATTCAGGCTCAGAAAACAAAACAGAGAGAGAGAGACAGAGAGACAGAGATACAGAAAGACAAAGACAAAGAGACAGAGACAGACAGAAAGGGATGGACAGAACAGAGAAAGCCAGAGACAGAGAGAGAAAAACAGAAAGAGACAGAGAGACACACAGAAAAGAAGGGACTGAGCAGAGAGAGAGAGAGAGAGAGAGAGAAAGAAAGTGACAGGGAGAGAAGGACAGAGAAGAGAGAAGGAAAGAGGGGGAGACGGAGGACCGGAGGATTAATGACACAGCCCACATGGCTCAGGCAATGTACCCACCCTCAGGCGCCCAGGGTGGTCTCAGAGGAGAGCAGCTCAGCCGCTGGGGATCCATTTGAGTTCTATTTAGCCCGTGTCTAGGTTCACCTCACACCATCTGACAGCTGTTCTAGGGCCATTTCCCTCCCCGATGGGAGCGTGATCGGGCCTGAAACACAAGCTGCAAGAGACGCGCCTTACACAGCAAAGCTGGGTTTAATGCCCAGCGTGCTGTTTTAAGTTGTCGTGGTTTTTATTTAAGGGAGCACTTTCATTACAAGTACAGGGTGTCGGCACAATCTCTTTCCCCCACATCCACCCCGAGGCCAAAGCGAATCTGGGTTAATTTGCAGTAAGTGGTCCTGGGAAGCCCAGCCAGAGGTGGCCAGGTGTGATTATACTGTCTCAATGACAGCAGGCTGGCAGGAAAGTGGATCTTCACCGGGACCCAAGCAGATGCCCAGGAAACAGAACCTTTCTGGTATTTTAGTTCATCTCGATCATAAACTTAGTGAATAAATGAT
Source organism: Dipodomys spectabilis (assembly GCF_019054845.1). Classification (NCBI taxonomy): domain Eukaryota; kingdom Metazoa; phylum Chordata; class Mammalia; order Rodentia; family Heteromyidae; genus Dipodomys; species Dipodomys spectabilis. The sequence continues at coordinate 5,749,861 of NW_024870910.1, read as the reverse complement.
CCCAGCTGCACATCAGCCGGTATGTCAAGGACATGAGGCACCATCTTTTGGATACTGGGATTTCATTTCTTCCCCACTTTGCATCTATGTGAACTGAGCAAACCTGTGGAAGTCCCCGGTCTTCAGAACCAACATTTAGCATTAGTGAACGCTCTTCTTTCCAACATCTCCATCTTTCTTCTAAACCTCCACAAATCTTTTCTGAACCAGGAGTGCTGGTGTGCTCCTGTAATCCCAGCACTTGGGAGGCTGAGGTAGGAGAATCACAAGTTTGAGACCAGCCTGAGCTACAGAGAGAGAGAGAGATCTCATCTCAGAACAAAAACAAGCCGACCTAGCTGTTCATCCTGTAATCCCAGCTACTTGGAGGATCGAGAAAGAGAGGATCACAACTCAGCCTAAGCAAAAAATGAACAAGACTCCTATCTCAACTGATAACACCTCTCTACCATGGTACACGCCTCTCACCCCAGCTATAGAGATTAAAAATCATAAATAAGAAGATCACAATCCAGGCCATCCCAGGTATAAATGCAAGACTGTGAGGGAGGGAGGGAAACAACACAAGCGAAACAATCTAGGGGCATGGCTCAATTAGCAGAACTCCTGCTTAGCAAGTGGAGTCTTGTGTTCAAATCCCAGCAGAGTGAAAGGGAAAGAAAAAGTAAACTTAGAGAGAAAAACGAGTATTCTACATGGTAGCTCCCACGCAGGTGTGGCTATTTAAATGTAATCACCAAAGAAAACAAAAAATTAAATGAGAACTTCGGGTCCTCAATTACCCAGACGCCATGTACTTGTGACGTGTACCATGCCAGGAAGCGCCAGGATAAACTGTTTCCCTCTGTGCAGAAAACTATAGCCTCTCTCAGCCCTTCAAGACCTCAGGAATGAACCCTCCGCCATCTTTAAACACCATGCCTTGCATCTTCTTTTCCTCTCCTTTCCCTATTTCGGGAACTCTTCTTCCTAGCTTTGTATTTGAATTCTTCCAACCTCTTCCCCTGAACCTAGCTACTTCCAGCTTACAAGGGACAAACTCCACTCCCCTTTTCTGCCTGCATTACTGGTAGTATCCTTTACATTTGTCCATCCATTCATTCACTCACTCATTCCAGGCCTACTGAGGACAAGGAGGAGCGAGGTGCACTGCCTGTGGCTGGCTCCGAGTTAGGATTCTAGGGCAGAGGCGGCCCAGCCCTACCCTCAAGGGCATCACAATCAGACAGCGAATACTAATTACCACGCGGAGTCCCCAAGCAAGAATTCACAAATCAAATCATACTCTTTCCTGCTTAAATGCCTTTAGCAGGGCGCTACATCCCAGAGGAAATGTTTTTCAGAGGCATATCCGCTGTGAAGGGCTCAGTCTGTGTGTACGTTTTCAGGGACTCATCTTCTTGCACACTGCATCTCTGAGGAATAGAGAAAAAATTATCTCGGATATATTTCCTTTCCCTGAAGGATGATGTCGCTTTAAAAAAAAAAACCTATAAGTTAATGCTTTTGAGAAACAAGGAAGGCTAGGAATTGGGCCAGTCCCCAAAGTGCTTTGTGCCAGCGGAGCCCAGAAGCCACAGTGGCCTGCGAACCCCTCCCACCACGATGAGCCACCTTCACACCCATCCAAATTATACTTGGGCAGAGAAGAACCGGCTGGTTAAGCCAGACCACTCAGGCCAACAAATGAAAGACGGTAGCTTTTGTGACTATATATGAGCATTGGCTTTATTTAATGTGGCATTCTAGAAAGACAACAGAGAAACAATCTGTAATAAATACAACTGAACAAAACCTAGACTCTGAAAAAGAAAGAAAGAGGGAAGGAGGGAAGGAAGGAAAGGGAGGGGAGAGGAGGGGAAGGGGAGGGGAGAGGAGGGGAAGGGAAGGGAAGGGGAAGGGAGGGGAAGGGAAGGGAAAGGAAGGGAGGGGAAGGGAAGGGAAGGGAAGGGAAGGGGAAGGGAAGGGAAGGGGAAGGGAGGGGAAGGGAAGGGAAAGGAAGGGAGGGGAAGGGAAGGGAAGGGAAGGGAAGGGAAGGGAAGGGAAGGGAAGGGAAGGGAAGGGAAGGGAAGGGAAGGGAAGGGAAGGGAAGGGAAGGGAAGGGAAGGGAAGGGAAGGGAAGGGAAGGGGAAGAGAGAGAACTTGACTGCACTATTATATCCCCTCGATTGCCCAGATGGTGACCATCTAGCCCAAGCCACCACACCAAGCCCCAGACTCTCTCTGCGCCGTGCCCCTGCCCAGGAAGGTGCCTTCCTCATTGAGATACAAGTCTCGTCCTTTTCTGCCTCGGAATCAGTGGGCCCCACTTCAAATCTGCCCATCTTTTGGAGTTCCTGGACGATTAGGCTAGAGAGAGGGACGGGAGTCCATGGAAGCCGAGATTCCCTCGACATCCCGGCTGACCCCCTTCCACCAGGCCTTGGCCGCCACCTGCACACCGGAGTGTGAGCATTGAGAACTCACACACCGAGGAGAAAGGCCACTTGCTCTCACTGGCTCGAATGCTTTGCTGCTTGTGTTTATTATCAGCCCGTTAATTATCTGTTTGTATCTCTGAAGGGTCTCGGTGCTGGGAGGGGGCTAGGGAAGGGGGGAGCAGGAAGAGGCAGACAGTGAGTCCAATGTGACTTTTTGGGGGTGATGGAAACTACAAAGTCGCCCAGCCCTGCAGAGTGGCAGGCTGGGTAACAAGGTTCTAATGTAAAAGCACAGAGTAATTAGCATGGAGATTTACCTCCCTGTCTTAAAAGCATTTTTATTACTTAATCAATCACGAGCAATTTCTAAACAAGGCTGGGATTTTACAAGAGGGCATAAATCTCTCCCCTTTGCTTGCAGGAGAAAGAGCAGGAAAAATAGACGTGACATTTCTCAAGGGACACTGCATCCGTTAAAATCAAATTTGAACTCAAGTCACTGGAGAAACAAACAAACAAAAGGGAAGGGAAGAGGGAAGGCACAGTGTCCCGGGGGAATCGGGATCAGGGAAGAGAGGAATTCATGTAGAGCAGGGTTTGGTCCTGATGGTGGGAACCCACTTCATTTCCACCACCCCTCCCCGCCCCACCTATAGAGGAAAGAAGAGAATGCATGAAATGTAAAGAGAGCCCTCAGAGATAACCAGGGAAGCTGCGTTGCACGTCAAGGCAGACCAGTTTCCCAAGCCACAGCATGCCATCAGTTTCCTGATCAGGGTTGGATCCCACACAAGTGATTCTGAGGCCAAATGGCCCATGAGAGACCCAGGGGGAACGTCCTAGGGACATTGTGGAGGAGCTCCTCCTCAGACAATGGAATTCTACAATCCGGGGCCACCCTGAAGGATCTTTAACCTCATCCACTTCCGGCCGGCACCATCCAACCAGAGGATCTTACTTTGGAAAATGAAAATGTGTCAAGTCCTCAAGAGAAGTGAGCTGGGACATTCATTAGTGACAGAGACACTCTGTGTTACTCTCTCCAGCGGGCTCCTCCAAAAGCCATTCTGTGTCCCACACACCCGGCTGGGTCTGCAACCACTGGCTCTTGTGTTGACCACACAGCTCACTGCCAGAGGCCTAGGGGAACCAGTGGGAGGTGGGGAAATGGGCCTCCACAGATAGGCCGTCAGCACCTCTCGCCACTTCCTAGGGGCCTCGTTTTGTCCCGGCTCTGTGAAGAATAGTGATTTTTTCCCCTCCTCAAAGATTGCACTGGGCATATACTAGGTAGAGAGGGACATCCAAGACCTAGGCCTGGCCACCAACTGGGTCAACCACCAGCACACATGGCAGTGACCAGTAAGTTCCAGAGCTGAGAGAAGAATCTAAATGAATGACGATGGATCTTCTTTAAACATTTTCTTGGGTCCTCAGCAAACTAAGTGACTTAGGAGTCATGGCTTAAGACTGTCACGTTAGAAAGGCGGGCTGGAGCAAATTCATGCTGGGCCTAGTTAACCTGGGGCCCACGTCAGCTTCTTTTCATCCATTAGGCAGAGGTTGTCATTTACTTCCTAAATTTTAACCCAACATATTTCCTTTGATACATCTCTCGATCCCTCTAATTTTACGTCTAGGACATCAGATTCAGAAGAAAAACATATTTTTCTTCCCTTGGTTGTAAGGAATGCAAACCAACCTTAAATGCTATGTCTATATAAGGTCTGTTTCCCTCCATATCAACTCTCCTAGCGTTTATGCACTTGTATGAGGGCGAGCGGCTAAACCTGCACTCCTGGAGTTAGACTTGTGGCCTAAATCTCTGATTTCAAAGCTATTGTGAAAACTGCAACACCAGCTAGGGACTGGTGGTTCATACCTGTGAGTCCTTGCTACTCAGGAGGCTGAGATCTGAGGATCATGGTTCAAAGCCAGCCCGGCAGGAAAGGCTGTGAGTCAGGACCTGTGCGCGCGCACACACACACACACACACACACACACACCTCTATTCCTTGTTGATCTGAAATGCCATTTTCACTGTTTTTGTTTGTTTGTCTGTTTGCTGGGATTTTACCAACCCAGGGTCACAGGTGATGGCTTATCTGGTAGGCCTCACCCTGTCTGAACTCTGCCCACTTACCCTCCTATTTCTGCCCTTTGGGTTTTCTTTGTTTATCCTCTCTGACGAGACCCAGGCCTGTTAGGAGCCAGCCCAATTCATCTCCATCACCTACCTTCCCTCTCCAAGCAGAGAGAGGGGACTGTGCCTTCATCACAGAGAATTTCAGCACTGACCTGAGCTAGGTTTTCCTGCCATGAGCCATGGGAGATACTGAATGAAGTGGAGATTCACCACACCAGCCCTAGGTCTACAGGCTAAACCATCAATGCTTCAGCTTGCTTCCCGTCACTTGCTCATGGGGCTGCACCTGGGGCCAGCTTTCAACCAACCTCCCAGGGAGGTAAAGACAGACTGAGTGGTGGGGCTGAAGAGAAGAGGAAATTCAAGGTAATAAATAGATACTGGGGTGCGGATAACAGGCTAGGAGGGTCATACGTGTTTGGATAATTGAGCTATGCGCATTGGCGAGCCATTTATTTAACAAACTGTGTGCGCGTGCGCGTGTGTGTGTGCGCGCGCACACGTGTGTGTGTGTGTGTGTGAAGCAGGAACTCTGATTTGTTCACTTACAGCTGGAAATAAATGTACTGTCTTTGGCCTGGACAGTCACATCTGTCTGCTGGAACCCTCCTTCCTTCCATAGGCAGCAGCTGCCAGGGAAGGTTGCTCAGTGAGCCTGGAATCAGGACAGGAGGGGCTGGCTCGCTCATTTACATTCAGCACCACGTTCTGAGCTTTACTGGTCAGGAGCCCTGCCGAGCAGCGAAAGTACACAGCTCAGCACTGAAGATCACGGGCCCAGCGGTGAGGCAGAGCAAGGGGTGACTGAATGTGACCAACACAGCAACCGAAACAATCAGACCAGGAACCGGGGCTGCGGCTCAGTGTAGAATGCTGGCCTGGAAGGTACAGGGCCCTGGGTTCAAGCCCCAGCCCTGCAATGCAAAAGAAAGAAGAAAGGAAAGAAGGAAGTGGGAGAAAAGAAGGAAGGAGGGAGGGAGGGAGGGAAGGAAATCACCTTTGTACTAGGTATTGAAGGATCAATAGGAGTTTGCCCAGTGGAAGTAGGGGATTTCAGAGGAGAGAGGAAAGGGGGGAAAAACTGGGTGACCTTACCTATTACAAAGAGGGATTTCACTGTGACAGTTCTATACATTCAAGCTCACCCTCCGTATTACTCTCCTCATCCCCCTTGCCTTCTTAAAACAATTTCGGCGGCTTATGTTCCCTATTTTCATGTGCACAAATAAGGCACTTGGCCGAGCCTTCTCCTCCTTCATCCTCTTTGCTTCCCTCCCCTTTGGCACTGGTAGCCGCCCCTCCCCTCCCAAAAAAAAGAAGCCTGTTTTGCTTTCCTATCGGTCGTTTTGTTGTTGCTGCTGTTTTAGTATATATTTCATTGTACCATGGGGGGAAACATCTTACACACATCCCAGTTTTTGCTCTTCTGGCCTCCCAGTGATCGAATGAAGCCCACCCCCATTACGCTTATGAAACCCACTGTATTTGAAGTCTGGTCACTTGAAAGTTAACGACATCTGGAAAACAACAACAACAAATAACTTGGCATCGACTTCCAGCCCAGCGTTTGACCCCACACACTGCGGGGAGCTCTGCTAGCCAAGCTCACACACCCCTGCTTTCTGGCACAGAGATAAAGATGGAAATGACCACTTGGGTCTCACGGGGACCAAGCTCCAGATGCTCCGACCACTCTCCTCCCCAAGACTCAGTGTTGAATCCCCACAGGGTAGAGTGGAGGCCTGGCACACTCTGCGTCCCCAAGTGCAGCCAGATCTTTTCCTTTAAAGGACACTGAGTTATAGTCCCTGCCATATTGGGACTGGATACCATGGCGGTCGCTAATTTCTGTCATTTCAGAACTTAATAAGCACAACCATGCCGACGCACAGTTCACCGATTTAACAGCACTGGAGATTCTGATGAATGGCTCCTTGATGATTTAATTTCATAGACTTTTACATCAGACGATGATCGCAGCGCAGGAGAAGTCTTCCTGCGTGTAAGGGAGGAAGGAGCAAGGGTTGGAGGAAGCAGATCTCTCCTGCTACAGCCCCTCTGGCCCACGCCCGAGCCTCAACTCAGCCACGAGGGAACAAAGGGAGGGGACGGCCTCCAGTTTTGTGGGCCGGTGAAAGTCGTTTCGTTTCGTTTCATGGTGTGTGTGTGTGTGTGTGTTAACCTGTATCACTGCCTGTCCTTCCATCTAAATCTCATTCTGTTTTTCCGGTTGCAATCACGAAAGCTCAGAGAGGTAAATGTCATGTAGGCCTTGAAGAACCACATTGTTCCTAGAGATGCTTAAACCAGCCTACTCATAATACTATGAATTCCCTAAAGACCGGGCATGGAAAAGAACGAAAGTCACCACCTTCTTCCAAAATGAGCGCCACCAATGTTGAGATCCATTGGTCAGCCTTTCCTTCCTTCCATCCTTCCTTCCTTCCCTCCCTTCATCCATCTCTCCATCTATCCTTTATTCCTCCCTTTCTCAAGTCCTTCTTTTCTTCATCCTTCACCCTTCTCTTATTCTCTCTAGTCCTTCATTCATTCCTTTCTTTTTTTCCCTTTTCTCCGTTACTTCTTTCCTTCCTCTCCCTCCTTCCTCACTCCCTTCCTTCTTCTCTTCCTCCCTCATTTTTTTTGTCCCTAGTGTTAGCACAAAGTTTTGTGCACACAAGCCAGTCATGGTTTATTTTTTTAGCCATGGACAAAAATGTCTACTGTAGCCAGTTTAAGAAGAAAAAGGAATTATATAAATAAACAAACAAAACTTTGGCTACCTCATAGAAAGATAAAGAAACAGTGTAGAAACTAAGCCATACTCAAAATATAAGCATTGGGTCTGGCCTGAAGCAAAGCAGTTACTGTTTGGCTATGGGTTGAGTACCTCTTACGTAAAATGCCTGGGACCAGAAGTATTTTGGATTTCCTAGCATTTCAGATGTACTATTTGCAGAGCCTTTCTCAGTGGGGCATCTCATCTGAAAATCCAAAATCTGAAAATGCTCTTAAGTCAGACTTCACCAGTCAGAACTTTAGATCAGGGATGCCAACCTACAGCAAGCACTGAGTCAGAGAAATACCTAGAACTTGACCTTACTGCCAACAGCCCTCATGCTCTGAGAACCAAGTCACCTCTGACTTGGGAACTTGACCTTGAGCCTCTGGGAAATCACTCCTGCAATGTCTGAAATCCAGATGCCCACAGCCACCAACAACAACCACTCCTCTTCCCTCACACCAATACTCAAATCCCACATGGCTACCTCCTAGCTGCAAGGGAGGCTGGAAAGGCAAGCTCTAAACTCCTTATCCGACCCTGGGATCTTACAGATCCAGTCTCTGAGTCAGGGACCAGTTTCAGCTCCATGTGGGAAGCTCAGAGCCTCCTATGCATTTCTCCGTCCACCTCGTTGACAAGTAATTAAGGAGGTCAAAAGTGAGATTTGTAAGGTTTGGGTGCTTAGACAAAGGAAATGCTTTGGGGAGCCACTCCTGAATATTTCATTATTTATTCCTGGAAGAAGCCCAAGCTTCAAGGGTCACATTCACCAGGGCTCCAGCTTCAGTGCTCTGCCTAACTAGCTTGCCTATCTCTGGGGTGCCTGGGTCGTGTGACCCTGCTGCAAACCATCCTCGGAGTCCTCCTTCGTCTGTTTAATCATCCACCAGGTACATCTTAAGTAGCCTAATCGGCACTTAACTGGGAAAACACTACGGCCCACAACTATTGAGACTTTCCTCATTCTATTCACTGACACAAACACCATAATCTGTTGTGTCACTTAAATACTGTGCAGGGAAAAAAAATACGGTGGCCTCTTCCAAATGCACATTACCAGTACAGCTGCTAAACATCCTTTCTAAAGTTTGCCTTGTGACCCAAGAGCATCCTCTTCCTCTGAAGAGTGTCTTCACATACCATCTTCCCTACCTGAAGGTCATGGCTCCTCTTCCCCCAAGGAATATAAGGAACATGTTGGAAAGGGTCTTGGATTTTATTCAGGTATAGAAGGAAACTAGCTAATGAGTGCCAGCTCATTTGAGAAATGCTGATAAACAGCAATGATCACGTCTTGTTTCTGAATTCTGAGCCTGTGGTCTTTCCCCTGCAATCTATGGGCTATACAGGATAAGAGGATGAACGTATGAATGGACCAATAAACAGAAGCTAAAAACAAGAATGCAACTGAAAATACCAAATTTGTTGTTATTGCCAACTCTTATTTTTTCCCCTCTTCTCTGAAACTTCTACTTTTCTTCACATTGTCTTTTCCCCAAAACCTAACAGATTGTCTCCCCCCCCCCGCCCCGTTTTTCAGTTCTACCCTTTTATAATGGAAGTTAAATGTCATCACAGTCCATGAGTTTGCTCAGGTTGAAGGAATTCAGCCAGGCTGATTTGACGCAGGACAAATTCAACTCGAGCCGGCTATCAAACCCAATGACATTTTGGAGAATCTGAATAAGGTAATTATTATGTGAAGGTAAATTTTCCTGAGGGAAGTAAAATAATAAAGAGGAAAAACGACTGGACATTTTAACTGGAGAGAGTCTATGCACCCTGAGCCACAGTGGAAAGGACTCTCAAGCCTTGATTAGCCAGCACACCAGGGACCTTTCCCTGATGAAGAGCCAAATTTGTCAGGCTTAACCTCTTCGCTGCGGTTCCCCACACACTATTCCTACTTGAGAGAGCAGAGGTCACCATGGAGCCATCTGAAGCCCAGCAACAACTCTCCATGGATCCTGACTCATCTGCTCTTGTATTTCTTTATTCAAAAGCTTAAATGTCTTTTTGTAACGCTGCACAGAACTCATTCGGCGAGACACTTTGGGGAGCCACCAGGGGAAATACATTCACGCCTCAGTATCTACAGAGCTTTGGTTCTAGAACTTCACAGCTAGCAAGATACTCAGAAGCCCTTATATACAATGATAAAATATTTGTATAAAACCTGCATATGTACGTCCCTCCCGTGGTCTCAAAGTAACCCCAGGTTACTTATGAAACCAACTATAAGCCACTGGGGAGACTGAGGTCTGTGAATCAAGGTTCAAAGTCAGCCCAGGCAGACAAGAGATAAGAGACTCTTATCTCCAAATAATAAGCAAAAAGCCAGAAAAAAGTTGTTCAAGTGATAGAACATAAGACCAACCTTGAGTGAAAAAAACACAAGTGAAAGCAAAAAGCTGTGAGTGCAAGCCTCAGTATTCTCACACACACACACACACACACACACACACACACACACACACACACACACACACACACACACACACACACAATGGAAATGCTATGGGAATAGTTGCAATAGAATATTGGGAATAATAACAAGGAAAAAAAGTCCCATGCATGTTCAGTTCATATGGGGCTTTTTAAAAAAAAATATTTTCAACCTTGATGCCAATGGCTCACGCCTGTCATCCTAACTACTCAACAGGCTGAAATCTGAGGATTGCTGTTCAAAGCCACTCCAGGCAGGAACGTCTATGAGACTTATCTCCAATGAACCACCAAAAAGCCAGAAGTGGAGCCATGGCTCGAATGGGTAGCATACCAACCTTGAGCACAGAAAGCTAAAGGACAGCACCTAAGCCCTGAGTTCAAGAGCACTAGTACTGTCACAAAAAAGAAATAACACTTTCAGTCCACCGTTGGCTGAATCCACAAACACAGAAACCACAGTGGAACCCACAGACATGGAAGACAAGTAGACAACCTAGACACACAAACACACAAAGACTCACAATCACCTGCACACACAAACACACTTGCATTCAAACATACAGAGTCATACACAGACCCTTCTCTTGAGGGGCCTGCAGTGTACTGGGACCTTGCTAAATACTGGCTCAAGTGGAGCTGGGTGTGAGGTCAGAGAAGAGAGTGGAGGAGTGGGGGCTGGTTGGCTGGGGAAAACAAGGAGGATTTGCAGAGGGCTTAGAGGCCGAGATGAATTCAAGAGCTGAGGGGGAAAGCAGGCCAGGGAGGAGAGAACACTGGGGGAACCACAGGAAAGCACGGATGAAAGCGCTGACTTGTGTAGTTCAGGACTTGTGGAAAATAAAGCCACCCCGCCCTGGCTTCTCAGCTGGAGCCAGGGCTAAAGGCTCAAATTCAGCCTCAGGCATTTTTTTCCTGGGGCTGAGTCTGGAGGGGAAAAAAAAAAAAAAGAAAAGGAAATAAAATATGGCTTCTCTGTACATTTAGAGACCCAGAATCCTGGGAAGAGAGAAGAGAGAAATAAATCTGTGTGTTTGTAGACCAAGCCCCCTTCGTGAAGATGGATTCCCTGCCTTCTGCGGCAGTGACTGCGAGCAAGTAAGCCAAGAATGGGCAGCAACACGGATCCCTCCAAATGAAGAAATAAATATGGAAGCGTTGGTCTGGGTGGTTCAACTGTGAGCCTCAGGGCAATAGAAACTGAAGTCCTCCTCTGCATTTCGAGCCATGCCTTCTTCCCTCCATCTCTCACCAGCCCCACGCGCTCATCTGATTTGACACTGCAAACACACCCCCGCGGGGCTGCCACCTGCACCCAGGCCGGCTCTCACACACACATTACTGCGATAGCTTCTCCCTGGGCCTGCTTATCTACTCTTGTCATCCATCCTCTATGCCGGCTGGAGGGATATTGGAAAATGAAAAGCAGGCCATGTTAGCCCTGATTTCCAACATCCAGGGGATGCAATATTTTATTCTATACCGAAGCTGAGCCAAGTCCTGGGGACCACTCTGAGTGCAACTCTTCACTTCTCTGTGCCTCAGTTTCCCAATCTGTAAAATGAGGGCGTCGGGGAGCAATAAAGCAAATGTACTAGGAGGAAAGGCCTGTTGGGGCTCCAGTCCGTGATCAGTTGGCCCTGCTGCTTTGGGTCTGTGGCAGGGCAGCATCTCCCGGCGGGAGCATGTGGAAGGGTAGCCGGCTCACCTCATGGCAGCTGGGAGGCAAAGAGACACAGGAAGGGGCTGGATTCCCACATTCTCCTTCTGGGGCATGTCCTCCATGAGCGGACACCTCCTATTAGAACCCACCTTCTAAATGTGCCACCGCCTCTGGGACCAAGCCTTGGGGAGACATTCTAGCATCAGTCCTTCGTGGTGTGGAGAGGACTGAGGAGTCACAGTGACTTCATTTTCCTTTCACCCTAGTCTCGGCCTGTATCTCTGACCTCGCTCAGGTCCACTCTGACCTATGCTCAGTAGCCAGCAACCAAACTGGACTTCTGGATTTGGAGGAAGGGGTAGACATGGGTACTTCAAGGAGTGTGACTTTGATGTTTTCTCTTCCAGCCTCTCTGCTGCCCAGATTTTCACTGTTGTCTCCCTCTTCTTTTCATCAGACAGAAGAGGAAATGTGGGGGTGAGTCAGTGTCTAACTAAACTGGCTTGGCCTCTTTCTCCTCCTCTTCCTCCTCCTCCTCCTCCTCTTCCTCCTCCTCTTCCTTATCCTCTTTCTCCTATGCTTTCTTCTCCTCTTCCTCTTCTTCTTCATCTTCCTTTTTTCCTCTTCCTCTTCTTTCTCCTCCTCTCTTCCTCATCTTTCTCCTTCCTTCCTTTCTCTTTCTCTCTCTCTCTCTCTCATAGTGTTTATCATTATCTATATTTATTTACTTGATCCACTTACTTACTGTCTACTTCCCTCCAATTAAAAGTAAAGCCAGAACCAAGTCTGGCACCCAGACAAACTTAGACCATATGTATTGAATGAATGGGTGGATGGATGGGCGGGTCACACAGTTAACAAGCGCCTGTGTTTACCAAACACAGTGAAGTCGGCTCTCACCACTCTTGGGAATGGAAACACACTAAACTTTAAGAAAATGCCATGTCTGCCATGTGACAGATGCGAGACTCTGATACCATGAGATCCAGTTAGCATCCCTCTGGAAAGGGAATCACTGGTGGGCACCCTTACGCCATCTGTCCTGAAAGCTTGCATGATTCGCCATCGGATACGCGCTGGACCCCATCTGGCAGATCTTGCAGTGTGACTCCATCTCCTTGGCTTGGGTTCTCACCATGTGTGGGCACTTGTTTTGACATTTTCAAATGAAATACGGGCTTAATTTTTTTTCAGTACATAAAAGTATTGAGATGATGACAAGGGCAAGGTAGGAATATGATACGACACTCTATAAACTCCTGGGGATAACCAGGATAGCGAGGATAAGTCAAAGTCTAGGAAAATGTGAAGGGAAAAGCGGCGCCCGGTGGGTAGTTATTAAAAACTTGGTTGAATCTCTCTGAAGACGTGGCTGGTTCTAATATTACTAATATTACTGAACAAAGACTCGGCGCACACACTGCCAGTGTGTGGTAAGAGCTGCTGGAGGTTCAGATCATGGTGGACGACAAATAAGAAAGTTGTTGAGCCGAGGGAGAAACAACTAGCTCCATGACACAGGTGAGAAAAGGGGACCACCGTGCTGTTGGCTCCGTCCAGCCGCCAAGGTGGTTTCTTCCCGCAAGAGGAGCCGCATTCTCCTTCCAAGAGCCTCTCCTTCATTCCCCACTCGTGGGGACTCACAGCTTCGATGGGGCCCGCACTCGAACCCAAGCCTGAGCTCACATCTCAGAGGGGAGTGGTCTGAGACGGATGGGCATGATGCTCTGAGAGGTGTTTTGTTTGATTTTTAGGAAAACAAGTTCAGCTTCCTTATGCTGATGGTCATTTTGACTAGAAAAGTTACTTTTGCCCTGACGCATACGTACCTACATTGTGCAATCTTCAAATCTGTCCTCCTGGCTTGATCACTTCTCTGTGACGAGACCACAGCATGGTGTTTTCCTTTCCTGCAGAGGCCTATAAAATGGCTGCCACATTCTGCCTACGGGGATCTGCTGGCTTACACAGCCAGTGCCTCTGGGGTCACCCCGGCTTGGACCAGCCTGTCTGTCACGTTCACTCACCACAGCCGGCTCTCCCCAGGATGTGGCGGCCTAGACTAAGCCACCTACTATTGTAGCCAGAACTCATCCATCTCTCCAGAGATTGCACGGGGCAAGGGCAAGATTTGACCCCAGCTGCCAGCCCTCTCCCGGGCCCCTGGACCGCTTCCTGGAGGGGAAATCTGAGTTCGGCGCCCTTCTTCTCTCCTCACCGCCCACCATGCCATCCTCTTCCAGCGCACAGTCAGCTGGTAACGTGCTTCAGTGGTGGTGGAACAAAGGCAGCGTTTTCTCCCACGTGTTCCCAGGTCTTTGGCTTTGATAACTGAAGGCACTCTCTAGCTCCCCTGTGCATCCTTCCGCCCAAGCGTATTCTGCTCACTCTGTCCCTGCCAACCCACCATGACACTCCCGTCCCTGCCTTCCTCCCAGCCTGCCCACCTCTCCTCCCCCTCCCCAGCGCCCTCCCCACGTGCAGGTGGAAACTAACTGCCAGGTTTGGCAATACGGGAAGTCCTGTACCAAAGTTGGAAATAAACTGAAACGAGCACCGGGCCCTGTGCCCAAGACCTGACAAGCCACCAACCCACCCCACCCACACCAGTTCTTTCTGCTCCCAACAATGTATTATGATCGCACGGCTGAGTCACCGATAGCAAATAATAGGCATTCCACACAATCATGTCAAAAAAAATAAAAAAAATGCACAGCCATCTGGCCACAGGCTGACTCACCTGTGGGGGCCAGCCATGGGAAACGCTGGCAGAAATGGGTTTAGGCCATGAGCACACAACTTCGCCTCTGTCCCATCTCTTAAAAGGAAGCGTAGAAGCTGAAGGCAGAGGTCGTAAGAGGGATCCAGAGCAGAGGTTCCCTGTGTCCTCTCATCACCACTGTAGACTTCTACACTGTGAAACAAAATTGTTCTAACTCTGTCATTCTCTCCCACATGCCTGGAAGCAAAGGCAATATTCATGGGCCAGAACTCTGCAGAAAACCCACACTTTCACATATGGCTAGTTAGAGAAGACATTAGGAGAGTTCGCAGAACGCACGTTGGCATTCACGTATAGAGATTGGTTCTAGTTGTTCAAACCCTTTGTCTGCTAAATAATTCCTCTCCTAAGTGTGTGGTCTAAGCACAAACGTAAACGCTACAAGAACACTTACTTCGACAATATTTATCATAGGAAAAAAAGGAAGAAGGGAAGGATGGAGAGAAAGAAAAGGAGGAAGCCATTTAAATGTGCTACGGTGAAATAAAAGGTTAAATAAATTACAGTCATGCATCCAATTTACTAGACTACAGCCATTAAAATCCACCCTTAGAAAGAAAAATTTAACGACATGGGGAAATGTTTATGACATAGTAGTATATGCAGAACAGGGCATAAAATTTCTGTATGACAGGAATTGCATTATGTTAAATCATATATAAAATTGGTTTTATTTAAATAGGTCAAAGAGGTTCAATGCCATCAGTCACACTGGAAGACAACAAAATACATACATATATATACATACATATATATGAATATGAAAATTCCAAAATGTTTCCAGTTGACTTTTTCTTTTTAATTTCCTTCTCCTTCTCCTTCTCCTCCTTTTCTTCTTCCTCCTCTCCTGTCTCCTCCTCCTCCATTTTTTTCCTTCTCTTTCCCTTTCTTTCTCCCCCCTCCTCACCTCTCCTCTCCTCTCCCTCCTTCTCTCCTCCTTTCTCTGTCTCTGATGCTCAGGAACTCTGAGAACCTCCTCATATATGTAGAGAAATCATTATTATGAATAATAATCTGTTAAATCCCCTCTTTCAAAATAAGGACATGAGAGCTCAGCGACACTTGTCCACCAAAGGACATATCATCGTTCAGATTAAACCCAGGTCTCCTGGCCCCAGAACACGAGCGCCTATGTTTAAAATCCCACTGCAGTTTACCATACCACTCCTCTCTGGGTCAGTATCAGCGCTTCACTTTGAAAGCTACTTCTGAACTTCGAAGACATTAGAGCACACACATGGGTGGCAGTGAATAGAGGCAGGATTCCATCCCAGGATGCCCACATCTCCACTCCGCCCACGGCTGCCTGATGCACCTTCCAGTGCTAACTCAGCATCCAGACCCACTCTGGCCTCGCCCTGCCAGCATTCCCTGGACCAGACCCTCACACTCCCCAACCCCAGGTCCACCATGACCTGGAATGGCCCTCCCGTTCTCTCCACTTTTCATTCTCAGGCTAGCCCTTTGTCAGAACGAGGGTGGCCCCTGTGCCTGAGGGCTTTCTCGCCACACCAACAGACACGGTAACACCACTTTTCTGGACTTGTGAGAATGAACCTTCTGTCCAAGCCACTCACCTGGGGTTGTCACCTGGTACGGCCTGGCACACTTACTAATTCTGTCTCATCTTCCTGATCACAGTGACAAATCTTGGCAGGTGAACACCTGCTTCATGTTGCTCTAATCCAGCCCCCAGGCCAGGGTTGCACATACAAGAGATACTTGAGAAATATCACTAACCAAATACATGAATATGATGGTAGTCAATCTGCCCTAATTAACGAGAGCTAACTTAATGCTGTTTGTCCAGCTCAGCCCCATTTCTCCCACTTAAGAAGGAAATTGGTGATATTGTCCCTTCTCTGTCAAGGGTGGTGATTCTAGGAGAACTCAGCTACCATGCCCAGAAGACACCAGATATCAATTAACTTCCCCAACAGGAAGGTTCTAGAATCTCCAAAAACTACACAACAGAGTCAGGGTGTTCTAACCCAGCTCCACTGTCCTCGAATAGTGCGGTTTGTACCTTGCTGTGTGAACTACACTGATGTATCTACCGTTCCTACTCCACCCTCTGGCGAGATTTCTGTGGAGCATGAGGTTGGGGAGGGCTGGCCCCTCTGTCCCTCTTGAATTTCAGCGCTGAGTCTCTCCAGTGTAGAGCCCAGCATGTTGGCAAGGCCAGAACACTGTACCTGTCTGCTGATCTGAGAGGAAGTGTGTCCTTTCCATCTCCCAATTAAAGGGAGAAACTTGCCAGCCTGTCCCTCTCTGTGTACCAAAATAAGCCACCACTCCCAAGCCACTGCCAGCATGTATCCCCCAAACCCCCTGCGAATCTGTTAGTCACATATTAGAGTGGTTATTAGAGGAGAGAATTCTCACAGATGCAAATTTGACATTCAGACGTCAGGCACTCCATAAATAAGGTCAACAGAGATGAGGACACATGTTAGTCTCCAATTAGAATCTCCAAATGTCTAACTAATGCTAATGAGAGGCATCTGCCAAGCCCCATCCAGGCTCATAAACAAAGCTACAGAGGAGAGCCAACCAAATCCAACGTTTCGCCACTCCTAGGAAATGAACCTGCCTTTCGAAGCAGTTTAGTAGAGAGCATTGGTGGAACTGGTCAATTTCTATTACTATTACTGAATACCAAAGGCTGGGGAGTTGATAAACAAGAAAGATTTCTCCAGTTCAGGGTTGTAGAGGCTAAGAAATCCAAGATGGTGCCGGCAACAGGTGAGGATCTGCTTGCTGTGTTACCATGTGGTATCAGGCATCCTACGACAAAACAGAGCAAGTGTGTGGGCGTCCAGCAGATTCCAGAATGAGGGGGAAATCCCTGAGCTACCATACGCCCTTCCCTATAAACTGGAACATCCCCTCCCATCAAACCACAAATGGCCCAGCGCATCTAATGTGCCAACTGCATGGCATGAAGTCATCTACAGCATTTAGAAACACCCAACAGGTGTGCAGATAGCAGCCATGGATACGATTTTAAAACAGCCTTCTGTGCAAGAGAAACAACATTAGCAAAATAGAACTTAGCAGAGCACCATATCCACAACACACAATATCCACAACTGCATGTACGTTCACAAAACACCACCATGTGTTATGTGACTAGACTCATGTCAATCACCCTGCAAACCACAGCCAGTGGACCTGTGGGATACAACAGGCACAGGAAATAGGGACACAGAAGAGAAACAGGATAAAACATGGCTTTCTGAAGACCACGGGGGATCAGATTAATTCAACCCTACTATGGGCGCGAGCCACGGATGCCCAGCTATAATGCAGTATAAATTTCACAGAGCACGGGCATAACACACTCTTATTAAAGAAAGAAGACAGAAGTTGGTAGTATGAGAAAAGCCGTTAGTGTACTCCCTCACACCACCACCATAAAATACAATAAGCCAATCTTTCATTCCTTTTCCCTTAAGTTCTAGATAAGCAAAAAAGGAACTGAATTAGATGCTGGCCAGTGGCAAAGAGTTACCTGTAGCAAAGTAAGTTAATTATTTATTTGAATAAAATATGCTCTTTCAAAGTAGAAAAATGCCCTGCAAATACAAGGCAGAAGTTGAGTTCAAGTTCCATCATCTTCTTGCACCTCAACAACCTGCCTGAGGAGCACTGTTCTGGGCGTGCCCAGATGAGGCTCTGCCCGCAGGGACTCTTCCTCCTTCGAACATGGAAGGCCACCTTAGACACACCTAGATGCCTGACCCCCGCCAAAGCCAGGAGCGAGGACCTGGAAAGAGGTTTCTTTGGCTTCCTCTGTCTAGCCCTGCTCTCCCCTCCTTCTAGCACCTTCCTATGCTGTCATTCTGCCTCTGCTCAGTAAAGTCCTCCACTCCCCCCCACCCAGTCCACCTTCTCCTGTAGCCCAAGCACAAGTATGTCAAACCCCTTGTACACCAGAAGGAAGGTCCCCAGAAATCGGCCTGTGTCTTCTGTTACCATGGAAACCAGGAAAAGTCAGCCGTGTTTACTCTCCTGAGCCACCCTGTAAACAGGATCGAACAAGCCTTGCCAATCTCAGAACCAGTTTGCGAAGGTCACAGCCCGTACTTCAGGGGCAGGCGGGAAAGTGGGATCCATTTGCTGTTCTCCTGCCCTGTCAGCGGTGCCCAGATTAGATCTGAGCATCCTGACGGTGCCACATGCGGGTGGCTTTGTTTATAAACAGCAGCATCCTCAGTAGGAGGACGCGGGAAGCAGAGCTCTGCTGTGCTGAAGCTCACCTGAAATTCTCCCCATCACAAGACTGAAAAGCCACCATATGCCCAGGACCAGCCTCCACACGGTCGTCTTCATGTGTGTGCGTGCATGTGTACACGCATGTGTGTGCATGTGTGCAGGCATGTCCAAATCTCCCTCTCCCTGTAGAGACCAGTTATGTTGGGTTTAGGGCCCTGAGCGAACTCAACTTTAATTATAATCTTTACTGCATTTCAAGAAAGAAACAGTGTTGAGAAGTGGGGGAGGGGAAGGTGTTAGAATTGCAACTGATCTTTTCCAGGGGGACTATAAGCAAACGAGAAGCTCAGGTGACAAATGACAACAGGTAAATTGAACACTAAAGTGCCTGTGTTCCTTGGACAGAAAAAGAAAATCTACCTGTATATATTTCTTCTGAACATCTGGTTGATGAACTAAATGATACATGGAAGGGATGTTTACCGAAGCAGCAGACAAAAAACACCCTATCATCTGTGGTATGTGCCACATCACAAAATACCATGCAGTCAGTAAACTGGCAAGACATCTTTCTATACAGTGATATGCAACAATCATCACCAAGCTGTAACTTTAAAACACCAAGGTCACGGCGGGAGGGAGCTTCATGTGGTCATGGTACTGCAACGGTAGACATGGTTACTCATCTATCCAAATGCACAAGGAGGGAAGGAGGGAGAGAGGGAGGGAGGGAGGGAGGGAGGGAGGGAGGGAGGGAAGGAGGGAGCAAGCTGGTTCTAGAGGCACCATAGCAGCCAAGAGACTCAAGTCCTCTTCCTCCCTTTTCC
This sequence comes from Dipodomys spectabilis, assembly GCF_019054845.1. Lineage (NCBI taxonomy): Eukaryota > Metazoa > Chordata > Mammalia > Rodentia > Heteromyidae > Dipodomys > Dipodomys spectabilis. The sequence continues at coordinate 5,730,575 of NW_024870910.1, read as the reverse complement.
CAAGCTCCTGCATGGGGCGGACACAGGCAGTCCCCTTTAGTTCCTGCGAGCTGATTGGCCAATTCGGTAAACTAATCAAGACCAACTTTCAGGCATTATTTCAAGAGCACCTCTTGGGGGCACACAGGCTATTTCCTCTCGAATCAGGTTGACCCTGCAGTTGTTAATTGTTTGATTGGCTCGTCCTTCCCACAGGCAAATGCTGGAGTTTCAGACACTCCCAGGAACGCGTGTCTGTGGGAACTGACTTGGAGTCTGCTACCAGATGAGAGCGGAGAGCTATCTGGGCTGGAAGCGAGGCCCCCTCTGCACCCTTGACAAAACGCAGAGCCTGCTCTGTGCTCCAGGGCTAAACAGAAGCCCAGCATCACCCAAACAAAGCACAACTGACTGGAGGTTGGGGTGAGGGAGTCTGTCAATCAGACACATCTCATTGACCTAATCCAACTGCCACGATAGGTCAGCCCTGTACAGAGATCCTCACCCAGCTCTGAGAGAACCAATGCTCAACCCAAGGCATTACAGGTGGTACTTCTGCTCCCTGCTCCAAAACCTCAAGAATGTCTCCAAGCCCAATACGCCCAACAGAATTACTGACCTCTTTTCCGAGACATGGGTCCCGCCTCTGGGTGAAGAAGTGAACCTGTCTGGTCCACCCTCAAAGAGAGAGCCGGCTAACACAGCTGGCCATAACTACCTGTAACTACCCACCATGTGGTTCTCTTGTCCCCTGCCTGGGTGATGGGTAAGGAACCATCTCTCTCCTGGCGATCGCCCTCACGCAGTTATTGTATTGATTTGCTGTGGCGTGCATTCCACCTTCGGGTGGTTGGTGGTTTTCAATTTGCAATTAATTCACATGGTGTTTCTTCACTAAGATGGCTGGCACTTGTTTGTATTCCAGAGTGTGGGCAAGGAAGGCAGCTTTCATGTAGCACCGGACACACACAGGGTAGAAACTTCAAGAAACTCTTGCCTGGCTCTGCAGCCTAGGGGGAAAAAAAAATCAAACACCATCCACAACCATCCATAACCATCCATTGTAAAAAAAAAAAAAAAAAAAAAAAAAAAAATGACCCAAGTAATAACGGGAGCCTGACAGCACTGATCTAACAAGGTCATTGTGTTGGTAAGTTTCCCATAGCTATGACGGGAAATCACTGAGAAAATCAAATGAGGAAAAAAAAATATGGGTTTATTTTGGCTAAAATGATTTTGGATAAGAAGTGGGAAGAGGAGGGGGAAGAAGGGAGGGGAGCAAAATGGGGCATTCAGAGGAGGGAAGGGTGACCACACGCTAAGGCAGACCCCACGATCTAACCACCAAGGCCAGAACGCAACTCTACAACCTCTTTGCAGCAGTATTCCAAAGGGAGCCTTTAATTTACCATTTCAGAGATTAGCTGTACTATTAGCTTACACACAGTAAAAGCACATCTACCCGGTGGGTTTGGTACGGAGCACGCCCTCATCTGCTTTCCCGTGCTGACTGCAAGCCAGCAGCAGGAGGGAGAGCGTGCATGTGCCAGCCTGGTCTGGCTGCAGTAGTTCATCATCCCCACTCCACTTCCACCTCCTGTGCCAGCCCCAGGTCCTTGCTGATCCATGACAATCTTCCTTAGACCACTTTGCCCACATCAGACCCACCCAGCGTTCACTAGAGCGCCATCTGGATTCCCGCTCCAGCAGGGCTTTGCTCTGCCTCACTCCAGGCCAGGGCAGAAGAACCGGAAAGGGAAGTTCTACAAACATCCTCCCAGAAAAAGATTGAAAGGAGACCAAGGTACCTTCCCCTCGGGGAGGGGAAAAGAGATCTTGAGGGCTGACGGCCCCCTGGGGGCTTCCTCCTCTCACCACTCCAAGACCTTTCCCTAATTTAATGTCATGTTAAAACTGGCTTCATTCCTAACACAAGGGAGGAGGGTTAGTGTGATAATTCTGCATGTGTGCACGGTGCGCTCTGAACAGGTTCATCCACTCCAGTGTATTCCCAACTCCTTCCTGCCTTCCCTCTCTCCTTCCTTCTTTCTTTCCTTCCTTCTGAAAAATGAAAGTGCAAAAGAACTCTGCTTGGTGGGTGAGCAACCACACATCATAAAAAGATACGCTGGAGTAGGACAGCCATGGGAATGTTGAGAGCAGAGAGGGAAAGAGTCCGGAGTAAAAACCCAACACAAAACACAAGCTGTGCTTCTTCCTAGTTTGCTTAAGAGATATAAATTTTGTTCTGGGCTTCCTAATGGCCACGGTAAAGACAGAAATCCCAACCAGTTACCTAACAAAGCGTTCGGGAAAAGGAAAGCAACTGCTGGTGCTAAAAGGAATCTGGATGGCTCCTCTGGTGGCCGACTTACATCTGTAGCATTGTCAACCACCGAATTCTTCCTTGATGAAAGATGGCTGCATTGGATAGTATCCTTCGTCTTTTTTTAGCTAGTAACTTCACCAGAAGGAAAAAATGCTGTGATTTTCCTAAGGCGAGTAAATGCCATGTTTTATACTTCTCTGATGATAAGGCTTAATTCAGAGATGAAACCTGGAAGGTTTCACGATGAAGCTCCCTGAGGCTAGATGGACCCACTATAGATGATGCACGTTTGCAGCGCCTACCGATCTCCTTCACAAAGACACAGGTGCACAGGCCCCTCCGTGGGGAGCCTGAGTTGACTGGACAGCTCTGGTTCTGACCAGCTTTCAGAACCACTCCCTTGGGGAGGAGGGGATAAGAAGCCTTGTACTCCAGGGCAAGGCTGATCTTAAAAGTCTTCCCCCCCCCCACCCAACACCCCAGCCCGGACCCTAATAAATCTTGTATAGAAGAGAAGTCAGGTGACACTCCTGGCTGGTTCTTGGATTCCTTTACTGTGCCAATGTAAATAGAAGCACTCAACACAGCGCTGTGGTCTGAAACGTGTCTTCTTAAGTTTTGTGTAATGGAAACAACCCACAGTGGCCAGGTACTTGGGTCACGCGGGACACACACACACCCTGGGAAGGGAATACTTGCTTTCTCTGCTCTCTTGTAGGTGAGGGCACCCCGGTCCTGATCTCTTCTCTGCCTTCCTTTTTTTTTTTCTGCCTTCTACACCCAAACACAACAAAATGGCCCTTGCCACATACCAGCACCCTGAGCCTGGACTTCCTAGAAGTGAATTCCTGTGTCTGTATAAACTAACCCAGCCCCAGGTATTCTCCACAGCAGTACAACCCAGGACACGGACTCACGACGATTGAGTCTGAATCCAATCCGAGGCCTCCACATACCCAGGACACGTGGGACTGTGTGGAGCTAAGGACTTGTCCCGAATCCCAACCCTTCTGTCGGCTGGCAACACCACCCTTGGCCAGGCGAGCTGGCTAGGGACGCCAAGCCTCATCCCAAACGTGTGGTAATTATTCAATAAGAAAGGACACAGGACCTTCTTAATAAAACATGTTTGCTGAGGGAACAGAAACCGCCAACAAAGGAAGCTTTTGTTGCTTGTTATTCTTTTAGGAAATATGCTTGTCTCAGATTGCCAGTCTGGCTGGCATTGCCAAGAGAGCAAGATAAACCCCTGAGATGCTGACCAGAGATCAACACCAACCACCAAGCTGCAGTCCTGCATCACAAAGCCTGAACGCGACCTCTCTGGCTGCCTCTAGCCCCTGGAGATGAAGGGTCAGGTGTGGGACTGAGCAGGATATGCTGTTACAGGAGTGAGGACGGCTGTGCGAGAGAATGACACAAAAACCTATTGAAAATAAATAAATACATAAACGTGACTTCACACGCAGACTTGGGAGACCTCCCAGAGCACAGCTCTGTGCATCTTATTTAGTGAGGGTCTTTAAAGCTTTTATGGTTTAATCCTCCCCTTGGCTGATGGCTTCCTCTTGTTGAGTCATAATAATGGGGTGCGGTCTCACATGGGCTACTTGGGGGCCTTGTTCTCTGTCCCCAGACAATCATTTGTCTACACCTCCATGCTTAGAGTGTCCAGGGAATATAAACATAGTGGCTCACGATATGGAGCTGGGAAAGAGGATGGCAGAAGGAGAGGAAGATGACGGCATGGGGGGGGGGGGAGGAGGGGGGCAGAGAGATCACATAGCCATCAGGGAGTTCATTAAGAGACCCTAGGGATGCAATGTAGCTGTCATCAGTGTCCTCTTTGACACATCTAGTTGATTGTCTAGGATGCAGACATGAAAAGGTTTACAGAGGCCCAGTGCTGGTGCTCACACCTGTAATCTTTGCCACGCAAGAGGCTGAGGTCTGAGGATCACAGTTTGAAGCCAATCTGAGTAGGACAGTCAGTGAGACTTCTAGCTCCCATAAACTACTAAAAAAAGCTGGAAGTAAAGCTGTGGCTCAAGTGGTAGAATGCTAGCCTTGAACATAAAAGCTCAAGGACAGCACTCAAGCCCTGAGTTCAAGCCCCAGGAATGGCACCAAAAAGAGAGAGAAAAAGAAAAAAAAAGAAAGAGAAGGGAAGGGAAGGAGAGAGAAGAGGAAGGAGGGAGAGGAGAGAAGAGGAAGGAGGGAGAGGAGAGGAGAGGAGAAGAGGGGAGAGGAGGGGAGGGGAGGGGAGGGGAGGGGAGGGGAGAGGAGAGGAGAGGAGAGGAGAGGAGAGGAGAGGAGAGGAGAGGAGAGGGGAGGAGAGGAATCTGCCACGGGATGGAAGATGGTAAAAAAATACCCACTCTTCTTCCTCGGCTACCAATGCAGCAGGCAGAGACTGACTGATTATAACATAAAGCAGTATCCCTTTAAGTTCCCAAGGCCTGAAATCTTGAAATCTCTCTTTAATTGTGTGGTAACCATGAAGAGCTTTGTCGCGAAGGATGACAGGAGTAATCACCCGAAAACAGATTTCTAGGTAATTTATACTTAGTCAATCCAAACCTAATTCCTGGGTGACCTATACTGTGCCTAAGGAGCCTGAAATAATCATGTATTTACCCTTTACCCTGAAATTAGATGGTCCTTTCTGTGCAATTACCCAGCCACTAAGTGACAATTACCGTGTAATTAAATGGTCAGCGGTTACCATATTATTAAATAGCACTGACATGGTATTCATTCCGCAGAGCCTTGTTCTGTCACCACAGAATTAAACTCCCCACCAAGACATGACGGTCATTCCTGGGAAGAGCGAGAGCTGCCCTTTGCTTTCAAGTTGGCAGAAACGCTGTCACGCGGGGCGCTTCAGAAGGATCTGGGAATGGCCCACACCACGTGGCCTTCTGGGCAGCAATACAAGATGGCGGCTCCAGGACCGGCCTCTGGCCAGAGCCGAGGGTCCCCTCCACAGTCCTGCGTTGCACAATGGCTGGGAGAGTTGGGCAAGTCCTAAATTCTTCCCTGAGAACATGGGACAGAAGGGTGGTGGGTGGCATGTTCTCTCCGTGCCCAGCTAAGACGGAGGATTGTGGGAGAGCCTGAAGCCCTAGATAAAGTGAGAGACGTCTTTCAACGTGTGAGGGGCACTCTGCAGATCTTCGACACGAGCCTACGCGGCCTCGTTGGTCCCACAGGGTCAGGACTTTTCTATACTTTGCCTACGGCGCACACCATCCTAGGCGCCCTTAGCTCCTCAGTGAATCTTCGTTGGATGTCCTGACCTGACAGAGTGGTTGGGTTGAGTACTACAGTACTGCATGCCAGGGACTATAATTTAAAACCTTTTCGAAGGCCACTGTGGGGTCCCCGTGGAGTCACTGGAGGCTAGGTCATCTGCCCAGTCATGATACAATGAGCTTTGCAGACTGTGGAAAACTTTGGAGGGCACTGCAGGCTCCAAGAGCTAATAGCTTCCCTGGGGCAAATCACCAATCGCTTAAGTCTGAAGACTTAGATATGCCCAGGTCCCAGCATCGCTGGAGTGAATTAGATAAGAGAAAATGAAGCTCAGAGGCCCAGAGACTAGTCCAAAGTCCTGCTGCTGACAAGTTACGTAGGGCAGAACTTGAGCTCAGAAGCCCGTGGTCTACATGGTGTACTGGAGAGAAACAGACTTCCCACCATTAAAATGTTCTGTCTGGTTCAGCATCTCCTCCAGGTGCTGCTGCTAAGATGCATCATCTCACGATTATTCTGTTAATACCCCAATCAAATTACCTTGTCTCCAGAGATAGACTGGAGGAAAGGAAAAGAAAATGGGGATGGATAGTCTGAAGTTGTACAGAAGAAAATAGGTCTTGTTTTGAAAGTCAACTCTGATCTATAGATAGATACCTGCAATGCCACATTGTCAGGGCCTCCTGAGACTGCATCAGGATCCCGCAGGATGGTGATGGATTAGTGATGGCTTCCATGGACTCTGCTCAGGAAGGAGCAGTATCGTGATGGATTAGTGATGGCTTCTGTGGACCCTGCTTGGGAATGAACAGCATCTGGGCCAGTTGTTGGCCCTCTTTGATAGGCACTGCGGAATTATACACACACTAGGCCGTGTTTGGAAGTCATGAGGGCTATGGAGGAGCCGGCAATCAAGGCTAGAAGACCAAATAATAAAACTAGACAGCCAGAGATAGTCCTTTCCCTCAAATGCAGATGCTCAAGCAGAAAGTAGAAAATACAGTCTCCGCAATATGAAGACTACAAGTCAGGAGACCTAGCTTTCAGTTCTAAGCTGTGGTGCTGTGGTGACGCCATTTCTCTCCTCCTTCCCCCCCCCCCCCCGCCCCCGCCAGCTTTAAGTTTCTCATCTATAGAAGAAGATATGGTGTCTGTAAGTCTGGAGTGTCTGGTACTATAGAGAAGGAAAGCTGCGAGGCAGGAGACAGGAAGGTAAAAGCAGACCACACACTTGTGTGGGTGGAAACTAAGATTGAGAGGGGGGAAATCAATGCTTTTGTGCTGACCATGATGACTTTCCATTGTCAACTCAACTGGCAAGTAGACATCTCAACTGAACACCCAAGTCTGTCCCGCAAGAGAGACTGACTAGAAAGAAAATGATCAACTCTGAGGCTGCATGAGAACCTCTGGGGCAAATGTAGCAAAGATGGGAAAGGAAATTCCCAATGAGATGGGGAGAAAGCAATGGGACTTTGGGGAAGAAAGAGAGTTGTCAACTGGTCCGACACTGAGATAGCAAAGTATCTGAGAAAATAGAATTTTCTTTGGTGAGTTATATCATTGGTGATCTTGATTTAAAAAAAAAAAAAACTGTCCATGGGAACCTGATTGTGGAAATACTCAGAGATGAGGAGGTGGGATGGGTCATGTGCACCAAAGGCCTGAACTCGGGAATCACATGACCAACAACTCATGGCTGGCTAGCAGTGTGTTTATGAGAATGCACATGGGAACTGGAGCTGTGGCTCAAGTAGTAGAGCACTATCCTTGAGCGAAAGGCTCAGAGACAGCACCTAGGCTCTGAGTTCAAGCCCTAGGACTGACACATGTATGCACATGCGCGCACACACACACACATACACACACACACACACACACACACACACACACACACGAATGCATGTGAAGAACTTTTGGGTGTTTGATAGCATAGGTGCGCAGAACTACACACATTTCTGTCCCTAATCCTCTTGCCCCTGTTCATCCTGCTATTTCCCAGAGATGCCTTTCTGATGATTTATTTGTCGGGAATCCTTGGAGATTCTCCTTTTATGGGTCTTTTACCTTGCCCTTGACCCTGAGGATGGCTGACTGACCCATAAAGCTTTCCTGCTGATCCTTTCATCTCCCACAGTCCTGTCACCACGGACATCTCATCAGGCAGACCACTGCTAAAGCCTCATTCAAAGAGAGGAAATTGATCACATGCAAATGACTTCTTAAGAAACCCTAGCAGGGAAGGCATGTGGGAGGCCCATAAATAATGCAATATGGCCTGTCATCCCCAGCCAGGAATTTTACTGACTGTCTTGCGGGACCTGGTAATCAATATCTTCCGTGCTACAAACAAATGCCATTACTGGTCAGTTTCTCACCGTACCTGTCTGTGCTGAGGCCTCAGACTAACCACGATAATGAGTGATGCCCACACTTCTCAATCCAACCCCTCTGCCCATCATCCATTTTATTTTTCAACACAGATTTCTGCATAGACAACTTGCACAGGGCTGTGTTGCGTGCTGCAGGAGAGACAACGGAGCCTATGACACTGATGTAACACTCGAAAGCACTCACTGAGCATCTATTAGGCGCCGGTGGTCTAGGCTCTTGAGGTTCAACAGAGAACAAACCCCAAGAGGCTACATTCTAGTGCCGCTGGGCCAGGAGCTCAGCCATCTTAAAAATTAGGCTGGGAGAAAGAGAACACAGATGTGAAGAATGCAGACCACACAGATTGCGAGGCGGGGTGGGAGTGGGGGTGAAAAATGTCCCCTACAGGTAATTTCCTGTTAAAATACCCTTTACCATGTGCATGCGGAAGCTAAAATGCAAGGAGATAAGACAAAGTAAACAGGACTTGAGAAACAAAGGACTTCCCCTCATTTTGTCGTATCATGTTCTTGACCACGTATATGGTGTATGATACTTGTATGCATGCATCTGAGGGAAGCTAGGAGGAGGACACAGAATCAGAGGGAAATGGGAAAACATCCAACAGAGGGGCCCATCAGCTGCACTGGACATAGACGAAAATGAGCTAAGCAATGCAAAGACAGCGATGGGAGGGAGGGAAGGAGAGGGAAAGAGGGAACAGCTGACACTAAGCAAAAGGAAAGAAATGTGCATATCACCCCATGTGGAAGAAATAGCTGTACTGCCAAAGCTCATAGAATTCACAAACTTTATAGACCATGACAATAACAAATTGCCTTGTGAAGGCTAAAATGTGTTTGTGACTTTGAGCATCACTACTCCACAACACTGTGAAATACATGAAATCTATGTAATCACCTCATCTCAATTTAAAAATTATAGAAAAAGTGCCATTTACTTTTTGGAAAAGGGGGTATGACTCATTAAAAGCTGCAAAAGATTATTTTGAATTAGTTGACATCATTAGTTGCCCAGGTGATGGGAAGACCTTAATTCATACATACATACATACATACATACACACACACACACACACACACATACATACATAGAGCATTCCGAGAGGTTAAGTCACTAGGGAAGTTATATGAAGAGTTAGGAGCCCAATGCTGAAGAGAGGAGCTAGGCAAAGAGGAAAGTAGCATGTGAGAAAGACACCTGTCCTAAAGAAGTGAAGCAGCAAGACATGGGCTGTGGTAGGTTGCGTTTGGGAGAGGAATACGTTGTCTTCTGGATGGCTCTTGCTGCTTTTTTTTTTTTTTTTTGTCAGTCGTGGGGCTTCAACTCTGGGCCTGGGCACTGTCCTTGAACTCTTCAGCTCAAGGCTAACACTCTACCACTTGAGACACAATGTCACTTCCAGTTTCTGGCTTTTTCTGCTTATGTGGTGCTGAGGAATCAAGCCCAGGACCTCATGCATGCGAGGCAAGCACTCTACCACTGAGCCACCTTCCCAGCCCCTGGGTGGCTCTTGCTTCTTAGATGGTCTTGGACCAATACTTTAGCTGCAAAATCCATCGGAGACACCCTCCCTGGAGTCCCTCCCTCCAGCCTTCCTGAGTAGAGATCTCTGTATCCTCTTTCCTTGGTCTTCCTAGCTGCAGACCACCAGCACCTCATGGGTGTCTGCTCTTCTGGGGGGAGGCTGGGCATCTACTGGGGCCCACCCTCCTTGTGTGTGGCTGGTGGTAGAACAAGGCTGTGCTCCTGCTGCTGCAAGCCCTGCCGAGGGCCAGTGGCCTCACACAGCCCTGTCAGCTAGTACCTCTGGAGACACTGCAGAACTTGCTTCGGAACACTGGCAGAAATATCATCCCCACCTTCCAGCCCTGCCCAGGGCTACGAGGCTAAGGTGCCCATTCACATTCCACAACCAGCCTGCTCCTCGCCCGCTACTTGGAGCTGCTTGGCCACTCACGCCTCGGGATTCCAGGGCTCCGAGAAGCAGGGCCAACGTGTGTTCTGAGGGACCGACCCCCCCCCCCGCCCCTGCCCCCATCATCGTGGTACTCAGCCCTTTCTTTCTGAGTGCTAAGAAGAAAAAATGCAGCGGGGCCTGACCCCTGACCCCGGCTTCATGGTGCATACGTGGAGTCATCACGGCTCCAGCAGGACAGGGGTCTGGAAAAGAGCGTGAGGATCCACCTGATGAGTGTACAGCCATCAGGGAGGGACCTGGAATCACAGACTTCAAGCCCAACAAATGCCACGATGTATACCTGGTAATCCCAAGACGCCAAGACAACAGGCGATGGTGTTGTGGTACTAATCGTTTAACCAGCCCAGATCTCTCCAGAAGCCTCCGCACCCTTGGGGACAATCAAGGTATTTTCCTTAGCAGTACTGGGATTTGAACTCAAAGCCCTTCAGCTATACTTGTAACCCCTTTTTGCTTCAGACTATTTTTTCAGATAGGAGGGTTGTTTTTTTCCCCAAGATATGGATTTGATGGATACTAACTTCTTGCCCAGGCTGGCCTTGTTACACTTCAATCCTCCTAATCTCTGCCTCCCAGGTAGCTGGAATTAAGAGCATGCCTGGCTAGACGAAACATGATGACAGAGAGCAGAAGAGCGAATCCTGTGTTTGAGGCTGGGACTGGCAGGAACTGTGGCGAACATATATTGGTCTGTGTGTCTCTGAGCAAGCACTGCTTCACCACGCTCGCCCTGTCCCTGGAAGGTGGCGATGCTCACCAGGACACAAGGGGTTCCAAAACGTTCCAGAACAGAAGGACCTCACTTGGACCAGATGGGCCAGGTCCACTTCTTCGATAAGTCATTTAGCCCTGCCTCTGGGAAGCCTTGTCTGAAAGGGATGTAAGGAAGCTCCAGGACCAATAAAAGCCGGCCACTTGTAAAGCCATCTGCTCACCCAAATGACTCACTGCTGCCCTTCTTCCCTCCATCTCTCTGCTTAACACCAGGGATGGGGACAGGAAAGGAGGAGAGGGAAATGGCAAAGCATCGTCAGCATCAGTGGAGTGCGGCATGCATGCAGGGCCTCACAGACCCCCATCTTCAAAGCAGCGAGGATAGCTGATGCTTACTCTCCATCTTAGACAGGAGGAAATTAAGACCAGGTTGCTTAGCAACGGGCCTTGTTCACCCCAGCCAATAAGAGAGTTGGAATCTAAGAGGTTAAGTTTTTCCTACCCCCTGTAAGCTAACCTGAAACAGGACAACGTCTGAACAACTCCAAACAAATTTTGTACCGGGTGGGAGTTTATAAACATGAATAAAAGTAGGATTTAGACAGTCTCTAGGAATTTATACTTTTTTTTGGGGGGGGGGGGGCCTGCCTCTCCTCCTATCTTGCATTTCGACAGATGTATAGAGCGTGAAAGATCTAGGCAGAGCTTTCCAAGGAAATCCAAAAAGCTGCTTCCTCTCCCGGGCCCTCTTAATGCCTCCTAATCCCAGGAGATAATCAGAGCTCCAGAGAACGGAGTTATCAGGAGACAGCGCCAAGCACCCAGAACACACTGAGCCCCGGGGAAAGCCGGAGACGGCTGCCAGGGCTAGAGAATCATCAACCCAGGTGCAGCCCCACGTCAGAGCCCAGAAGGAAGGTGCCCCCTGAGCTCACCACACACCCTGGCCCTGACAGCCAGGCCCTAGACTGAGATACAAGCTGAGCACCTGCAGACTCTGTTGTACCATCTAGCCACCTGGGTCCTCCTCCACGAGTATGTCAAATGGGACAAGTCCTGAGTGGAATTCTTCCTTTCCAAACCTGCCCCTGCTTTGCTATCAGGACATAATACCACCTGTCACCTGGATGCCACAGCTAGAGTCCTGGGATCCCATCCTTGCCACCATCCTAGGTCCTAGATCAGGAGGACTGTAGTTCCAGGCCAGCCCAGGCCTACGTCTGAGAACCCCTTCTCAACCAACAGGTGGGCAAGGCAGCACATACCTGTCATCCTGGCTCTATGGGAAGCTGAGACAGAGGATCAAGGTTCCAGGTCAGCCAGGAAAAGAAAGTCCACCGTACTACACCTCAGTGAGGGAGGAGGGTAGATTGACTGGTTCACACCTGTCATCCCAGCCTAAAAAAATAGGAGGATCACAGTCCAAGGGAATGCCTGGACAGGAAGCAAGCTTTAACTCAAATAATAATAATAGTAATAATAATAACAACAACCAGAACACAAAAAAAGGCTAGAGGTATCTCAGCAGCAGAGCACCTACACAGAAAGTAAGTTCAAACACCCAGTACTGGCTCCCCGCCCTCCCCCCCCAAAAAAGATAGAAATATATAAAATTATCTTTAAGTGGGCACCGGTAGCTCACACCTGTCATCCTAGCTACACAGGAGGCTGAGATCTGAGGATGGTGGTTCAAAGCCAGCCCAGGCAGGAAAGTCCATGAGACTCTTATCTCCCATTACAAACAAAACAAAAAGAACTGGAGCGTGGCTCAAGTGGTAGAGAACTAGCCTGTGGGAAAAAAAGCAGCTCAGGACACACCAGGTCCTGAGTTCAAGCCCCAGGGCTAAGACTCACCCCCTCCACACACACACACACACACACACACACACACACACTCACACGCACGCACGCACGTGCACACACACACTCACACGCGTGCATGAGTACACACACACACCAAGAATGAAATGTTATCTATGAAATCTTCAATGATTTTAAGTCTACCCGTGTCTCAAGACCAAAATGTTCAAGAATTACTGTCAATATTTTAGTGTGTAGCGCTCAAAAATAAGGAGTCTTTTTTTAAGCCTCATCAAAATCTCACTCTTACAATTAACAGCTGGCAGCAAAGCTGTGGAGCAGAATTTAGAGCTGACACAGAATCCGCCACTCGCAACACATTCCCTGACTCACACTCCGGGCCCGGCACCGGCAGCCCATTCAGACTTTTCATTCAGTCTGCTCCAGCTGCTGTTCACGTGGGTTGCTTTCGCTGGTCTCCAGTCAAGATCCTCCCGTCTATGACTCCTTCAGAGCTGGGGATACAGGTGTGCGCCACTGCACCTGCCCCACCCACTCCCCCATTGCCTTCTCCGCCTCCAGTACTTCTCAGATGGAACCTCTCAGTTAACGCCTTCCCGGTAGACCCCAACCCCAGAGTGAAGTGATCAGCTGAGTGACAGGCCAACATAAACAGAGGAGAGGCTGCTGTAGGATTCAGATCCCTGCACCCCAAATTCACTCTGTGATGCCATAGCTTATCTGGGTAGGCAATGGGCATTATTTTCAAGTATGAATCCACAGCAAACATCCTTGCAAATAAACCTTCGGGAAAACCACGTTGAGGAGTTTTCTCAATAGCCCGATGTTCAAGTGTGTACTATGCTAATCGCCTGCAAGGTCTCCTTGGGAAGGAGATCAGGCAGTGGTCCACATCTTCTGCAACCACAGATTCCTCGCGCCACGTAGCATCTCCTGTCCACTTCCCAAAACTCCCCTCCGAACAGCTATGACCTGTCCGTCCCTGACCCATGTCCTTGGAGTGAGTGACAAATCACAGGAAACTGTAGAAGGTCCCTTCCCTAGGATTGGTCTGATTGGCTGGAATTGAGGTCATACTTTAGACTGATGCTCCTGATTGGCTGTCAGTAACACTCCACTCACTGCAACAGTATCTAGGCAATCTATGCATCTCTCATCTAGATCCATGAGTTATATTCTTGAGAGCAGTGAGTCATTGAGGCCAGGCACTGCTGAGCGTTGCTTTTTTTATTGGGTCAAGAAACTCCAAGGTTGGCTCCAGGCCTGTTCCCATAGAGAAGCATGATCAGAGTTTCCCAGAAGCAGAGCCCGGCCTGGACCAGGGGAGGGGGACCCTGTTCACCAAGGGGCTGGGATCTGGACTGCTCAGAGGAGGTGATTTGTGTCAGATGGTCCTAACACTCAGTTCCCAGAATGTATCTCTAAGACTAGGGCCAAGAACAAATAGTAATTCTTTTTTAAAGGTTGTGTGTTTAGTGATTGCTTGTCTCAGATAATGCTTGCTGGAAATTCCTTGGGAGCTGATTTTTATCAGGAAAGCAAACCAACAGATTACTAAAGCCTAACTGAAGTCACCCCCAAACTCACACATCCACCAGATAGTTACTAAAAAGAACTTAAGCTTTGGTTTATTTTTGTTTTGTTTTGGTCAGTCGTGGGGCCTGAACTCTGGGCCTGGGCACTGTCCCTCAGCTCTTCAGCTCAAGGCTAGCGCTCTACCACTTGAGCCACAGCGCCACTTCTGGTTTTTTTTCTTTTTTGCTTATGTGGTGCTGAGGAATCGAACCCAGGGCCTCAGGTATGCAAGGCAAGCACTCTACCACTGAGCCACCTTCCCAGCCCAAGCTTTGGTTTTTTTTTATTTGAAATCCTTCCATCCTCAGTACAATTTAATTTAAGCACAATTTAGAAGTAGCATGGACAGCCAGCACAGGAATACATGAAGCTCTGGCTGTGCTGTGTTCCTCTCCTCCTCCCCCTCCTCCTCCTCCTCACCTCCCCCTTCTCCCTCCTACTTTTCCCCTTCTCCTCTTCCTCCTTTCTCCACTTCCTCTTCCTCCCCCCACTTTCTTCTCCTCCTCTTCCTCCTCCTCCCCTCCCCCTCCCTCTCCTCCTCTTCTTTCTCCTCCCCCTCCTTTTTCCTCCCCAAGCCTTCTCTTCCTCCTCCTCTCCTCCTCCTGTGATAAGCCTACTTCAGGGTTCTTTCTTCGCAGACCCCCACTCCGAAAGATATAGCATTCATTGTCCCCATACTACAGATGAGGAAAACAAAGCACCAAATGCTTGCTGACCTGCATTGTACTTGATAAGCAGAAGAGCACTTAGTCTATAGCTCCTCACTACTGGACACAGCTGTGGACCAGGCACACCGACCTAGGGACATGGGTGCTAGGGCCTCCTCTCTGCCTTTTCTCTTCTTGGCTGGTGTTGGGATAGAAAGTTGGGACCTCCCACTTGATCCATGCCCCCCTCCCAAGCCATTTTCACTTTAGTTAATTTTCAAACGGAGTCTCACAGCTTATTTCTTCTCCCCCTCACCTCTGGAAGCGTCTAGCCACCATCTCCCTACCTCCGTCTCTGAGTAGCTTGGATGACAGGCTCCAAGCACCACATGTGTCTTGTGGGTTGAGATGGGAGTCTCGTTAACTTATTTTTTAAAAACCAAGGCTAGCCTTGAACCACATTCCTCCTGCTCTGTATTAGAGGTGTGAGCCACCAGGTCTGGTACACGAAAATTGCCTGGGGATCTCATTAAAAAGTAGATTTGGGTTCCACCTGGGGTTGGCTAGAGCCTGCAGTTCTCCACTCCCCGCCCCCCCCCCCCGCGCCCCGATGCTGGGGGCTGGCTCCCTAGCCATACTTTGGGGCACCAATATTGCTGCATTGCAATCACCCCGAGAGCTGTTTAAAAAGAAAAATATTCTGAGGCCAGGCCTCACCCCATACCAAATCAATCAATCAAACTCTCTAAGGGATGGCCTTAGGACTAGAACTTTCCAAGCTCCCCAGAAGTTCCCGTGTGCAACTGAGGTTGAAAAATTCAACTCTACAGGCCACGAGCTGTGTGGAGAGTTGGAATTAACCTGGGAGAGAAGGCGAGCTCCAGGTGCTCACGGGACGTGTGTGCTTCATCAAGACCACGCTCCAGACTTCCCAGCTATCATGACCCCTTAATAAATGCCCAGAACAGCCTATGACTGATGGCCGGCCCCATCTCCCTCCAGGTACCCATCCGGCCCAAACCCACATACAAACTGATTTGGTGTGTCCCCCCTCTTCTCCCATCCCGTCCCCCTCCCCAGCATACATCGCTGCCCCAAGTGACCTGTCTGACCTTGAGCTTGAAGGTGGCCGTTTCACCCTGGTCTGCGGCCCACCCGCCAAGGCTCAGAACACCCGGCTGCTTTCCCTAACGCCCATCCCACATCCCACAGGAGGTGTGAGCTCAACACCCCACACGCGTGACTGACGGGAAGAAGGCTGTGCCGGCTGTCTGCTCCTCTTGACACAAGCCAAAACACTCACAACTGACAAAGGAAAAGAAAAGGGAAGACGGGCTAATATATCGTTTTGAGGGTTTTCTCTTTTTCAAAGGAAATTAGTAGTGTGGATAAATATGATCAAAGTTTATCAAGTGCATGTAAGGGAACATTACAGTGCATCACATACACACACGTCATATAATTTATACACACTAGTAGAAATGTAGGGTGAGGGAGAAATGAGCAGGACAGAGAAAAGGGGTTCAGACAACCTGGCAGCGTAAATGTGGGCTCTGCTTTTCCAGAGCCTTCTCTCTCCCAGCCCCCTGTGCACATGCACCACAAGACCTGTATCCTGCCTACCTCTCCCCCGTTGTTTTTCTCCCAACACCCACTTTTCCTCTGGGAAGACAGAGAAAAGGAGTTAAATAGAACACACACACACACACACACACACCTGTGTGTGTGTGTGTCACATGCACACGCAGCAGTACTGGGGCTTGAACTCAGAGCCTGGGCTCTGTCCCTAAGCTATTAGGCTCAAGACTGGTGGTGCTCTATCTCTTGAGCCCCAGCTCCACTTCTGGCTTTTAGGTGGCTCATTGGAGATAAGTCTCAGGGACTGCCTGCCCAGGCTGGCTTTGAACTGTGATCCTTGGATCTCAGCTTCCTGAGCAGCTAGGATTGTTTAGGAACAAGCCAGTGGTACATCACTTGGCAACAGAGCAGCCGCACCGGAGGAGGAGGTGATACAGGTCTCTAGGCCGACCCCCCTGGCTCTTGTCTTGTGATGTCATGCAGTTCCTGCAGGTGGCTTCCTGGAGGAGTCTCACCTGATATCCACTGCCTTGGCCAGCTATCTCGCCAGGCCTGTGACCCAGCAAACACACCTCTACCCCGGGGGAGCCACTGAGAGATAGAGAAAGGCCTGGCCACTTTCATTTGTAGGAGAGAGCTGCAGAGCAAGCCTCTGGAAACAATTAAAACTAGGGTAATCAACTCGGGAGGCTTTAACTGCCTCCGGGCAAGGCTCCTTTCAAACACTCAATGCAAAACCTCCTGGGACAATGGCCAAGGTGACACAAACCAACCTCTGCCTTCCAGCTCCCCCAGCCCCTCCCTAAGCTGTGCCGGGATCTCAAGTCAGCCTGCAGCAGCCTTCATTTGGGGCTCCATTACTTCTGGATTGGCACTAACGCCCCCCACACACACCCCAATGTCTCCCTGCCTCTCCTCTGGGAACAAGGAGTCCCGGGAGATTGCAGATGCGTAAAAACTTAAGCGCGATCTCAGGGAGGTGGGTGGGGGCAAAGGGTTGCTGACCTTGGCCCTCTCAAAAGGAGTTTGAAACAAAAGCCAGGAAGCAGACGAGGTAGAAACAGCTGTGTGGCAGGCCGTCCCACGGCCTGAAGGCCACCCCTGTGTGTGGCCATCGCAGCCAGGCGCTGAACGGCCCATGGAAGAAACCCAGAGCAGCTCACCCCTGCCCTGGCCCTGGACCCAAGAGGAAGGCTGGGGGGCGGGTGTTCATGGAAATATCAACACACAGGAGGGCGTGGGAGGACACCGCTCCTCAAGGTCACAGGTCCCAGGGCTTGGGGCTCAAGCAGGGGGTCTTGTGTGTAGACCCTTAGATGGTCCTGCTGACCCCTGTGCTATACAAAACACTAGAATGGTGATGGCCCAAAATGTAAGAAGCGAGAACACGGTACATGGGTTGATATTGAAAAGACAGACAGATAGACAGACCGATATCTAGCACTACTTCCCATCCAAGACCCTCTGAGCCTTCACTCGACTGAGCTGAGGTTGCCATTAGTGACGTGTAATAATAAACAGCCACAGAGAGCACTCGCCTGGCGCCAGGACTCAGACCAGCTGAGCGGTCAGCTGCATCTCCGCTTTCCCTCCCTGTCCCCCAGGCTGTCCACCCCCAGAAGGGCCCCCAGGTCCAGGAACAGAGCCCTGACTCTCCTCCTCGGCCAAGCTCACTTCCCCTCTCCCTCCCCCTCCATTCAGACCTTCACTCCAGAGGGGGGAGGAGGTTGTTTTTATTTGTTTTGCTCTCTCACCCATTGCATGGCAGACTACAGTGACACCAAAGGCTTCCGGTCGGCCCAGAAGAGGAGCCTGTGTGAGTCCTCTCACGGATGCCTCGTGCCCCAAAGATGGCGGCAGTCCCCTGCCCACCTCAGTCCCCCCACACCACACACAGAGGGCCCATGTATACCCAACAGCTGTGGGAGGTAGGCCTATCCACTAATGACTATAAGCACTCAAGTCCAGGGGGAGAGGGAAGGCAAGGAGAGACTTTACTACCCAAACCCCAAACACGCTTACCACACACCCCTCATCCTTTTGCTGTCAGCTCACTTCTCAGCTCGAGCATTGCACTTTGCCTGAGCTTGGCATCTGACCATAATCCTCCTGTTCCTACGCATCTAGTCATTACTACATCTGGCCTCATTGAAGTACAATTTGAAGTTTCATTTAGCCGGGTGCCGGTGGCTCACGCCTGTCATCCTAGCTACTTAGGAGACTGAGATCTGAAGATGGTGTGAGTTGAAGCCTGTCCAGCAGGAAAGCCCATTTGATTCTCATCTCCAATAAACTACTCAAAAAAAATAATAAAAATAAAATTTAAAAACCCAGAAGTGGTGCTGTGTGGCTCAAGTGGTACAGCACTCACCTTGAGCACAAAAAGCTGCTCAGGGAGAATGCCTAGGCCCAGAGTTCAAGCCCCAGGACTGGCAAAACAATAAAAAAAAAAAATTAAAAATAAGTAAAGTTTCATTTACTTCTTCACTCAGGCTTGTTTTTTTTGTTTTGTTTTGTTTTGTTTAATTAAGGAATGGGGTCAAAGGAACTTAGATCAAAGGAACTATGGCCAGCTCAATGTGTTTGGTAGTGCTCTCTGAATTAACCCGAGCCATCGAAGGGTCTGATTCCCTGTGCCCACGTGTCTGTCCCTGTGCACAAGACACAGAGCATCCCGGTCCGTGCATGGCAAGCCGTTCCTGATGCACACTCACCACTCAGTGGGTCTGGATTTTCGAGGTGGAGATGAGCCAACTGAATAGACCTATTTTAAGCCTGAGTGTGGTTGAAGAGGAAGCTGGGCGCCCCGGCTCTGGCCCTGGCAGTAGACCGCCCTTCTCACCGCCTCTAAAGTCGGCTCGCGAGCACTTAAGCTCTGGCTTGGGCAGCAGCTGCCCGCTGAAGAACCGCTTTGTTGCTCTTTGTTCAACGCAGCCCTCGAGTACCCTTAGAAAGGCTGAAATGGAAAAACAAACTAGGTTGTGAGCCTGCGCTAAACCTGCCTGGGGTTCACGCGGGGCTTAAAGAGGACTTTTAAGATCCAAATGGCCAGCCAAGGAGAGAGAGGCCTCTCTGGACCTTCATGAGGGGCTGAAGAGGGCAAAAGTGAACACCCCAAGTTCAAGGCAAAGCCAAGAGAAGACGCTTGTACAGCTTAATTGGGACCCTGGTTTTTTTTGTTTGTGTTTAACCCTAGGTTGCAGGTCTCTGGGGAAAAAAATCAAGTTTGTGGCGGATCGGTGGACTCTTTCTGGTTTTTTACTCAGCAAGCACACGCCTCTCTCGCGTCCTTTCCAGACCCTCTCACTCGGAATGGACCCCCTCCCCCCCCCCCCCCCCCCCCGCAAGCTCTGAAGGTAACGCTTCCAGATCTGCATCTCGGCTGGATCGCACGTGACCAGATCCCATGGGAATAAAATGAGCTAAAGCCAGTCAGGCTACCACTCGCTTTCCTGCCCGACTGCAGCCAGCTCTCGCTTTCAGAAACTCCTAAAGATGCCCCTGCCATCTTCCACGAGCAGTGGAATGATTTAGCCTGCCCCTGGCTTTTCCCTGGATGTGATCCCTAAAGCTTCCCGCGGGTTTTACATGCCTGGGGATTCATGGGGAATAAAAGAGGCGAGATGGAGCAAGCGCCATCTGGATCCCACGCCAGCATCCTGGGAAGCGTTTTCTACCAGTGACCGCCGGGGCAGGGGTGTTACCACCCTGGGAGGTGGCGAAGGCCGCCTTGGTGCCCCTGCACAATGGTAACAGGACCAGCCCCGCACGCCGCGGGGACGGAGGATGACAGCCGCAGGACCTGCGCCGTGTCCTTGATGCGGCCAGCTGGGGGCAGCCGTCACCTCTGCGAATGTTGTATCCCCAGTGCCATTACTGCAGGGAGGTCACGAGATTCCCATCCCCCTCCCCGTCATGCAATGTTCACTGCTCAAGGCCCAGCCACCCTCTTGAAGGCGGAGACCCAGAAGGAGGACGTGGTGTGTCCAAGGTCACACAGGACAGAGCCCAGTGGGCTTGCTCCCAAATCCTCCATCTTCCCCCTGGCTGGTCTGAACTGCCAGCTGCCAGGGACACACACTGTGTTCTGCCTACACATGAACACATGTTCAGTGAAAGCCTACTTTGTTCCAGGTACTGTACTTATAGGTTAGGGACCCAAGAAGGACAGAGCCGAGCATCACAATGCAAGGAAGCATCAACCAAGATAGCCAGGGCTCAGAGTAGGTTTTCATGGTGATATAAAGAAGATGGAGATGCAGGAGCTGGCGGCAGAGAGGATAGAAGGGTGCTCAGAAGGCCCATACCCAGTGGAAGAACGGTGGTGGCAAGCTGCAAGGTGGGAGGGATCAGTGGAGAACAGGGTGTTTGGGGTTGAGGTTTCTGACGTGGAATTGTTTCTGGGGGTAACGAGATCCAGGCATGTTGAAGATGGGGGTGAGGAAGATTCGCTATGACGGAGGGGCGATGAGGAACATGAGACGCCAGGCTATCGGACGCATCACCCTTCGTGAGCGGTGTCGTTTCCTTCCCACAGCCAGGCTGCCACATCCGTGTCTTTGTCCTCCTTGAACAGATGAAGGAGAATAGCAGGGGTGAAGTGCTAGAGCCAGGACAGCAAAGTCACAGAGCGGGGCTTCAGCCCGGCGAAGAGAGCCTGCACAATGACGGTGGCCTTTCTCCTATTCGTTCGCTGGTCATTGGCCGAGCTGCATTCTGCACGCCCTTAAACCTCACTGCCCCTGCTTTCTCACTCCTGGACTTCTTCTGGCTTTTCGCTGCAGTGAACTGAACAAAAAGATGCCTCGTGGGCTGCAAGGGGAAGAGGGAGGGGAGGGAAGGAGGGGGAGGAGGCTGCCGGACTGCAAAGATGCAAGGTCACAAGAAAGACAAGAGTGAGCTACAGGCCAACAGGCTTCTAATCCTTGACCCATCAGGAAGGGAGGATGACCTGAACCTCCAAACTTCAGGAAGGCAGCCTCTCTGCCTCCTACCAATCTGACACAGCGAAGCACTCGGTGACAGCAGAAGCATGTCTCGTTCTCCAAATACAGCGCTAAACGGCATCACAAATACCGAGAGGCCAACTGTTAGAGAAACAGACATGCAGCCCACAGCGAGGTGCATTCTGTCTCGAGACAGATCTTCTAGGGAGGAGGAGGAGGAGTCAGTGGAAAGAGGGAGAGCACATATTCATTATCTTCAGATTTGTTCACGTTCACGCCTAGCCAACCTGTGCCCAAGAGGAACATTTTAGACTTGATTTCCGCCTTAACTGGCCATCAGACACCTTGCTATGAACCAAGACTTCAAAGTTTCTGATTAGAGGAAACATACGCTGCTGAGTTAGCCAGAGACTAACCAATATGTCACCAATATGACTGGGCTTGCTAAACCCCAAAGGGTGGGAAAGACATTCATCTCCCTTCATGATCGAGGGCAGTTGGCTGAGTGAAGGCTGAATCCTTCAAGGAAGGACACAGCTCTCGCCAAAGAAGTTCACCAACTTCCCTTTGTCCCCTCCACCCGTCGATTCTGCGTGTCCTTTCTTCATCCCCATCAGAAGGTTTGTTTCCAAAATGAGTTTTCAACCCTCGCGTTGGTAAGTCCTCTAGCTGCTCACTCTGGAAAGCGGGGACAGTAGACCGTTACTGTCTTAGAACTTCCATTGAAAAGAGTTTTATTTCCATTTTAATATCCTTTGGGGAGAGAGCTCATGAGCAAAAGAGCACCTGCGTAGTATAAATACTTAAAAGGAAAGCAGCCCGGGAACCGCCGTGGATGGCCATAATTTCTCCCAGGGTCCTGGACTGGAGGAAGCGGCGTACTTCTTCCGTCCTGCGAGGCCGTCGTCTCTGCCACGGAACGGGCTGTGAGGGACACCGGGCTGACGTTGAGTCTTCACCAGGAACATTTTCCACCAGCTGCCTGCTAACTTCCCCCGAGAGGCCCGCTCCATTCTCCGTCTCATGGCAGGCGGCCTGGCAGGCCGAGGGGCTGGGCTTCTTCAGTCCTAGCCCCGGGGCTCCACAAGAACCTTCTGCAGCCTTCCTCCTGTCCAAGGCAGTCCCATTTCTGTGCCTAGCAAACGTGGTGCTGTTTTCAGTCCCTCTCGGGTCCAGCAGTTTTGCCAGAGGACGATGAGGGTCAGACTCCATCTTTCCACTCACCATTCTCAAGACCTCTCATGAGCTATGGAACTCTCTAGACTTCAGTTTCCCACTGTGTAAAATGGGAGCTACATTTCATCCTTAGAGACACAAGTGTGTGTGTGTGCACGTGTGTATGCGAGAGAGAAAGAGAGAGGCTGTTGTTAATATGACATATAGCAATGTGTTTGAAATTAATAGGACTCTGGGCATAAACCTAAGCTGTGGTTCCTTTTTGTTTGTTTTCTACCAGCACTAGGGCTTGAACTCAGAGCCTCAGCTCTGTCCCTAAGCAGTTTTGCTCAAGGCTAGCACTCTACCACTTGAGCCACAGTGTCACTTCTAGCTTTTTGGGTAGTTAACTGGAGATAGGAGTCTCACAGACTTTCCTGCCCCGGCTGGCTTTGAAGCATGATCCACAGATCTCAGACTCCTTTACCAGCATAAGCCACCAGTGCCCAACTTACCAGGGTTTTTACAGTACTAGTATTAGTATGTTATTATATAAAAACTTAGCCGGCAGGGGTGTCTGTGGCTCACTCTCATAATCCTAGCTACTGAGGAGGCTGAGACCAAAAGATCTTAGTTCAAAGCCAGTCTAGGCAGATAAATCCGAAAGGCCTTTTATCTCCAGCTAACCAGCCCAAAGCAGAGCTGCAGATGTGGCTCAAGTGGTAGAGCACCAGCCAAGCAAATTGCAGTTATGGGGGGGAAATATATGAAAATAGTATACAAAATCGGTGCACAGGTACTTAACAAAAATGCCTTCTGTATTGTATAATATCTGAGCTGGTTGGCAGAACTCTATTTTTCAATTAATGAGCTGTCTTTGAGTGGTTTGAGGTTTACAGAAAAACTGAGCAGAAAGCAAGAAGAGTCCCCAGACCCCTTCTCACGCTCTCCCACCCCAGGATAATTATTAGCTTTTTTTATAACCTTCATCATCAGCTGGGATTCCTCATTCTAAAGAAACAACTCACTTTGTACCTAGTTTGATGTTGGCAACTTCAAATTCTTCTTCATAAAACGGAACTTCAAGTCTTACATACTTCCATGGGGGGTGGGGGGCCATGACTCAAATTCACAACCTCAAGTTCATGGCATCCTTGCCTACGGTCAACGTGTCAAAGACAAACTACCACTGAGCAAGACCAAAATGCACCCAAGGGGCCTGGCCAGGCTAACAGGTGCCTGAGAACTGTCCAGAACAGCATCCTACCAATTACATCCTCCAGTGACGGACAAGCTCCAGGGAAAGGTGCTGGGCTCCCTTACGGCTTCCTCAGCTCTTCCCTGAACTCACCCGGCCCAGTGTCCCTGAGCTCTGGGAAGAGAGACGATCATTAGAACACACCTGGGAATCGCTCAGCCCATCTGGAATTAAAAAATAAAAAATAGCTCCAAAACTCCCAAAGTTTTTCATCAGCAACAATATGTAACCCACATAGACACACAGTTTCTGCGTGTCTTTATTGATCCCATTTTGCATGACGGATTTAGACATTTTTGCTGTGCGATTTCGAAGCCGTTTGGCCCCTGCAGGGATGCTGTGTCATAAGCAGAATGTACCCTGCCATTTAACTTTTCTTGGCGTCTGTAGAGTTCTGCATCCTGAGCTACATCTTCCTTCCCCACAGCTCTGAGAAGGCATTAGGAACCTGTTCCCTACCCCCACAGAACAGTGGTGAGGATAAATACCGTGGCCACAGGGAATTGGGCTTGGAACATCAGGATTTGTGGGCAGTGTGGGTCCTGGCGGTGCAGATGTTATGACAGCGCTGGCTTCTGGCATCAAAACCTCGCCATCCTCACTGCAGGTGTGAACATGGGAGGAGGTGGGGAGGATCCACTTCAATCTGAGTGCCCTGTCCACTGGACAGTCACCTGAGAGCCGAGCTAGACCCCCGGACAGGTGTAAATGCAGACACACAAGCATGGCAGGTGTGTGCCAGTGGCTCACATGTGTAATCTCAGCTACCCAGGAGGCTGAGATCTGAGGATCCCAGTTCAAAGCCAAGCCCAGGAAGACAAGTCTGTGAGACTCTTCTTATCCCCAATAAACCACAAAAAAGCCAGAGGTGATGGTATGGTTCAAGTAGTAAAACACCAACCTTGAGCCAAAAAAAAAATCCAAAAAGGCTAAGTGCGTGGGCCCTGAGTTCAAGCCCACAAAAATGATCAAAGAACACAGACTTCTGAATGGCAAGGCACTTCCAGCTGATGTCACACTGGTACCCCAGCCCCCCGCAGGACCTGCCACCTTGGTGTAGAGCAGCAGGATGTGCTGTGCCAGGTTCCCCAAGGGTGATGACCCACGGCCCAAGTAATTGGGGTAGGGTGGTGGGGAGACCAAGTGTGACTCTAAAATAGATGATGATTGAACTGGCCCAGGTGTATCTGTAGCTGTTCCTGGGTTTACTATGGAAGACATCTGTACCATCCAATAATCCACTTGGCTGAGGAAAAATGCCAGCACAGACCCGGTACCCACTGGGTCTGGGGCAAACAGCAGACTGCCAGGAACAGCCTGTGAAGCTAGGAGGCTTGCATGTGACCACCAGCTGTTTGCAACGGGGACGATGATGGTGGCTTTTGTCCCCTGCGATGTTGGACAGTCCCCTGAAGAGAAGCCACAGGGTGACGCCACCCCAGGGCTGGTGAACAGCTGCTCAACAAATAAGCGAGCGTTCCCTGTGGAGGAGGTCGGCGTTCCATGCTTCCCTGCTAATTATTCCATTTTCAAGCGTGTTGCTGCATTTCGCACAAAATCTTGCTGAATCTATCGAGTGGCCGGCAGAGCGGGCTTTGCAAGGAAGGAGCAGCATCCACTGCAGTAGATGCTGAACATCAACACAACCGCCCCTCTACCATATTGCCAGAAAACTTGTCTTCCTCAGTCCTGCATACCAAGCCTTCTCCATCAAGAATACATGGGATGTGGGACATCTTTCTAATAGTTCCACTGAGACTCACTTAATCCCTAGAGCCGTGTGTGTGTGTGTGTGTGTGTGTGTGTGTGTGTGTGTGTGTGTGTGTGTGTGTGTGTGTGTGTGTGTGTGTGTGTGTGTATTTCCAGCTTTTTGGTAGTTAAGTAGAGATAAGAGTCTCACAGACTTTCCTGCCCAGGCTGGCTTCAAACCATGATCCTCAGATCTCAGCCTCCTGAGTAGCTAGGATTATAGACATGAGCCACCAGTGCTCAGCTATGTTTCCTTTTAAGAAGGGTTATAAAGGAGATCTGTGGGAGAGCTGAAAGGTAGAAGGGACAGATATATGTTGCTAGCAAATCCATGAGAGACTCAACTCCAATTAATAAGCAAAAAGCTAGAAGTGGAGGTGAGGTTCATGTATTAGAGTACCAGCCATAAACCAAAAAACTAAAAGTCCTGAGTTCAAGCCCCAATAGTGGCACCAAAAAAAAAGAAAAGAAAAGGGTAAAGAAAAAAGGGAGACTATAACAGGGACAGAGAAAACAGAGAAAATCTTGAATTTTCTCCACCTAGAGAGAGATGGAGCTGGGAGAGAAAGGACACAGAACCCTGGGACTTCTTGCAACATTTACTCTCTCTGGATTCTAAAGACTAGTTTATTGGCCAATTTTTTTAGGGCTTTCAGATGCTAAATGGAAGTAATACCTCAAAGGAGAAAAAAAGAAAGGAAGAAAAAAAAAGAAAGCATAAAGCCGTTTAGAATAATTTTCTTTTACAAATTTACTTTT
Organism: Dipodomys spectabilis; assembly: GCF_019054845.1. Lineage (NCBI taxonomy): Eukaryota > Metazoa > Chordata > Mammalia > Rodentia > Heteromyidae > Dipodomys > Dipodomys spectabilis. The sequence goes on along the minus strand of NW_024870910.1, from coordinate 5,704,435 downwards.
ATTATTATATCTTGAAATACAGGTGTAATGGCATAAATGTATTTAAAGTAAAAGACTCGTGACTATTTGAGAAAGCACTAAAACGTGCTATCAAGCTCCAATTGCACTCAGGTGTTAATAAACACAGAGGTGATGAACACTACTACCCACATTAGAGCCAACGATTAATATGAAATAGACCCACCATCTGTGCTGCCACACAGAAAATTCTTCACTCTTTCAGATTGTATGGTTACCCCATAAAAATGCTAGTATATTTCGAGCCCTCAGATGGGGTTTTCAAGGTCTCTAAGCCGAAGTTAAAATTTTCCAAGAGAAAAACCATCCTGCAAAATCTCATGCCGCTGGGGAGGGAAAAACAAAGGATGGGGTAACAATGCTCGATAGGAAATGGACTCACTGCCTTGTTATTGTAACTGTGGCCCCTCTGTACACTATCTTCACAATGAAACATATACACAAAATAAAAAATAACCTAAAAATAAACAAGTTAGCTTCATGCCGCCTTTTTATAACAGATAATAAATGTCCACTGTCTCACACCATGTAAGGACTGACCCCTCTCCAGCAGCCTGTGACTCCACTGTCCACTGCCAATGCTCTAAGATACCATCGGCCTCTCTGAGGCCTGAGCCACTAAACAACAAGTCCAGGCTGAACTGTGCAAGACAAGACTTCACAGAAACGGCCTCATTGCATGCTGCAAGGGATGACAAAAGCTACCCACTGAAGAACATGCTCTGTGCTGTGAAGTACAAAGAACAGAATTCACTTGCTAACTGGGTGCTGGCGGCTCACACCTGTCATCCTAGCTGCTCAGGAGGCTGAGATCTGAGGATCACGGTTCAAAGCCAGCCTGGGCAGGAAAGTCTATGAGACTCTGATCTCCAATGAACCACCAGAAAACCGGATGTGGTGCTGTGGCTCAAAATGGTAGAGTGCTAGCCTTGAGTGAAAAGCTCAGGGGCATCACCCAGGCCCTGAGTTCAAGCCCTAAGATGGACCAAAACAAAAATAAAAACAAAACCAGAATTCACTTGCTGTTCTGAGCAAAAACTCTGAATTCATTTCATTGAAAAAGGAAACATAATACTATCATTGAGCCAGACAATTGTGCTTTTGTTTCTGTAAGGAAATGGCTTAAGTCCTGGGTTTCAAGTCCCCAGGTTTTGGCACCAAGGGCACTTGAAATCCAGGAACTCAAGATATTTCCCAACATTTGGTGCCAAAATGCAGACTATATCCTGACAGATTCCAGGGTTATTTTTAATTTTGTTTTTGTTTTTTTTAATTTGTATTTATTGTTCTTGTTTGTGTTGGTAGGGGGTTTCTGCCTTTTGGGGAGGGGCAAAGGGGTCACAGAAATGGAGTGAGGAAGGGTGAACAAATGCAGCCATAGTACTCAGCATACACTATGTAAAAAATGAATTCTGCAACTTGTGGGCAGCGACAGGAGGAGGAAACTGGGGGGAAGAAGGAAAGGGTATCATTGTCCAAGAAGAATTGTACTCATTACCCAACTTAGGGAATTACAAGTCCTCTGAATACCACCTTAACAATAACAATACAATACTAATGTATAAATACCTATTCAATAACTGCTCTGCAGCAAGCGCTGTTATTTCTGATGTCGCCAAGGGTGCAAGGAGATGAGACCATTCCTAGGACCCACCCTGGCCCCACCCCTGGCTGAAATGCCCATTCTCTTCCCATTCACTTTTCCCCTTAGGGCCTTTCTGCGAAGCCCCTTCCCCAGCCTGCCTCTCTGGCAGTGACTCCTCCTCCTTTCTGCCACTCCGATGCTGGCCTCCCAGCCCCGTCCAGCCCTGTCCGGCCCGGCGTGGGAAGCATGCCACTGTCGGCACCACACTGTCTCCCACAGGAGTCCCACGAGCCTCAGCCCCGCCATGCCAGCGTGACCCAGACAGGGCGGAGACTGAGGTTTGAGGACCAGAAGAATGCAGGCGGCACTGACCCAGACAGATAAAAACTTTGAACTACTTCGGATGCTGGCATGGACTTGAGCAGGCGTGGCTGTGTCTTCTCACACTGAGCGGGGCTGGGCCCGCACAGAGCCTGCCTGTGTGCAGGAGGGAAGGGGGCGGGGGGACTGGGTGGGTTCTTGAATAGCCAGACAGGCTTTCCCAGGGTGCCCCTCGACTCCCAACTCGGCCCTCAGCAACACCAGTTCCTTTCTTGCCTGTGGCACTGGCTGGCGTCCATTCGCTTTCTGTGATGTATGTTCCAAATGACATCACGTCACTTCTTTGAAATTCAAAAAGCCCGGATTAACGAGCCACGGACTTCAAGCAAATTGGTGGTGCCATCCATCACATCTGACCATCCCTGTGGGAATGGCACAGGATTCCCAGGCTGCTACTGCACGCAGAGGCTTGAGTGAGACTGAGCCCACGGTGGGGTGCTCATCCTCCCTAGAAATACGCTGGGTTTTCTGTGTGCTGGGAATTAAACAATCCTATTCCCCAGCTGGCACTTTATTGAGAGAAGTTGAACCTTCAAATGCTGTATTAAATTCCAATCTCCTCCAAAATGATATACATTTAATTCCTCATTCTACCAATCTATTGAAAATATCCCTTGGCTGCCTTTCAGGAGGGGGAAAAAAACCGATATGCATTGTGAACTCTTGCAGATTTGGTTGAAGTATTAAGAACCACTCACCCACATATTCAGCCGAGGCCCTTTTTATTCCATTCCATTTCCCCAAACTCCTTTATATAATGTCAGAGCCACGAAAACCCGGAGCAGTGCCCAGGCACAGGCATTCACCTTTTCTTCCGCAGAGAAAATGGTCTTAACATTTATAAATGAAAAATATAGATCAAACTAATTACCTCCTTTTCTTCCAGCATAAAAGACAATCTAACGCCATTCTTTTGGACATAATGCCATTTATTTCATGTAAGGGTTTGTGTGTGTGTGTGTGTGTGTGTGTGTGTGCACGCGCACGCACGCTATAAAAGATGGTATTTGATATGTGTGAATCAAAATCCAGATTAGCTAATTAGCTGATGTGTCTGAGAATGAAATGAATCAATATGCTGCAAAATCACTGGAAGCGTGGGAGGAAAGTCAGGGCAGGGTGAGCCTCATACAGGAGCTCCCGAACCTCCTCTGCTGGCGAAAGAAAAGACGCTCATTTTCCAAAGCAAAACAGAGCAAGACTTTGCTTAGCTGAAATGATCCAGGAATGAATGGGAGCTGGGTAGCTCAGGGGTCCCAGAGAGCTGTAGGTAACTTTTTGCAATAGCAAAAGGGTTTTATTTATCTTCAACTTGCCCCGGCCTTCTTGTATAAAGTGCATTCAACATCACCTGCTGGATATCGTCGCTGTGAACACAAACTTTATTCACTGAAGACCCGAGGACCTGGTGAATTGGTTTGTCGCTGTTACTCTAAATTCCTGCTTTGCAAGTCTCTGACAGTGACCGTGCCTTGAGTGCTCTCTGCTTCCTCACTCTGGGGTAGACCCTCAAGTCCGCCTCTCAGAAAAGTAACCTGACACTGGATGGACCGCCAAAGTGTCATCTTTAACTATAAAGGATTTATACCAAAAAACAAAAACAAAAACCCTATTCTGTAGAATAGTTGGTGAAGACATTCATCATATAGAATTTATCCAGTCGGAGGGCTCCAATCATGTTTTGTTGTTGTTGTTGTTGTTGTTTTAGGAAGAGACGAATACAGAGGCCATACCTTTAACAGTTATGTCACTTTCAGTCCTAAATGATCCAATCGAGTTCGGAAGAAAGGCAGAAAATAAGATTCTTGAATAGAGTTTACTGACCGTGACTTCATGAAAGATTCTTCCAACAGCAGCATAGAAGAGAACATGTTAAACTGAAACCCCTTTGTACAACTACCTAAGGATTAATTAATTCATTAATTAAAAAAACTCACAGAGGGCTGGGAAGGTGGCTCAGTGGTAGAATGCTTGCCTTGCATGCCTGAGGCCCTGGGTTCGATTCCTCAGCACCACATTAGCAAACAGGAAAAAGTCAGAAGTGGCGCTATGGCTCAAGTGGTAGAGCGCTAGCCTTGAGCTGAAGAGCTGAGGGACAGCGCCCAGATCCAGAGTTCAGGCCCCACGACCGGACCCAAAAAAAAAAAAAAATCACAGAAGGAACCCAGGCTGACACAAACATCAGTATCACTCCAGGATTACCAGACAATAATTGTAGATAGATCATTCCACTGACTTAACTAGTGCCATAACATCTCTGGCCTGCTAGTCTGTAACTTTTACTTTTTATTATTGGTTTACAAGCATTTATACCTGTACTTCAAGAGGTATGGATTTTCTAGGTACCAGAAGCTACGTACAGAGTAAGGAGCCTCTCCTTGTCCCCATTCCACGTGTGAGTCTTTCCAAAATGGATCCTGTGGTTTCTCGTGCCCTGAGTCAGAAGATGTAGTCCTGCTTTCTTGTCTCTACATCCCTGGTGTGTCCACCCTACCCTTGACGATCGAGCAAAAGGTCAACATTTCTTGGGATCTCTCTCCAGTGCTGTAGCTTTGGGAATATTTCTTAATGATCTTTATTTGTAAAATACATATAGAACCTACTCTACTATTGGATGATCAAATTGGATATTGTAAGGAAATGGACAGGCACAATGTATTCCACAAAGAGGCAGTGCCAGGCCTTTCTATCAAGTTATCCTGGATTCAATACTGTCTCTACTACTGGCTTTTGCTTTGCTTCCCAATTTTTCTTTCTTTCTTCCTCATTCTCGTGTCTCCAGATTCCCTGTGTCTCCTAATTTTGTCTCATATTTTCCATGAGTTGTCAAAATACAGTGATGCTTCCTAGACGTATACAGAAAACAAAAGAAAATGGGCCTTGAATTGGAGTCCTGCCTTCTGCCAAATCCAGGAGAGATTTTTGTGCAATTATTTCTGGCACACATCTTCCAGATGTCTGGTCTTGGAGTCTGGATGTTTGGTGGAAGATTTCCTTTTACATTCTCATCTCAAAAATTAGTCCTCATGCCATCAGTTTTATCCAAGAATTTGGACTTGAAATAAATGAGCCTTAATGACATCAAACTATTTTTTTTTCCAGAATGTTATCAATTAAAATTCACAGTTTCATCTCTGAAGTATTTCTTTTTTTTTTTGGGGGGGGGGGGTCCGGTCATGAGGCCTGAACTCTGGGCCTGGGCGCTGTCCCTCAGCTCTTCAGCTCAAGGCTAGCGCTCTACCACTTGAGCCACAGCGCCACTTCCGGCTTTTTTCTTTTTGCTTATGTGGTGCCGGGGAATTGAACCCAGGGCCTCATGCATGCAAGGCAAGCGCTCCACCACTGAGCCACCTTCCCAGCCCCTCTGAAGTATTTCTTGAGCGTGAACCTCATCAAGCCTGGAGTCTAATTCTCTTCTTGTAGAGGGGAGGAGAACCAGCCATGGATAGGAGAGGGATGAGCCAAACACCATGTGCTATGCATATCTGAAATCTGGTTTGAAGAACCTGACCCAAAGAACATCCTTCTAAGACCATCACTGACAGTCAACAGGGAGGAGACTATTCCGTGATGCGATGGAGTGAGCATGTGTGGCATTGTGATGATGGTACTGTGGGTATTTTTATTTGTTACCTGTTAGAGGTACATATAGTAGTGTAGATAAATGTGATTTGGGGATTCCCTTTCTAGAACTCCAGTCCCTCAAAATAAACCAAAGTGTGTGTGTGTGTGTGTGTGTGTGTGTGTGTGTGTGTTGTGTGTGTGTGCCTCTTGATAAACAGAGACAACAGAATATCCATGAACATTCAAGCGGAGGAAAGGTACCTGAGGCTTACCAGAGACTATTTGCGATAACTCTCTTAAAGTCTGAATGTTCTCTACATGTCTTCACCAAATCATTTCCAGACATTAGCTAATACATCCAAGCACCCTACCCACCAGAGATGAAATCCTGACATTTCCAACCAGCTGTGAAACACTGAGCACCGACTGTGAACCTAGCCATGATCAACCATTCCTAATGCTGACTTTGACACTCAGGTACCTTTCGCTTCCCATCCTGGTCTGACCTGGCGTAGCTACCAGGGTCAAATGGGATGGGATGAGTAGAAGGTGGGATGGCCATGAACACCTTTCTTTCCACTTACTCAACTTGACATCGCAGTCACAATGAGATTCTCATTGGTGTCTGAGTTGTCAAAATAGTGACACTTCCTAGACATAGACATAAAACAAAAGAAAATGGGCCATGAGTTAGAGCCTTGCCTTCTGCTAAATCCTTTTGAGATTTGAGGCTCCTGAATGTGTCCTTGTGACAAACCCCACGTCTAACTGCGATAGGAATGTAGCACCCGATGATTATTAACGAAGTCAATGAAACTGGTACAATGAAATAGCCCTCCTGGCTCAGACTTTTCTGACTGCCTTCTTTTGCACCTTCAAATTAGTTTGGCAATGTCGGAGCTACTTTTAGAATCCTTCATTGCTTCCAAATAAAGAGTCTTCATTCTTTAATAGCTTGGATCTAGTGAAACAACCAAGTACTTGGAAATTCCCTGATCAGAGATCATTCTCCAGACTCTGTCAACAAGGAGGTGGGTGGACTGGGAGGGTCCCTGGGGAAGGCAATATGACTGCCGATAGATAGCAGGCACTCACCTCGTAGGGATTATACAAGCTATGTCTTCCCTGTCCTATAAGGATCGTGCAGACACACACAAGACATGTGGGAAGACACGTTGAATATTTTGCAAGGCAGGAAATGAGCAAGTTCCAGATATTCCATGTCTTGTATTCAAGTCAAATTTGTTTGAAATCTCTACATGGGCCACTTGATCACATATTCAAAAGCTAGAGACCTGTCCCTCAAAAACATGATACATCATGGGGCCAGCGGTAGGAAGCCCTCGAGAGGCAGGGTACACTTTATCTCCCCCCCCCCCCCGCCGCCCCGCCCCGTGTGTACTCAGCACTGGGTAATAACAGGGCCCTGCGCCTCACCTGTTGTCTGTACCTTATCTGCTGGAGAAGGGGCTCCCTGAAGACTGTAACTCAGGGATTAGGGGACTGCCTCGCTCAGCAGAGGGCAGCAGAACCTTCAGACAATAGTAATAATAATAATAATAATATGTTCCCCTTGACAGCACCTCTCAGGGGATTCCTTTCTAGTGTAACACGAATCCAACTGCCATGTGATGGCCTTTAATAAGAGATTTCCCAAAAGAAAGTTGGAAATACATAGCCAAAATGATTTTTTTTAACCCCTGCCAGGGGCTGGGCTCAGAGACTTATGCCTATAATTCCAACTATGCAAAGAGACATAAATAGGAGGACTGTGGTCCAGGCTAGCCAAGGCAAAAAAAAAAAAGACCTGAAAAATAACTAAAGCCAAAAAGGGACTGGAAGCATGCCTCAAGTGGTAAAGCAACTGCCTAGCAACTATAAGGTCCTGAGTCCTGAAGTTAAACCCTAGTACTGGAAAACAAAATCCTTGCTGCTAATATTGTACTAGTTTTATTCCTAAAGGCAGGAATTTATTAGAACTTTATAGGACCTGTTGAAGAAATGATTGTATTTTCCCAAATGAACTGACTGGATAGAAATGCTAGTGGAAGCAAGAAGGCAGAATATTCGAGTTCAGGAAGGTCTTGGGGAAGAAAATCCCAAAGAAGTACACAGCTACTGCATCTGTTGTCTGAGTGCATTTTCCTGACCATTACCCAGGGAAATATTTCCTGGCATAATCATTATTGTCATTTTCTTCAACTGTTGAATTAACACTTCAGATCTCCGCCTTTTCCAGTTTTTTTGTGTGAGCTGCCCCTGAATTATGTCATTCGTAGCTTCAAATCAGTCTCGCTTCTTTTTTCCTTCCTTTATTGATTTTTATGTCTAAGCAGATTTTTTTTCAGGCACTCTTTAACTTGATTCTGATTTATGGGCCCCGAGCCATGGAGTGTGACACTTTAGGTGGATACAGGATCCAGTCAGGGAGTGAAGGGGGAGGAGAGTCACATACCAGAGTGAAAAGAATATGTGATCATGTTCTGTCCAGTGGGCAATAGCCTATAACCCAGAGAACAAGCTAATATAAAACAAAAACGTGGCGGGGGGAGGTGTCTCCTAGGACTTGAACTCAGAGCCTGGGTGCTATCTCTGAGCAAGGATGGCACCCTACTGCTTGAGCCACAACGGCTGGCTTTGGGGTGATAGACTTTTCTGCTCGGGCTGGCTTTGCACCGTGATCCTCAGATCTCAGCCCCCTGAGTAGCTAGGATGCCAGCTGTGAGTGAACCATGGGCGCCTGGCTTTGCACCGTGATCCTCAGATCTCAGCCCCCTGAGAAGCTAGGATGCCAGGTGCGAGTGAACCACGGGTGCCTGGGGAAAACAGACATTTTTTAGTGAGGGTAGAGGTAGTTTTTACCAAGTATCCCCCTAAACACAGCAGTTTAAGATGTTTGTCTAATTGTTAAGACAAAGGCAAATGAATTCAGGGGAGACGAGGCTCATTACTGAACTTGAGTGGATTGTTACTCCACAGATATATTAGGCAGGGAGTCAGAGAGAGGAAGGACTCTTACTCTCAGGCCAGGGGTTTGTGTTAGTCACAGATAATGAAATATCCTTCTTGTTTGTGACATCCCTCTTCCCTGAAAGATAATTTATGCATCCTTGATCCACTCAATGTTTATTAAGTACCTATTATATGCCAGGGGTACTGCTGAACTAATGGCAGAGAGAAACACAAATCTAGGGCTCGTGAGCCCAGACAACCACGGTAAGCCATGTTAGAGGGCAGTGACTGGGGCCTAACTGCTGAGCTGACAGTTCCAAGAAGACAGATTCTAGAAATCATTTGCAGAGCAATGCAGCAGACGTGACGTGACTGTCTGGAGGCCTCGGTGCCTTCACCCCCAGTGACCAGCGGCTTGGGGGGGGGACCTGGCTACTTCCGGCGCAGGGCCTGGAATACTAAGAGCAAGCACCTGACTTGCCTTCTACCAGCAGGAGAGGCAAGGCCCAGACAGAGGATGGCAAGATCAGTTCAGAGCTTTGGCACTTCTCCACTTCTCTCCCAAGTTAGTGAGACATACAGCATCTTCCCTGAGCCTAATTTCCATCGCTTGGTGACTTGAGAACAAACAAGGTGGAGTGAAATCCCTTCCACGTGCTCGGGCTGGCTTCTCCCCAAGCAGCGCAGGTGGGAGGAGGTGGGCATGCATGAGGCGCGCCCTTTCAGACCATACGGGGACTAAGCTGCCCCACAGAGTTTTGGAGGCAGCTACTGGGTCTGCTGATGGATGCCAAGGAGTGTTTACAATGACCAGAGGAAACATCCACCCCTGAAAGAAAAAGAACTTTCCAGAGAAGCTCAGTGAGATTCTGGCCTACAGGAGTCCTCTTGCAAAAGGGACTTTCCATGCAGACAGGCATCGCTTTGCTCCTGGCAGACCCAACTCCTGCCCAGGAAGAAGCTGGCACTGGAGGGACTAAGCAGACTTTCTCTCCGATCGACAGCAACCTCGAGGCGCTGGACTGGCCCCAGCCAGTTGGCACCAAGGAGGCGAGGGGATTACAAAGGAAACTAATGTGGCCCAGGAAATGAAGAGAGCCCCAGGGCTCTGCAGGATGGAATGTAGCCAAACGGTACCAGACACACCCTGACACCAGCAGCCTGTGGGGTTCGAATACACTCTGCACTCTCAAATCCACACATCTGGGGCCAGAGGCCCCATCCACACACATATCTGTCTGTCTTCCTCAACTTGAGACTTTCTGAGGACACAGATTCCATTCCACAATTGACTAGAAGGAAGACAGACTGAACTCAGAGAGGGTGTATAGGGGAGCTAGGCAGGAAGGCCTAGTGATGCCAATGGATAAATACCTATAAAAGAGGATTAGGAAGGTAGCTTAGTGGTAGAGTGCTTGCCTAGCATGTCTGAGGCCCAGCACATAAACAAAAATAAAGAAAATTAATTAATATCCATATAAGTAATGAGTAACTTTAGTGAATCCTGTCTACATGAATCATTCTGTCAATTACATGTGTGTATATGTATGTAACATGTATACATGCATGCATGTTTAGTATTCAAACATATATATTCAACATATATTCAAACATCTATTTCAAACATACTTACACACACAAATTCCTTCTGCTCATCCACTAGAAGTGGTTAGTTATGATGAAGTACTTCAGGGATTTGATGAAATTCTTGGAGTATGCGATTTCTTACCCTCCTTAACTGTGACCTGTTTTCCTTTCATGCAAATGGAGGGTCTGGTTTGCTTAGCAGAACTGTAACTAGCACCACCAGGCGGGAGCATTAGGCATATGGTCAGCACCAGACTCAACTAATGCCCTCTCTAGCTGCTATCTCCCTCTCTCGCTCCCTTTTGTGTGTGTGTGTGCAGGTTCTGCGGCTTGAAGTCAACCTGAGGGCTGTCCCTGGGACTTTGTGCTCAAGGCTTGTACTCTACCACTTGAGCCACAGTACCATTTGCAAATTTTTGCTGTTTAAATTGGAGATAATGGTCTCACAGACTTCCCTGCCTGGGCTGGACTTGAAGCACCTGGCACCCACTTCCTTTTTAGACTTTGTTTTAAGAACAGTAGGGATAGAAATCAATTACCAGAGCTTTTTGTTGTTGTTGTTGTTCTTAGCTATGTGGGGGCTTGAACTCAGGGCTCTGCACTTGCTAGGTAAGGGCTCTACAACTTGAGCCAAGCCCCTAGCCCTTTTTACTTTGGCTATTTGGGGTTTGGGTTATTTGGTGGATAAGACCTCACAATTATGCCTGGACTGCTATCTTCCTATTAATGATTCTTGTGTAACTGCAGTGACAGGCCTCCTAGGAGGCCTGAATTAATTCCCATTTCTCCTTCTATTTCCTCATTGCTTCTATCACTCAACATCCCCTCATTTTGAACCATGACTGGGTCCCTCTAGACCATTCTCCTGAGCTGCTGCAGGCCCAGGTTGTTGTGGAATTTTTCTTTTTCAAAGAAAAAAAGTGGCCAAAGACAGCAGGGAAGTCAGGAGAGAACCTACTGGGGCAAGGGCACGGCTGGCATTCGAGCAGCCTCTGCCAGCATGGAAGGGAGAGAACGGGTCCAGCCAGGGAGCAGAGAGAGAAAGAGAGCAGAATGTCCAGCAGCCAGAAAGAACCAGAGCCTGATGAGGCTTAACTGTCCCCAGGCCACCACTGTTGAGATGAACAGGTGTCCCCACAGCTGGTGGGCTGGGAGCGGGGATGTGGGGTGGGGCAGACAGAGCTGGGAATGGCAGCCAGGCATGCACCAAGGAACAAGCAGACCCCTGCAGAGCTGCTGACAGCAGCAGCTGGGATGAAAGCCCTTGTGCCTCTGAAAAAGAAACACTTGACCTTCAGCCAGCGGAGTTCAAGGTGAGCACGCAGGAGGTAGCACACACAAGCTGAAGCAATGCTACTCCAAGCGTGATCCTGACAGAAACAGAGAACCCAGAGAACCCAGTCAAAGAACAAACTCTCAGGCCTTGATGAAGAGGCGGCATTCCAGCAAGGTGGTGAGTTCAAACCACAGTACTAGCACCAAAGAAGAAAAAAGAAGTCTCTACATGGATGGAATAAGAACAGGATATTCATCTAAGCCTGTGATCATGTGGAAAGGAAAAGCTACAAGCACCCGGTTCTCTTTCTCCATGTTTCCCCTACAATAAGATTTTTAAAAAAAAATAGATGTTCTCCCCAAAGTAGGATTTCTTTTCTATTCTGAGACCATATCTTCTACAAACTCACTACAAGTTCAGATGGAAAGTCTCCTTAAAGGCAGGGTAACATGTCTGTCTCTCTCCTCTTCTGTTAGAAACTCTTCGGGGAAACAGCTGAGTTTGGCGGGTCTGGGAGAGGGCCTGTCTCGAGCTGGAAGCAGACGGGCCTTGAAGGGAGATAAAAGGACTTCTTCTCTTTGTACCAGTGTGGAGGAAAGTAGCTCCAAAGTGGGTCTATTTTTCTGAAGACAAAAAGAAGTATATACTCTCTGCAGCCACCTGCCCTCATGAAAGGAAATAGTTCTCGATACAGTCTCTGTCTGCAGGAGCAGAATCAAATTCACTAGGAGGGAAGGCCCGAAGATATTAGGGATTTTTATCACCAGCTTTGTAACGCCTATCATCCAGTGTCATCTAGTAATGGTCCAGCCCCATAATGCTCTTCTGTGTTCTTCAATCTCTCTTGTCAAGGGGACGCTAAGGATAGCTTTTATTCTTTACCCTCTTTGAAATGGCCATTCAGTGCTTTGCTGGGAAAGTGGTTCTGGCCTGACAGAATTATCGGCGTTTCACTTGTCAGCTCCAAGGAAATGTGTCCGGGCCGCCACTGGCAGCTGAGGTGGCAGGGGGACAAAGGGTGCTGAGATGTGAAGCGGGAGTCCAGGGGGAACGGTGCCGCTCAGACTGCGCTCAACTCCAGGGAGACGGGCCGCCCCCCAGCCGCCTGCACGGGGACCTGATTTAGGAGAACGGACGGGAAGATGTGTGTGCGTGTGTGAGCGGCAGCCCCTTGCAGCTGATGCTGCTCTGTCCTTTCATGAAGGATTACAAAGGCCTTTCCTCTACCTTCTACACCTGCCCCTACCACACATCACCCTCGTGTGAATACATATATTATGTACAATAACATATTTGATATGCAATATATAATATATAGCTATATATATATTATATAACTATGTAATTTTACATATAACTTACAAAAGATAGTATATAATACATAGTTTTTACATATAAATGCTATATATAGATATATATAGAGATATATATATAGATATATATAGATATATATATCTTAGACAGGTTACAGCACATGAAGTATCTGCCATTGGACTCGTCTTGACCAGCAAGGCCTATCAGTTCAACGTAGTCCTACAAATTTCCACAAATATACACACATCATGTCACCACTCCTGAAATCAAGAAATAGAACATTCCATAACCCTGAACAGCTCCTTCAAGCCCCTTTTGTGACCAATCCCCACCCACTCCCATACACAGCTCCTTACAGTCCCTGATCTGTCTCCTGTCCCTCAGATTTCCCCTTTAGAATGCCCTATGGATGGAAGTCTACGGCCTGTAGCCTGACCCCGCCGACTCTCCTGCTAGAAGACAGGCTCCTGTGTATGTCGAGAATGTCTTCTGTTTGGGAATGAGCAGAATTCCAGTGTATGAGCTTATCACAGTGGTTTCATGTGCTCACCACTAAATAGACATGAACCATTTTTCTGTGTCCAGTTCAAGGTTCTGAATAAATCCACAATGAGAACTGACCTACGGGTTTTTATGGAGGTGTACATTTTCATTTCTCTTGGGTAATTAACTAGAAGTCAGATTGCTGGGTTGTAAAATAAATGTTTTCAATTTTATAATGACCTGCCAAACTATTTTCCAAAGGAGCCAAGCCATTTGGCACCACCAACAGCAGTATGTAAGCACTACAGTGGGGCGGTGTAATCAGTGCCCCAGCATCACAAAGAAGGGAAGGGGGGGGGGGCGCTTTGGCCATTCTAGTGAGTCCCTAGTGGTTGTCAGCTTGTGGTTTGAATTTCGATTTTCCTGGTAACTACAGACGTTGAGCATCTTTTCGTGTGCTATTTTCCATCTATAGATGTTCCTGGATGTAGGATCAGCTCAAGTCTTTTGTCCATTTTTGTTCATTGAGTTGTTTCTTACTGAGCTGAAAGAATTCTTCATTCACAGAGAGCAGAAGGATGCTGGTTCTTCATTAGGTATATGTTCTGTAAATCCGTTCTCCCAAACTATGTCTTGTCTCTTTACTTCCTTAAGAAAGTACCTCTGAAGAGCCTTAAGTTTTTAATTTTGATTATGTCCCATTTATCTTTTTGTTTCTTTTCTGGTTCATGCCTTTTGGATCTACTTTAAGAAATCTTTGCTGAACACAAGGCCACAAGGATGGGGTCCTGTATTTTCTTTTAGACTTTCAACTGTATAAATTTCACATTAGATCCATATTCTGTCTTGAGTTAACATTGACATAGGATACAAGGCATAGTTCAAGGTTCCTTGTTTGAACTCTGGGTGTCCAATTGTTCCAACACTGTACATCAAAATGATCATCCTTTCTCCACTGAACTGCCTTCACACCCTGGCCAAAATCAATTATCAGATATATACAAGGGTCTATTTCTGGAGTGTATTCTATTGAATTGATCTATGTGTCTACCTTTTTGCCAATACCATACAGCCTTGATGATTGTTGCTTTATAGTAAGTCTAAAAGGTTTTAAGAGTGCCTCGCTTGTTTGAGGTTTTCTCTAAAAGTGTTCGTTTCTTACTCCATGTCCTTTGCTTTTCTGTATACTTTATAAACTCCTCCTCTATCCATAGCCTGTGTGTGATCTTTGACACTCACCCAATGTCACATAATAAAAATCTGTCCATGCCAACTCAATCTCCAAGCATTTATGTGTACTCAAGTTCATGATCTGACCACAGACTTCACGGAGAAGACACACATACAGAGAGGGGGAGGGGGACGGGGAGGAAGGGGGGAGAGAGGGAGAGACAGACAGAAAGGGAAAGAGGGGGAGGGAGGAGGAAGGGGGAGAGACAGAGACAGAGACAGAGAGAGCCATTCGAACAGGTGAATCAGGGGGCAAATCTCACAGAGCTCACCAAAATCAGGAGTTGGGGTTCTCAAAGCACCAGGAAGAAAACTAGCCCCATCTTCAATATAAACACCCTGTCTCAGCCAGAAAATCAGATCGTGTCTAGATTAAGTTATGAGGTTATAGATCCGGCACTGAGGCAGCCAAGGTTGTTGGTCTGTAGTCCCTCATAGAACCATGAGTTCCAGCGTAAGTCTGGCTGTGCAGATGAGTCTGTCCACACAAGCTTGTGTCTCCATTTCCTGTGCAGACGAGTCTGTCCACACAAGCTTGTGTCTCCATTTCCTCTGTAGACGAGTCTGTCACACAAGCTCGTGTCTCCATTTCCTGTGCAGACGAGTCTGTCACACAAGCTTGTGTCTCCGTTTCCAGCTTGGCACGGCAGTGCCCCACTGGAAGGAAGCTCAGTCTGCACCCTCCAGGGGGCGCTCTGCCTCCAGCTCTGCTCCCCTGCCACTAGAGGGCTCTCACCTTCAGCCTGTCACTGCCCCATGTCAGCGAGGTCATAGAGACCTTGTCCCTGGGCCTCTACTTGTTCCCATGACTACGGCCCACCCTACCCCTCAGCCTTCCCCCATGCCTTTCCCAAACCAACCAGCTTTATTCTTCCTTATTGAGTAGCTTCCAGAAAGCCTTTCTTCCAGCCACCCAACACCCCATAGCCAGGAATAGTAACTGTAATAACAGTTGAGGAATTCCAAAGCCAGCATTTGGAAACAGAAAGAACTGAGCTTTGAATTCCAGATCTGTGATTTTCAGGTAAGATACTTGATTTTTTTTTTCTGCAATCTCTGTTTCCTCATCTATAAAAAGGCCCTACAGGCTTTCCAGGAGAATGAAGTTAAGGTAATGGGATGTCTGATATGATTCCTGATACACATCTCTCAACTGCCAGCAGGCTCCCCCAGCCCAGACCCACCTATCTAGGCCCTGGGCCTTTCCCAGCCACCCATACCAGGGGAGCAGACAGCCTGCCCGGCCGCAGGGCCCAGCCGGGCAGAACTCTCCCGCGGCTTTCCCAGCCATCGCAGAAATCACATTGCAGAGAAGCCAGCTGCAGAAAATTCAGCACAACCCTCCACCATGACAACTACAAGCCTCTCCCGTTGCAGCCCCTGGGCTGACTTGGTTGAAGAAAAAAAAGAAGGAATTTACTCTTATGATCCAGAGAAAGGAGATGGGGCTGAACATCAGACGCTTTCTGTAGTCTTGTTCACTTGTGGTGAATAAGCAGTGGGAAAGCATGTCTCCATCCCTCCCAGACCTCAGTGAGTCCTTTAGTTCTCTTATTTGCTGGCTCACAATAGAGCCAAATAAGAAGCTATTCTTTATTGCAAACGATGGTAAACAAAAGAACATAAGAGCTTTCCCTGAAGCTAGGGATGGCCAAGGCGGGTGCAGCCCACTGTGGTCTTTCTCCTATGTCCAGAAGTACATGCTGAGGACAGAAAGGGCTGGACTTTGGGTAGAAGCTGAGGTGAAGAATACAACATGCCCACTACACACCCACCCACCCACCATGCCTGTGCTGCTCCGATTGTGGGAAGGTAGGAGCCGCCCTGCCTGCTCAAGGGACTACCAGATTCTTATCTCCAATAAACTGCAATAAGCTACCAAAAAAAGCCAGAAACACACACACACACACACACACATGTGTGCACGCGCACAAACACACAAGTCAATCATAAAGGAATACTTCCATTACTCCACTTACTAAAACATTGTCCATCATAGGTAAACCCACAGAGAAGTGGAAAGAGATGGGAAATGGCTGCTAAAGAGTATCTGGACTGCTGGAAATGTTCTGAAATGAGGTCATGTTGACTGGTACACAACCCTGGAAGCTACTAAAAGCCACAGACGGGATAGCTTCAGAAAGGGTGGATCTGATGCTCTAGGAATGATGTCTCCATTGTTTTTAAAGGAAATAAAAAAGGCAAATGTCCACTGTGTTCTCCATCCTGGTGGCCCTCTTACGCCTGCTCCCCTCACCCCAACCTCCCTGCCAGCCCTTTCCACAGGCTCCTGACACCCTTGGATGCCACAGCTGGTGAGCAGCAAGGAGCATACACACTGTGGTTGTCATGGTGATGAGTGACACTTCCAGGGCAGGCTCTCCACCACAGCAGGTGGGCCACTGTACCAGGACCTGGCGAGGCTGCAGAGGGGAAGAGCACCAGAAGCATCGATTGCAAATGGCATTATTGATCCTCATTTCTGCAGGGCCCTGCCAGGGCACTGGGGCTTCTGCCTGAACCACAGAGCTTCTGGACACAGGCCTCGGAAAGGCCTCTCTGCCATCTGGTCTGCTCACGATCCTTGATCGTGAACCGCCAAGGTTTCCTGGGGAGCAGTTTGGACCAGGAGGCAAGTGTTTCTCCTGCTCGGCCAGCTTCAGAAAGAGCATTTCTGAAGACACAGACATCTGAGACGTCTCCGTGTTCTGGAGAACTCCTCCTGAATAAGAATCACCTGCTGCGCGTGGAGCCGGCATGGCGCAGCTGGCCGTCTGTGTACGTCCTTCTTCACATCCCTCCCTGCAGCGAGTGCGTGAGGCAGGTGTAATTAGTTCCATTTTATGGATGACATGAGTGGGCCCAGAACCTTTGTTTTACGACCAAGACAGGGCGGGCTTGGGTCATTAGTGCCTGCACATCTGCCAGGTCACTCTTCAGGACCTGGAATTTGGTCTTTTGTCCCCAAGACACTGCACCAGATTGCCCCCAGCAGAGCTCTTGACAGACTATCTAATCTGAGCCTAACCATCTAGAAAGAACAAGACAGATCCAGAGTGATGGACATTCTACAAATGAGCTGGATGAGCAAAGCATCTCAGCACTGGAAAACCAAAGAGGGAGGCAGATCTAGAAAATGGGGTGATGAGAGGCATGACCCACGAACACAGCGTGCGCCTCTCACGTGAATTCGGCAGGAGGTTATACTTTTTTTTTATTTTTGGACAACACAGCTGGAACTATGGAGGGAATTCTCATCACTATGACTATCAGCATCGAACTTCTTTGGTGTTAATAATGATATTGTGGCATGATGATCATAACAATGATATTTCCACTGGTGGTCGAAATGTCTGTTCTTGGCAGCCACAGTGGTTCAAAGCTATCATCGCAGCTACCTAGGAGAAAGAGATCTAGAGGTTCAGGAGAAAGAGATCTAGAGGTTCACAGTTCAAGGCTATCCCAGGCAAAAGGGAAAAAAAAGTTTGTGAGACTCCATTTCACCTAATGGCTAGATTCACCGGCACGTTCACCCGTCATTCCAGCTACTTGGGGAAGCACAAATAGGAGAAACATGATTCAGACCCACTGCAACATTAAATGAAATCTGGTCTCAAAACAACTGATGCAAAAGAGAAGAAATGTCTTATCTTGGGATAGATTTGTTGAATTATTGAAAGATGAAATAGCAGAATATCCCCAACTGACCTTCAATCTTTTGTTTTCTTTTTTCCTGTACAGAAATTGAACTCAGGGCCTCACACTTGCTAGGCTGGTGCTCTACCACCAGCCTAGTGAACCACACCCCAGTCCTTTTAGTTTTGGTTTGTTTCTTAGATAAGGTCTTGAATTTCAGTTTGAGTCAGCCTTGGGCCTTGAGCCTTCTACCTCTTACTGGGATTACAAACACACACAGCTGTATCCAATGCACAACCCTTTGACCCCTTGAGAAGGGGTGGGTAGAGATCATAGTGATGGATGGATGGATGGATGGATGGATGGATGGATGGATGGGTGGGTGGATGGGTGGGTGGGTGGGTGGATGGGTGGGTGGATGGGTGGATGGGCGGCTGGAGGGATGGACTGGTGGATGGAAAGGAAGAGAGACAGACAGGGAAGGAGGGAGAGCAGGGAGGGAGAGGCCAAGGGAGAAGGAGGAGGAGGAAGAGGCAAGACAGGGAGAAAATAAATTCAGCTAAAGGTTAAAACGTGATGGCTCTCAATGAAGAGCAAGCACCTTCTGCTATAGGTTTGCAGTTTTTCAGAATGAAAAGTGAGGTCCACGGACACAAAATAAACAATCGACTGCACGAACAGCTGAGATTGGGAGTGTTGCCTCCCTGAGACCTTTGTCAGCATTTTCCTCACTTTGATTCCGATGTGGGCAGTTGTGAATTCAGAAAACCTGGATGGTCTTTCCCTGTCTCTTCCTGCTTGTATGTCCGTGGGTTTGGGGGGGGGGGGGGTGGAGGGGGAGGGAAGAGGGAGATACTTTAGCAGCTACTGCCATCATGTGGGTGACAGTGGCTCTAACAGGAAGCCAGATGCTCAGGGTCACCACATGCTAATGAGATGCCCTGCCCTGCTCTGCCAGCCTCCACCTAATGGAGGCTCCAAGATCTAAGTGCTTGTTGACTTCTTTCCAAGTGTGGGACAGTGAAACACCGCCTCCCACCATCTCTCAATTGGCTCTCAGGAGATGCCCAGGTCCACCTCTACAATCACCAGCCTAGCAGGCCTCCTATCCATTTTACATGAGATTTTTACTGCCATTTGTATTTCTTATTCACAGAGGTCCACAAAGATGATCCTGAGCACTTTTGATACCTGTTCGTCAATCCTAATTAGTCCACCACACTTAGCCAGATCAGAAATGGGAGAAAGAGAGAGAAGGACTGTGAAGAGAAGCTGGAGAGGCTGGAAATAAACTCCTGGTTTGGGGTTTGTTTGTTTTTTCCCAGGCAGGGTGGATGTGGACTTTGCAGGGGCATGTAGTGGAGGTTCCACTTCTTGCTTGGGGCAGTTTGAACACGTCACTTGTTGAGACATCAACAGAATCAGAATAACACACCAGCGTTGCTTTAAGGACTGCAGAGATTTAGGTCTATGGAAGTAGTAGAGTGACTATCTAGCACGCCTTCTAGTGTCCAATACTAGAATTGCATTCTTTAAAAAGAAAAAAAAAAGATGTTTTAAGCTCCAAAACGACCTGGAATGTTAAACACAGATTGTTGAACCTCACAGCTCAATTAGCCAGAGAACCTGGCCGATGCTGTATATCTGATAAAAACACTTTGAGGACCATGATTTTAAGGATTCATTGGCATCAACATATAACAAGCACCTCAACAATCAATACACATGAGCCAGAAATCTTCCTCCATGTCCTCCTACCTACAGCTTGTTCCAGCCCTGTAGTACACCAAGCACTTCTAAGATCAAACCATCTCTGAAAGCATGCAACCATGTTCATCCACAGACCCATCACAGGCTATACCTCCCAACCCTCCACAAAAACAAAACCAAAAACCACCTGAAAATTTTAATATGTAATGTTATTTGGAAATAGAGAGTTTCAGATCAAGGTAAGGTTGGGGCAGCTCTAGCTCTAGGAATAGTGTCCTCACAAGAGAAACATGCCCAGAGACACAAAAAAGAAGGCCGTGTGCAGAGAGAGGAGGAGACTGAGACTGTACTGTCACATACGCAAAGAGCTCCTGGTCCCCAGATGCTGGGGAAGGCAAAGGAAGCCTCCCCCAGAACCTGAAGAAAGGTCCTGACTCCAGAAAAGAGAGGACAAATCTCTGGATTTTTTTTTTTTTAATGCTGGTCCTAGGGCTTGAACTCTGGGCTTGGACACTGTCCCTGGTTGGTTTTTTGTTTGGTTTGGTTTTTTGGTTTTTGTTTTTTGCTCCAGGCTTCTGCTCTACCACTTGAGTCACAACTCTACTTCCAGCTTTCTGGTGGTTATTAGAGGTAAGAACCTCATGGACTTTCCTTCCCTGTGCTGCCTCTGAACCGTGATCCTCAGATCTCAGCCTCCTGAGTAGCTAGAATGATAGGCGTGAGCCACCGGCACCCAGTGATACTCTGTTTTAAGCCACTAAGTCTGTGGTAATTTGTGAGAGGCCTCATTCTCAGACACTGCCTCAGAGCTGGCATGAGGAGCCCTTCATGTCGGCTGGCTTGGCCCTGAGACCTCAGCGAGAAGCCTGCATTAAAGCGTGAGGCCCAGATCCACTCCCACTCGCCATCAAACTCTCATGAGCATCTCCACCTCCATTCCCACTGGGCCCTGCTTCACCAGAGAAGTCCTTGCTTTTGTGAGAAGGGATGGGATTGAGAATGCTCATCACCTGACACTGGAGCATCAGGAGACATCATTCACGCAGTCAGGGCTGAAAATGGACAGTCATCAGGAGGAGGTGACAGCTCTCCCTACTGGGGGAGGAAGCCCAAAATTTGATGTGCTATGTCAGAGGGAAGAAGATTGGCCAATCTCAGAAACAACTGTGGTAATAACATCAAGCACCTCAGCTACACTGAAAACATCTGTAAAGCTTTCCACATGCTGGGAATACCCCATACCATTGTATCATTCTACCACATGCACTGCTGGTCCCCATGGTAGGACATGACAGCATGGAGTACAACCTGTCACCCCCAGCATGTCATTCCTGTGGGCCTCACTCATTCCTGCCACCCGTGCAGTTCAGGCCTTAGATACAGAGGTGTGGCCAAAAGGTGTGGGGGCTGGCACTCAACCTATGCCACTTAAACCTAAAGAATCATCCTCTCCCTCTCCAGGACCTTGGTCTCCTCCAAAATGATCTCCAATTGGATGCTGGTAGCTCACGCCTGTAATTCTAGCTGCTCAGAGGCTGAGACCTGGAGAATAGTGATTCAAGGCCAGCCTGGGAAGAAAACCCTATGAGACTCCAGCTCCCAAAGAACCAGCAAAAAGCAAGTCTGGGCATGTAGCTCAAGTGGTAGAGCACCAACCAAGCAAGAAAGTTGAGCCAGGGTGAGGCCTTGGGTTCAAACCCCAGTTCTGAAAGACACAGGGATGAACAACAAAATATATCACCTAATAAAGAGCCCTTCTTCAACATCAACATATCTGAAAAAAGATCTCGAGATCCTATCCCTCTGGGAGCCAAATCGGCCACCTGGGTCAGTTGCCACAGAAGAAAGTAGGGGGAGAGGGTGACAAGGAACCAGAGGCTCACACCTATAATCCTAGCTATTCAGGAGGCTGAGATCTGAGGTTCACCATTTAAAGCCATCTCCAGCAGCAAAGTTTGTGAAACTCTTATCTCCAGTTAACAAAAAGAAAAAAAAAGACAGAAGTAGAGTTGTGGCTCAAGTGGTAGAGTGCTAATGCTAAGCCTTGATCACAAAAGCTCTGAGGAAGGGAGGAAGGAAAGAAGGAAGGAAGGAAAGAAGGAAGGAAGGAAGGAGGAAGGGAGGGAGGGAGGGAGGGAGGGAGGGAGGGAGGGAGGGAGGGAGGAAAACAAGAACTCTCTTGCACCACAGTGAAGGCAATCTTGCATTCCAATCATGAAAAGCCACATACTCCCTAAGATTTACACCACTCAGGCCACATCTGATAATTTATACTTTTAATAACAAATTAGCTCTACGGGGAAAAAAAAATTAAACACAATCAAATGCAGGATGCAAATGCAGCTCCAGAGTAATTTCTAGTTGTTCTTTCAATGCTTAACATAAATTCTCAACCTTTAGATTCCACAGGGGAGCTTTGAAAAAATAGAAGAGCTGAAGACCCCTGGGCTCCAGAGACTGTGATTTAATTGGTCTGGGATGAGGCCCAGGTAACAATATTTTTTAAAAGCTCCTCTAGTAGTCATAATGTATAGTCAACAATGAAAAACATTGGCTTAATCTTAACCAGACACTTGCGAAAATAGGAGCATTGGCTAAAGGGTTCAAACATTGCTTAGACCTGTGGTTCCCAGTCCAGGACAGGGGCTGGGTCTCAGATCCTAGACCTGAGACCCTTCATCTACTCGATCAAAATCCTTTTAATTAGGACCCAGAGCCTGGCATTTTGTGACACCCAAGGCTCAACTGGGCAGACAAGTGCAGTAAACACCAGCTACACGTCTGTCATTTAGTCATTGTCCTGGCTGTGTGGACGGGGATGAGAACTCATCTGGGCCACTGTCCTAAGGCTGTGACCACAGACAGCTCATCAGCCTCCTCTTCACCTGCCCACGAAAGGCCTGAAACAAGATCCCCACTGTGCACTGAGACTACAACCCCCGCCGTGCCTGTAAGCCTACTCTCTCAAGAGAGAGAGATGTGAGGATCACGGCTGAAGCCGGCCTGGGAGCCAAAGTCCTTACGATCCTTATCTGCGACGAACCATCCAAAAGCCGGAAGCGAAGCGCCAGCCTCGCACACAGAGGCTGAGGGGCAGCGCTTGGGCCTTGACTTCGAGGCCCAGTACTGGGAAAGTAACTTGCCCTAGTGGGGCTGGAGCTGACGGCTCTCCCGCCCCAGCGCCACGCACAGCGCTCAGGGCTCTGCTGCCTTTCCAGAGCCCCGCCCGGCCCGCCCGGCCCCAGCCCCGCCAGCTCAGCAACCGAAGCGTGAGCAGCGGTGCAGCAAGTACCTGGACAAGGCGGTCCGCAGCATGCCTCCTCCCCGGAAGCCCTGAGCCGCGGGGCACGCTGGGACCGGAAGTAGAAAGACAGGAAGCGCCTAGGCGCGGAGCACGCTGAGACCGGAAGTAGAAAGACAAGAAGCACCTAGGCGCGAAGCACGCTGAGACCGGAAGTGATTCGGCACGCTGCATCCTGGGACGTGAAGGGCCTAGCACAGAACACGCTGGGACCGGAAGTGGCTAGCCAGGAAGCGCCTAGGCGCGGAGCACGCTGAGACCTGAAGTGGCTAGACATGAAGCGCCTAGGCGCAGAGCACGCTGGGACCGGAAGTGGCTAGACATGAAGCGCCTAGGCGCGGAGCACGCTGGGAGCAAAAGTGCCTAGCTGTGACGCACTGGGGCGCAGAGCATGCTGGGACCGGAAGCGGCCCCACAGGAAGCGCCTGGGCGCAGGCGCGAGCGCGCTGGCCTGGCTCCGCCCGCCGCGCCGTCCCCGCCGTTGGCCAGGGCACGCGTGCCCGTCCTGTGCGCCCCGCGGCTCGCGCTGCTCGCGGGCCGGGCGTGGCCGAGGCCTCAGGACAGCAGGGAGGGTGACAGGCCCGTCCCTGCCCCCGACTCGGAGCCTGCGTCCCGGGACGCGCGCCGGACCCGGCCGGGGCTGGGAGGCCCGGGCAGCCCCTGCGCACGGCCACTCCAGAGCAGCTTTCAAACCGAAGACCAGGTCTTTCCTAGGTTTCCCTATGAGGAAACCGCCATGGCCCCCGGCCGGCCCCGTGCAGCCGAGAGCAGAGCGCAGGAAAGCAGGGCGCACCGCGTCACCCGCACAGGGCAGGGCCCGGGAGCTGGGCCGCACCCCAGGACACACCCCACGAGGCCCGCCCCAGTGCGCCAGGAGTTAGGCAACGCTGCCCCCTAGACACCAGCCAGAACGTGCCCCTGATGATGACGTGGCCTCTGCCCGGATGTCCGCAGGTACCCCTCCCACACTCGGGGTCCAGACAGTAAGAGATCTTATGCTGGGCTGTCATCTTCCCAGGTGCCCTGGATGTGGGGCTGAAGAGCACAGAGGAAGGCCAGCAAGACCTGTTCCTGCATCCTAGGTGTCTGACCATCTGGCAGGGGTCCGGAGGAAACAAACAGTGCCAGTAGAGACGTTGGTGCACGTTGGGGGTGTGTGTGTGTGTGTGCAAACACACCCATACACTGCTGCAAACTGAGAAAGGGCAGGGAAGAAAATGCCCAGTCTCCTCACCAACCTTGCATACACTCAGCAGGAAGAAAGGCTGGACAGTAGCCTAAGCCGGAGGAGGTCCTGGGGGAGGGAGATCCAGGGGGAGGGTGTCCTTTGGGCAGCAGACACACCTGTGACACACCTATCACCTCCTCCCAAAATGAGCTGGTGACTGTGACATTTACTCTTAGAAGAAACATTCATCAGAAAAATGGTCAATGACCTGGGGCCCTTAATTTAATTATTGACAAAGCCAATGGGGGAGTGGAGGAAAACGGGATGGGGAAGAGCTCCCATTCTTCCTGGGCTAGCACAGCGAGTGTCAGAACTAATATCCTGGAGTGAATACTAACAGAGAAAATAAATTATAGCTATCAAAATTCTAATGAGAGAAAAGTATAGTTTAAATATGCCCGAGGTTTGTGTGAGTAGCAATCTAAAGTAAAATTACCTTCCTGCAAATCAACTCAGGAATCCAAAAACTTGCAAAAATCCAAGGTGGTAGGGAAGAGGCTCACATTTGCTCCTGCTCCTAGCTGCATCTGCAGTGCTAAAAGTTAGATACAGAAGGAAAAAAAATAGCCAAATTCTCTACCTAACATCCAATTACAATGTGATGTACCATTTTCCTAAGAACATGGTTTAAAAAAAAAAGTTTGGCAGGGCACTGGTGGCTCACTCCAGTAATCCTAGCTACCAGGAGGCAGAGATCTGAGGACTGAGGTTTAAAGCCAGGTGGGCATAAAAGAAATGCAAATCCAAACAACAATGAAATTCCATCTCACCCCAGTTAGACCATTATCAAAAAAAATTAACAATAACTGGTGTTGGTGGAGATGTGGCCAAAAGGGAATGCTACTACACTGTTGGTGGGAATATACACTTACTTGTTCAAGCACTCTGGAAAGCAATATGGAAGTTCCTCAAAAGACCAAACATAGAGCTTCCCTATGACCCAGCAATCCCACTCCTGGACATTTATCCAATAGATCACAGAAAGGCCAAACTAAAGCTACCAGCAAAACCATATTCATTGCTGCAATGTTTATCATAGCCAAGATGTGGAATCAACCCAGATGCCCCTCTGCAGATGGAAAGATAAAAGAAAATGTGGTATATATACACAATGGAATTCTATGCTTCCATCAGAAAGAATGATATTGCCCCATTCTCAAGGAAATGGGAAGACTTGGAAAAAATTACATTAAGCGAAGTAAGCCAAAGCCAAAGAAACATAGGTTGTGTGGTTTCCCTCATTTGCTGAAACTAGAATATGCCTATAAATCAAGTAAACACAATGGATGGCAAAAGACAAAAAAAAAAATTACACTTGGACATGATAAATTAAACAGAACTCTAAACATTCTCACAGTGAAACCAAAGGAGGATATTCTTAGGAGGGGATCACAAAAGCTCAATAGCTATGTGCCTATGATCACATAAAATGATGTTTATAGGAATGAACAAGAAATGAAAACAAGAGGTTTCTTGTTATTTGGGTTTCTGTTTTCTCCTTTGTTGCTGCTTTTCCTATCTGTATCTTTTGTCTTGCATATAGGTTTATCTGTTTTGGGTAGAGTAAAGGGGCCACAGAAATGGCAGGACAAAGGAAGAACAAAGGCAGCAATGGTACTAGTGGTACTAGACACTATGTTGAAAACGAACTATACAACTTGTAGGGGAGAGGGGTCAGGAGGGAAAAAAAACTGGGAGAAAGTGAGGGAAAGGGTGACACTATTCACAAAGGAATGCACCCATTTCCCGATTTATGTAACCCCTCAGTACATCACCTTTACAATAAAATCAATCCCCAGCTGAGGTAGGCTGAGACTCTTAGTGCCAATTAACTACCCCCGCCCCCCGCAAAAAAAGTGGAAGTAGATCTGTGTTGCTCAAATGGTAGAGTGCCAGCCTTGAGCATAAACGCTTAAAGACAGCACCTAGACCCCCAGGACTGACACAACCATCAGTAAGTTTGGAGGCCCCTCCAGTAGCTAAACTTTGTAAGGAACATGGAAGGAAGCATCAAAGCCTACTAACTAACAAATATCTCACGGATTCCCCCCTGGGTGCTAAGTTCCTTGCAGAAGCGGAACTTGGGTTGCTGACCTCATTATGAAAGTCTTCTGCTTGGGGTGAAGCTCTTCTTCCCAGTTCCATCTGACTTACTGGGTGAAATATGATACACGTTAGAAGCTGGGTATGCTGGCTCAAATCTGCAACCCTAGTTACTTAGGGGAAAAAAAAAAACAGCACCAAGTTTCAAAACCAGCCTGGTCAGAAAAAGAAAAAAAAAAAAGATGCAAGATTGGGCTGGGAAGGTGGCTCAGTGGTAGAGCGCTTGCCTTGCATGCCTGAGGCCCTGGGTTCGATTCTTCAGCACCGCATAAGCAAAAAGAAAAAAAGCCAGAAGTGGTGCTGTGGCTCAAGTGGTAGAGTGCTAGCCTTGAGCTGAAGAGCTGAGGGTCAGTGCCCAGGCCCAGAGTTCAGGCCCCACGACTGGACCTTAAAAAAAAAAAAAAGATGCAAGATTTTTGCAGTTTCTCAATAGTACACTCACCATTGGTGTTTAACCCAGAGAGCGGGTAAAAAAAAAAGAAAAAGAAAAAGAAAAATGAAATCTTTAGGAGTATTTCTTAAAATAGTTTAAAACTTCATTGGTGAGCATATAGTCGTGAAACTCTGCACAGAAATAAAAATAAAAATTCTTGCCTAAGTCTTTCTAAATCCTTTCTTCTCTCCATGAAAATGAAGACTGATTGCATCTGGTTGAGTGGGTCGGAGTTCCCAACAAGCGAACGACACGCTGACCAAGGCTTGGGCAGGGGAAGTCTGTGTCCCTGGGCACTGGGTTGGCTCTGGTCTGGAATGTGGGACTTAGTGAGGGCCAGCCCAGAACGCCTCAGCCACAAGACCATCACCACTGAGAAACCAGATTCACTACACACCATCCCCTCCAGGCACCTGGGGATCTAGCAGGCGCACGACCCTCCCTCTCCCTAGGTCCAGAATCAGGGCAGTCAGGGCAGTGACACAGGGAACACCAGTGTCGGGCGTACCGCCGGGAAACAGGTGAGTGGGAGAAGGGTCTGAGCTGGGCACCGGGAAGACCAGGGTGAGCGGCGTGACCTCCTACAAACACCTTCCCGGTGTGGATACCCGCTTCCCGGAGAGGCATGATGCTCTGCAGATGTGCAGCAGCATGCAGATCTGGGTGGGTGCACATGCGGAGTGTGGCCGTGCTCTCCAGATGTGCAACGGCGTGCAGATCTAGGTGTGTGCACATGTGTAATATTTTCCAGCTTTAGCACTCTAGAACACCTACATCTAAAGCAGCCCTGGTCTCCCTCTGGTTGCACTCCTACACTAAAGCTTGCTGGCCCACGCGCTCCCCCCCCCCCCTCCCCGCAGGCTCCCAGCCTGCCTGGCTGCATGCTGCGGAGAGCACTGGACTCCAAGACACTGGCTAAAGGCAGTTTGTTACTGCCTTCCGACCAGTGATTTCTCTGAGCTCCTGTTGTTCCTGATTACCTGGCATGCATGAAAATGTGTCTTTGATTCTCTTTGACAGCTGCAAATCAACTCCCTGCTGCACAGAGCACCCTTTCCTTGCACACACACACACACACACACACACACACACACACACACACAGCCAGAGGACAAGGCCAGTCCTCCCTCACATATTTGTAAACTTGTTACCATAGAGACGGGCTGGGGTGTCCCAAGTGTGGATCATCAGTGCCACCTTGTGGACACTCTTGTCCTGTTGTCCTGCAGGCCTCAAACATGGGACAGCGGATGGAGGGATGTTGGGTGTTTCATTTTACAGTATTCCGTTTTGGTGGGGTGTGGTGGAGTGTGGTGTGGTGGAATGGGGTGGGGTGGGTGGGGCGTGGCACCAAGGCCAGGCAGGATGGGTCTGGGAGCATCTTGTCCTGGAGTTTTTATCAATACACACTCCTACCTGCCCTCAGGTCCTCGGTCCATCAGCCCAGCGGCTCCAGCCATGACTCCAGCCAGGGGCAGCTCCAAGTCAAAGCCAGGAGCCAACTGTCACCCTTCCTGAGCAAGAACTGCCAGAGACAGATATCAGAAGGAAGCCTTTAGTAGATGTCTGCAAAGGATAATCTTCCCACCTGATTAGTATCATTGTGCTTGAGGATATGATTTTAAGGCCTGAGGTATATAAAGATGGCTGGGTAGAGTGACCTGTGCTTGTAATCCTAGCTATTTAGCAGGCTGATAGCAGGAGGATTGCAGTTCAAGGCCAGCCTGAGATAAAAGTTCCAAAGGTTCCAGAATCAGCAGAAGAGGCCGGGCGTGGTGGTATTTCACTGTCGTGTCAGCTACTAAGCAGGAAGCGTAAATAGGAGGATCACAGCGCAAGCCAGCCTGGGCACAAAGCAAAGTCCAACCTCAAGGAGGGGAAATACACAAAATAGAACCAACAGAAACCAACACAAAGAGCCACAAGGGTGGCTCAAGTGGCAGAGGGCCTGCCTAGCATGTGAAAGACCCCGAGCTCAATCTCCAGAGCCACACTGTGGGGGAGGGGGGAGGGGAGAGGAACAGCACTCAGGGTAAAGAGGAGGAGGAGGGGGGATGGCACAAGGGTTGTGCACTAGTTTTGGCTCTTTATCTTAAAAAACATAAAAAAAAGTTGTCCCCAAATCCCCGCCAAAAAAGTTCATGCGCTTCTTCAAGGGAGCCATAGACAGGGGTCACTCGCAGAGTTCCCTTCGCGGCTACTGTCCCCTTCCCTGCCAAATTAGGTGGCTCGTGTGCAAATCTTTTTAAACATTCCTCTGGTATTTTTCCCTCCCCCGTCGCTAAATGTGCGGTCCACGTCGGCGTTTCTTTGGGGCTTTTCAAGGACGGATTTCAAGCACGGTGTTTAAGAGCCAGGCGGACCACACCTACCCCAGCACCCCAGCTCCTCAGCCCTTGGGGTGATCGCCAGACAAGCCACCCCTCATGCTGTAAATAAACGCAAAGACGGGCTGGGAAGTTGGCTCAGTGGTAGAGCACTTGCCTTGCATGCCTGAGGTCCTGGGTTCGATTCCTCAGCACCACATAAGCAAAAAGAAAAAAAGCTGGAAATGGCGCTGTGGCTCAAGTGGTAGAGCACTAGCCTTGAGCTGAAGAGCTGAGGGACAGTGCTCAGGCCCAGAGTTCAGGCCCCACTACGGGACGTGGAAAAAAAATAAATGCAAACAGCCAGGAGAGAGGGGAGCAGGTGGGGGTGTTTTGAGAGGTGACCGTTCTCTGGGGATGAATCAGGATTTGGAACCCCTCAGAGCTACATTTCCCTGAAGATTGTGTTTAGATCAAAACCCTATTATTGGTTCAGGGCTGTTCAGCATAGATTTCTTCTCAGTTTTGTTGGTTTTTTTTTTTTTTTGGAAGTATGCACAACATAAAACCAAATATATC
This sequence comes from Dipodomys spectabilis, assembly GCF_019054845.1. Classification (NCBI taxonomy): domain Eukaryota; kingdom Metazoa; phylum Chordata; class Mammalia; order Rodentia; family Heteromyidae; genus Dipodomys; species Dipodomys spectabilis. The sequence continues at coordinate 5,674,749 of NW_024870910.1, read as the reverse complement.
TTTAATACACGGGGAACGTGCTGCTGGTTTTAATGTGCTGATTTCACCCTAGGAAAAGAAACTGCAGTGATGTGGAGGAGGTGGATTGGGATGTGATTCATCCACTATCACCCCAGCAAGAGAAGGCTTCTGGGTGGGGGGACGTGACTCAATCCCACAGCCCACCAGGGAGTTAGCTGTCCCCCGCCGAGTGCTCCACCAGCCTAGCACAGCTTCGAGAAGGAAAGTTGGAGCATTTCTATTCTCCAGGTCCTCATAGAAAGCCAAGGCCTCGCTCAGCCCTCTGCTCAGCTACAGGAGTGAAAGAATAAAGACAATTCTGCTCTAACCACCACGGCAGAACAGATAGCTTGAGGGGGCAGAATAACAACCCTCAAACATTCCTACACGCTAACTGGGCGCTGGTGGCTCACACCTGTCATCCTAGCTACAGAGGAGGCTGAGATCTGAAGATCAATGTTCAAAGCCAACCTGGGCAGGAAAATCTGTGAGACTCGTATCTCCCATGAACCACCAGAAAACCTGAAGTGGGGCTGTGGCTCAAGGTGGTAGAGCGCTTGCCTTGAGCAAAAAACTGCTCAGGGACAGCACCCGAGTTCAAGCCCTACAACCGGCCCAAAAAGAAGAAAAAGATTTCTACACGCTCATTCCCAGAAGATGTGGTCAAATTAAAGCTCAGGAGAAGAAGAGATGGGCCTGAATCCCCTGAGTGGACTCACCAGGCTCTATCTCTATAAAGGGGAAGGGGAAGGTGGGAAAGATGCAAGGAAGAGGCCACAAGCCAGGGAATACAGGCCAAAGAGAAGCTGGGAAGAGCAAGGGAACATTGTCCACACCTCCAGAAGAGCCCAGGGCTCATCACCGCTCACCACCTGAGTGTCTTAACTGTACAAAAGAATGCATTTCATGGTGACAGTTTCAACTTCGACCATCATCTCCCCTCCCTCCCTCCCTCCCTCCCTCTCCTCCCCTCCCCCATCTCCTCTCACTCCTCTCCACTCCCCACAAATAGTCCCTTCTGCTTTCCTGGCATCTGAAGTTAGGTGCTGTATTGGGCAGAAGATCAGTGATGGTTTGTCTTCCCGAGCCTGGCTTATTTCACCCAGCAGGGCCTCCGGTTCTATCCATTCTCCTGCAAGAGACATGACTCAGTTGCTCTTCTCGGCTGGAAACCCTGTCTGTGGCATTCTCCTGCCCCACACACCTGTCGGCGGGCACCTAGGCCAGTCACACAGTTTGGGCTACTGCGGATGGGGCCTCAGGACCCGGAGCTGTGCAGGCACCTGCAGCACGCGCTGGTTTACCAGAGTGGACCTGGGCACGCACTTCGGGTGTGGTGTGCGCCCTACAGAGAAGGGTCACACGCACTTCTAGTTCTAGGGTTTTGTTTTCTGAGGAACTTCCATACTGGCTGAACTAATTTACACTCCCACCAACAGTGATTAAGGGTCCTCTCTCTTTCTCTTTCTCTCCTCTCTCTCGCTCTCTCTCACATACACACACACTCACTCACACACACACACACACACACACACACACACACACACACACATCCATCTTTCCGTCTTTGTTTCCTGATGACAGCCATTCTGACTGGGGTGAGAGGGAATCTCAGTATAATGGTGTTTGTTAGTTTTGTGATTGCAACAAGTTTCAGTGTGGTTGTGACTTGTATCTCCTTGATGGCTAAGGCTATCAAACAGGTCTTCACGTATTTCTAGGCCATTTATCCTCCTCCTTTTGAGAGCAGTCTACTCGTTTGCCCATTTACCTATTGGATTATTATTCTTTGGGTTGTTTTTTGTTTTCCTTTTTTTAGTTCCTTTTATACATGCTGGATATTGTCAGGTGAACCGCTCGCAAAGACTTCCTCCCATGCTGTAGACTGTCTCTTCAAGCTGGTAATTGTTTCCCTTCCTGTGCAAAAGCTTATTAATCTGATGCAATCTCGTGTGCTGATCCTTATTTCCTGAGCAATTAAAGGCCTACTCAGAACTTTCCGTTGCTTTCCTTGTAACACCTTGATGTCACACTTCCAACAGATAAATTTATAAGGAGAATCAATGTGGGATATCCTGAGCCACCAGACCTGTGGTCATTTGTTACAGCAGCCGCAGGAAACTAATACTTACCCCTAACTACACAACACACTCCTTCCAGACATCACCCTCTGTACTAGGAGTGATCATGGGTGCACGGAAGACAGGGAGTCTGTGGAAAGCCTCAGCCAGGACGTAGCAAAGCATTTCCAAGCCAGGGAAGTTTCTGGAAGCACTCTGGGCAGGAAGGGACAGTGGAAACAGAGGGCACAGGGTACGCCACAGAATGAACACCGCAGAGAGGTCCAGGATATTGAGAGAGGCGGCGGCAGCAAAAATGAATCACAGGCCCTGTACTGGGAGAGGACATGGTAGAGTGTCACCACATTTCCTTCTGAGAGCAGAATCTCCTCCCATCACACACACCCCGCGTAGCCTGGCTCTGCCACCACTGCCAGCCAGGGATGGCCGGCCAGCCATTCCACAAGGGAAGGCCCAGCTCGGCTTCTGCCAGAAAAGGGACTGAGCTTCCCTCTGTTCCTGGAGACTCCTTGTTCTGTCTCAGGACAAGGAGGGCAGTGCACCAGCCTGGCACACACCCCACACAGAAGTCTGGTTCCCATGAGGGGTGAGCAGAACCCCCCCCCATCCTAGAAAAGGCCGCAGAGCATGGAGGGGGGGCTGGAGAGAGGTGGTGGAGGCTGGAGGGCAGGGACCTGGGAGACCAGAATCGACGTGATCGCCATTCATCCTCCTTTCTCTCTGGCTCTCTCGTCATCTGAACCCCCTTCCTCCAGCCTCCTGCCTCTCTCCCCGGCGGGGGGCGGGGGGTGGTCTACACACGGATCTCAATTTCTCTGAATGAAACCTGAGCCCCAGCCTTTTCTGCACGGAGCCCAGGCCTCCTCCATCGAAGGCCTCTGGCCTCCCCCTCCTCCCGGGCTCTCCCTCCTGTTTCTCCACTGCATCCGTGTGCTCACCTCCCTGACAGCTCACGTCTGTCACCTCTCAGCCATCTTCGCCCCTCCTGCCCCCTAGTCACATGGCCCCTGGGAACCCAGAAGCAATCCTGGTTCCCAGCGGCCCGGGGACCTTTCCTATCTTGGGGCCTTGCCAAGTCCCTCTTGCTCATGGACTTGCCTTCCTTGCTTTCCCAGCAGTGGCCACAAGAGGGCAGGTGTTTGCTTCTCTGTCCTCCCTGGCGAGGGCCTTAGGCAAACTCCCACCACCGACCCCGCTCTCCCCTGCAAGCACACAGGTCTCCCCTGAGCCACTGGCTCCTACCAGGGCCAGTCCCCCACAGTCAGGCTGGGCCTCTGAGTCCATTCACTTGGCTGTGCTGGGCAAGCAGCTAGTCTCTGAAAAAGAAAAAGAAAAGCCCGGTTCCTTCGCTGGAGAGGTGACAGGGCCACAGCCTAGCCACGAGATAGATAGCAGCAGTGATCTCCAGAGCCTGGAGCCGCTCCCCGCCCCGCCCAGCGGTCACACGCCCGCCACCCTGGACCTCAGACTACAGACTACAGACTCCCTGCCACCACGGCCCGCTGGTCTGCCAGGGGCTGACCAGGCCCAGGGGAGCGTCCCTGAGGCCACCGTCGAGAGCCCGGATGGAGACCAAGCAGAAAGGCCCAGGAGGAGAGTGCCTGAAGTTAGCCGGGCTTGCCCCCTTGCCCAGGAGAAAGGGGGTGGTGGCGGCTCTGTGCTGGGGGAGGGGGGCTAGGAACACCAGCCCTGGGGCCCCCAGCGGGGTGGGGTTCTCTAGCCTGCTTCAGGGACCCCGGGTGGTGAAGGATGGTTGTTTGATGGCTGGAAGGGTTCAGGTTTACACGGCAAAGGGAGCTGGAGAGAGCAGCCATCCATCCTTCACTTTCCAAAACACACGCCTGCCTGAAAACCGTCAGTGTGAGAGACCTCCCACCACGTGCGTTTGATCACAATCGGAAACGATAAATGAACAAGTAGCCAGGAGCCCGGAGCTCACGCCGTCATCCTTAGCTACTCAGGAGGCTGAGATTTGAGGATCGCGGTTCAAAGCCAGCCTGGGGAAGGAAAGTTTGTGAGGCCCTTGTCTCCAATAGACTAAAAAGCAAACAAACAAACAAAAAGGAACTATAATAAAATGACCAAAAAGCTAGAAGTGGAGGTGTGGCTCAAGTGGTAGAGTATTAGCCTATAGAACAAAAATGTTCCAGGACAGGGCCCAGGCTCTGAGTTCAAGCCCCAGGAGTGGCACAGATAAAGAAACAGCCACAAATAAGCAAACACCCTTGGAGAGCGTGTGGCGGTCGAGGCCGAGGCGGCCTTCCGCTCGGCCTTCCCCCAGGTCCGGCCCAGGAACTCGAGCCAGGCAGACGCTCAGTCCTCAGCATGCATCTCACACCAAGCTGCGCGATTTACCCCGCAGGCGGGGGAGCTGATCGAACACCAGGCTCCCCGAAGCCCTCTTAGGGGCTCTGTTCACGGACTCCCAGGGACCAGGCTCTTATACCACTCCCTAAATAGATTCCTCAGTCTAAGCAGGACTTGGTAGCCTGACCTGCCCCCTGAATAAAAGGGGCGCGGGCGCTGGCGGCTGGCTGGCGAGACAGTCCTGCGGGGGTCTGCCCTGCAGTCTTTCCCAGGAGCCATGAACTCCACTGCCGTTAAACCCACCAAGCTTGTCCCCCAAGATGGCCCGCGTGGTCCAACAGGGATGCTGAAGATGAACCCAGCATGAGAACAGATCACGTGACATCCTGGCCGGGCCACCAGCCTCCATCAGACAACAGCTGCGACAGACAGCCTGGGACGTAAGGTCATCTTCCTCCTGAGGCCATGAGTTCCGTCTCCAGTGCTGAAAGGAGAAGAAAGAAGGAGGAAGAAGGAAGAAGGAGAAGGAGGAAGAGGAAGGAAGGAGGAGGAGGAAAAGGAGGAGGAGGAAGAAGAAGGAGGAAGAGGAGGAAGAAGAAAAAGAAGAGAGGGAGAAGCAGTTATGTATCAAGAAGGAGAAGGAGGAAGAGGAAGAGGAGGAGGAAGAAGAAGAGACAGAAGAGGAGGAGTCAGGGGGAAGGGAGGGAGGGAGGGAGGAAGGACAGGGGGAGGGAAGGAAAGAAGGAGGGAGGGAGGAAGGAAGGAAGGGGGCAGGGAAAGAAGGAAGGAGGGAGGGAGGAAGGAGGGAGAGAGGAAGGAAGGAGGGAGGGAGGAAGGAGGGAGCAAATAAAGGAAGGAAAAGAAACCTGAGGTCCAGAGGGCTATAGGGCTTGCTTACTCCACATAAAAAGTAGATATGGGGGGCGGGAAGGTGGCTCCGTGGTAGAGCCTTGCATGCATGAGGCCCTGGGTTCAATTCCTCAGCACCACATAAGCAGAAAAAGCTGGAAGTGGCGCTGTGGCTCAAGTGGTAGAGCACTGGCCTTGAGCTGAAGAGCTGAGGGACAGTGCCCAGGTCCAGAGTTCAAGCCCCACGACCGACAAAATAAAACAAAACCAAAAAGTAGATCTAGGGATCATTTCAGCCTTTGGGGAACAGACATCTTGTCGCCGCAACAGGCTGCCTCACAAAAATAACAGCGTTTCACGAGCCCAGTCTCTTCTGCTGGGACGGAGCCAACGTTCCCCATGCTGCTTCCGTTTCAATCTATGCACTGTCAGAGGCAGCACGGGTAAAACGCGCAGCGCTGGCTGTGATAACCAAGTCCTGGGCTGGTCTGCACCTTTCACTAGAACAACAAGCCCCGCTCCCTTCACTGTCTCTGCCAGTCTGCTTTTCCTGCTGCCCACCCCCAGCCTGGCCACAGGGGCCCCCAAACCCGGTACCACAGACCATCAGAGAAGGACAAACACTTATTCCACACTGGTGTCTTAGAAGAAAAGGAGGTTCCTGGGGACGCATGGGGTGATGCCAAAAAACTTGTTAGCGCAGCACTCGACCTGTGTACCTCATTTGCTGTTAGATCTGGTTTGGGTTTGGGTTTTCTGAGCTTTGTCACCTTCAGGTATTTTTCCTTTTCTTTTTTGCTTTGTTTCGTGTATGTGTGTTCCTTATCATCGCATTAAAGCCATATATGGTGTCAAGAAGCAATCAGTTCAATCAAATATTCATCAGGTCCTAAATGTGAAGCGCAAGATCAGCTGCTCAGGGTTTTAACTTTGATGCAGTTATGTATCAAGAAACCCCATGTGGTCCAGTCCAAAAAACTACATAAACATATGTATATATGATATATACGTATATATCATGTATATATATTATATATATACATATATCACCCAGTTCACAACCAAAATCAGCTTTAAAATAATTCAAATCCTTTACTCATGAGGCTCAAAAAAGCCAGGAAGTGCAACCGAATTCTCCATCCAGCACAGCTCTTGTTACATTCCTTCCGTGGGCCGGCTCACGTCTGCCATTCCAGCTATTTAGGAGGCTGACATCTGAGGATCACGGTTCAAAGCCAGCCCGGGAAGGAAAGTCCACGAGATTCTTATCTCCAACTAACCAGTGAAAAGCTAGAAGTGGAGAGGCGGCTCAAGTGGTAGAGTGCCAGCCTGGAGAGAAAAGGCTAAGGACCAGCGACAAGACCCTGAGTCCAAGCCCCAGGACCGGCACACACATGCACACACACCATGCACACCTCCCCTTTTCTCAGCTCTAGCTTTGGGCATCCCGGCACCACCCCCTATGGGGTCGACTTGGCAGAACAGCACCATACACCTAACCTCCTCTTCAACCCCACAGGTTGAGACTAAAGGAGTGTACGCAGAACACATGTGTTTAAAAAAATCACTTTTCTGTCTCTGTGGTCCTGGAGAACAAACCTATGACCTTGGTCTCACTAGGCAGGCATTCTACCGCTGCACAACAAGCCCCAAACTCGGTTTGAGCAAATGGCACGGCGCTTCGGAGCAAACAGAGTAAGGTGTGGGACGCAGACAGGATCTCAGCAAAGCTCCTGGGGCGAAACGCCCATGGGAGGAGCCGTGCACGCATGCACAGAAGCCCCAACCCACAATGGGTGCAGTGGCTCCCGTCTATAACTCCCAACTCCTCCTCCGAAGGGAGAGATTGAGAGAATCATGATTCAAGGTCAGCCCCCCCCAACAATGCTAACAAGACCACCCCCCTCCTCATCTCAACTAACAAATAGGTACGGTGGAGCATACCTGTGGTCCCAGCGCCTGAGGATGCATATTGTAGGAGGATTCGTGGTTGGGGGCCGGCCCCAGACAACAATTGCAAGTGACAATCTGGAAAATAACTCAGGCCAAAGAGGATCAGAGGGGGGTGGTACGGCCCGAGGGGCAGGGCACCTGCTTTTCAAAGCGTGAGGGACTGAGTTCAAAACCCAGCACCACCACTACCAAAAGAAAAAGAGAGTCCGACCAAGAGCCAGTGCTATAAGCGAAGAGCGAGACACAGGGGGCAACCTAACACAGCACCCACGTGAGGCCTTCAGTCAAAGCCTTGTCTTTCTAGGTTGTCTGAGGTCTTGGGGGGAAAACAGAAGATGAAAGGAGGGAGGGAAGGGAGGAGGGAGGGAGGGAGGGAGGGAAGGAAGGAGTAAGCATTGGAGTGGAGAGCCATCAGCTTCTCAGCCCAGGAGAGGAAGGAGGGGAAGCACCGGTCACATGACTCTTCTTACCTGTGGTTAAGTTGGACAAGGTGCAGGTGTGAGGATTTCCCTTCTCTTCTGACGCACACACGCACGCACGGCTCTATTAGCAATCACCGGGTGTGAGGAGCACTCAGAAAAGGTGCAAAGGAAGAATGTAGAAGGCCAGCACGCAAACCACCAAGGTGTAAGGCGCTGTACGCACAACCGGCCTTTTCACCCCTTTAGGTTCGGGGCGGGTAGGAATGCCCCACAAATGGCAACTTTTGGAGGGGGAAGGAGAGGGTTTTGGTCGGGTTAGCATCAGGCCCCTGTGCGTCCCCTCTTGCTTGCTGATAGAACCCTCACCGCGCTCTCACACCCAGTCCGCGCCTTTCCCAGCTGCCCTTGCACGCACCAGCATCTGACTTGTTTAAGTCCTGGCTTTTTCTGTCAGATGCAACACGAGCTAATTTCTAATCAGTCGAAGACAGGTCTGTGGCACTTCAAACCAGTCCAGACCAGGGAGTCAGGAATAAATGTTAGGGTCCCCGAGCCCATTCCCTGTGTCCCCAAACCCCCTGTGCACCAAACTGGATCGCTGCCGGAGGGCCGGGAAGGGCTGTGGTCGAGAGTGGGTTCCAGAGTCGACACGAGGACCGAGGCAGATGGCAAAGCAATGCAGCTTTACCACTTTGGCTCCTCTCCTTTCCTTGCCTCGTGTCTGAATTCAAGATCCACGCATGTGTTCTCACTGCGATTTCTTTCCATCCTCTATATTTGACTGTAATATATTCTACTCCCTAATTTAAGCCTCTGAGTTGAAGAGGAGGAAAAAGAAACCAAAAATTAACGAGGACCAGATCTTTAGCTGGTTGGAGCGGATCATTTCCCAGCAGACTGGTGAGGAATAAGGAATCATCGGTACAAGCGTCCTACGGATTTGCCTTCGCAGCCGGGCACCTGAGCCTCCTCAGCTGTAACCCCAGCCACACAGGAAGCTGAGGTTTGAAGCCAACAACTGGCAAGAAAGTCTGTGAGACTCTTATCTCCTAGAGCCAGATGTCAAAGATGTGACTCAAGTGGTAGAGTGCCAGTCTTGAGCAAAAAAAAAAAAAAAAAAGCCCTGAGTTCAAGCCCCAGGACTGGAAAGCAAGCAAGCAAGCAAGTAAGCAAGCAGGCAAGAAAGCAGGCAGGCAAGCAAACAGGCAAGCAAGCAGGCAAGCAAGCAGGCAAGCAAGCAAGCAAGAAGGTTAATTTTACATATGAAGCTTTAGGCAACCAATGATTCCATAGATACCCGAGCCCTAGCAAGTGGGCAAGGAGCTAGAACTACAAATGTGATCTGTGTCATTTCTTTAATGGAGCAATTTCTAGGATGCGGCCTTTTCTCTCTGGAAAGCACCTTCGCAGCAAGCTTGGCCTGCTGCTCCCCTCAGCACTGCTGCTTTCAAATATCGGAACCCTGGAGTCTGACACGGCTCCACGTCTGAGCCAAATGGAGATGCTACACTGAGCAATGCACCGGTGCCAGGCTATTGCCTGCTGTGTCTTTGCCGATTTCAAAGCCTGCAGTCCTAAAGAGCTCTTGATGGGCAGAGGCAGGAGGCAAATCCTGGGCCCAGGTTACCCCATGTCTTCATATAGCTTCTCCCCACCCCAAACATTTTCAGAGGATGACTTCTCCCTCATCTTTTGTTTTGGTCAGTTGTGGGGCTTGAACTCTAGGCCTGGGCTCTGTCCCTGCGCTCTTCAGGTCAAGGTGAGTCCTCTACCACTTGAGCCACAGCCCATTTCAGGTTTTCTGGTGGTTCACTGGAGACAAGAATCTCATGGACTTTCCTGCCTGGGCTGGCTTTGAACCGTGATCCTCAGATCTCAGCCTCCTGAGTAGCTAGGATGACAGGCGTGAGCCACAGGCTCCCTCACCTTATTTGACACGAGGAATCTATCACCAGTCTGAGCGTCTTTCTACCCAGCGGCTATTTCCCAGTTCCCACTGCGATCAACCGATCAACCGTACTTCTCTTCCACAGCTTTTGCATACTGACCTCCCCCAATGGATCTCCCTAGCATAAATTTGGCCCAGTCATGCCTGCAATCCCAGGTACTCAGGGGTCTGAGATCTGACACCAGCCCAAGGCAGAAAAGGGGGTGAGGCTTTTTTTTCTCTGCTCAACCATCAAAGGGCCAGAAGTGGAGCTGTGGCTCAAGTGATAGAGTGCTAGCCTTGAACAAAACAAAACAACTCAGGCACAGTGCTCAGGCCCTGAGTTCAAACCCCAGGGCTGGCACCCACCCTCACTCCCCTCCACCCCTATAAAACCTCCGCATAAACCTCCTTTGCGTTGCCTGTTGGTGACCCTGGCCTTTTGGGAACTTTCCTGGCCCTTTGATTGGCTCTCCAGACACTTTTTTTTTTTTTTTAACAACCAGAGCTCTGGGTATCCTTGAGCTGACTGAATTATTGTCAATAGGAGGGGACGGAAGGGACATTTATTGGGCACTAAGTTCATATGCAGGAACTCTGATCTCTTCAATGACCCTATGAGATTTCCATCCTCAGCTCTACACTGGCGGCGATGGGTACATCCTGCTGGCTGAATGGAGAAATAAATTTGTACATCCAGATTTCCAGTAGGTGAGATTAATGGACGCATGGATGGAAGGAGTATTTGAAGACTGACTTCTAAACAAGGAAGGAAGGAAGGAAGGAAGGGAGGGAGGGAGGGAGGGAGGGAGGGAGGGGGGAAAGTTAGTTTAGGGAGAAATGGGCCCAGGAGAGAGGAAATAAACCCCTAAAGAAACCCCAGATAAAACAAGGAAAGCTGTGGCTCCGCACACAGATCTTCCACCCCTGTGATTTGGGGACCACACGCAAACCACAAAAGCTCCCTCCTGTGGAAACCACTAGAACACACGTCTTGTTAGCAGGCGCCTGTCCCTTTAAGAATCTGGTCCGAGTCCTTTTCCACTCCCGACCCCGCCTTCCCGCGGTGCCGGCGCCACCCGAACGCCCGCCCCCTTCCCCCATCCCGCCATCCTACGGGTTCAGCCGCCCATCCGTCACAGAGGCGTCGTCTCTGACTGGTTACTGCACTCCTGGGCCGGGAAGGCCGGAGAAACTAGTTAGTCGGCGGCGCCTGGGCTGCTTCTCGGGCGCGTTCGGGCCGTGGGAACCGGCGGCGGCGCGGCGGCGGCGGCGGGGCTCGGGGCGGCGGGGCTCTGAGCGCGGGGCACTCGGCGCCCGGACGGTGAGTGGCTCGGCCAGGGCTGGGCCGGGCCGGGCTGGGGGCGCCATTGTCCGGGCGGGGAGTCGTCGCCGCGTCCCCGGGCCGCCCCGCGGTGGGGACCCGGAACCCCCCCCCCCGTCCCCGGGCCGCCCCGCGGTGGGGACCCGGAACCCCCCCCCCCGTCCCCGGGCCGCCCCGCGGTGGGGACCCGGAACCCCCCCCCCGTCCCCGGGCCGCCCCGCGGTGGGGACCCGGAACCCACCCCCCGTCCCCGGGCCGCGTCCCGGGGCCGCCCGGGCCAGCGTGGACGTCGGGGGGACAAAGGGGACAAAGCCGGGGCGGGCTGCCGGTCACGGGCCCCGGAGCCCCCACCCCCGGCCCCGGATCCCCCAGCCCCACCGTCCCCAGCCCGGGACTCCCCCACAGCCTGGGACCCTCCCAGCCCGTTAGCCCCCAGCCCCACCGTCCCCAGCCCAGGAGCCCCCCAGCCCGGGACCGCCCGCCGCCCCAGCCCGGGACCCCCCAGCCCCACCGTCCCCAGCTCAGGAGCCCCCCCAGCCCCACCGTCCCCAGCTCAGGACTCCCCCCAGCCCGGGACCGCCCGCTGCCCCCAGCCCGGGACCCCCCAGCCCCGCCGCCCCGGTACCCCCCCCTCCCCAGCCCCGCCGTCCCGGTACCCCCCCCTCCCCAGCCCCGCCGCCCCGGTACCCCCCCTCCCCAGCCCCGCCGTCCCGGTACCCCCCCCTCCCCAGCCCCGCCGCCCCGGTACCCCCCCTCCCCAGCCCCGCCGCCCCGGTACCCCCCCCTCCCCAGCCCCGCCGCCCCGGTACCCCCCCCTCCCCAGCCCGGGACCCCCCAGCCCCGGTACCCCCCCCTCCCCCCAGCCCCGCCGCCCCGGTACCCCCCCCTCCCCCCAGCCCCGCCGCCCCGGTACCCCCCCCTCCCCCCAGCCCCGCCGCCCCGGTACCCCCCCCTCCCCAGCCCGGGACCCCCCAGCCCCGGTACCCCCCCTCCCCAGCCCCCCCTCCCCAACCCCCCTCCCCAGCCCCGCCGTCCCGGTACCCCCCCCCAGCCCCGCCGTCCCGGTACCCCCCCTCCCCAGCCCCGCCGTCCCGGTACCCCCCCCCAGCCCCGCCGCCCCGGTACCCCCCCTCCCCAGCCCGGTACCCCCCCCAGCCCCGAGGCCTCCTTCCTCCGTCCAGCGGGTCTGAGTCCCCCTCCGTGGGTGCCCACCGCCGAGGCTGCTTCCATAGCTGCTCCTCTCCTGGCCGCACCCCGAGCTGGCTCTGGGTCGCCCCCGGGGTTGCCTGCCCCCACCCGGCTTCTGGGGGGGAGGGGGTGGGTTCCCTGGTGGGAGGGGGCGTCTCCATCTGATGGGGAGTGGGCCCAGGTCTCTCCCGTCCCCCCTGGAGCAGCGGAGGGGGGGTGGAGGGCGGGATGGTCTCTGCTGGACTTTGCCCCCCACCCCCAGTCAGGACAGGTGTCCTGGCCCTTTGGTCCCAGGCCCCACCGGGAGGCAGGCAGGGAGAGAGGCAAGGGGCAGGGCGCCCAGCACCAGTCTTGGGGGCTTGCCTGCCAGGTGGAGGGAGCTGAGGCTCGGTGGCCTGGGTGTGCTGGGGGTGGAAGCTGGGGGTGAGGGAGAGGAAGGACTCGAGGCTCACCCCCCACCCGGGAACAGATCTGGTCCTTGAGTTCACCCCCTGACCTGTGGACACACTGACTGTGTCCACCTCCTTTCTCCCAGGCCCAGGGCCACGGAGTCCTCTGTGAGGAGGTGACCCCCCCCACTCTGCCCTGAGGTGGGGTCTGCACCTGGCCTTGTGTGTGATGCAGATGGTCCTGGATTGGGGGTGTGTGTATGGGGGGTATTTCTGCAGCCCATGTCCTTTAATGGTATCTTAAACCCCAGCACCCAAACCTGGAGTGGGGCAGAGAGACCAGAGCAGGCAGGGAGGAAAGAAAGCGCCCTGCCCAGGCCTGTGAGGTCCAAAGCAAGAGTGAGCAACCTTGATTGCTTCTATCTGTGCCTCAGGGGAGGGCAGCATGGGATGTGAGCCTGGACCAAGTCGGTGGTTTAACCTACCTTCCTTCCTTCCTTCCGTCCATCCTTCCTTCTGTCCTTCTGTCTGGCTTGGGGACTTTGCTTTCAGAGACCTCCTGAACAAGGGAGTGTGATGTCCTGACCCATCTGTGTATAGAGAACCCCAGGGAGACTGGGGATGTGGGTGGGGGACACGGAGGAGGGGTGAAGGCCTCCCTGGAGGCACACCCAGGTCCAAGGCCTTGGGGCAGTGTCCCCCACTCAGGGAGGCTGAGTGACTTCTGGGCCCAGGCTGTTTCCCAGGGAGTCGGGGGAACACCCCCCTGCTGGCCCCACACAGCAGCCCATTGATAGAATTCTTGGCCTGCCCTGTGGGCGTGGCCTAGCAGAGCCCCTCCCCCCAGGAGCCCTGGCCCACATGGCTGCTACAAATGAATTGGTGATTGAGAGGTCGGTTTCCATCTAATGTGGTGAATTTCATAATTGAATTGCCTCACTGGTTGGAGCTGTTGAAGCACTTTTTTTTTTCCCCAGCCAGGAAACACTTGGGAGGGAGGCAGGGGGAGGGAGGGAGGCAGGCAGGGGGAGGGTGAACTTAGGGCTTCTGTCCCAGTGTCCCAGCATCCCAGCCAGACTTCTGTCCTTCTATTTGTCCACCTCCATCCCCAGGGGAGGGGTGCCCCTCCCCCCCCACTGCAGGTTCCAGTCTTTACCCAGAGCAGCACTGCGTCCACATCAGTACATCAGTCCTAAAGGCCCTGAGAGCTGACCCGTGAGGCCAGAGGACTGGGGGAGAGGGAGGGGTCAGCGGGCAGAGCGTGGCCTCCTGTCCAAGACCTGGGCCTGAGGCTGTGTATGTCTGTAGTTGAGTTCTGTGACATGGCCAGGCCCCCACGGGGTCACACCGGGCACAGGGACAGCCCTAGGACTAGCAAGGTGCACCAGCCAGGTGAGCTCTGCCCTCTCTCCTCCCTCTGGGTGCAGGATGGAGGCTGGGGGCTCCATGATCTGCAGCCTGCTGCCGCCAGAGAGCTCTCTGCCCCAGCCAGACCCCGCCCTCCCCCTCCCCTTCTGGCCACCACGCCCTTTTGGATGACCAGGGGTAGCTGCGTATGGTTCATTGACCCTCTTTCTAAACTGCAGCCCCGAGGTCTCAGGAATCCACGTTTTCTGCAACTACTTGAGTCTCCCCAGCCCTTCTCTCCCCTTACAGTGGTCTCCTGAGACCTGCGTGGGGTACAGCCTCCGGGAGGGGCTCACATGGGTCACCGTCTGCCTCCGTGAGGCCAGCTCCGCCTCTCCACCGTCCCCAGTGGTTGGAGTCGTGCATGGCATTCTTGTTAACTCTCCTTGTAACATCTCGGGGGTTCTTGTGAGCTCTGATGTTCAGTAGTTTTACAAGGCCCGGTTCGGTTGCTTAGCCCTAGTAGGCAGGACGGGTTCAACAGGCATCCGTGCGGTGCAGAGGCGTCAAGTTCAGTCATGAGTTCCGAGTTCCGCGGTTACAGTTCTAGCTCCTGTCACTGCAGTGCTGGTAGGCTTTGGGCAAGTCCCTTCCCTCGGACCCCCGCCGGAGGAAGCGGGTGACCTGCTTTCAGTAGTGGAGAGGATGAGCCCCAGCCTGCACAGAGTCAGAGCCACCTCCCAGAAGAGAGATGATGGGTAAAGAAGGAGCAAGAGAGGTTCTGCGGGAGCCCGGGGGACCGCAGGAGGAGGCCCACGCCGGGCTTTGGCAGGGAGGCACCCGCAAGACCAGTTGGATGGCCCCACCCACCGGACAGGGCCGTGGGAGCACGTGGCCACCGTCCAAGGACCACAGCGCTCCACCCACCTGTGTCAGACCCACGGCTCCCGAGGCTTCCTGTGGTCAGGAGTGGCAGGAGGGAAACAAAAGGCCTCGTTCATTCCCCTCTGTTCCCGTGGGGCGCAGAGGCCCACCACAGAGCTGTCGAGGCCCGGGGCATTCATTGCCTAATGGAGATGGGAGCAGCTTTCCTCGTCCAAATCCCAGACCGCCTGCCAGGCCGGCGGCCGCTTCCACAGCGCAGGAGCTTGAGGACCCAGAGGGTGAGGAGTTCTTTTTCTAGAAAGTTCCAGTGCTGGGTCGATGAGGTGTCTCAGCGGTGAATTGTTCTGCTGTAAACTCACAGCCCCATTCACACAGCGAGCTTTTATCTCCGCCTTCTGATGGGCTTGCCTTGAACTTGACACAGGCTAGAAAGTAGGGCACAGAGATGTTGCCTGCCGCCTTGCCCTTCAGCATCTGGTGGGCGTGGGGGGGGGGCGGTGGTACGTTGATAGAATTTGCCTCCCTCCGTTTCCACGTTGGTGGGGTCACAACGGGACCGCTGTGGGTGTCCTTATTCCAAAGATGTCCAGTGAATCCTCCCTCTCTCCCAGCCCCAATCCATCAGCCGGGGGAGGCCCACCACAGACCCACAGTAGAAATGCAGCTCCGAGGGGAGTGGAGAAGGATGGGTCCAGGCAGGTTAACTCAGGTGAGGGATCGAGGGAGGACATTCTCTAGTCTTCTGACGTGCAGGGAGAGTGCTTATAAGTCGCTTTATTCGGTTTTTTAGAGCTTTACGTAATACATCAGTGGGTTGCCATTGCTAATGAGTAGTGTGTACAGGCTGGGGATGGGGGAGGGGGTCTCATGATCTGAAAGTCTGCCTGCTTTTTAATCTGTGTCTGTAGACCGATCTTGTATGGACTTTGACTTTCTGTCATTTGGATCCTACAGCTATCACTTAAGGTGCGAGGCCTTCCTTCCCTTCACTACCGCAAAATATTCCCTCCCCCGTGTCGTGGCCATGCCGCCATCTTTCATCCTATTTTCTTCTAGAGAGAGACTTTGGGGTTGTCCCTGATTTTCTTTATCCTCCCCTCCCCCAACACACACACTATGATCAACAACGTCTTGGTTGTTTTCTCCGTCAGCACTGGGTTTGAACTCGGGGCCTTGCACCTGCTAGGCTGGTGCAGTAGTGACGAACCAGGCCTCTGGCCCTGTTTTTGCTGGCCATTTTTAGCATAGGGGGTCTTGGGTGCATCCCTGGGCTGTGACTTCCAGGGGCTGGGGTCAGAGACATATGGCGCCCCTCCAGCTTGTCTCCGTGGAAACCGAGTTTCACGCACTTCCCCGCCTGGGTTGGGCTGGCCTGGCTTAGTGATCCTCCCACGTCCAGCCTCCCTCGCAGCGTGCCACCGTGCCAGCCACAGAGACTCGGTCTCTCACCAGCAATACTGTCCGAGCGCCCGTTTCTGCACAGACCAACCCCCCCCCCCCCCCCCCGCCCCCAGGATAGCATTCCTGTTTCCGATTTGGGGGAGGGAGAAACTCGTCTTACTCCTGGAAGAGAACAGAACAGTTGCTGCGGTGTGTCCGGGCCTCCGCGTGCTGCAGTGTGTCCGGGCCTCCGCTGTGCATCTGACCCACCTCTGTTTTTCCAGAAGATCGAGGTTTAGTGACGCTGTCTCTGCCTCCCCTTGGCCTCTCTGGTCTCCCCTGAGGGTTGAGCAAAAAGCGTCCGAGCCCCGAGCCCCTAGTGCCGGGCTGTGGAATGAGGCCCTGCCATCCCCGCCCGGTCCTGCCTCTGCCAGCTGCTGCGGGTGCCATGCACAGGAGAACATTCCTGAAAATTCATTTTCTGCTCAGACACGCTGCAAACACACGCGTGTGGTTTTTCCTGGCGGAGGCCACGGAAGTGCCAGCTGGGCCGTTGGAGTGAACTCAGGTTTCTAAGCTTCTGGTGAGATGGTGCGAAAGACTTGAAAGAGAAGTTGGGTGGGGCAGGAGAGCACCTCCCAGAGCGGTCCCCGGGGAGACCCACTGTGGGGGTGGTGGGAGGTGCACACCGGCTCCGAGAGGGCCACCTCGGACCCCACCATGTTTACCTGGCAGCCAGAGGCCAGAAGCAGCAGCGCTGATAAGCGGTCAACGTCCACACGGTTCACTTTGGGGATCCTTGTCTGTCTTCCTGTCATGGGAAGCTCCCCACAGGCATCGATTTACCAAATGGTGCTGGACTTTGTGACTTGAGTAGCGTCCTCCCCTCCCCCCCACCACCTTGGAGAAGGGCTGAGGGGAGCGGAGGGAAAGGAAGACAGAGCTCTGGGGCCGCTGAGAGCCTCGCCTTGTGTCCCAGGTGATGCTTTGGGCCCCGCGATGGAGTCGTTGCTAGGCCGGGCAGCCTCACTGGAGTTCCTGGCTGCTGGCACTCAAGCGCCTAGGGACGTTTGGCCCGGCTGGCCATCATCCCCAAGTGGGCTCCAGGCCCCGTGGCCACCCTTGCAGACTCAGCAGCTGGTGAGGCTGTTCTTGCCTGTTGTCCGTCCTCCCCCCCCCCCCCCCCCCCGGGGTCATGTGGAACTAAGCTCAGCCTGGCCAGGACAGCCTCCAGGGACCACCGAGGGTGGGGCCAGTGTGCAGGGCCAGGGAGGTAGCCTAGGGGACCTTGGGGGCGGGGGCAGAAGCTACCGGGTCTGTGCAGCGATGAGCCTCCTAGTCCTGAGGTGTAGGGAAGGAGGTGAGCATGGCGGCCCGAGATGATCTGGGCAGGTGCGGACAGGCCACCCCTCTGCCCTCCTGAGGCAGCTCGCTCGTGGGCCCAATGGTGCGTCCCCCACTCCAAGCAGGACTTTGACTGGAAGATAACAAATGCAAGTGAGGCTTGAGGGTCTGATCAGCCGGCCACCCCCCCTCCCTCCCAGAGGGCGCTATGGGTCAAGGCAGGGCCGCTGCACCCCAGTCTCCAGCTGAGTGCTGCACGGTGTGTTTGCACAGCTAGTCTGTGCTGTCTGTGTCTTCGAGTGGCTCCACTTCTCCTGGGTCCATGGTGACCAGAATGGAAAATCCCCAAAAGAAGGCATTGGGCATTTTCAATAACTTCTATTGCATTATATCCTTACAATTGTTCTAGTAGCTATTACTCATCTTTTTTTGTTTTCTGTGCCTAACATACACACTTCAATTTTTTTTTTGGGGGGGGGGTCCAGTCATGGGGCCTGAACTCTGGGCCTGGGCGCTGTCCCTCAGCTCTTCAGCTCAAGGCTAGTGCTCTACCACTTGAGCCACAGTGCCACTTCCGGTTTTTTTCTTTTTGCTTATGTGGTGCTGGGAATCGAACCCTGGGTCTCAGGCATGCAAGGCAAGCGCTCTACCACTGAGCCACCTTCCCAGCCCAACATACACACTTTAGAAAGTGTGTGTGTGTGTATGTGAGAGAGAGAGAGAGAGAGGAGCGAGCGTGCAGTCTTCCAGATGCTGGGATGTGAATCTGGGGGCGTGGCACCTGTCCCCAGAGCCCGCTTCTACTTAGCAGGTGATGGGATTTAGGGACTGCTGTCCAGCTTCCTTCCCCTCCTCCTCCTCCTCCTCCTCCATTGTTTTATCCCTGGGAACATGGTGTGTGCCGCAGACACAGGGCCATCCACAGCTTCTGGATGGTTTGCTTTCTCTTAGCAGTGCCTGTCTATGCCCTTTCTTCCGCTCCGTATGGGCCTCTGTCTTTGGGTCTGGATAACATAGATGGCAAAGTGAACTCGCCCTTGTGCAGGTGCAGGTGGAGATTTGGTCACTGTGCATGGACCCACGGAGCAAAGACACTGCCAGCAGGAGCAGGGCAGCGGGGTGGGCATAGAGGGATGGGTGGCAGGGTGTTGACTCCAGGGGACCTCACAAAGGTGTCCTCCCCTCTGCAGGCTTCTTGCGTGAATGTCCTGAGCACCTGCTCAGGTACAAGGCCAGAGTCTACATGCGAAATCAATGCCAGGTCTGGGGAGGGGAGCTGAAGGGGCTGAGAGGGTGGGAGAGAGCCGCCCGGAGGGGCATGGGGCCAGAAGAGAAGGAAGGACCCATTGAACACGGCTTGCATAGCTGATCTTCACTGCAGGCTTCTGACACCAGGCACCAGCCTGAAATTCTAGCTCTTCAGGAGGCTGAGATCTGAGGACTGTGATTCAAAGCCAGCCCCAGGTCGACAAATACAAGAGATTCTTACCTCCAATTAACTGCTGCAAGTGGAGGCATGGCTCAAGCAGCGGAGTGCCAGCTGGAAGTATAAAAAAGCCAAGCACCTTAAAAAGAAAAAAAAAAAGGCTTTGAGCAGGAAAGATTGGTGGCTGACGACTAAGCATTTGATGCAGGAGCGGAGAGATGGAATGGGTCCCTTAGTGCGCCCAGCCTGCAGCAGAAAGTGAGGGTGTCACCAGCGCAGGCCCAGGAAGGAGCGTTTCACGGAGCTCAGTGGCCAAGGACACGTTGTGAGTGTTCACGAGCGGCTATTCTGGGCAGCCGTGTATTTGCTATAAATATGCCTG
Source organism: Dipodomys spectabilis (assembly GCF_019054845.1). Lineage (NCBI taxonomy): Eukaryota > Metazoa > Chordata > Mammalia > Rodentia > Heteromyidae > Dipodomys > Dipodomys spectabilis. The sequence goes on along the minus strand of NW_024870910.1, from coordinate 5,655,545 downwards.
GGTCTGTAATTCCAGGAGACCAAGAATTACCCACTGTGCTGTCCCGGTGCGGCAGCCCCGGCCCGGCCCCTGTACTTTGCTGGTCTAGGCCCTGCCCTGCGCTCTGTCATTTTGGAGGAGTGGGAGGTGGCCTCGTGGCGAAGTTTGTGATAATGAAGGGAGGAGCAGAAGGCCCGAGGTGGGCCAGGGGGCACTGCCCTGCCACCCCCCCAGCAGCAGGTCTGAAGGGGAGGTAGTACGCTGGCCCCCACTTCATGCAGAAGCTTCTGTCTCAGATCTTGTAAGAAAGCGTGGAGCCCGCACTGGTGGCTCACACCTGTAACCCTAGCTACCCAGGAGCCTAAGATTTAAGCCAGCCTGGGCAGGAAAGTCCGTGAGACTCTTAATCTACAATTAACCACCAAAGAAAAGAAAAGAAAAGAAAAAAAATAGCTGGAAATGGAGCTTGGGATTCAAGTGGTAGAGCACTAGCCTTGAGCAAAAAGCAGCTCAGGGACAGCGCCCAGGCCCTGAGTTCAAGCCTAAGGATGGGCATACTCGTGTAGAAGAGAAAGAGAGGGAGAAAAGGAGGTGGGAGGAGAGGGAGAAAACATGGTTTATGTGGTAGACAAGGAAATTCTGCTCTGCTGTTTCTCTCGAAGTGAGATTCTTTTGAGTCTCCACAGGTCAGATGCACTGGTAATATGGAGATGTTATTTGCCACAGGCCTTTTCTCCCAAGTGAACCAGTGTTGTCCAAATAGCACATGTACTGTGTTACAGAAGCACAGCTGGGTAAACGAGCCATTCAGAGTTCAGGATGGGCTGGCGGATGGAATGTCACAGAGTACAAAAGTTCACTCATGTCAGCTCAGACTCCACAGCTCAGCAAACCTATGAAAATACTTGCTGGGAGTGGTGGTATGCACCTGTAATCCCAGCTACTGAAGAGGCCGAGGTCTGTAGGAGAGCAGTTCAAGGCTAGCCTGGGAAGAAAAGTGCACTAGATTTCATCTCCAAATCAAAAAGTTGTACTAGAAATGTGGCTCAAGTGGTAGAACACCAGTGATGGAGGAACCATGTGAAGGTTAGAAGCCCTGAGTTCAAAACCCAGTAATACAAAAAAAAAAAATCTCACAACTGAATAATTTAAGTGTGGCTAGAATTGGGGTGGGGGTGGGGCAGAGGGAACATGTTACATCCAAAGATGTTGCTTAATTGTTCTCCAAGAGGTCTGGCCACTATCTTCCCCTTGGCTCTTGCCCTGGGAGGGAGGTGGGGGGAATGGGTTAGGAACCAGGACTGCGGTTGACCCCGGCCTAGGACCAAGCAGTTTTCCACCGGGGTGGCCCAGTGCCCGCGGCTCAGCCCCTTCTCTCTGGCCCCCACTCCAAGCTCGGCACTGAAAGCGATACCTAAGCCTCCATGTTTTTAAAGGCTTGTCTGCATGGGGTCAGACCACAGAAGGGATGGTCCTCGGTCTCCCCAGGCTGCCTCTGCTGTCGAGGGAGGTGCCCCCTGGGATGGCCTTTCTAGGTCCCTTTGCCGGAGCTGTGTTCTCCTCCTTGGCCCTGTTCCTATCTGGAGCCACAGTTGGCTTTGCAGACGCCTCTGAGCTGTTTGCGTGTCTGGGGGGGGGGGGGGGGTTGGGGCGCACCTGCTGCCTGCCTTGATGACTCGGGGGTGACTTGGTGTCTGTGCCACCTCCCTGCCAGGAGGTGCCCGGCGTGGGGATGGGGCTGCCGGACACCAGCACCCAAAGGATTCGTCTCAAGAGAACAAGTCAAGGTACTTGGTTTGGGCTGGGGATAACAGTTCAGGAGACTCCAGGCGCTGGACCCGTGCGTGGTGGTTATGACGCATTTCTGAGACATGAACCTTTACCTAGATGCCAGGCTGGGCTTAGTGTGCCAGTGGGCGGCCGCGGCAGCCCTTGCTCTGTAGGGAATGAAGGATTGGAAAGTGACAGCCACAGGACGTTAAGGTATAAACAGGGTCAATTAATAATCCGTGACTGCAGTAATTCAGTGGAGAGCCAAATTGCTCCCATGCTACCAAAAGTTAACGTCCTAACTGGAATACTGTTATTTGCGGAGAAAAGCAGAACATCGCGAGCCAAAGGAAAGAATTTCCATTTGCAGTTTATTTTTATTTATCGGGGTGTGTGTGCGTGCACCCTGTAGGCCAGTCCTAGAGCTTGAACTCAGGGCCTGGGCATGGTTGCTGACCTTTTTCCGCTCAAGGCTACAGCTCTGCCCCTTGAGCCACAGCTCCACTTCTGGCTTTTTGGTGGTTCATTGGAGATGAGTCTCCAATGGGCTGGCTTCCAACTGTGATCCTCTGATTCCAGCCTCCTGAGTAGTTAGGGTAACAGGTGTGAGCCCATAGGTGCCCAGCTCAACCCCACAACTGTCTTAGCACTCTTTCCTAAATCTGCCCACCCACTATGTTAGCATCTTGGCACACTATGTGCTATAAGAACGTGTTTTTGCCCCAAATTAGGGGCAGTATCTCTGTCTGTCTGTCTGTATATCTGTCTGTCTGTCTGTCTCTCTCTCTCTCTCTCTCTCTCTCACACACACACACACACACACACACACACACACACACACACACACGTTAGGCTCACACTCCTGGGGGTTGGTCGCGGCCTCTCGCTTGCTCGGAGGAGACAGGATCGTAGGCAGAGCCATGGGTGCTGACTGTGCCACCCTCCTCTTGCTTCTGCTGAGGCCCTGACAGCACCTGGGGGAAAAAAAATAACCAAACCAAACCAGATCCTGCTGGTGAGGAGCCGGCCAAGTCCAGAGAGTGTCTAGGAGTCACTAGTCCCCGGAGGTCCTTTCCTCCTATCTGAACACTATCTGAACAGTTAAGAATACAAAATGACCTACGGATGCTTTCCCCCCCCCATCTCCCTCCTCCCTCCCCCCTTCCCCAACTTGTCCCTGGCCCGAGCAGTGGAGCCTGGTGAGCAAGGTGACATGGTCTTGGCCCAGGAAACCTCCTGGGTCTCCTACCTGTCGGGCAGGGGGAAGGTGAGTTGGACCCAGGCTCAGATGCCACTCCTGGGCTTCCCTCCCTCTGCCCCCTCCTCCCCTGCTGGGCTTTGGGCACAGTTCTGCGAGTTATCTGCCTGCTTTCCTAATCTGGGAAACACAGGTGTCAGGGCCTGGGGCTGAGGCCATGTGGGGACGGAGGGCCTGAGGGCCTGGCCGCCTCCCTTATCAGTAACCCCTGAGCTTCTGTGTTTTCTCCCTGCCTCACTTGTGGCTGGATTGCACCTCTGGCTTCCTGCTGGGCAGGGAGACTCTGCCAGACATGGTACCTGCTCTTCCGGGCATTCAGTCCCCAGGGCTCTGGTCCCAGAGCCCTTCCATTGGGGCCCCCTCTGTCCTCTAGATGCTAGAAGTGACATTGGTAAGGAGAACCAAGAGAAGCCAGGCACTGTTAGCTCACACCTGTAATCCCAGCTACCAAGGATCACAATTCAGAGCCAACCCCGGCAGGGAAGTCTGTGAGACACTTTTGTCCAGTTAACCACCATCATGCTGGAAGTGGAGCTGTGGCTCAAGTGGTAGAGCACCAGCCCGGAGCAAAAACAGCTCAGGGACAACACCCAGGCTTGAGTTCAAGCCTCAGTCCCAGCACCAAAACAAGAAAAAAATTCAAATTGAGAAACAAAGCCACTTGGATCTGGGCATGTTGGTTGGTTGGTGTTTTGGCAGTGTAACCTGGCCCATCGTCTATGTAAATAGCCAGGGAGCTGTTAGGGCACGTTCTGGCTCCTCACAGCAAGCCCTGCTTTATCTTGGGCTGTGACCCCTTCCTTCCTTTTCTCTTGTTGGTCCTGTGGCTTGAACTCAGGGCCTGCCCATGTCCCTGAGCTCTTTTTGCTCACAGCTAGCGCTCTACCACTGTGAGCCACAGCACCACTTCCAGTTTTCTGAGGGTTCACTGGAGGGAAGAGTCTCACGGACTTTGCTGCTGGAGCTGGCTTTGAAGCACGATCCTCAGATCTCAGCCTCCTAAGGCGGGGGCCGCCAGGCCCGGCCCCTTCCCTCCTTTTCTGCACCACCCCATCCACGGCTTCTGCCTCTGCCCGAAGATCACTGTCTTCCCTGCTCCTGGCTCACCGTCCACCATACACACCCTCCCCACTCAGAGTAGCAGAAGCATTAGTGCTGTGTCTGCAGGCAGGCCCAGGTTCCAAGAGGAGGAAAGGGCCAGGGCCTGACGGAGATGCCCAGTCCCTGCTGCCCACGGTCCATGAGGATCCAGCTGTGCCCACCCCGTGCATGCATACGTGTGCCAGGCCGGGCCCCACGCAGCCTCCCTGTGGGTTCCCAGCAGCCCCCGTGCAAGGGCTTGGCCCTGCATGGCTGAGTGCCATGGGATCCACTCCCAGGTGTCCACTACACTGTCCATGGACAGCAGTGGCAAAGGCCCAGGGCCGACCATGGCGCTGAGATCCTGAGGTCACCCTGAGCCATCGAGGATGCAGCCCACCAGTGGCTTCTCTTGCTCCCCCTGGCCTCCAGTGACCAGCCCTGGGGCTGGGGAATGTTGCTCACTGGTAGAGCACCCACCTGCCTGGCATGTGCCAAGGCCGAGTTCGGTGCCCAGGGAGATGATGAATTCAAGCCGAGCCTGGTGGTACATGTCTGTAATCTCAGCACTCAGAAGACTGAGTCCAGTGCTGGCCTGAGCTACGTAACAAGATTAGGTCTCAAAAAAGTGAAAAAGAATAAAAGCAAAAAGCCAGAGCTCACACTCTAGGGCGTGGGAACCTTGGCAGGTGGGGGAGGGGGCAGGGTCGGAGCTGGCCAAGAGCAACCAGGCCCTGCACAGGGCAGCTTTCCTGGCCTGGGGGAATGCGGCCTTCAGGAGGGAGTTGGAGCCCCTACCCCTTGGCTACTTTGTTTCCAGGCATGTTGAGTTACTTTGTTTCTCAGTGCTGTGTGGGCTGCCTTTCCTGGAGGCAGGCTGCAAGGAGCCCAGTCCTTTCCCACACACCCTCCCACCCTCGCTTGCTCGCCTGCCCACCGCCTTGCTCGCCTGCCCACCGCCTTGCTCGCCTGCCCGCTGCCTTGCTCTCCTGCCCACCGCCTTGCTCGCCTGCCCGCCGCCTTGCAAGGTCCTTGTTGGTCCCAGCACCCAGGTCACCTCAGCTTTGCCTGCCCCATCTCTTGGCACTTACAGTCTTGTGAGCCTTGTCTTGTCCTGCCTGGAACCTCACTACCCGCGTCCCCACCTGGCTGTCCCCACACACACTCCCCCGCTCCCCAGGCAGCCTGAGGTCAGCATCCGCCAGCCCCTAGGCCAGCCAGAGCGCGCGCGCGCGCGCACACACACACACACACGCTCTCTCTCTCTCTCTCTCTGCCTGGGTAGATGCCTCAGGACCCGATCTCTGGCTATGCCTTAGGGGAGACGGTGCACCTCTGACTGGGGGGAACAGAGGGGCGTGGGACCCCCCCCCATTGGATCCCTTCCCACTCAGGACCGCACCCACCCTGCCCCATTTCCCCAGGGAGGCAGTGCTGCCCCATGCAGGGAGCAGTACCCAGTGGGGGTGGGGAGGACGGGGCAGGGAAGGCCCTGGCCGGCCACCGGGTGAAAGGCCACATTGGGAAAGCGTCCAGCGGCCTGGTGGGTGGATGCAGGCTACTCGCTAGCCACAGCAAGATTCTTGAGATACCCAGAATTCAGAAGGGGCACATCCTCACGGGCTCAGGCCCAGCCGTCAGCCGAGCTGCCATCTGGCCAGGTCACTCTCTGACCCTGAGACTCCCTGCCCGACCCTGCTGGAAGGACGCTTGGGGAGTAGCCCAAGCAGGCGGAGCTTGCGCGCGCATGAGAGCAGCCAAGGCCCACAGCAGGGGAGGGGTCCCCCCCGGGCTGGGGCGGGGAGAGGGGGGCCCTCCATGGATGGCGGGTACCTGTGTGCTCACCCCATTCCCAGGCAGGCTGACCTGAGCCCAGGAGCTGTTCCCCCGCCCGCCGCCTAGAATGGGGTCCCTCCCCTAGGCTGCCCTGCCCACATGCACGGTACCTTCCTGGTTCTTTGTGAAGAGGAGAGAGAGCGATGGACATTTGCACACTGTTTTACAACTCCAGTGAAGCACGAACTCTGGAGTGCGAACTTGACTCGTGGGGTGGGGGGCTCGGGGAGGTAGGGGGTCAGGACCCTGGAACGTTGTCTGCCCTGGGCCACTTTGGCCAAGGCGTTTCCTGTCGCCCGCGTCCCCGTCCTGGTGGCGCGGCTCCGCGCTGGGCCCGCTCAGCTGGGCGATCCCCTCCAGTTCAGAACCGGGTGTGTCTGCTCCTGCTCTCTGAGCCTCAGCTTCCCCGGCCGGGTAGTGAGTGAGCAGGAAGCGGGCGAGCAGGAAACCATTCTCCCTGAGGACTGTGGCCAGAGGACTCAGTTCATCCTAGATGAGCGCAGGGGAGGGGAGGAGAGGCCAGGATGGGGGTGGTGGGGGGAGAGGCCGGGACCCCGCTCTCACCGTGCGGCTCTCCCCGCAGGCAAGTCACACCATGTCGGTCAGCGTCCACGAGACCCGCAAGTCCCGGGGCAGCACGGGCTCCATGAACATCACCCTCTTCCACAAGGCCTCGCACCCCGACTGCGTGCTGGCCCACCTCAACACGCTGCGCCAGCACCGCATGTTCACCGACGTCACGCTGCGAGCCGGCGACCGCACCTTCCCCTGCCACCGCGCCGTGCTGGCCGCCTCCAGCCGCTACTTCGAGGCCATGTTCAGCCACGGCCTGCGGGAGAGCCGGGACAACACGGTGAACTTCCAGGACAACCTGCACCCCGAGGTGCTGGAGCTGCTCCTGGACTTCGCCTACTCGTCGCGCATCGTGATCAACGAGGAGAACGCCGAGTCGCTGCTGGAGGCGGGCGACATGCTGCAGTTCCACGACGTGCGCGATGCGGCCGCCGAGTTCCTGGAGAAGAACCTCTTCCCCTCCAACTGCCTGGGCATGCTGCTGCTGTCCGACGCCCACCAGTGCCGCCGCCTGTACGACTTCTCCTGGCGCATGTGCCTCGTGCACTTCGAGACGGTGAGGCAGAGCGAGGACTTCAACAGCCTGTCCAAGGACACGCTGCGGGACCTCATCTCCAGCGACGAGCTGGAGACCGAGGACGAGCGGGTGGTCTTCGAGGCCATTCTCCAGTGGGTGAAGCACGATCCGGAGGAGCGCCGGGCGCACCTGCCCGAGCTGCTGCGCAGTGTGCGGCTGGCCCTGCTGCCCTCCGACTGCCTGAAGGAGGCCGTCTCCGGTGAGGCGCTCCTGCTGGCCGACGAACGCAGCAAGCTGGTCATCGACGAGGCGCTGCGCTGCAAGACCCGCATCCTGCAGAACGACGGGGTGGTCACCAGCCTCTGCGCGCGGCCCCGCAAGGCGGGCCACACGCTGCTCATCCTGGGCGGCCAGACCTTCATGTGCGACAAGATCTACCAGGTGGACCACAAGGCCAAGGAGATCATCCCCAAGGCCGACCTGCCCAGCCCCCGGAAGGAGTTCAGCGCCTCGGCGATCGGGTGCAAGGTGTACGTGACGGGGGGCCGGGGCTCCGAGAACGGGGTGTCCAAGGACGTCTGGGTGTACGACACCGTCCACGAGGAGTGGTCCAAGGCGGCGCCCATGCTCATCGCCCGTTTCGGCCACGGTTCGGCCGAGCTGGACAACTGCCTGTACGTGGTGGGCGGGCACACGTCCCTGGCCGGCGTCTTCCCGGCCTCCCCGTCCGTCTCCCTGAAGCAAGTGGAGAAGTACGACCCCGGCGCCAACAAGTGGACCATGGTGGCCCCGCTGTGGAGCGGCGTCAGCAATGCCGCCGTGGTGAGCGCCCGGCTGAAGCTCTTCGTCTTTGGAGGGACCAGTATCCACCGCGACATGGTGTCCAAGGTCCAGTGCTACGACCCCTCCGAGAACCGGTGGACCATCAAGGCCGAGTGCCCCCAGCCCTGGCGGTACACGGCCGCCGCCGTGCTGGGCAGCCAGATCTTCATCATGGGCGGCGACACGGAGTTCACCGCCGCCTCCGCCTACCGCTTCGACTGCGAGACCAACCAGTGGACGCGGATCGGGGACATGACGGCCAAGCGCATGTCCTGCCACGCGCTGGCCTCGGGCAACAAGCTGTACGTGGTGGGCGGCTACTTTGGGACGCAGCGGTGTAAGACCCTGGACTGCTACGACCCCACCTCGGACACGTGGAACTGCATCACCACCGTGCCCTACTCGCTCATCCCCACGGCCTTCGTCAGCACCTGGAAGCACCTGCCTGCGTGACGGGTACCTGCGGAGCGCGGCCAGGTGAGGACCCCCCTCTTCCCCCCTCCCCCCTCTTCTCCGCCCCCCCCGCCCACAGCCCCCGGACGGCGCTTGGGGACGAGGCTGCCATATCCGGTGGACTGCAGGTGGCCAGGGCTCTCAGCCACATGGCTCTGGATTGGCTGCACCTTCTGAGGGGCAGCTGCTGCTGACCACTAGGAAAGCACTGCCCCTCCCCCCCCCGGCTGCCCTCCCCACGCGTTGGCCATGTTGTGCCGGGCAGTGGGTCACAGGACAGTCCTATGAGCTCTGCGTGGGTACCCACGCCTCCTATGGGCCTCCTTCCTCAAAGCAGGGCACCCATGTGGGCATTGGTGTCCAAGGACACCCTGAAGACTTCTTGATAAACCCCCCAACCAAAATCCCGCTGCCTGGAATACCTGGTGCTGGGCCACCGGCTCCTCCTCCCTCTCTTCCTCCTCCCCCTTCCTCCTCCTGCTCTTTCCTCTCCTCCCTGCTTCTCCTGCAGGGCATGTCTGTCCGGATTTGATCTGCTCAGGCACTGTCAGGGCCTGGCCTCCTTGGAGCTGGCCCAGGGCCGGCTGGCTGCGGCAGTGACTGCCCAGGGCGCCACCACAGCGGCCTGTGTGTGTGTCGTGTCTTTTTCTCCTTGGCTTCAGAAGCTGGCTGCCCGCCGCCACTCAGCCTCCACCATCCTCATTTCCGGGGAAAGCGTGATGCTCGCGCGGGGGGGGGGGGGGGGGGGGGGGGAGGGAGCGGTGGGAGGAGGGGGGCCACCGTGGCTCAAGATCACGCCGGGGGCGGGGCTCCCGCCCTCGCCCAGTGCTCAGGCCCCGGACGCCACCTTTCGGCCTCACAAGCCAGGGCCTTTGTGCCCTTCCCTCTGTCATGCTGTGCTGCCCTTCCCTCCAGCCAACCCTGGATCTCTTCCCTCCCATCCCCTGCATCCAAATAACCTAACGGTCCAGAGCTGGTCCCACCCCTTCCCACCCCTGCTCCTGCTGGGTGATCTCCTTGTATTTATCTGTCCCACGGGGAGGACAAGGCCTGTTCTGTCCCCAGGGCCAGAGAGCGGGGAGCAGGGTTGGAGGGAGTGGCAGGTGGGGAGCCCACAGCTCGGGGTGCCACCACGCTCCCTGGCCTTCTGACCAAGGCGGTCCCATGATGACATCACTGTATTCCAGCTTAGGCCAGAACAGGGCGGCCTCTGATGATCTCCTCTCTCTCCCGTGTCCTCTGCAGACCCTGCCTGTCCCTCCACACTGTCCTGGTGCGGCCTTGACCCCGCTGCTGTCGCCGTGGGAAGCAAAGCTGACAGCGCCCGCACCGGCCGCAGCCACCTCCGGAGGCTCCTCTGAGCTTCAGCCAAGAAAAGCGAAGCGCCTGCGCCCCGTGCGCCCCGGGTCTTGTGGTCTTGCGTGGGGAGGGGTGCTCCCAGGGGGCACGGCTGCCGCCAGGTCCCCGGGCAGAGGCCCAGGCCGGAGCTGGGTGGGGTGGCAGCGTGACAGGCTGGCACAGCCTCTGATTCCAGGGCTGCCCTGTGGGAGGCCGTGCAGCCCCCCCCCCCCCCCACCGCTGTCCTGGGACTCGGGAAAATGCCACTGGACTGGGCACACACTGCAGGAAAGCTGAGGGTGCCTTGTTGCTTTAGTAAGGGGCAGGAACCCCACAGGCTGCCTCGGTGGTAGCCTGACCAGACAACCCCGATCCCAGGCTGGAGGGGGGTGGCTGGCTTGTTGACCTCCCACCATCCCACCAAGTGGCCCCAAGCGTGCCCATCTGGCAGGTGCTGGGGGGGGAAGGCGGGAGGCAGCCTGTCACCTTCCCTCCTTACACCAGAGACCACCCGAGCTGCACAGGACACTGTCCGCTGTCAAGACCTGCCACCTGCCGACACCGGGCCCGCTCCGCCCCTCGGCTACCAAGGGCTCCCCGGAGAACCCATAGCTATTTAGCCACTGTCACCTCCCGAGTCTTGGGGAATCCCTCTCTGGTGTCCCCAGCATCTCAGCAGCGGGGGGCCCAGGCCGCTGTACGAGCTGCCTGGCTGGCTCAGGGTGAGCCCCCAAGTGGGCTCCCGTGTGGATAGAAGTTTGGAGCCATGGTTTCTCCATCCATCCCCGAGGTCCCCACGCCTCAGGCCTGGCACTGGCCTCGTGGGCGTCACTGGGGGCGGGGGCTCTGGGGCTGGCTCACCGAGGAGCCCTGGCGAAGGGCTGAACATGTCCCTCAGGCCCCGCCTGGGCATGCTGGGGGCGGGGGGGGGGCGCCCACTTAGTGGACACGAAGCACAAAGGACCTGCGTGGTGCTTTCTGCAAAGCTATGCCGCTTTGTCAGGTTTCTAACTTAATAAAAACATGTGAAGATTCTCGGCCTTTCTGAGTTTCTGGGACTGGTCTTGGGCAGGGCTGGGTTCCTATCTGGCCTCCTGCCACCCAGGGTGTGATGGACCCTGCCTGTGGGTAGGGGGCGGGGGAGGTGGGGTGGGGGGCCCCCTTCCTGCTCACCAACTGTAAACCCCATAAGCCTTTCACTTATCCAGGTCCTGGAAGTCCAAGGTGGAAATCAATTCCATCCACTTGGGCAGATGAGGCCGCTAGGAGAGCAGCTCTGTCCTCTGCCACCGGTTCAACGTGACGTTAATTGCAAAGCGGGCCAGCAAACGCCAGCCGGCCCAACCGTGCCAGCCCGCCCGGCACAGCAGACCCATGAAGACCTCAGCTTTCCTTTCCTTGCGTGAAACAAGAAGTCAAGCATTCATTTTCCCTAGAAATGTGAATGAACGTCACGACTGAGGAGGAAATGTGTGAAGTTCTTTCTCTGAAGCCCCCTCCAGGGCAGACCTCGCCGATTGAGCTTTTCTCCGCACACACCAGTGTTGCTTGTCTGTAGGCCAATTTAAGATACAAGTCGCGTACACTTTTGGATCTGGTTCAGAGGTCCTTTGTGTGGCAAGCAGTATTTTGAGAAACTGCGTTTTATGGCCGTTGAAGGAGCTGAATCGGACCTGGCGTTTGGAAAGTCCTGGTCATGCCGGCGGCCTTTCACCTGGCTGCAGCCCCAAGTCTCGCTGGGCGCCTCCTTGATTCCCGCTCTGCTGGTTTGCATGTGGGTGGTTGATGTCATAACCCTCCATGTCTGTCCAAGTGGCCTTTCCTTCTTGTGTCAGTGTCTACTAGTCAGCGTGGGCTTTGAGGTCAGAGTGCGCAATGGTCTGATGGAAAAGAGGTCAGAGGGCAGGCTGAGGGTTTCGGAGGGCAGTCTCTGGCTTCGCCTGGCCTTGGAGCTGTGCAGATCCGGACTCCGATCTTCCATCACCGGCTGGCTGCAGGGTAGCTCCGCCTGGAAGGGTCAGAGTGGCCTAAGAGAGCAAGGGGTTCTCTCCTTTCAAACAGACTCGGAAGAGACCTAGAACAAGGAGGGCAGCAGGGCTGTGCTGCACCAGCCTGGCCTTTCAGCAAAGGTGCGGGCCTCAGTCCGTGTCCAGGGGATGGCTCGGTGAAGCCAGCAGTGGGGGAGCCGGGGTGCTACCGCACCGGGTGTGCTGGGTGAGTGCGCCAGGGCCGACTGGAGAGTAAGGTTTGGGGGGTTTGCCTGGGCTGTCTCACCGGGCTTTCTAGAGACAGTGACACATGGCTACCATACAAAAGCAGGAGGCCACATAGGGTCTGGGGCTGGGTTAGAAGACGGGGCAGATGGCAGAGACCAAGGGGGAACAGTTCTATTTTTTTTTTTTTTTTTTGCCAGTCCCGTGGTTTTGAACTCAGGGCCTGGGCACTGTCCTTGAGCTTCTTTTGCTCAAAGCTAGCACTCTACCACTTGAGCCATAGTGCCACTTCTGGCTTTTTCTGTGTACATGGTACTGAGGAATCGAACCCAGGGCCTCATGCATGCGGGGCAAGCACTCTACCACTGAACCAACCACCTTCCCAGCCCCAGCTCTCAAATTGTTGACATAGATGAGAGCTGGGGCCGTCACCCATTCCTCCAAAGCCCCTGTCACTGTGAAGCCTGTCAGGCCCCCGGCCACCCACACGGGTGGCGAGACAATGGAACTCCAAGATGGCACCCAGCCATAAAGTTGTGTTGCCTGTAAGTTATTAGCAATCTGTTTAGTGGTGGTACGGTACTGCCCGCTGGGGCTGGCTTCAAACCAAGATTCTCAGATCTTGGGTCCTAAGCAGCAAGGATAATCATTGTGATTCAGGTAGGAGCCTTACTTTCACCGTGCTGCAGGGTGGCTGGCTCCTGGGAAATGACGTGAGTACTTGGGGTCCCGTCTTCTTCCTGGCAGGCTTCCCTGGCCTCCATCCTGGCTTCCTAATTTCCTCCGGGTGCGCCAGGCTCTGATCTATGCCCAGCCGTCAGCTGCAGTCTCTTGCTGATCAGAACTCTCCTGGCCTCACACAGATGGCACAGGTGGCTGAGGCCCCTCAGCTGGAAATAGGCACTTCTGTACAGGTGGGGTTTGTGTGGTGCCCCACTCAGGGCAGGCGAGGCCCACCCAGCACCCCCCTGAAAGACCACGTAGGATTCCGGGGGCCTGTGTTCAGGGAAGAATGGAAGCTTCTCACCCTCCTTTGCTTCCCAGACAGCAGCCGGTGCTGGCTGAGAACCAAGAGCCAGAGGGAGGCAGTGGGAACATCTCTTGTCTCCTGGGGCTGCCGGTGGGATGGGCCAGGGCCACAGCGGTGGCAGGGTGGGGGAGGAGACGGCTGGAAGTGGGTGAAAAGGGACCAGTGTTCCACTGGCTTGAAAACAGGCAGCGATTGCCAAGGCTACAAAGGCCTCTGTTCAGCAATCCGTGCACTTCCATGTCTGTGGACAAAGGGAAGACCCTTGGCAGCCTGAAGGGGTTTTCATTTGGACTGTGGGGGAGGGGCAGAGCCAGGAATCCAGGTGGCTTTGCTCTCTTCTGTCCACCACTGGAGGGACACAGCGTCCAGGGGAAGGCAAGAGCCTGCCCAGGGCAGCCCCGCAGCCCCAGCGGGGGAAGGGGGAGGGGAAGGCCCCTGGCCGGGGCAGGACCCTCACTTGTTCCTCCCTGAACTGTGCCCACGAGAGAGCTGAGCTCTTTGTCAGTTGGAGAGGCAGGCACCCCTCTTTCCAGGAACTCAGGACAGAAAGAAATGACAGCAAGAATGAAGACTTCAAAAGAAATTTATTTTTGAAAGGGCAGAGGGGGACTTTACAAGAGTCTGAAACCAGTAACTAGAAGATAAATAAAATACAAAGCCAGTATGTTGTGGCAAAATTCCAGAAAACACACTGAAAAAAAGATTTTTTTTTTTACAGTTTTGAAACTGCTTCACTTTATACATAATTACAGTCTAATATACAAAGGTGGGCTTAAACTCAGCTTTCTTCTTGAATAGGATTTAGCACAGAAATGTTCACACAGCATCTGAAACAACCAGGAGGGCAGAGCTCGCCATCCTGCTGCGAGGGCATCCCAAGGGAGGGGTGGCCAGGGCAGGACAGGGCAGGGCAGGACAGGCCAGGCCAGGCCAGGCTGGCCATTGGCCACAGAACCTCTTTCAAGGAGTGCTGTGGGAGCGGCCACCTGTGTGGCGATGGAGGTCTGAGGACAATCCTTTGAAGGGCCCGCAGCGGATGCCTGCGCCTCGGCCAAGGGCAGAGAGTCCGGCCAGCCTGGGTCACCCATCCGGTAGCCTTGGTGAGGTGGGGAAACATCTCACATCCTGTTCAACTTCTGACGAATTAATGGAGACCTTTTCTTCTCCCCACTGCTTCCATGGCAGATTAGGAACCTCTTATTTTAGCACCCGGCCGGCAGGCGGGAGATTCCAAAGCTCTGCTTCCAAGGAATGTTATTTGACAGAGAAAGAAAAACGTAGAAACCAAACTCATCTGTCTGTCCTTGGTGTCTGAGGTGGACGCGCGGTGTGGACGCAGGCTCATGCTTGCTTGGGAAGATGGCATGTGTGTTTATACTCCAAGGCCGTCCTGGCACGTGGGGTCTGGTCACCTCAGAGCTGCTCTGTCATCTGTGATTTTCTACACCTGATAACTGCCCACCCATCCTCAGATACTTCAGCTCCAAGGAAAATACCAGACTTCTTGGCAAGATGGACACAGAGCCACAGGGATAGAAGAATGACACTGGAAGTACTTCTAAGGAGAGCAATTTGTGGCTAAAGCACTGGCCTACTGGCTGTGGTTCTATCTCCATGGTGGGCTGCATTTACTTAAGCCCTGGCCTGTTAACACATCCCCAAGTAGAGGACTGGATCAAACCCAGCCCAGCGCAGGCTTCCTGCTAGCACTGAGGCCTTGCGGTGACTAACAGAGGCAGCTTTCAGTGGTATAACCCTGAGACATGGAAGAGGAAAGAAGGCTGGTGCGTACCTTTTTAAAAACAAGCTTAGTAAGGGTACCTTCCTCTCAGATGGCTCATGGGGGTAGAGGAAACATTGGCAAAGGTAGAATGTGGCAATTTGCATGTTTTCGCCCTGTTTTCTAAGAAAACAGCTAACACGTTTGATTGTCTCCAAAACGGAGCCAATGGCTGTGTGTTTAAAGTGCTCCTACGCCACCAAGCAGGTGACAGGACCGAGACGGTTATCCTTTGAGAGAAGATACTGTTAGCCTCCCTGCTGCCCGGTGGACTCCGCATGTCAAGGGCTCTGGATGGTCTTCTATCTGTCCCTACCAAACTGAAGAACAACCTGATTTCTTCAGCTTGACTGGGTGGGGTGGTTTCTCAGGGGGGAACTCACAACAGAGCTCCAAGTGCTTCTCAAGGTCATGAGCCGAAGCATAAGCAGCTGAGCCCCCCCAAGGCCCCTCTCTGTAAGTGACGTGGGGCAGGAGGCAGGGAGCAGGCCTGGCACAGCAAGCCATCTTGGGGAGCTCAGGATTGCCTTTGTGTGATTCCCATCTATGCAGGCAGAACTGACCGAGCTGCTAGAAGCTGCTGGGATGTGGGGAGCGTGATGGCTCTGCTCCTCCAAATGCCCAAAGCTACCTGCCTCAGAGCTTGCTGTGAGGGGGAGCCGAGGCTGGGCAGAGGGGGGAGCAGCTGCTGGCACCACATCATGGCAAACACAGGGAAGCAGCGACAGGGACAGCCAGCCGAGCCCTGTCTACGCTGGACCTGAGGAAGGGGACAGGCCCAGAGGGCTGGGCTGAAGGCAGCGGCTGACTCCCACCGCGAAAGGCCCAACAGAAATGGGGGTTGGTTTTGGTCTTAAAAGCCTCTTTCTGAAGAGTGTGAAGTTTCTTTTAAAAAGTAGGCAAAGGTACCTCAGAGGTGGCCAATTGCTAAACTGCTGATTGAGGAAGACACCTTCGTAATAAAGGAGGTGTGTGGGGAGGGAACGAAGCCCCGCCTTCTCCCGGACTGTCAGCACAGGCTGATGCCTGCCCGCCATCGCTCTGCATGGGGTGGGCAGCTGGGTGGCTAGACCTGGCTAGCCTTACAAATAACACGAAACATGAGACACATACACAAAATAAATAAAACAGATTTAGGCTAAAAATCTGAAACCAGACTCTTTCAAATAAACTGAAAGATAAATATCTCCATCTGCAAGGCCAGCTTGCAGTTCAACATCAAGCACCAAGTAAAGATTCGCTTTCGCCAAGTCCCAGGCCTCCGATGCCAGGAGCAGACGCCACGCGGGGGGCCAGCGGAGCGGGGAGGACAAGCGTGACCAGAGATGTTGGCAGAGCAGCAGACACAGATGGAACAGAGGAAAGGACAGAGGAGAAACAGACAGCACTGTGACATCTCCCAGAGCGAGCAGAATTAATACTCAACAGAGCTTCGGGTTTAAAATACGGAGGAAACTAAGTCAGACTGTGGCCTTCCTTCTGACACAGAAGGATGACCCTCCCCACTCCCTCTCAGGGCCAGCTCCTGTCTGTGCTGGTGGAAACCCTGAACCTACCTCTCAGCCAACTGTCCTGGTGCAGGGGCTGGTGCTGGGCGGGGGCTCCTCGGGGCAGAGGGGCCCAGGCCCAGGCAGCTGCCTGGGAAGCCGCTTGGAGGCCTCTCCCAGGCTGGTGACACCCAATGGTGACACCACGCCACGGTGGGGAGGACTCTACTTCGTGTGTCTGGAACCACGCGCATGCAGGCAGCAGTCCATTTTTTCTGAACCTGATGTTCTAAGTTAAGCCAGGACACAGACTGAGGGGGACTGATTACACGCTTTCAAACCTTCTCTCACTGGTTTCACAAATGTCTGCCATTGCCTCTGAAATGAATTGAGAAATGGATACAAAAGGGGGAGAAGTGTGCCAAGGGGACCCAATCTTGGAGGACCACAGAGTGAAGGACAGAATGTCCACAAGCCACCAGGCTGAGCCCAAGCTACTCTCATGACTGAGATCGCCAGACCCCATGTGCGTGTACAATCTGCAGTACCTGCTCCCTGACTCCAGTTCTGTCCCCCCAAACAATACAAGGTGGGCAGAGTTTCGGTGGCATTTGGACCCTCTCTTTCACCCTGTGGCGGCTGCTGGCTCGCATCCTAACCTGCGCCTGTACTTCAGGGGCGCTGTTTTCCGGGCGACATCCTGAGCAGGACCAGCCCCGCTGAGCCCTGGTTAGTCACAGGCCATGGCCGGATGGCATCTGTGCCCTTCCACCCTAACCTGCACACGACGCGCCTTGCCGAGGACTGGACGCGGAGCTGTGGACGTCCAGTGTAAGAGACTTGTGCGCAAGGGCGGCAGGCGAAGCAGGTGGCACAGCCGGAGCTCAGGAGCCGGGTCAGCAGAAGATCTCCTCCCCCTCTGCCGACACTTCCGATGCGGGACCATCTGGAACAGTGAGACTGAGATGAAGACATGCGCAAACGCCCTGCCTCTCCTCCCAGGCCAGTGTGGCGGGGCGGGGCAGGGCGGGGCGGCTGGGCCATTGGTAAACAGGTCCCCCATGGTAAGCCTCGGGACTGGCACTAATACAGTCCCACTAATGGGAGAGGCCGGTCTTAACAAGGCACAGGACAGGGGTCAGGGAAACATGGCACATAGTGGGCACTCTTATAAGTGGGCTGGGTGAGAGAGGTGCCAGCTTGGCTTTTGCCTGGCTGAACTGCGTCCTTCTGCCCCATGCCACTCTCTGACCTTCATAAGACAAGCCTGCCCTGGCCGGCGGGGGTGGGTACTCACCACCAGGCTGGGAGCGGCTTCCTTTGCTCTTCTTCTTTTTCTCCTTCTTTTCCTTTGGCTTAGTTAATCCGAAGAGGCGAGTGGTGGCGCTCGAGGGGGCCTGGGCCTGCCCTTCGGGGCCCTTGCTAGGCTGGCCTGGGGAGCTCAGTATGTGAAAAGGCCCCTTGTCTTTGTGTGTCCGAGAGAGGCTGTTCCTTTTGGGGGAGATCGAGAGGTCCGAGTCCAGGGATCCTGATTTGGTGGCCAAGGGGGCAGAGGGCAGGGGGTGCTCCTCGGGATTGGGGAAGAAGGATGGGATGCGCATCAGCTTGCTGTGTGGATGTGGCACCTGCACGTGGTCAGGAGAAGGCTCATTAGGCGGGGGCTGCCCAGGCTGCCGCGACCCATGTGCATGGCAGCATTCGACACGTGTGTGAGGTTGCGTGTCTAGAATGAGCTGTGGTTTCCCTTACTGTCCTCTCTCACGCAGGACCCAGGAACACATGAACACACTACCTCTGTGCCACGGATACGTCATGACGGGCACTAAGGGACCAGCGGGGCTCTGAGGAGAGAGCCTAGGAAAGAACGAGGGCAGCTCGCCGTGGCTGGGCTGGAGGTCAGGAAGGTCAATCCCCTCTCAGTGGGGACCCTCTGGGGACCCACTCATGTGGGAGTGGCTCTGTCCTTGTCATCAGGAGCACCAGCCTTTCTCTGCTCCTGCATCTCCCCCAAATCCTCCACAGAGAGTGAGCACAGCCGCCCCACATGCTGCACATGGCAGAAGGACAACAGTTTTAAAGGACGGGGAGATTTGGGCACAGTGAGGCCCTCCATCTGCTCCAAGTGCCCAGCGTGCGCGCTTAACAACTGGAAGACCCCACAGGAGAGCAGAACATGTACAGAAAGGATTCGTCACCAGCAGCAAAGCAAGTCGGGCGTTATGCAGGGTCCTCCCCAAACAAGAATGCTATCTGTGCGTGGGGGAATGGGTGGGCTCTTGGCTCTGTGAATGACCCCTGCTGTCATGCTGAGGACTCCTTTATCCTTGGTGGACACCCACCACGCTACGGCTCCCTGGAGGGCGGGCACTTGTCTGTAGTTTCCCATGTGGCACAGGACAGAGTGGTAACCCTGGAAATCCTGGGTGGCTGCTGCCACCTGCTGCGACAGCCCACTGCTCTGTCTCCTTGGTCCACTGGCACCAAGGGTCCACTGTCTGCTTTGGCCTCCCAGAGATGCAACAGGCACCCAGAGACCTGACTCCTCCCCGCTGCGTGCACAAGCTCACCCTCCAGTGGGCCTGGTGCGGGGCCCCACCATACCTGACAAAGGTCCCGCTCCAGCTGTCTCTGGCTGAGCAGCTCTGCCTCCCGCCTCCGCAGCTGCTCCTGCTCCCGCTCCAGCTGCCTCTGTGCAGCGCGCAGCCTCTCCAGGTCGCTCTGGTAGGTGCCCTTCTTGTGCCGGAGCTCCTCCCGGTCCCTCTCCAGGTCCTGCTGTCCCAGCTGCACCTTCTCCTCGCGCTCAGCCAGCTGCGCCTCGCGCTCCCGCAGCTCCCGCTCCCGGGCCTCCCACTCCCGCTCCCGCCTGCGCTTCTCCTCCAGGTGCTGTGCCTGCTGCCGCTGCAGGTTGGCCAGGTCCTGGCGCTGCTTCTCCAGGCTGCGCTGCTTCTCCTGCTCAATGAGCGAGCTGGGCCGTGACAAGCTCCTGGTGAGCGCTCCGCTCGCTCAGCACCAGCCTCTGGTCCTCGATGTAGCTGTCCTGCTGGAGCACCACACCCTGGGGGCACACAGGACAGCCATGTAGACCTGGACACTGCCCAGGACACTGCTGGCCAGGGGGACCCTCCTGACCCGGGCTAGGGGCCCTGTGACAGAGAGACCCTCCCGCCATGTTCTAGAAGTCTGCTCTGGTAACAGAATGCTGCCAGGTTAACCATGCAGTTAGCACACGAGAATCCCATTTCCTGTCAAGACTGGTGACACACTTCCTGCAATGACTATGGCACCTGGGTGGTGGGAGGAGGTAGCGACAAGGCAAGGCAGCTGAGGGTCCAAGAACGGGGGGGGGGGGGGGGGGGGGGGGGGGGGGAACTAGCACACCCAGGGAACAGTGGGGTAATGAGGAGAGCCTTTCTAGAATGAGGTGGTCTCCCACAGGCGTGAGCCCAGATGTTATCTGCGGGTTCCTTCAGTAGTCATGGTGGTAGATGGGGTGCTTGCTACTCTCACCTGACAGCCCCACCACCCATGTACCCTTAGGCAACCTGCACACCTTAGAGATCGAAATACCTGTCAACAACCATCCCTCTACTACTGCTCTCCCAAACCAGGTGCACAGAGAAGTCCCGTACCTGCAGAGTGCTCAGGAGCTCATGGAGATGGACGATGCTTTGGACAACCTGCTACAAAAGGAGCAGAAGAGAACAGAACAGAACAGCCTGTTAGGGCTGCACAGGCATCACGACCCACCACCCTACATCCAGAATACAGCAAGGAGCTGCTACTGTGATGCAACCCAAAGAGAAGTGAGCGAGTATGAGTGGCCAATGCAACCACTTCTTATTGATCTCTCCCTTTGCCATCTTTTCAAATTCTCTTATCCCTAAAAGGGAAGCTGCCAATTTGTGGACCCTACTTGTGAATGCATGAAGCCCTCAAAAACAATGGCAACCGTGCCCACCGTGCACTTTTTCTCACCCTGACTTTTTCACTGAGCAGGGGGAAGAAAGTGACATGTGGAAAAAGCAGCCGGCAGCTAACTTGCAAGGGGCACATCCAGAGAGAAGCTGCAGGCCTGGTTTAGAAAGAGAGCACACAGGCAGAGTCCTGCAGGGCACAGCTGCATTTAGGCTCCTGTGCCGACAAATACAGGACATGCTCCTTCTCAGCATTTTGGGGGTGGCAGGAAGAGTTCCCCTTAGTTTAGAAGTTCCACAGGAGATAGACAGTATGCTAAATGCAACAATGCTCTGGAAGGTATAGCAGTCAGGCTGGTACCAGGGTGTGATCTCTGACTTGAAGGATGCCAACACCCTGCTTTCTTTCATAGCTTAGACAATACCGCATGAAAGACAGTACTCCAAGAAGTAAACTCAGCTTGTGTCCTTGAAGGATAGGAACTCTGCAGAATTAAACTACAAGTTAAATCTCCACCCTGGACTTGTGGCTTTGGGGGTCAGGTGTACGTTATAGGAAAAGTTGCTTCAAATTCCACTTACATGTGTTTAGACAGAAAGAAACTACCACGGGGGCTTCGGAGCCCTTGTGTTGACAAAACTATGTTGACAAAACTGACTAAATTATGGACAGAGAACCAGAGGCCTATAGCATAGAGAATATTCTAGTTGGCAAATCCAAAAGTTAGTGCCTCCAGATTCCAAAAGAAACAGAAAAAGCCATGAACACAGATGACATGATCAGCTGATACAGAAACTCTAGGCAGGCGTTGTAAACATCAAACAAAGCTGAACATTGCTGTTCTTTTCTTTCTTTTTTTTTTTTGCGGGGGGGGGGGGGTGAGGGGGGGGTCAGTCATGGGGCTTGAACTCTGGGCCTGGGCACTGTCCGTGAGCTCTTCAGATCAAGGCTAGCACTCTACCACTTGAGCCACAGGGACACTTCTGGCTTTTTCTGCGTATGTGGTGCTAAGGAATCGAACCCAGGGCCTCATGCATGCAAGGCAAGCACTCTACCACTGAGCCACCTTCCCAGCCCCTGCATTGCTATTCTTTTATACAGTCCTTTCTTAAAGACAATCTAAAGGCCTCACTTACCTCACTGTTTCTCTTAAGCATAAATACAAGGTTAGCATTTCCGCCCTATGAACATAAAAATACAAATTATTAAATGAAGATCTTGATGCAAAAATTATCCTCAGTGCACTTCTAAGTTAAGTTGTAGTTTGCCATTTTATTTCCACAGTAGCCTCTGAGGGTATGAGGTGGAACTGCTTGGCATTGGAGCCTTATAGAAAGGCTATTGAAAGGATGGGGCTCCTAAAATTAGCCTCTTCGTGCAAATGGTCCCGGTAGGGCCATGGTGAGCTTACGAATTTAAATGTGGTACTCAAGGAGCCAGAGAGCCAAGAATAAGGAGCCCTCAGCTGTGTGGCTTGGTAATGTGCTTTTCCCCTGACAGTAAGGCAGAGTCTCATTTACAGTGGCAAGTCCAACATGCAACTCCAGATCGACACGGGATAAGTTAAAGGTTGTAAATTTGGTGGGAAGAACTGAAAAGGTTCGCAGGTAAGTGCACTTTAGAAGGATTACCTTTTTCAGACCACTATCCGACTCTGCTCTCCTCAGATCTTGGCCATCATCATCTTCCTTCTCACCTCCTAAATAAAGTTTTCTATTTTTATTAAAGTTGTAAAATAAACTAGCCAAGAGAAGAGTACAATGGAGACAAGTTATAGACACCAAAGGAAAACGCCATTCTGTGGCAGCCAAACCACTTCTGCTTTCAGTGCTGAAGAACTGAAGGACAAACAAGTAGAGCAAGCAGCCTTACAGCACACTGGGCCCACAGGCGTTTGGAGGTTCTTTGGGAACAGGACCATAAACAAACATGAAATCCACCTTCCACACACACATTTATACACAGTTCTTTCAGTGTGCTTTTGTTCTGACTGAAACATGTTACAAGTTAGGTGGAATTTTCCACTTGTAGAGTGATGTCAGTACTCAAGAAGTTTTGGATTTTGGAGGATTTCAAATTCAGGATGCTTCACCTAAATAATCGGCCTTAGGGTACATATACAGCTTAACTGAGATCAGGAAAACCATTGTTACTCAAGATGAATGTCACTCAGCCAAGTGCTTACTGACTGAACAGGGGACGAGAACAATGGCCGCAACTGATCAAGGGACGAGAACACCGGCCACACTTAGTTTTAGTTTCACGGGGTCACTGAGATGGACTACTGACCTTTGGAAGCGTTCATCTGGTGGCTGTCAAATCCTCCAAAGGTCTCTGCTCTCCGGGGCAAGGAAATGGGGCCAACCGTAGCTTCCTGCTCAGCAGGGCTGCTGGCAGCCTGCCCGAGTGTGCCTCCTAGACTTCCACTCACCAAACCCTGAAGGATCTCCACTGCAAAGGAAAGAAGACAAGCAAAGCTGACATCTTCTCTTTTCCAGTGAGAAGGGGGGAAATGCCATGGTAATACATGACAGGTACAGGAACAGGCCAGAAAGTTCCGAGGAGTGATTAGGTGATGTCCTGCCCAGAGGGTCTCAGCTCATGGTGCATGTTTCAGTTGGATTCTACTGGTAATCCAAGAGAAACCTTCAACGTTAGAAGGTGAAGCCTGGAGATGTGAAAGAATGCAGGAAAGGCAGAGTGGTTTACTGGAAAGAGCGTGGCTTCTAGAGGGAGAGCCAAAGCAGCCATGAGATGTCCCCAGGAAGGAAGGTGGGTCGACTGGAGGACAGACAGTGGATTCAAGGGGCTAGAGCAAAGCTTATAGAGGAAGAAATACTGAAGGTAGAAAACCACTGAGCAGGGGAGGAAAAACAGGCAAACGCAGGTGCATACAGCATAGAAATGGGATCAGAGGCAGGAACACTCTCAGCAAGCCAACGTATAACCCCAAGCACCACACAAAGTAA
Source organism: Dipodomys spectabilis (assembly GCF_019054845.1). Lineage (NCBI taxonomy): Eukaryota > Metazoa > Chordata > Mammalia > Rodentia > Heteromyidae > Dipodomys > Dipodomys spectabilis. The sequence continues at coordinate 5,632,525 of NW_024870910.1, read as the reverse complement.
GTGGTTCTACGGAGGGAGAAAAGCATCTGAACCTACAAACTAAAGAAATTAATTTCATACAAAAATGAGCAACAGGAAAGTTCTGGAGTCAAACCCCATATAACATTAAGAGAAGAGAACAGGGGTATACCTTGCTGCAAATAATAAAAACATATCAGAAGGACATGTTCATAAAATAAATGAGCTAATGAATGCATTAACAAAATGACACAGGGCATGAAGGAATTTAAGTCACAACTGGAAGCACAAAACCAGGTATGGTGACACATGATGTATCCCAGTTATCAGAAGTGAGTTCTAGCAAGCTTGGGCTGCCTCAAATTTTAATGAACCAATGAATTAAAGAAATGAGTATTGCAGCAGACCACCATGAACCTGGGAACAACCTACTGCAACCAAAAGCAGGGAATATTTTAATAAGACTACTTTGATAAAACAGTATGAAATACTTTAATTTAAAACTACTCGAAAGCCCTTTGGGCATCTAGGCAAGGAGAATGCATCTGTAGGAAAAACAAATGACCACCAGCCTCTGAAAGCAATGCTTCATGCCTCTATAAAACCAAAAGTAACCTGTGCGAATTAAAACATACGTAGGGGAAGAAAATGCAAGCCAAGGAAAGTTCAAGTACAGGGTGAAAAGCTGCTGCCAATATGCCAGAGTTTAGGGACTATGATACTCAGAATATCCCGAGGTATCTGCAAGGAATCATCTCTGAATCCAGATGTGAATCTGAAGGAAAGAGAGGACTGAACTGCTGTATGAATAAAACAATAGCAGTTCTGTCCTCTGGAGTTTTGAGCTGACTCAAAAACTGCTTGGAAAAAAGGGGAGCAATGGTATATAAGCAAGTGAATACAGCCGGGCACTGGTAGCTCACACCTATAATCCTAGCTACTCAGGAGACTTAGATCTGAGGATTGCAGTTCAAAGCCAGTCTAGGCAGAAAAGTCCAGAAGTGGCGCTTTGGCTCAAGTGGTAGAGAGTTTGACTTGAGCTGAAGAGCTGAGGGACAGTGCCCAGGCCCAGAGTTTAAGCCCCATGACCACCACCACCACCAACAACAAAAATTGATTACAATCCGGGAAGCTGCTTTCTTTTGGAGGGAAGTACATGGAGGGGTTTGATTCAGGGAGTTTGGCTACATTTTGAATTTCTGACCTGGGTAGTGGTTACAGTTTATCCGTGAAGTAACTGTTTGGGATATTTCCCAATATTGGTGCTTTATATTACAATAGCGAAGTGGAAATGTGTGAATAACATTGGCATATCGGCGTGTAAATCACTCTGGGATGAAGGGGGGAATACTGAGTGAGAACCACTCTTACCCTCGCTTATTGCACTTTTCATCAAAGGTCCTCCTTTGGGGGCCTCCTCGGTGTTGGCTCGGAAGAGGGCTCTAGGGCTGTGAGTTGGGGAACAAGCCTCTGGCAAGGGAGTACTGCACTCGCTCATGTCCCGAAATATCATTTCCTTCTCTTCCAGCAGGAGGAGGATCTGCTGGTCCTTCTGCTGAAGTTGCTCTGCGGGTGTAAGGAGAAAGGGATCTGATTTATCTTGTTTAGGTTTACTAGATGAGCGGCACGTGAGCACCACCTTGTGGTCGTTTTTGAGGTGACTTAGGGCAGAAAGCATGTACGCAGGAGGGCACACACACACTTCTCATCAGGAAGGCAATATGATTTCTACCCAGAAAACCTCTAGGGTCTCTTACAAACACTGTTTCTTCTGACACAGATCTGCCCCTGGTTTTGCCTACCTTCCTTGGCTCCAGCTGAAGCTGCAGTTTCTGCAATTTCCCATCTTTCCCAGAACTGAAAATCACTCTTTAAAACAACTCCAGTCCCCCACTACGATGACATCAGTCTCTTTCGGCCACTCTCTTGGGGCACTTGAAGTACACGTTGCTCTCGGTGATCTCACTTGAATACCTCCTCTATACCAATCATTGCAACTCAAATCTACTTTCTTTGCTGAACACCAGAACAGTGTGTTCCACTATCAAATGGCCAGTTCTACCAGATGCCTCATTCTTGGGATAAGAAAAGTTTCTTTCCCAGTGTTGTCAATCCACCTCCTCCAGTAGACTTACATCTTCTCCCATCAGCCCTTTCCATTCTCCAGGCTATCCAACTCGGGAGAGACCTTGCCTCCTTCTTTTGTCCTACCATCTACCCCTACTTGCCAGATTTTAATAACCCCATTTCGTACTCCCATCTGTCCTCTCTGTAGCTCACCTCTCGCTGAACCTAAGATTTTCACAATTCGTCTGCTTCTATTTAGATGTGCAATTCTCTCAACAAGCTTCAACAAATATAAATTTGTAAACCATTCTATCATCTCCTCACTCCGTGACACAGAACCTCCCAGCGTAAGCTCCCATCACTGGTCCTGACCCTGATGTACCAACTTCTTCATGCAGATATTCTTAGATGGTGTGCTAACTGTCAGATGGAGCTCATCAATCTGCTCTTCTGAGACACGTACACTTCCACAGCCCACCGATCCACTAGAACACTATGTGTTCTACTCTCGTTTAGGTATCCTTTGCATGAGAGTGAGCTTCCTTAGGACAAGGGCTGTCTTTTAGGAATCTGCATCCCTGCCCTGAGCAGTACACCTAAACCAGGTGCTTAACAAATGCTGCCAGAAGGAAGGCTTCATCCTTGTCAACGAGGACACAACTCTGGCTCTGGTCTAAACCTGGCCATCTTTATTTTTCCTCCAATGAAATAGAACACTGTCACCCTGTACAACTGGAGGAACTAATGAACTCAAAGCTGCATACACATACTAGACTCAGGGCCTCATTTCTACAGTGGAAGGTTCCATATGCCACTGGCAAAAGGGGAAAAGTATACCAGACCCCATTATTTTTAAAACAGGGATTAGAACCAGATGTGGTGGCACACATCTGTAATCCCAGCACCTGGGAGGCTGGAGCTGGAAGATGCAGAGTTTGACGTCATCCTGAGCTACAAATTAGAGATATGGAATGGAATGTGGTTCGGTCCCTAACTACACATTTGGCCCTGGGATGTTTTTGCCCTCAGAGAGTCAACTGTCTCCTCTGCACAATGGATGAAAGAGTTCTTATAGGGATGTTAGCAAGACTTTACACAACAGCAGGTACTCAGTATATGGTGGCCAGACATGATCAATAAGTACCTTTTGGGGCTGGAAAGATGGCTTAGTGGTAGAGTGTTTGCCTTGCATGCATGAGGCCCTGGGTTTGATTCCTCAGCATCACATAAGCAGAAAAAAGATGGAAGTGGTGCTATGGCTCAAGTGGTAGAGCACTAGCCTTGGGCTGAAGAGCTGAGGGACAGTGCCCAGGCCCTGCAGCTGACAAAAAAAAGTGCCTTTCTACTGAGACCACCTCACAAGCCATCTGTGAACCTATGAAAGCCAGTGACTACTAATGGGAGGACTGGAACAGATTGGCTAGAGACATGTTTTCACAAATTCCTTTCTTTCTCTGCCTTAACCCTAGCTGTGACTATGAAATCTGGCAAATTCTCTGTGACGAGGTATGAAGAAGGTACCTCTACACTCCTAGAAGTCCAATGACAAGACCAGACAATCAACAGTCCCACTGGATCTGGTACTTGATTCTTCCTGCTATGTTCTGCCAGGACTAATCTCCCTGTTGCCAAGGCTGGCAGAGACAGCTCTGGAGGGAAGAGCAACCTAGGCCTCTGGAAAACATAAGCATCTTGTGTAACCATGGATATTTCACAGACAAGGACCCCAGGCTACCTCTGACAGTTGCTTACCTTTTAACTCCCGGGCTTTGGTGTCTAACATTTTCTTTTCTTCCTCATTCTCACTAGGAATTCCTTCATCTTCATCTCTATTCCTAACACAACCGAAACAAAACAAGACAAAGATTCCTAAGAAGTCAATGACTCTAGTCACTGCCCAGTCTGTTATGAAATTGTATAGTTACTAACAGGGCAGGGAGGGGTGGGCTGTGGCAGTTCACGTACAGGGTGTTGATTGTATCCTGGATGATCTGAATCCAGCTGTTCCGCTCCTCTTTGGAGCTGGCGTGGACCTCCACCATCTCTGGATCTTTCACCCCCATACTAATTAGGAACAGACCTTTCTCCTCATGTGCCACTTCTCTGACTATCAGCTTCTTTAAAGAGATCACCGTTGATTTCTGGTCCTGCATAAAGGGGAGAGGAAAGACTTAGGCTGTGTAAACAACTGGGTAGCTCTTGAGGACTACACTGACCTTAGCTAAGACCACATGCCGGTTTAAATGTTTACTACCATTTTTTAAAAAATGGCAGGTTTAGGTAAGTAAAGAGAAATATCTCAATACTGCACTCAAATTTTAACAGAAAGATTTCCAGAATGAGATGACAATTTATGGCCATAGTTCTCTAGTCACATCTTGTACATGATGAATCTGAACAGGTTCCCCAAAGAAACACTGGTTAGCAACATCTTCTATGGGCAACAGTCATGTGAGTAAATACAGAGGTTAACCATCAATAATGCTCAGGGCAGTCTGAGGAACTTTGAGAGGACAGAAACAGAATTCTGCCAGCCAGTGGGAAAGATAATGGAAACTCCCCAGGGTATGTGAGAAATTACTCAAGAGGAGTTTTTCCTGGGTCAATTAATTTTCAGAGGGTAGGTGAGGCCATCATAGAGTGTTTACATTCCATACACTCAACCTAGCTGTTTGGGATACTGTTAAATCCAAACGGAAGACAATCCAGCTTACCAATGATGCGAAGATGTATTTCTGGTCCTTTTCTTGAAGGAAAACCAAAATGTCAGAGAGCAGAACCGCTTGCACCTCTGGAAAGTGGAAACAGGGAATAAGATGAGCCCAGTGACTAGTGAATAGCTAATCAAGTGCAGAAGGCTTTCAATGAAGGAGGTGCAGCAGCATACCTCCAACGGCCAACTCTACTCTGAGAACACCCCTTCCTCTCCGCCTAAGCAACACCGTTTTACAATTTTGCTCCAGGGATGCTCCACCCCACCCGCCCCTCTCCAGGGATGCTCCACTCCACCTGCCCCTCTCCAGGGACGCTCCACCCAACCTGCCCCTCTCCAAGCATGCTCCTCCCACCCGCCCCTCTCCAAGTGTGCTCCACAGGGCACTGGCCGTCCTTGGCATACATTCACTTGAGGACGAACATGACTAAACAGCAGCTCCTAGTTCTTTTGTAGCCATTTCAAGCCAAAGAACCTATTATTCTGCCATTTGCTTGACTGCAACTTGGTTCTACCAGCTGGGATCTGTTCATTTTGTTTGAAGAACATATAAATTGCAATGGCAAAGGAAAGAAAAGAGTGCTGGCTCCAGGCAGCAGCCCTAGGAAATCAGGTCCTAGAAAAAGTAGAGGATTCTGATGCCATAGAAGATGGGCTGCAGGAGGCAGCGTGAACAGAATTCTGAGCTAGGGCTCTCAGAACATCACTGAAATCAAGGCTGAGATTCAGGCAGGTGCCTTACTTTAAGCTCATCATAGAGTAATGGAAGTTCATAGCCACTGGTGGCAGCAAGAGGTCTTCTGAAATTATTCTGCCCTTTTCCTTAATACCTATTCTTCCTTACCACAGGAATGCCAGCACCTTCCTCCACCACCATTCATCACGCCTTCTGCTCCAGCACTACCCCTGGCACAGAATACTTGGGCTAAGGCTTCCTGAGTGCTACAATGGTCAGCTACAGCATCACAACGCCGAGATGAGAAGAGCATGCGTTCCCCCCATTTCTCTAGGAAGTGGAGCTGACAGCAGGGCCTGGCCTGCTCTAGACCCTCAGCTCCACAGCCAAGGGGAAAGGACTGATATAGGCAAGGTTGATCAGAGGTCATAGCTCACGTATAGATTCAGCCAGTATGGGTTTGATGAAAACAACTGTTTTGAAAACTTTTTTAGAAATCAAAAGTACAGATACATAAAAAATAAACCTTCCAACCTCTTTGATTTAGTGTGGCTGACCATGTGGAAAATGAAAATTATTAACCAAAGGGAGAGTGAGTCATAGTTATGACCTCTCTGGCTTTGGGGAAAGATAAAGGAAGCAAATACGAAGTGTAACAAGGTCTAGTTGAAGCAGGTTGGTGACCTTTCTTAAAGGCCTCAGGAACCACGAAGCCCACACCTAGCCCCTCCTCTGGAGGGCTCACCACACCTTGTCTATTTCCCATTTTCCCCACTGCTTCATTTGTTTACCTCGTGGCGCTTTCTATGATTCTGTAAGCTATCTCAAACCGTCCTTTCTGATCTAAGATTACCAATAACTAAATGTAGCTCCTGTGTGATGTCTGCACATGGCTCTCAGGGAAGAAGAAACTTGTGGTGATCTTCCAACAAATACTCGTGGGCGGGGCCTACTCTTCCCAGGGACATTGACGCAGACAGAAGTGAGCCAGCTTACCTTTCAGCCTTCCTGTTACACTCTTCAGAAACACACTCCCGTCACGTACCAGCTTCTTCCTTTTCAAGTCCTCCTTCGCAAACATCTGCCCACTCTTCATCCTCATGATCGACTTGCTGTCTGTCTTCGTGTAAATCTCACTGAGACGTACCTTCTTCTCATAACTTGCTACTTTGCTGTCTACAGCTCCAATCACATCCTTCACCAGGCTCAAGGACTGAGCTAGATCTTCACGTTCCATTTCATTGTCTTCAGGAAGAAAGAACAGTGCTGCTTTTAATGGCTGTTCTCTTCCAACAAGAGAAGGGGAGGGAATCATGCCTCCCTGTCCACAGGAACCATTTTCTCTTTGTGGTCATGCTGTCAGAGTGAAGCCAACACACTAGCTCATGTCTCCTCTTTTTCTTCTGTCCTAAGTTTTAATCTTAAAGGCAGTTAACAGTTTTCAATGCTATGAATCAGATATAATTGGTTGCTCCATTCTTAAATGAAAGAAGCCAAATGTCTTTAGGACAAAAGAATAAAAGTAGAACAAAGAGCAACACGTTATTTGCACACAAGGAGATTGTGTTCAGCTGGACAGGTAGCTCAGACTTATAATCCCGGCACTCAGTGGGCTAACATGGACCATCATATGTTTGAGGCCAGCTGAGCTATATAGTGAAACTCTGTTCAAAAAAGTAAGAAACCACCAAACAATAAAAACAGAAGGAAGGAAAAAAAGTCTTCAATCTGAATACACTATCTCTTCTAGACTTACTAGAGGATGAAACAGCTCACGCTGGCAAACAAGATGTGCTTAGAAGGGGACCTACCTTTGGTGCACTGTAATATTCTTTGGAATAAAACTGGGTATTTGGTGATTCTCTGGGTTACAAGTAAGATGCACTCTGGGATTCCAAGTCTCCTCACCAACGAACTGCCCATCTTCTTCTGCAAGGGAGAAGACACCGTTAGGAACAGCATGAGAGAGTAAGCCCTGGCTAATGCCCAAGCAATGGGGTCACATGTCATCCATCAGTACCTTTACAAAAGCCTGGAAGCGCTTATCCTTTGTGCAGAGGTCTTTGAAATAGTTCACAGACTGGTTGTGCTGGCCACAAAACTTGCCATATACCTTCTTTAAGCGTTCCGCATTCTCACCCGAAAACTGCAGAGGACAGAGGACAGTGATTCTGTGTAATTTAGGGTGCCCTTCTGTAAAAAGCTGCCAGTGTATTCGTCATCCCTCTCCAATCAACTGGTATAGTGACTCTGGAAATCAGTTTGGAATTTCATCAAATGGCTTAAAATAAGGTTCCCATAAAGACCCAGCAATCCCACTCCAAGATGTATACCCAAGAGAAATAAAAACATACATCCACACTAAGACTTAAATAACAAATATTCATGGCAGCGTTATTTATTCATAATAGCCCGCAAGTAAGAAAAACAGAAATGTTCACTAATGGAACAATGAAATACTGTATGGGTTTGAAAAAGGAATGAAATACCGTTAACATGCTATAATTTGTTTTTGAGGTACTAAGGATTGGACACAGGACCTCACACATACCAGCCACATGTCCTACCAGTCGGGCCATGCTCCACAATTTTTAAGAATCATGTAAAAAGGCCATTCACATTTCCTATTCCATGGATGCAAAATGTCAGGAAAAAGAAAATCCAGAGATCAAGAACAGTAATGGATGCCTAGACCTGGCACCGACTACTGCCAAGTGGGGGTTTCCTTCTGGAGGGATACATATGTTCAAATTCACTGTGATGATGTCTGCACAACTGGGAATATACTAAAAACCATTTAGCTGTATACTTTTTTTCTGATACTGGAGACTGAACTTGAGGGCCTTGTACTTGCTCATGGCTGGTGCTCTACCACTTAAGCTGTGCCTTCAGGCAGGCTTTATGCTGATTAATTGGGGGTGGATTCTTACAGACTTTTCTGCCCAGGTTGTCTTTAACTGTGATCCTCCAGATCCCAGCCACTGGGACCCAGCTTAATTGTACATGTTAAAAGGGTGGATTATATAGGATATGCCTTTTATCTCAATAAAGCTATTATTTATCTTTAAAAACAAAGTCAGATATACCTGTGTATTGTGTGCATAAGAAATGCAAATGTGCTTTTACTTTCACTTGTCATGAGTGCAGTAATAAATAAACAAAACTAAGTTGTTTTTTTTTTATGAGGCACTCTTACAAATGTGATCTCAGTAAGTTAGATAGGGTTTGGGTATAGCTTAGTGGTTAGCACTTGCCTAACACATGAGGCCTTAGGAGCAACATGCTCAGAGTGCACCATGGGTAAATAATGAGGTTCTTCCAAAAGGTCCTGAGTGTGAGCCATGGTACCACATGTTCACAATCAAGTTAGAGGAGCATCAGAAACATCTATTTTTCCTTAGGTTCAGGCAAGCAGTTCTAGTAATTCTACATGGTCCTTCAATTCCCAAAATCCATGCAATCTCAGCTGTCTATATAAACATATGTTTATCTTGGGATAAATCAAGCACCTTCTGCATGGAGTCTATCTGATGCATGCTAAACTCTGAGTTCCATGACCTAAACACCTCTGGAGGCAACCAAATTTCCTTGTCAAAAATGCAAGAGGATGCTGGGCAGTCCCCAATGGGGAACCGGAAGCAGAGAGATCCTTCAGTTACTTGCTTTTACTATAAATCAAAAACCCCAAAAAGGTTGACACTGGCACCGGCACACAGAACAACAAATGCACACTAGGGGACTGGTGTTTGAATCTCAGCATCAAAGATCTTACTGAAAGGGAATGTACAAACACAAGGAGATACAAATGATAAACAGGCAGCGGTTAGATGAGGTACCTGTGCAGGTCCTGAGCGCAGAGAGGAGGCAGAAAAAGAGAAGCGGAAAGTGTTTGGAAGAGAGATGACCAGGGAGCAAAGGCTCTCATTTATGGGGTTCCACTTTTAGGCTCTGACTGTTGCACATTCCTTGGTCTGCATTTCCTAACATGCCTGGTTTTACTCCTAGAGGCCCCCTCCGGAGATGAAGTCATAATCACCAGAGACTGCACCTGGCGTTAGTGGGTGCTCAATGTTACCTGAATAAAAACTGAATCAATGAAGTGAGGGGAATGGGTTCAAGGATACAAGGAAATTCTCAGACTAATGTTCTGGCAAGGAAGCCTCTGCATCTGCACAGAGACTGTGGTTTGCTAGAGGAAAAAGATCTGGCCACATGGGTTGCACAGCACCCTTCTGTCAAAGGTATGCTTCAGACGCTTTTTCAAGAGCAGTATTTTTTTTAAGAAATATTTATCAATAGCTGCTTATGACTGACACATTTTAAAAAGCATCAAGATAAATTTTAGCTAAATGTTTTGAGACTGAAATATCACCACTTCATTCAAAATCAGTGGTAATACATATTTTAGGAAGTATTTTACGGATTGTGTCTTGATACAATTTCTAGGCTTCAGCTGGTTTGAAGTTGAATGACATCCTTCTAATCTGAGCCATAGGGGAAGCTTAAGACTTCCAACACGTATTCTTCATCTCTTAAATTATATTGTTAAAACAGTATTGTTTTCTGACGATGGCATGGACTTTGAGAAAGAAAAAAAAAAGAACCTTTAATTATGTATCAACCTCTTCCTGCATTTCTAAAATTGCATAAACAAGAGAAATCCTACTGTCTTTTTGTAATTAGGGGGAGGTATGCAGGTCCTGGGGCTTGAACTCAGGACCTGGGAACTACCTCTGTTTTGTGCTCAGGACTAGTGCTCTATTACATGGGCCACAGAGCTCCGCCTCATTTTTTTTTAGAAAGGAAATTGAAGCTCTGAGAACTTAGCTTCCCTAAGCCTACCATAATAAACAGTAGAGTCGAGATGTGAATGGTAAGGTACATGAACTTGTAACCCATTTGCTCACCTGATTTATAAGCACATCCCCTATCCTCTTGATAAGAAAGTTCTTTTCACTTTTATCCACCAGAGATTCCTTCTTCCGCTCCAGGATCCTCTGAAGGAACTGGCTATGGATACTGATGAGCTCGTCCAAACAGGGGAACAGCTTGTCCACCATCTGCTGCTCAAAAAGCAGCTCTGTCATCATCCCCCGGCTGTACACGTCACTCATGATCTTGAGCGTGCGGATGTGATGGAACTCAGTCTGCATCAGTTCTAGGAGAACAGGGACCAAGGGGCCGTCAAAGGTCATTTGCTGCAGTCACATTTGAGCCCGACCTAAATTTTTAAACTGAGTCAACAATTGTTTTTCCCTTAATGTGTTCTCATCTAACGCTGTACATATGACTTAACATATTCTGATGATAGGCATACTGGATTCTAAATAAATAGTATTGGTTAGCTTCAGCAACTCTCAGAACTGACCTATGTCCCTTCTCTTTCCTGTTGCACCTGAGGAACTACCTATGTTTTCAGAACAGACCTCTCTGGTCCCCAGGGGCGCTATACAACAGCATGTAAACAAGCTGATTAAAAGAACAAAAAGTATCTAGAATGAGGAAGATGGATGAAGATGGATGTACCAGTAAGCCCCTATCATATACCCCAGTTTTCAAACAAAATCTTTAAGATGCACAATTCTCAAAAATTGACTTTCCTACAATAGTTCAGCAAATCAGTTTAAAAACAACATATCATGCAAATAAGAAAAAAAATCAAATAAATTAAGAATCTCACCGTAAATTACTTCTTGTTGTTTGACGATGTCTTTCTTCTGTTGTTTCAGAAACTTGCTGTCCACAATCTGACTCCAGGACTCGGCTTCTAGCTGCTTGGAATCAGTCTCGAAGTCTCCCATTAGCTGTCCTTCATTCATGTCTGTGCCTACTCCTCAAGATATACAAAATTTATCTCAGAATCTTGGGCTTATGACCTCTAAAAAGGTGGACTTCCCTTGAGATAACAGATGCCTTCATAAGATAAATACTCTCTACATTAATTCAGGGGACATCCACAGAAAGTGTATCCTGGTATGAGAAAAGAATCAATGTCCTGATTGGGAGTGACAGGCTCTATTCAAAACTGGCTAAGAATATAGACATCCTGTATATAAGTTCAACATGACTGAGACACAATTCCTATGTAAAGCTGGACAGACGCATTCTGCCTCTAAGAGAACAGGCTTACAATGTGTACACAAATACATCTGTATGAAAGAGTATGCCCACATTAAAAGTAATAGCATCCTTCCACAGACCCAGCGATGGGGTTACCAATTCACTGTAATGCATTTGATGCTTCCCAGACAAAGCAGGGATTCTCCAGTTAGGGCACAGGAACAGCAGACGCTATTACTAACTGTAGTTGAAAGAATGGTGCACCATCGCTACAAAGGCATATGATATAGGCCAACACGTCCTCTTACCTTCGTCAGTGAGTGACTCTGTGGACTCGTTCACCTTGCAGATTTTATTCAGTGAATCTGTTGAATGAGACAGGAATTTCCAGGTGTTTGACATGTTCTCATCATTGCCGACTCTGGGGACAAAAAAAATAAATATACTGTTAAATATATTATCATATCATCATCATATTCTTAAACAAGTACCAGAAAAACTTGAACATGATAGCTGGCTCTATGTTCTATGATGACCCAGGACAAACTGCTCATATCAGGATCTACAGCAACATGAAACATTATTAATAGTGTTTTGAAGTATTTAATCTCATTATAAACTCAAAACTGTTTCAATTGTTTTGCTAAACAGCAGGGCACTTTCTTCTCAGAAATAACCTATTATGTAAGAAATGTCTGTTTAAAGCGTTTTGTGTAACCACTCCATTTTCCCCGTTTCCTAAGAGTCTGTAAAACTGAGTGCTTAAACTATAGTGGTTGCACTTTCTCTACCTCAGCTCATAACCTAACATCACAGACACCCAATATATGTTATACAAAAGACTGATTTTTAAAAGTCATAATGCAAATAAACATTACAATCATGAAAGAAAGACTTAAGGAGATCATGAAAATACAAAAATAAAGCAAAAAAAAACAACCCTAAAACTGTTTTGAAGAAAAAACATTATCCAGCACAGAGGTTTAAAAATACAGATAAAGAGCTCAGAGACAGCACCCAGGCCCAGAGTTCAAACCCCACTACCAACCGACCCCCGACCCCCCAAAACAAAAATATAGATAAAAGGAAATTGTGGCATCCTTAGTTAAGAAGTCTCCTCCAACCCAGCTTAGGAAATAGAAGAGATGTGGAGATCCAGAACTCTTGTAAGGACCACAAAAGCATTACAAGTGAGTGGGTAGAAACCTGTCCCAAACTCACGTCTGCAAAATGCCTCTTTTAAGAGACAAGGAAATAAGATTTAGAAGGAAACAAAACCACCAGGTTCACTGGAACAATACAAGAACATGAAAATCTTATAATGTGGGTTGGTTGTAAAAATATCCAATTAAATTATATCCCCCCCCCACACTTCCTTATTTCTATTTAAAACGCATCCATTTTTCCTCTCTTTTTGACAGCATTGCAGTTTGAAGTTAGGGTCTGTGCTTGCTTGGCTGTCACTTGAGCCAAGCCTTTTGAGATGGAGTCTCACGGACTTTTCTGGCTTCCAAGTGCTACCTGGAGATCTCAGTTTCCTAAGGAGCTAGCATTACAGTTGTAAGCCACCAAATGCCTGGCTTAAAGAACATCTTTTTATATCTCAGGTTCTTCAAAAGTGGAGTGAGGTCATATGTAAATGTCTTAAGTATCCCAGCTTGACAATGGTACATAAAAGGGACTCTAATGCAGAACAGCAGTCCATGATAGGGCAGGAACACAGCCCTGGCTGTCAGAACCACTCAACTGGCATCAAACCATTATTTACACATCCGATTCTAAAGGAACACTTCCTCAGATGATGGGATTATTATGTCCATGTCATCCAGTGGTCAACTGTGCTATCTCTAAACCAACTCACCCAGTAATGTTCTGTATGGAGACACTTTTGGACAGTGAGACGCTCTGCTGGGATCGTCTGTTGGCAAACACTGGGGCAGCAGAGGCATCACCCGCTAGAAGGACCGCAGATCTAGGACGTTCCTTGGGCTGTGAGGCTGCAAAGGAAGACAGCACGTTAAATGAAGCATCCCTGTCCACAATCACTGATGCTGGCTTACCTGACAAATGCCACACAGAAGCACAACACTTTAAAATAGGCTAGCCCTTGGAATATGACAGTGTAAGATCATGGAGACAGTTTGACGACAGCTACTAAACTCTGGTCCAATAATTCTACATCTAGAACAACGTAGTTTTATACCCGTCTTCAAGAACGTATGCAAGTTATTTAATGTAGAGTTGTTGAGAAAAGCAAAAGATTGGAAATGACAAAAGTGATCAGCAAAAAGGACTTACTAGTAAGATGCAGTGCTGAGTGTGGTGGCAAATGCCATGTAATATTGCACAGCTAAGGCAGGACAGGGAGTTTGGGTGAAACACAGAGGTCAACAACAAAACAGCCTTCCCAAAATAAGGACATTCTCCATGTACAAACTGTGGTCAGAAGTAACACACACAAAGAATCTTTCACATGGGCTGGGAAGGTGGCTCAGTGGTAGAGCGCTTGCCTTGCATGCATGAGGTCCTGGGTTCGATTCCTCAGCACCACATAAGAAAAAAGAAAAAAGCCAGAAGTGGCGCTGTGGCTCAAGTGGTAGAGCGCTAGCCTTGAGCTGAAGAGCTGAGGGACAGCATCCAGGCCCAGAGTTCAGGCCCCACAACCGGACACCCCCCCCCCCCCCAAAAAAAATCTTTCACATAAAGAGCTTTTGGAGAAAGAAAATAGGCTTCTGAAATAAGGGATAATGTCACAGGAAAACAGGTTAAGGTTAGTAAGACGGATGGGCTGGACCACAGACGGAAGTCGATGTCAGTGTGACCAAGTGACTTGTCTAGCCATCTGCATGCAAATATGGATATAGGCTACACTTAAAGTGTCTAAAGGGAGTTCGTATTCTTCCAGGGGAGTACAGACAGGTATAGCTATTCTCAAGCTCTGCAGTACTCAAGAGAAATGAGGCTTATGGCAGTGGCACTCACCTAGAAGATCCATTAAAGCACAGATTACTGGGCTCCACTTGGGAGTTCATGATGCACAGTCGTGGGTAGGACCCAAGAAGCTGCACAACTAATTGCTCCTGGAACTATACAGTGAAAACACTACCTTGGGCAAGTCTCACAGGTTCCCATGGAACCAGTGAAAAAAGACTACATTACTTGTCAGCAGTTAAAAGTAAGTGAGGGAAATCGATAGCTGAATCACACTATCTGCTTAGGGAAAACAGAGAAATCTGAAACAAAGGCTTCTAACAATCACCTGTGCCTCAACAACACAATGGGGGGAAAAGTGAGAACATGTAAGTATGAAGTATATCACCTAAATGAACAACAGACAAAACAGATGAATAAATTGACAGAAAAGGCAGATTAGAAAGACAAACACTAAATACTATAATAAGAATGAAATAAGAAACAGAGAATTAAGAGGGAAAACTAGTAAGGAAAACCACAATGAAGCCTTGCATAGACTAGTGAATGGCTGAGCATGATTTACCCAGTTTTTAACACTTGAGGTCTTTGAGGTGGGGGAAAATGAACCAATTACATAATTTCACAATTCATAAATAAGTTTAAGTAGCAAGACTCAAACAACTGGGAGGTGCTATAATCAAGTACTTAAGCCCACAGCTTGCTAAAGAGGAGACTGGGTTTCCTAATTGCACAGGGGTCATTTACTCACAGTGGGGTCTGCATCACTGCCTTTCAAGCTAGCACACATACTGTTGATTACAGAAAGTGTGTGGTGATAAATAGCATGGGTAAAGTGCTTTCGTGAGAAAATACTGCTACTGGTCAAGGAAGCTGCAGGCTGAAGCAGCAGCTTCATCCCACTGTGGTTGTCCTGAATAGGTAACTCAAAAATCTTGATGAGGAATGATAAATAAAAGCATTACATTATCAAGCTGCAGCCAGACCATTGGAAAGGACATCAGAGAAGTCGCTCATCTACTTACGCTTGTTCCTCATGATGACGGTGGGCAGTGATGACGTGTCATGTGCCTGGAGGGTCCCTTTGGGCTGCTAGAGAAAAGAGAGTGAACGCATGAAGACTGCACAGGACTGCCCGCTTCTACCAATGTAGGGATGTTGCTGCTTTTCCCAGGCTTGCTTTGCTCACTTCCTAGGCAAGGCATTCTTCCCTCTTCTTAGCCAAGACAGCAGCCGAGCCCCCCCGCAGAAAACCTCGCAGATCCCTCCAGAAAGCTCATCCTCATTACAGTAACTCACTAGTCTTCTCACTAGTCTGCTGGTTACTGAAGAGGAGCATCTCTGCCCTTTTCATTCCTGTTTTGCTACTGACTAGCCTTTATACGTTGTCAAACTCTTATAAAATGCTTAGTTAGGACTTGTAGTGAAATATAACAAAAAATACTTTGAGAAATTGTAGACTGAAACATTTAAGTAGAGAGAAATCCCTAACATGAACTGTTCTAGTTAGGTTACATTGTTACACACAGGAGATGCAACTCAAGTTCTTCTGCAGAACCCAGTGCATTCACAGTATTCACTGTGAAGTCTTAGCACAGATGCCCAACTCCAATAGCTGTAAGGTCAGACAGCTAACAAATGGGAGAAAGGAGTGGAGAGATGATTTAAAACTTGTATATCCTTAAGAAAGAAGCTGCGTGACTACTTGCTATGCATCATGCCAGCTTTTAAGGAACTATAAACCTGACACCATCCTGGATGTTTAAAATCTATAAATGTGGCTGGGAATGTAGCTTACTGGTAGAGTGTTTGCCTAGCATACATGAAGCCCTGCATAAGATTCCTCAGTACTACATACACAGAAAAAGCCAGAAGTGGCATTATGACTCAAGTGGTAGAATACTAGTGTTGAACAAAAGAAGTTCAGGGACAGTGCCCAGGCCCTGAGTTCAAGCCCCAGGACTGGCAAAAAAAAAGTAAAATTAAAAATCTAAAAAAAAGGAAGTGGCGCTGTAGCTCAAGTGGTAGAGCGCTCGCCTTGAGTTGAAGAGCTGAGGGACAACGCCCAGGCCCAGAGTTCAAGCCCCACGACCGACCAAAAAAAAAAAAAAAATGGGGCTGGGAAGGTGGCTCAGTGGTAGAGCGCTTGCCTTGCATGCTTGAGGCTCTGGGTTCGATTCCTTAGCACCATATAAGCAGAAAAAAAAGCCGGAAGTGGCGCTGTGGTTCAAGTGGTAGAGTGCTAGCCTTGAGCTGAAGAGCTGAGGGACAGTGCCCAGGCCCAGAGTCCAGGCCTCACGACCAGACCCTCCCCCCCCCCAAAAAAAAATACTGATTTATGAGTTAGGTATGGTAAAAATCTAAAAATGGATCAATGATTCCTGACTTCGGGTATGTTGGCAATTTATGTTTGGGGGGGAGGTATGGACCACAGAAAGTAAATATAATAAAAGATGGTTAAAAAACAGACTGAGAAGGTAGTAAGTATTACCTATGGAGGAAAAAAGCAGGGTAAAAATTGTAAATGATGACAAAAAAAGCACCCAGGGTTGTATGATCAAATTTTCAGGAAAAATTAAAAATTCAAACTGACAAAAAAATGTGTGTGCATGCATATATATGGGAAGGGGGGGAGGAGAGGAGCAGACTGGATGTGAACTCAGGACTTAGTGCTTGCTCAGCTTGCTTGCTTGGAAGATGTTCTACCACTTGAACTATACTTCTAGCTCTGCTTTCTGCTGATTATTCTGGAGATGGAATCTCAAAGACTTTTCTGGTCTGCCTGGCAGAAAAGGTCCTCCAGATCAGCCTCCTATTTAGCTAGGATCAATAGTGTGAGCCATGGACACCAGGCTTAAGTAATTTTTAAATAACGGCACAACCTCAAAATTAAAAAACAAATACTGCATGTCTGGGTGTGATCAGGGATACAGAAGTTATCTTCTTTCAAGAGGTTCAGTGCTTCTCAAAGGGAAGACACCTAGAAACTCATCAGAATGCAAATTCCTGGGCCCCCTCTCAAGTATGAAATCCTGGGGGCAGCACCCAGTAAATTTCCTCTAGTAAGCCCTTGAGGCCAGTGCACCAAGACAAACGTATCTGGTTTTCAACAAAGTACATACAACGTTGGGCATGCATACATGCAGCTGGAGAGTCTCTTCAGGTAAGGATTGAAAACAGTCTTCCTAAAAGGGTACACCCAAACTCACACTGTTTCTCTACGCACCACTGGAAAAGCAGCACAGGCCCCTATCCATCATGTATCACAAATCCCTGAATCCCTGCTGCCTTCCTCATGGTACTACATACAGAAGTAACAGTGGAGTTGGTGAGGTAGCTCATTGTTTCCCAGCACCATAAAAATAATAAAAGAGTATAAGCTTAAAAAAAAAAAAAGAGCAGTAGATCTGCAGATTTGGTTAAAAAGAAAACTTTAATATTAACATAAACATTAAATTAGCAGAGAAACATATATTTTAACATGTAGGGGCTCTGAATGCTTTCGTTTACTAAGATTCTGAAATTCCTGTATTAACTGAGAACTAATTAAAGAAAAATTGCCTTTCAATTATTCTGGTTAATTTTAGTTGAGACTACGTGATTAAAGCAAAACAAAACAAAACTCATCAGAACTTCAATTCTCAAGACTCATGAGAGTTTTGCTAATCTAAATGCTTCTAGTTTAAGCTTCTTCAAAACCAGAAATTTCTTACCTTCATTTTGACCTTCGCACAGGAAGCCAGACTTTCTCTGCAGCCTTTGTGGACAAAAGCACTGCAATCTGAAAAGAAAGGAGAAGTCAAGGTCACAATAAGCAGCAAGGAGCCTGTGGATTTTCAAGTGAAGTCATCCACATCCCATAACTGAAACTACATTTTGCAGTCCTCTTCTCAGAAGCCGGCCTCAGATGATATCAGGAGGAGAAACAAGAACAGATGTGACTTCTGATTAACAAAAATGTGCAACTTCCCAAAGAGGAAGCCTGAGCAGCTACCAAAATATAAACTTGTAGGTTTGCCTTGCTGCTTATTTGTATGCTGAAATCACAAGAAAACATATGAACAAAGCCAGTAACAGGAGTTATAAATTTTGTGTTACTGTTCCCAATCGCAGGGTGTAGATTTAAACATTTATCTTCCACGTGGGGTCTCAACTACCCTGACCTTTTTGCAACGTGCTCTGACTCAAGAGCCACACACACAAAGGTGATTACAGCTCTCCCCAAACTCCCTGGGAACCCTGACTTAAGAAAAGGGAGGTCTCCTGAGAGATAAAAGTGACTACAAGCTTGCCAAAATAGAAAGACTTCAATTCAGAACACTTCTGATTTCTCCTTTCCTTGTTCTACAAGGTCCACTGCTCAAGAA
Organism: Dipodomys spectabilis; assembly: GCF_019054845.1. Classification (NCBI taxonomy): domain Eukaryota; kingdom Metazoa; phylum Chordata; class Mammalia; order Rodentia; family Heteromyidae; genus Dipodomys; species Dipodomys spectabilis. Next base: position 5,613,753 of record NW_024870910.1, on the reverse strand, counting down.
CTGTTTTTGGAAAGGTCATCGCTAGCTCTTACTGCTGAGATGAAGTCATGAAAAAGAACTGTGCCAAACAAAAGGTCAGGGATGAAGATCTGCCCTTGGGGATGACTGAGAAGCAATCTCTCCTGGGAGAGGCTCACTCAGGAAGTCAGCGCAGACAGCATCCCCTGGGTAATGTTTCAGGAAGTGTACTAACAGGTCCAGCCTTGGCCAACTCATGAAATGGGGGTGGTAGGGGGGAATGATGATTTCTGAAGATCAGACGATGGACTACAGGGGAGGAGAGAGGATGGAATGGTAATAGCCAAGGGTGTGGTAACAGTTACTTTGACAACAGTTGCTCCTGCCATACCCACTTGGTTCCCAGGACTTTCCCTGAATCCTTGTTTTAGAATCACTGTTTTAGAATTCTGCTAGGTTTTTCTTCCTTCACTGTGTTCTTCTGCAGTATGGATGTGTGTATCCATTGCTAAACCTAACTCTCCAGGACAGTCAATGCCTAGATTATGGCACCTTTAAAAATGTTTCTCTGTAGACCTCACACCTTTTTTTTTTTTCAATCTAAGCCAAGTGCTCTGACACAAACTAAGTCAACTACTGACACCAAAAGGAGAACAGGACACAAATAGTTGTCAAGGGAGATTAGATTTGGGCCCTGGTCCTGTGGATCACTGTGACTCTCCTCAGGCCTCGGTCTCTTCATCTATAAAACATAAATAGCTGGGTGCTGGTGGCTCATGCCTATAATCCTAATTACCCAGGAGGCTAAGATCTGAAGCCAGCCTGGGCAGGAAAGTCCGTGAGACTCTTATCTCTAATTAACAACCAGAAAACCAGAAGTGATGCTGTGGCTCAAGGGGTAGAGCGCTTGCCTTGAGAGGAAGAGCTCAGGGACAGTGCCCAGGCCCACCCAGAGTTCAAGCCCCATGACTCAAACAAAACAAAAGAAAACCCATTAATAAAGAAGGGTCACAGTCTCCCCCCACCCCTTTTTTAAGTAATGAAGACATGCCAATGAAGAAACTTTCACCATCTGCCTCATTTTAGATGTGTCCATTTAATGAATCAGCCCTTCTTGGTGTAGAGTTTAGCCCCACCCCACCACATATGCACCTAAACAAAATCCTTATAGTACCATCTGTAATACAGACAGTTGAAAGTGATCCAAATGACTGAGTACAGGAACACCTCTGAAATATTTGTATCTGAAATACTGGTAATACAATACCACAGAAAATCCAAAAGTCAATGATGTAGGTCTGTGTTCTCAACATGCTGATTCCCCAAGATACAATACTGGGGAGATAAAGCCAATTACAGAATCAGATACCCTGCTAACAACAAAAATTAAAATTTGGTGACATGAGATGGAACTGTAACAGAGATTTGATGTACACCCAGTTTGTGATAGTACTTATCTATGGGAAAGAAGAGGAATAAGAACAGGAAAACAGGAATTCGTTGCTTTTTAAATTTTACTTTCTGGCAGGGAGCTCAAATTTAACTGAAATGGTTTATTTCTTTAAAATGAAAAATAATGTAAAGTACTAGTGACAAAATGTCATTTTCTTCCCTTCTTTTCTGCTGTGATGGGAAATGAACCCAGGGCCTAACACATCTAAACAAGTGCTCTGTCACATACATACATACGTACATACATACATACATACACACATACATATATACATAATACATTATAATAAATATTATATATATTAGTGAATGCCAGGTACACAGGTACCTCCTAAATTGTCTGTGTGGAATACTTTGTATTAATATCTTTGAAAACTAAGAAGTTCCTTAGAATTCCTCAGAAACATTTCCGCATCATTTGAAGAGTCACCAAACCTATAATAATAAAGCTATTTTCAATTCTATTTTATTTTTCTTTGCTTTACTGAACAAGTAAAATGCTTTTAGTTAACTGAGACACATCTCAACACAGCTTAAGTCTTTTTTTTTTACAGCTGAAGTCTTAACATGCTCTGTGTTATGGTCATGAGTCTTAGTGGTAAACAATTCATATGGACACCTGCTTCAGATACTGAGGTACCTCCTTAAAAACACTCAGCTTGTTACCAAGCAGTACTTGACTCAGTGCCCAGCCACGGGACAGTCTTGGTGTGTTTCGGTGCAGTTGTACATGAGTGAAGAGAAAACTTCTAGCCCTCCTGACATCAGGCAGTCATGCGATTAAAACCATATTCTCTGTTTTGGAAAATAAATAATTTACCAAGAACACAAGAATGAAAGACAAATCGAATACATGTTTAAGGTCATTGCCAAAAACCATACCACAATGTTAGGAAGATCATAGAAAAACTATCTGACCTTTAAATTATTTTATTTAAAAGATTTCCTAATAGCAGTGAGCAATATGCTTTCATTTTCCAAAATTCTTGAAAAAGCTCTCAGTGCAGTAATTTATGGTTCAGAACAGAGCCATAAATTAAATTTTTCTGAAATTAAAAGCAAACAGCCCATCACCAACAAAATCCTTGTTCAAATGAGCCCTCAACAGAAGAAAATGAAATGAAACCCACATGACTGGGGAACTGTAATCTATCTGTTGGTACATTCTTTTAAGCTTCTGCCACCAAACACCACAGATCTTTGTAATATGCCATGTATTTTCTCTCTCAGCAGAAAAATGGGCAGTTAATGAGACTAGCTTACAAAAATCAGCTTTGCCAGGCATGGTGACACACATTTATTGGGAGGCAGAGATGGGAGGAACAAGGCTCCAGGTCCAGCAAGGCAAAAGAAAAGTTTTCAAGCCTCTATCTCAACAAACAAGCTGGGTATGGTAGCTAGGCAGAAGGTGAAACTGGGTGGCAGTCTGAGGGTGGTCCTGGGCAAAAGCATCTATCTGAAAAACAGAGTAAGGCAAAAGGAGCTTGTTCAAGTGATAGATTGCTTGCTTGGCAAGCATAAGACCCTGAGAGTTCAAGCCCCTGTATTGTATTAAAACAACAACAACAACAATAACAAAAACAACAACAAGAAGACCAGCTGCATAGATTTAAGAGGAGTGACTATTCCAAAATAAACTAAAGTTAGGGTATGGAAGAACCACATGCCTTCTTGAGGAAAGACTGACATTTGCGAGCTGACTCACTCAGCCAGAGCTCTGAAGAGGGGTTTTCCAGTACTAGAGCCCACTGATCACCGCTGGGGAATACACTGACTTTTCACTGTTCTATCTACTATAGGCAAATCTGAGAGGCAAACTCTCTATGTGAAAAATGACCCGATCTTTCTTAAGGATACAGGTTGAAGAATTACCTTTCAGAGTAGAAATATGCAACTTCCTCTTATCATTTCAACCCTAACAAAGAAAAAGCAAACAAAATGTTTTAACATGAGCAATGCAGAGATGCACAGATGCCACAATTCTATCCACAGGGAATGTCAGATGATGTTGGTAGCTGGTATAACAACCACAGTGCTCAGACACTCAACAGGAGAGCCATCTAGAAAAGCCTAACCATCCTCGGTGATGTTCCTTAAGAGTGGTTTCATAAGAACATCAGCAAACAAGGAAGCAAAATGAAAGTGCTCTGCTTGAAAAGAACCGACTCTGCTGCTCAGGCTTTCCATTCACCTTCCTTTCCCCTAATAACAAACTTCCTTTTGTTGATCAGTTACCATTCTCATATATATATAAGCAATGAACTCTAAATGCCAGAATATTGTTTACCTACAGAGCTGCTTTTCATAATGAAATACTAAAGCAAAATACAATCATCAGACAGTCTAAGTTCTTCTGTTTCTTTAGATTACAGCTGGTTTACTTGTTTTATTTTTTGGATCAAGAGGAAGCACCTACTACAAAAGTACTCTGAGGCTGCTAACACAAGAGAAAATAAATCAATAATAATATAAATATTTCTTTACATCTGTTAGAAGCAAACAGTAAAACCCTGGCAAGATCCAAAAGCCCAAGTAACAAATTCTTTATTCTGAAGGACACACCAAGCTTTCTACAAATACATTTTTCTGTGGAAGCCGGAAAGAATAACTGATGATCCAAGGTCAGTTTTACATGAGAAAGAATAAATCACTGTAAACACAGCTCTTCTCACCATGAATTCACTTAATCCTAAAGCAGGAGCAGATTGGGCTGTGCAAAAGTCCTTCTAGGGTTTCCTTTAAATTACTTTGAAATATTCCTGACGAAAGACTCCAGCTTCTGCCTGGACTTCTGGTGTTTAAATCCAGGAGGAGAGTGGATGAAAGCTACGTGAATGTTATCTGCCTGTGATTTCTAGCTGCTCCGACCATAACTACCTCTGCATTCCTCCTCATGCAGAGCTGTTACACTCTGTCTCAGACTGGCACAGGTGGATCTGGTGATGTCAGAGATGCTGAGGTTAAAACATTCTATGCTGTTCAATCCTTTAGTATCTTCATGTAGATAGTCATATTAAAGTGGTGGAAGGAAGACAAGATAGCAATGCAAATCATGTTAATCACCCTGAAGAACTACGTAGCTCATCTTTCTAAACCACACCTGGAAACCTGATTGAGCAGGTGTGAAGCTTCATTGGGGGGGGGGGGGGGGGAGTGAGTGAAATGGGGTGATGTTAAACAACAAAAAGTCAAAAAGTTACTTTCTTGAGAGGGATGGAACATTTACTGAAACTCCTGGGAAGATGCAACATGAGAGGCGACGAAGGGAAAGAACAAATGATTCTGAGTCTCCCAATTACTCAGCCCTTCCATTTCCTGCCAAGATAACAGATGGGGCTTCATGCATGCAAACGTGGATTGCAGGCACTGGCCTCCGGGAAGCCAGGAGAAGCAGGCCACTGCTTCTTGTTTTCTGGGAGGATGATTATAACTGTTCCTTTGTTTCCAAGCCTTGACTTCTTCCTTCCTCCTCCTCCTCGTCACATGAGGAAGGCTGCACAATCTAATACACAAATTTCACTGCCACTCCCAGATGGTGAGCCAATTTCAACACTACATTTGGAGCAGGGCACAAAGTTGTAGTTCATGCATGGGTGCCTAAGTTTCTGACGTGGAAATATATTTTTGACCTTTGGATGCTTGGTAGGTGACAACGATATCCTATCTGTACTACGAGCTTCTCTGTCCTGTGGGATTTCTCCAATTGTGACATGAGACAGGCAGCTGCCATGGTGTCATCAAAGCAGAGGACAAGAAGGCTGCTGAGGGGGCCAAGGTTATACCTAGGAAGCTAAATTAGAATTATCCCTTGTATCTGCCACCCCAGCTTAACCAGCAGCAGGCAGAACAGCACCACAACTGTTTGTATCAATGGCAAAATGTTGTAAGGCGTTAATAGTGCCTTGGCAAACCTTCAGAAAAAAAGAATATTGGGTGGGCCATTCAGTTTTTTTATGTGTACATGACAGGTTTAACTTAGCGTTTTTAAAAATCACTAATAGAAACAACAGAGCCAAGAACCATACACAACATTTTAAGATTCATTAAGACAAAGGTGAATGAGGGGAAGAAATAAAAGGTTTTCAATTTACATTAAAAAAAAAAAAATCCTCTCCTAGTGCACACCGACAGCACAGCAGTGCCCTTAGTACGCTCACTGCCCAGAGGGCCCAGCAGAAATCGCTTAGGCTTAATAGGAAGAGGAATCAAGAAATCAAAATGGGACTAGGATGCCTGTGGTTAAAAGAGGTGCACTCTCTTAGCCCATGAACTACAAATGGCCTTTATATTTTAGATGGTAGGGAAAAGAAATGAAATGATGGGTTTTACACAACATGCAAATATTTAAATTTTATGTCCATAATAAGGCCTTATTGTTCCTTGGTTTATATATCTATGGCTACTTTGTCCTGCAACTGCAGAGTCTGGTAGCTGTGACAGACCAGATGGCCCTCAAAAAAGTTAACTGACTCTGGCAGGCCTGTGAGTGCCTCATCAAAACCAGGAACTGAGCTGGTTATTACAGAGATCAGCAATAGGCTAATATGGAACATCAATGCACATGATGTCGGTAAATGGATAAAGCATATGCCAAAGGAACAGATTTGATCCTTTGGTCTAGTGATATAACTCAGAGGTAGAGAGCTGTCTAATATATGAAAAGCCTCAGGACTGATCCCCAGCATAGGAAAACAAAGCACAAGACAACAATAAAAATAAGCCCACATAACCCAACAAGGGACTGCTAGGCAACTATGGGGTTTTTAGGTTATGAATTGTTCCGACAGGGACACAGACTTCCTGAATAGGAGGTAGTCTGTGAATAATAGAGCAGAGTATTTGAAATTGGGGATGTCTGAAAAATTACAGGCTAGAGTTTATTCGTTTACAATAAATTTCCTCAATGATGTTTAAAGAAAAATACAGCCAGAGCTACTTTTGCACATAAATGAGGAACAGATAAGGGGTAGGATGGACAGGAAACTAGAAGCAAATCAGCTTTCCTGAACCAAGAGAGCCTCATCTTAGGAACAGAACAACCAGGTCTCTTACTTGCACAAGTGTAGGCTTCTTTGTTGGTGAAAGGCTTCATACATTGGCTACAGCTGATGGGACCAACAATAGGAATGGAACTGAAAGTATGTCCGTTGAGAGGCTTCTTATCCTTCTCCTTTTCTTTAGAATCTTTCTCTTTCTCCTTAATTTTATCTTTCTCCTTCTCCTTTTCCTGCTGAAAAAAAGATTCAATAGTTAATTCAACACTGAAAGGTCTTCCTAAATGCCCAGATGGCATGTGGTAACTATTTTTGAACAAAGGGGAACTTTACACCGACAGACACTAAGCCCAAGGGCTAACAGCAGCAAGAGGTATTGTCAAGCAAAGTCTCTGGTAAGGCACAGGGTAATAATCCACACAGGAAGCAATGAGCTTAGTGTCAGTATGTAGATGGAGAGGAGAAAGGATGGTGGCAATTCTGGGGTCAGAATTTCTCCAGGGAGGGGAAAGATGCTGCACGAAACATCACACTAGCTGCATATCAATCACTTCCTGAGGAGCTTTTGTGAGATACCCTCCCGAACTCTAAGCCAAAACTATTAAATATTTCGCACACAGAGATTTCACTGATTAGAATTTTTAAAGTTATGGATCTTAACTTTGGCCCAATATTCCAATGGGAAAGAAGAGGCTGTTGAGAAAAAGGAAGACATCTTAGGTCTGGGATGAAAATTAAGTTCTTCTGCTATTACCACAACTGCTTATAATAATGTACTGTAGCCAGGTATACACTATTTCACCCAACCTATCTTTTATTTGCAGAATGGTAAAGGTCCCATTTCTTATGTTTAAAAAAATAAAAACTGGGCACAAGTGGCTCATGTTTATAATCCTAGCTACTCAGGAGGCTGAGATCTGAGGATCACAGTTTGAAGCCAGCCTGGGCAAGAAAGTCCATGAGACTCTTATCTCCAATCAACCACCAGAAAACCAGAAGTGATGCTGTGGTTCAAAGTGGTAGAGCACTAGCCTTGAGCAAAAGAGCCCAGAGACAGGCAGTGCCCAGGCTCTATGACTGACAAACAAAAAAGTAAGTGAAATAAAACATGGAGAGCATTTGGCACAGTGCACAGCATGTATTAACATTTAACAAACTGTATGTAAAAACTCCTATCTGAGCTTTGCTAGCTTACCACCCTCTAACCTAACACTGACATTCATTCCATTACAGTAAAGGATTTTTTTTTTTATTATGGCCAGTCCTGGGCCTTAAACTCTGGGCCAGAACTCTGTCTCTGAGCTTCTTTTTGCTCAAGGCTAATGCTCTACCTCTTGAGTCATAGTGCCACTTTTGGAGTCTCATAGACATTCCTGCCTGGGCTAACTTCGAGCCAGATCTCAGATCTCAGCTTCCTGAGTATCTAGAACTACAGGTGTGCCTATCAGGAAGGACTACCCTGACTGAAGGATAAAAGAAACTGAGGAGTATCAGGAGGACATCAAGGCAGAGAGGCATAAGAGGTCTGGAGAGGACAACTGCCTTGTTTGTCCCTTCAAACAAGTAGCCACCATGGCCACTTCTCCAGTGAAAACAGGGATCCGGAGACAGGCATTCCCCAGGCCTGCCCGCTCACTGCTCTGCCTGGAGGCCCAGAAAGACAGAAAAGCAGGCACAGCATCCTTGGTTTAAAGGGAAAAGGCTTCCCAAGACCTGCTCTCTGATCTCTACTGTGATGCACCCTGCATCCCCATGGTCTCCCTGACCTCCCAGAGGAGGGGGAGGAGGAGGAAGAGGAGGGAGAAGGAGGGAGGAGGAGGAGAAGGAGAAGGAGGAGGAGGAGGAGGAAGCTGACATTCACAGTGTTCTCAAGTTACCAGCCACTGCACTGGGCACTCTCTGGTGACTGAGCTCAGGACACTGGCACAGGGTGTGACAAAGGTGGCTTGAGTACCAGACTGCTCTCACTTTTGACACCTCAAAACAATACAGGAATGTCAGAAATTCTCTGGCAACACAAGAAAGCAAAGGGCTTTCATGTGACATCAAGCATCAATCCAAGAGGGGCTGTTACCAAAACTTACACAGGCATGAAGAGAAATGGAAAGGTACTTAAGCCGTGATATTGAACAAGTAACTGAAGAATGCTTACTGAAATACCTAGAATAGTCAGGGACATTTCAGGTTCACACTGGACTTGAGAGGCCAGAACATGCTCTTTACTTGCCATATTTTAGAAGTAATATTTGGCAAAGCATTCAACTGACTCATCAGTATCAGTGGACTAAGGACTAATTTCTTTTCAAACCAACTGAACCATGAAGACCTACAATTCACCTCTATCGCCACTGTTAGAATCTAGAAAATACCTAACAAGTGGGTTCACGAGCATAACAACTACTATCATGTAATTTTAAATCAGTACCTTCCACACAGATTATTCCACCTGACTCAGTAACAATGAAGTAGATAGGATGAATGTTCTTTCCCACTGAAAGGATAATAAATGACAGCCAAAATCCTGAACAGTTATGAAGGGTGATGAAGCATCATAGTAAATACTTCACACATTTTATTACAATAACCAAATTAGTTCTATTTATCCCCATTTCAGATATGAAATGACTGAGGGTTAGGGATGCCCAATAATGCACTCAAGTGTACAGAGGTAGTATTCCTGCTGGAATTCAACTGAAGTGGACCTGGCCACTTCAAGCTCAGATCTCTTTTCTCTGCTTCGGCAGAGGTCCTGAGAGGTTCCTTGACTTGCAAAATGTTTCTGAGGAAAAGATCAGTGGTCAAGATTAGAACCCGTGTTTTCTGCCTTCTTCAGAACTCATCTACTAGGAAGAAATGGTATTTATCTGCTAAGTCTATCATTCACATGAAGTCCTTTGTTAACAGAATATATGTCACAGAAATCTAAGAGCCAAATTGCCCATACTATTAAGCTACCAAAACAAAACACCAGAAGGGAGAAAAACCAAAACTAAATGACTCCATTTTACAAAACAGGAACTGTTCTAAACGAAAATTAGCACACGAAAGTCTTAACAAAATCTGAGCCTAAGTAACTCCCTTTTTCTTTCAATTGCACTTTTCTAAAGATTTTTCTCCATGTATAAACTGCTAAGCTAAAAACTTTTGATTTTTCTTTTTTTGCTCAAAAAAGCTACAAGCATGCTTCAATGGTTAAATTCTCTATAGCAATTAGTTTAGCCTCTCAAGCCTTGCTATGCTCTTCAAATGTGAATAAATGATAAATAATTATCATTCTATATGTAACAATGGCACTAGTTCTTCCACGGATTAAAAAAAAAAGCTACACTGGTTCATCCTGTGTTCATTAGAACTCAGTTCTTTAAAGAAGTCAGGCGCTTACCTGTCCATGTTTCAGTCCTGTGAATCTCACTGCTATGAGGGGTACTTCAGGAAGCCGACCCCATTTTATCGACATGATCCAGCCCCCATGCCAGAAAATGTGTTCTCACAGAAGGATGGCTCATGCCAGCCAAGCAGCACTCAGCAGCTTTGAGCTGCCATTAGCAAGATGGTAAGAGGAAGCCAGAGACTGGGTGAGAAAGGGAAGGAGGGAGGGCTGAAGCTGCCTGTTTCCTTCAAACTGTCTTAACTATTTGAATGCTGCTAGAAGAGCATACCAACTGCCTTAAAGGACACAGGAAGGGAGAAAAAACGAATCTTCCAAAAGACGCTGCTGTGTTGATGGTCCTTATGGTGCAATACGGACAATCTGGCAAGGACTAAGGCCAAGTTTTTCACAGCAGAAGTTAAGGAACCAGAACTATTGCTCCAAATTTTATAAAGATCAGATCATAAGAAAATGTTTAGTGAAGCTGCCTGTGGTAAAAAAGAAAAGCAAAGGGTTTTCTTATGAGAAATAGTAATGTGCTTTACTTTGAAAGGCTGATGTGCTTAAGTTCTTTCATATAGAAGCCACACCAAAAAAAAAAAAAAAAAAAAAAAAAAAAATGGGGCAGGACTATAACTCATGTACACAAAAACACCTACGCTGAGTTAGACTAAGAACTGGTCTAAAATATTTCCATCTACCTTCTGGTTGTCTATGCAGAAAAGAAATCTTAATAGAAACAAAAAAACAGATAGAATGGTTGAAAGAGGCTTCTTCCACTCACTTTATGAACCTAAAATTAGGCATTTGGGTATGTAAATACAAACAAGCAGACTTAGCAGGAAACAGTATTACCACCTCTTAAAGATAAAAGCAGAAGCTGTCAGCTTCCCGTTAGACTTCCTGTTTAAGTTCCCCAACATTTTCATAAACATTCGATATATTTGGCTAATAATTTAGGCCAGTTATTGGCAACTCCAAAAAGGTTGGGTGAACAATCTTATATTGAAAGTATAGAGTTTATGTACAATAAAATCTACTGCTGGGGCTGGGGAGGTGGCTCAGTGGTAGAGCGCTTGCCTTGCATGCATGAGGCCCTGGGTTCGATTCCCCAGCACCACATAAGCAAAAAGAAAAAAAGCGGAAGTGGCGCTGTGGCTCAAGTGGTAGAGTGCTAGCCTTGAGCTGAAGAGCTGAGGGACAGTGCCCAGGCCCAGAGTTCAGCCCCACAACAGGGCCCCCCCAAAAAACAAAACAAAACAAAACAATAAAATCTACTGCTATCTGCAAAATATAAAATTCAGTACATGTGAACAATCTGCTGCCTGATGGCTGTCTAATTTAACTGATTCAAATATTTAAAAACTGTATCCTTTGCACAACCACTTAAAATTTTAAAAACCAAAACCCAACAATTTATGTGCTAAATAATTTATAGACACAGTAAAATAAACTGAATGTAAGAAGCCAAAGTTAATAATTATGACTTACTTTCCTAAATCATGTATATAAATCATCATCATTTCCAAACCATCCTCAGCTAAGTATTATAGATGTCACTTTAGTGTAATTATTTAAAAGATGAACAAAATAAGTAAACCAGATGTCTTCTGCTGTATGTACTAAAATCTTTTTTTAACATCATGGGAATATAACATTATACATAGTTAAGGAAAATTTAATATTCCTTTATTTTTGTAATAATTAAAAAGATAAAATACTTCTGTCCGGTAAATCTCTACTGCAATTAGCACTGCTTCATTATGTCCCCTATTATTATCTTTGCCTAAAATTACAAAATCAAGATGTTTCTCAGTAAGTTTTATAACAATCTTATTAGCTGTTTATTTCACTCTACCAGCCCTTTAACAATCTCATTTACTTTTTTTTTTTTTGCATTACTGGTGTTGAGCACAGGACCTCACTAGTGCTAAGAAACAGCTCTACCTCTTGAGCCATACTCCCTACTCACGGCCTTTGTATTTTGCTTCCAGGGTCATGCTTATTTTCCCCAGACTTGTTTCAAATTTGGGATCCTCCTTTTTACCTTTCCAAGTACCCAGGAATGCGAAGAGAAGCCTCTCCTTTGTTAATTTATTTTTACCTCAAAGACTAGAGTTTGCCAGGAGAGGGAAAAGGAGAACCAACAAGGGAAAGGGCCATTGTGTTAGAGGTTAATCTGTCACTGCTGGTAGAAATGGCTGAAGTAACAATTGACCTCTTGCCTCTGATCACTCTCCTTAGTTAAATTGACAATATTCTTTCACAACTGAGCTTGTTTCCTCTTTTAGTCTTGGCTTCAAGATCTTTGAGGGTTGTGCAGTCTCCAGCAACAGAAACAGACAAAAAAAAAAATCACAAATCCAAACCCCTGGATTGCCACCCATATCTCTTTATCAAGTGTGTAGGTTGCCCACATGATTAAGATTATTAAGATGGCATCTTTTATGATAATTAACTAACTTGTACATAACAATACTATAATAATATTACTAATAACAGATTGTGTTTGAGAGTAACCATCAAGTGACAAGCAAGACTTCAAGCACTTCTGCCTTATCATCTAGTCTTATGACTTGAGATATACTTTCCTGTGCTTCAAAGAATAAGCAGAGACTTGATGTAAAGGTCAAGCTCCAGTTGGGGGTGTCTGCAGCCTGTGAGATGATTGACTTAGGTGGCGTACAAATGCCAAGGATGACACTTACTTTGCTCTTCTTACTGCTGGACATTTTATTCTTGATATAGCTGAAGGTACGACTAACTTTGGTTCCACTCTTCCCTTCAAAATCTTTCTTGGTGAGGCTTGGTGGCAGGAAATTGTAGTTTTCTTCTGTTATACTAAATGAAAACAAGAAAATTGACTTTTTTTTAAGGACTACAAAAGTTAAATGGGAAGCAAAGAAAGAGACACCCTGAACGGTTTCATACAATATTCTATGATGTTCATACTGCCAAAGCCTGGTTGTTTTTTTTATAGCAGTCATTAATATTGCAATTATGGACTTCTGTTAATATTCTGTAATTATTTTATCTGAACCTTCTTAACCAAAAATAGCATTCAATCTACAAACTTCTTTGCAATAAGTATTTGAAAGAAAATCTATGTATGTAATGAAGGCAGACTATTGGTAATAAGGTTTGCAAAACAAAATCTATGACTGAGTGCATATCCTGTCTCCTGAACAGTGGAGGCCACACATCTTTTCAAGCCTTTTTAGCATACTAGGCAATGAAGACTGTGAGCTAGTCTGTGCGTGAAGCCATGCCTGTGCTCTTCTTTTAAGAAGAGAAAGCAATCAGAATTCAGGTAGAATGCAGAGAGATCCATTTTATCTACTTAAGTACTTCAGGAAGCTTACAGATAATCTACGTAGGAAACAGACTTGACTTCAGGAAACTACTTACAGTGGCTGGCTTTCTTAAATAATACTGGGCACTTAATAATTCACTACATGGGAAGAGTCCATTTATATAGCTTTGCTTAGGCACTATTTTGGAACTTTCCCACAGAGGAGTAGTATTGGCTTCTGAGAAAGCAGGCAGAGGCAGAACTACGAAGGGGCCCTCCTGAGAGCTACCTCTATGTATGTGATGTTTACAGAGATAAAAATGAAAGGACGCGAAAATCACTGCTGGAGAAGGACGTAAAAGCTACAAAAGCAACTTTATAAAGAGAAGCACTCATTGAAAGCAGTCTTAGTCACGGAATCACAACCCAATGGCTTTGCAAAAAAGCAGGTAACTTCAACGTCAGGGCAACAATCAGAACCTCAATCTTGCTCAAATTAGAATATTGAATTTCATAAGTATGAAAGAAATTTTAAAAAAAAAGAGACAGAACAAAAATATTCTCTGCTGTCAAGCAAAGACCGAATTCAGGACTAGGCTGCATCTCAAGGTACAAGGCCTGCCCAGCATGCAAGAGCCCTTGCTTCTATCCCTAGCAGTCTTCTTCCTCCCTCTTAAAAGAACCAGTTCAATTACTCAGACAAAGCTGTATACCACATACACTGAAAAAATAAAATAAGACTAGAGTGTTCATTTGTTTCCTCTTCTCTCCCTCCCTTCCCTCTACCCCTCTGCTCCCTCTTTCTTTCAAATGCTGGACGTAGGACCAGAGTCTCATTCAAGCCAAGCAAGATATCTACCACTGGCTATACTACCAGGCCCCAGTGACTAATACTAAGACTGCAGCACTGCAAGAATGCTCTCCCACATCTTTCTTCCTCCTTCTCCCTTCTCCTTTTCCATCCTTCTTCTTCTTCTCCTGTTCCCTTCACCTTCTGCTCATACACTAATTATGAAACAAAATGCTGTTAAGACTTAGGAATTAAAAATCCCCATAACCAAAATGTGCTTTAAATACATGTGAGTTTTTATATGAATAAATGCAAATGATATTCCTTATCAGAAAGACAACCAAAAGGAGAAAACTGCAAAACTATTAGAGATATTACATTTAAAAGATATAACCTTCAGTATAAAATCACTTCCTTTTGTTTCCTATTTTTATAAAATAATTATTCCTATGTTAACATGCAAGAAGGAACCCAATGGGCTCAAATAATCTAGTGTGCTTAGTTAAATGCTATAAGACAGTTTAGATTTTTATTTCATTTAGAAAAAAGTACCAAAATAAACGGAGAGTACCTCTCGGCCAGGTTAGCACTGGTGTTGTGGAAGGACCGCGAATCTGGGGGGGGGAAGTGAGAAAAAAACAAACAAACATGATTTTTACCCTGAGGACAGGTATTGACCAATATTCAGGTTCCATGAGCCACCTTTGAGATTCTTCATAGGAAGAATACAAAGTAAGAAAGCAAATGCTGGATTTTTTGTTTTTTGGGGATTTTTTTTTGCTGTCGTTGTTGTTTCCACAGTGCTAAGCATGCTATCATCTATTTCTACTAGAAATCCAGCATTCTCTCCTTTTTACCTGAGAATTATTCAGATTGGTGACCAGGAAGAACCATTAGAGTGAGCATCTAAAGTCTTGGGCCTGTTGCTAATTTAGGATAAGATGTCTCCATTTCAGTTCCTCATTCATGCAATGAAGTTAGACTGAACCAGACAGGAGGGCCCTTCCCTGGCTGAGTGATACAATGAATGGGGCAGAGGAATTCTTTCTCCTCCCCTGACTATAGGAGCATACATGGAAGTAGATTATCAAAACTCTAAGGCTAATGAGACCACAAGTCATTAAGCTGGAAAAACATTGCTCTGATTGATCACATATGAAGCTGAGTACCAAGGACGTAGAAGGAACAGCAGGCAAACAACAAATGGTTTTCAATCTTTAGTGATATCAGATACAGTCTGCTTTGCTCAGTATGACTGTTAAGAAGTTCAAGACTTCAGGGCTGGGAAGGTGGCTCAGTGGTAGAGTGCTTGCCTTGCATGTATGAGGCCCTGGGTTCGATTCCTCAGCACCACATAAGCAGAAAAAGCCAGAAGTGGTGCTGTGGCTCAAGAGGTAGAGCGCTAGTCTTGAGCTGAAGAGCTGAGGAACAGCACCCAAACCCAGAGTTCAGGCCCCATGACTGGCAAAAAAGAAAAAAAAAAAAAAAAAGAAGTTCAAGACTTCAATCTGACAGAGGTTGAAAGATGTTCCACAACCAGACTGCCAGCATTTGAAACTCAGAATAGATTCTGAATAGTAATGCAGAATTGTAGCTACTGCTAAGTGACTCAAATAGCAGGTGGAAATAATGCAAATGTTTTAAAAAGATCTATAAGTCTTCAAAAAAAAATTGCCTTCTGTGTTTTCTCCTTTTCTCTAGAGTTTTCCCCCGACCTTTCCGGGATGAATGGTACCAACAGCCATGAGGGAAATGCTGACAGGTGTTTGTGATCTGTCCCCAATTCTGCACAATGTAGGTATGAAACTCAGCATTTTAACCTGATGTCACAGCTTAGAAAAATCAAGAAGGTACTTTAAAATTTTTCCCACTCAAAGGGTCTCTGATTAAATTCTCTCAAGACTCTTGCACATTTACACAATTACAAAGAGGAAAAAAATAAATTTGTCACTAAAGTGAACCCATAAAACATTAGTGAAAGTAAGTAGCATTTCAACCAGATTTTTTTCAAAAGGCCAAAATAACCTTCAGGCTTTTATCTTATACCCAGAGACTTTAGATCGTAATTACTATACAGACATGGCCAATTACTTTTCAGTATATTCCATGGGACACTGGTCTTAAGAATGCATAGACTTGCACATACTATGATTTTTAGTTCATGAATTTGGGAAGCAGCACATCAAACAATTAGAGAACAAATACAAGCCCCAAAAATATAGATAAAATAATCTCACTAGCTCTGATGCCTAACTTTCCAGAGGCTTGCCTTGATCTGTGTTCACATGACTCATACATCTTTTTAAAACTAATACAAATTATGTATAAAAACTGGAGTTGAGTTCCAGGCCCCTCATGGCTCATGTCTGCAATTCTATCTACTCAGAAGGCTAAGATCTGGGAATCACAGTTTAAAGCCAGCCTGAACAGGAAAGTCCAGGAGACTTTTATCTCCCATTAGCCAGTACAAAGCAGGACGTGGAACTGTAGCTCAAATGGTAGAGTGCCAGCCTTGAGAAATCTAAGAGTGCCTTGGCCCTGAGTTCAAGCCCTAGTACAGGCACTAAATAAATGAATGAATCAATGAATCAATAAGCAAGCAAGCAAGCAAGCAGACTATGAGGTTCAAATGTCTAATGGGTACCACCCTCTCTGAACATTATGATCACAAGTATTAAAGAGTTTTGGTATACAGTTTCTCTACTATTTGAAACATCTTTCGGGTGAGAGCAGTGAAAGCTGAAAAGAATGGCTTACTTTTATTCTGTGTATGAAAGAAGCTATGAAGTATGTTCTTAAGTTCTCTTAAGAAACTAAGTTTCCCAGGATATAGAGACAGAGAACCCCTGGTACTGTTCTCTGATGCAAAGAAGAGAACTGCTCTGCAGATGTCTGCTGGGGCATCCTCTCTCAGGGACATCCTCCCTAATGTCTTACAACTGAGCTGTCAATGTGTGCTGTCACGGCTTCCCGCCCCCAGAGGCTGCAGCTTGTCTACTTTCCACTCAGAAATGATACAAGCACTGTGGTTACCCTCATTACACAGTGTTTCCTTCCACATCAGTGGGTTCTAGCTTGGCAATATATAGGTTTCTGTGTCTTTTCTAATGTAAGTCATTTCGGACAACAACTCAATGAGCATCCATTTTCAGATGCTCCCATGTTAATCACTGTGGAAGTGTGTGGTAAAAGCAGCTATTAACTTCTTTAGCAGAGGGAAGAAGAGGGACAGGTAAGAGCTGAGCCACTGCAAGGCAGGATGACTTAAGAAAGCAGTTTGATTCTGCACAAGCAAGACACAGCCAGCCGCTTGCAAGACAAGGAGGGTGAATGTTTCTTTAATACTGATTAAATCCTGGTCAGACAGACTTGTCCGCTGTGTTCACTGCAAACTATCTAGCATTTCCTAAAGATAACAAGAGTTTTTACTTCCAATGCAGTCCATTTACAACTTGTTTCAAGTGTGAAATTTTCAAAATATGTTTTCAAAAGCGTGCTATATTTTATAGCCAAAAATGTAAGGTACTAAGGAGATTTTTAAACTGGAAAGGGAAAAGGAGCCAAAAGCTGACCTTTTAAGTGCTAAGTCATTTATTCAGAGGAAGAAGCGGGCACATTTTGAAAATGATGTTATACTGGGCTTTAAAGTAAGAAACAGGAAAAGTTGTTAAGATAGACGTAACTTTTTTTTAAAGCAGTATACTTACTGTCCAGTCCAGGATGGCTGATTGTCATTAATGAGATGGATTTGGTCAATGGAGAAGAAATGGCTGATGTACAGTAATTAAATCTCTGTTGCTTAGATCTGTGATATGTCTATGAAGTAAAAAGGTGAAGAACAGGTGCTAAGTACATGTTCTAGTATTTCTAGATAAGTACAAGCTAGTGGCAGAAAGGGGGGTTCAGCATACACTTGTCGTCAGACAAGACTTGGATTTTAGTCTGCCTCTGCCACTTAACAGCTAGTCAACTTCTGAGAACTCACTCAGCTTTTCCAAACCCTACTTTTGCATCTGAAACAAGGAATCATCCTTTAGAGCGGTTTTATATCCCCCGTTTCAAGCTTAGTCAGTGCTTAGTAAGTATTTTTTGGATCAAATAAAAAATAACTTCATTGGAAATATTGAATCATTTGAAATCCCTCCCCTGCCAAGACATAGTAGTATATAATACTATTCCTCTGAAAAGAGTTGGAAACTGAGGTGCAACTAAAAGTGTCTCAACATCCAAAGTGAAACAGCAGTGCATCTGGAAATCAGCCTAAATCTCCTTCATTTCCTTTCCTAAGATTAGACTGAGTCTACATAAACATGGGGGTGGCTGAAACTTGATAACTCGGTGTCATTCAGAGCAGCTTCAAGGTCCTATGATCAAACCAACTACAGAAATGACTACTAAACATCCCTGAAAATTGGGTCTGGGCATGGTGGGTCACACTTATAATCCCAGGAATTCAAGTGTTAGAAGGAGGATTTGAGAATACACACACACACACACACACACACACACACACACACACACACACACACACACACACACACACACTCACTCAAAATCATGTTTGGGACTAAGAATACCTGAGGAAATTAGAAATGAAGGGGGAGAGCATATTAGTGAACAATACTAAAATATATTGAAACACATTGCATCTGTGAACAGAGGTGATAAAAATAAGCTCACTGAAAGCTGTTGAATACTAGATGGTAAGTGGGTTGGGTAAGTGACAGTAGACCAGGAGGTCAATCTGATCAAAGTTCTGTAGATGCATGTGTGCGAAATTACATGGTAAAAATGAACATTCACCTCAACAAAAATGAATGTTAGGAAGGTAAAGTAAAAACCATGTCCCTTTTGGGATATGGATACTACAAAAAGGGTGAATGGAGAGGGTGAAGGAGGGCAAACAGGGTCAAAATACTTTTTTGTGCAAGTGTGAAAATGTAACAGTGAAGTTTAATGAAATTAGCATGGGACAAGGGAGTTGGGATAAGGAAGAGTAATGGGGTGAACCTGTAATGAAAGTACATTGTAAGATATATGGACATGTCAAAAGGAAACCAACCTCCATGTACAACCAACTGATGCTTAAAAAAAAAAAAAAAGTATGAGACTATATCTAAAAAAACAGACTAAAAGGCAAAAGAGGGCTGGGGGCATGGCTCAAGTGGAAGTAGAATTCAGTCCCTACGAAAGAAAGAAAGAAAGAAAGAAAGAAAGAAAGAAAGAAAGAAAGAAAGAAAGAAAGAAAGAAAGAAAGAAAGAAAGAAAGAAAGAAAGAAAGAAAGAGAAAGAAAGGGAAGAAAGAAAGGGAAGAAAGAAAGGGAAGGAAGGAAGGAAGGAAGGAAGGAAGGAAGGAAGGAAGGAAGGAAGGAAGAGAAAGAGAGAGAGAGAGAGAAAGAAAGAAAGAAAGAAAGAAAGAAAGAAAGAAAGAAAGAAAGAAAGAGAAAGAGAGACAGAGAGAAAGAAAGACAGATAGACAGAAAGAAAGAAAATCCAAACAAAAATTGTTAGACAGTGGAAATAAGGAGGTACCCCTCCTTTGAAAAAGCTTTTTCTAACTGCTAAATTCTCACTAACCCCTTTACCTTATACTAGGAAGAAATGTCTCTTTATGAGTTACACATTTTGAAAGAGAAGCAATGACAAATCTATTACTAGCATGAACTCAATTCAGTTGGTCCAAAGACTTCTTGATTATTTAGAACTTGTTCCTGTGTAACCATGGAATCAGACAAACAGTTGCTATGTTTCAAACACAACTGTGAGATCTGAAAAATGACCTCAGTGTAAGGCAGAGACTTTCAACAGGAAATTGGCTGTAGGCGTCTTGTCTAGATCTGAGAGATACAAGCAGCTCAAATACCCAGTCTAAGGCTAAACACAAAAAGAACCACAGGGACACAGAACTCCAGGAAGCCTATGCACAGCAAGCCTATGACAATATTGACACTTATCTAAAAATGCTGACTTTATCTCGAAAGCTAAACTAGAAAACCCATTTTAGAAAAGTTTCTTAAAGACAGAGTCACGTGTCAAATTTTTGAAAATATCCACCTCAGAAAAGGTATCACACAAACAGTATTACAAAAGCTCAAATGTTCTCATACCCACAACTAAAACCTGTTAACTTTAAAGACATGGAAGAAGCAGGGAACCTCCACAGCCAGGAACTCTGGCTTGAAATTTGATCAATTTAAAGCATTACACCTTTTGATTTTTAAAGGATTCTATACACTTGAGAAATTTATTTCTCAAATTTTCATGGGTTATATTTGTTCTTATCAAAGCTGCACTCAGTGATCATCAAAGTATTTGGGGGGGGGAGGGGGGAAGTGGGGGAGGGTGGACACAGGGCTTTTGCTATGTAGACTAGGATAGCCTGCAACTTGCAATCCTCCTGTTTCTGCTTCAGAGTACTGATTAGGATTACAAGCATGCTCCACCAAGTGGAATATTTGTAATATTATGTAGTGGGCCAAGCAGAATTCAACAACAAGGAGTGGTAAAGTTCTTTCAAGCTTTTAATTTGATTTTCATTAGGCCCAATTTCTTCTTACATAAACATAAAAAATTCACTCATTATTAAAAGAATCCTGTCACATCTTTATTTGGTCACATCATTGCTCTTGTAGTAGGCTGCAATAAAGAAATTTCTGGAGCTCCCAACTCTAGGACCCTTCTATAGAGAGTACCTATACTTTCATTTCCATAAGCTAGCTGCTTTACTATCTAAAAATAAAAATTGCTACACAAAATCCCAGTCATCAAGTCAAAGAATAGTTCTAATTCTTTAAATTAGAAATGTTTGTTTCATTCGATTTTTTCCTGAAACTCCATCTATTCAAATCATCTATTCATATTTTTGTTTAACTGGAAACGCTTCATTTGTAGAAATTAAAAATCATCCCAGAATCCTTTCATAAATGAGTCCAAAACTGCCTGAACCAGGAGGGTGAAAGAGGAATAGGAATGAGTAGGACGCTCATGGAATTCGACTTCTCAACTCAAAAACTCTCCCAGGGTTGTCAAAGGTGGGTCTGAAAAGATAAGAACTAAGAAAAAAAAATCACTTCATTTGACTAAGAAGGAGGTCCTCTGCTTTCAAGACAGGCATTCCAAGAGAGTAGCAGTATAAACTAAGGTGATTAAGTGGTGAGAAAGGAGGCAAGGGAGGCAG
The DNA here is from genome assembly GCF_019054845.1 of Dipodomys spectabilis. Taxonomy (NCBI): domain Eukaryota; kingdom Metazoa; phylum Chordata; class Mammalia; order Rodentia; family Heteromyidae; genus Dipodomys; species Dipodomys spectabilis. The sequence goes on along the minus strand of NW_024870910.1, from coordinate 5,592,720 downwards.
GGGGTGTAATGCTCTCTAGAGAACTCTAGTAGGGATAGAAAGCTGAGGGAATCAAGTCACTCCCTTGACATTATGGTTGAGACAAAGCACATTTTTTTTCTAAGAAGGAGAAACCAGGGACATGTTTTTGCAAACTAAAAAACTGAATAATGACTTGCAACACACGTCATATTTCTACAGAGGTGGTAAAAGAAGGCCATGGGTAAGGAGAAATTCAACTGAATGTTCTGGATATATTCCCAATTTTTCTTTGATAGAATATTTAAAATCTTAAATACTAAATACTTGATTTTAGTGGTAACTTGGGCCTATTATTTAATAGGTAAGTAATCATAGCCACTAGCTTTATCCTAACAGAGAAGCCTTCCTTGTCTTCCATGTTCCTAATACATACAAACTCCTACTTTGAGACAAATATTTTTTTTCCAAATGGGCAAAATGCATTCATTTCAGCCTTACCTGCTGATCAAATATCCTATGTTCTCGTTGGTTTGATTCCAGATTCTCTTCGGAAAGTGATACCAGAGAGTCACGCCGCTCCTCAATACCAAAAGGGTGTCTAAGATCTTTGGCGTTGGCAGAGTTTACTTCTAGAGATGAAGATGGCTTGCTCCCAACACCATCTCCTCCTGTCAAGCCTTCCAGACTGAAACTGAACACAGAGCATGGGAGTTGTTAATGCATTCATTCCATTTGTAGGTCTCATCATGGAAGGAGGCACATGCTCTGATATTATGCCTATATCCCCTCTGTCTATAAGGGCACAGTGTAAGTACCACCTACCTTTGCCCCAAAAGCTTTGGAATGCTGAGAAAGAAGAGGGCATGCAGGCTTTCATACCTTGTTCAACTTCTCTAAATGTTGAACTAGCTAAGACTATTTTCTTAGATTTCTTTCCAATATGGTACATGGACAGATCGTATTTATATTACCTTTTATATTCCTCATATATATGTTTTCCATTCATCTAATTAATGTTTGCCAGAATCAACTCAGCAAACATCAAATGCCATAGAAAGAGTATGAGCACAGTAACTTTGAGAAGTCATTTGCATGTGTGTCCACTGTGACTCCATATCTTTACATCTAACCATTTTCTACCTCACTGTCACAACTTTACAGGTCTGCTACCACCCAGAACACTCTATCGTTAGTCTATTATCCTCTGTGCACACCTGGCCAAACAACCACTGTTGACAGGCTTCCTATCACTGCAGGCAGGCACATGAAACACTAATAAATTAAATGCTGAGAGGTGGAGGCATGGCGCAGGGGTAGAGCATCTGCTTAGACTGAGCTCAAACTACAGTACTGCATAAAAGTCCCAAAACAGGGTTTGGAATTTTAATGAGATTTTTTTTTTAATATGGGATTCATCGGGTAAAGATTTTGTGGTCAGCAGAATAAAAACCACTTTTTACAAGCAGGAAGCTACAGAGAAAGGTTAGTTGTCTATTTTCCTTGGGTGGCTAACTAGGATAATTAATGTTTTAGCTACAGTGGTAATGCCTTAAATATAAGCAAGAACTTAGAAATATTTGTAGGTGTCCATGTCCTCAGGAAACAGCTAGAAGCTGAGGTAGTGGTGCAACCCAGTTAACACTAGCTACGTGGTAAACTAAAGATCAGGAGGATCACGGTTCAAGGCCAGCTTGAGCAAGAAAGACAGCCTAACTCAATCGACATGCCAAGAATGGTGTCACACTTCGGAAGCCCAGCTTTGAGGAAGGTGTGGCTAGGAGGATCGGGGTCTGAGGCTGGCCCTGGGCAAAAAAGCAAGACTATCTGAAAAATAACTAAAGTGAAAAAGAGCTCATTGGAATATGGCTGGTGGTATACTAAAGCTATTTAGTTACATTCATTCTGTAAAAAAAAAAAACTGTACAGTTAATTGCTATAATTAAAATCATACATGCCAGCCCAGAAGGGTTGCTATTTAATGTTTTTTGTTTTATAAATTACTTATGAGCTAAAGTCATATGCTTCTATTTTTCTCTATTAGGTAAGTTACACAAAAATTTGTTTTTCTGATTTCAAAATAACAATAGAAGCTATGAATCACTATAATGAAATGTATAAAACTCATATTCAATAGCAGGGATAAGAAGAAAGGGATAAGTAAAGAAAAAAATTAATTTTCTGTTGTGAGCTATTTAAAAAGCTTGAGAAAACCAGATCTATGTTCCCCCTAAAATTCAACCCTAAAAAATGTTTTGGTAATTAAGTCTGGCTGCTTAAGCTGAGGGACCATGAAATGATCATGCAGATCTCTGAAATTGGAAATTTAAGCACAGCGGCAGATTGAATAATGTTACAGAGATCCATGCATCTCTTTGTTTTCTTTTGCTTTTTACTATGTTCAATATGTTTATTTAACTTTCGGTTATTCATTTATTTAACATTTGGTAATAAATCACTTGTGTAACATTCGATGTCAGATGACATCAGTGCATCTTATTAGTTACCTTGCTTCTCTCATTGTTTTTCTAAGAAGCTCTGAATTGGAAAGACTAAAAAGAAAGGAAACTCGGTCTACCATCCCACAGAGGCAAGGAAAGTATCAGCTACTTGAGACAAACGGGTTGCACAGGGCACACTGTGTGGCTTGGGGTTGGTGAAGCCCACAGGCAAGGCAACAGAATACCGTGCTCAGACAAAGCAGCTACCCATAAGCATGCCAGCTCAGAGAAGCCAGCTCCAAGCCAAAAGCCAGATGCCATACTTTATGGTTCCCCGCTTGGTGGCTAGATACATAACCATACTATACCTTCTGTAATTAAAGTCAGCACTCGGGGCAGCAGAATATTGTACACCAGAGGGACACCAGCTCATACTAGATGACATCAAAGGCAGAAACAGAAATGGGGGAAGAAAAGGGGACACAAGTGTGGAGTTATTAAGTTTAAAAGAAAGGACACAGTTAAGAGACAGATTTATTTAATCATTCCCAAACCTTGGATTAATACCGAGAATTCAGAGTAAGAACCATGGAAAACTTAAAACAGTCCTATTGATGGTCTATCTAGATGATGTTTTGGAGAAAAGACTATGGGAGTTCTTGCCAGGCCAACTTAAAGCCCAAGAATTACTGCTAGTAGTCCCTTGGCAGAGACCCATCCCATTGTAGTTTCTGCTTTAGAAATTTTCAGAGAGGTGTTTTAACCCCCACTATTGGGACACTTTAACTTTATCCCTTTACATACATCTCAGCAACCAAATGACCTTGCCACAGTTTCACTAAGTATATACTAGGGTGGGCTTCCTGAATGACCAGTTTTCTGCATTTATTGTCTATCCATTAAGGATCCAATTAAACCAGACAATCTTGAGTCTTAAAATCCTGTAGGATTCTCAATCAAAATTCTGCTACAAATAAAGCATGCAACAACAGCGACATTCCCTTGTATTTTAATGATAAGAATTCCTTCAACTTCTATGGCACTGAGCTAATACATATTTTAAATTGGAAACTTTTTTCATAAGATTAAAACAAATCTATATGATCATCTGGCTCCCTTGATTATCCCAGTATAGTAGCAAAAGAAAATCTGAGAGCTGGAAATAATAAATAGAGCCAGTTTAAAGAACAATATTGATGTAGAAGACTGGGAAGGAATTTAAAATGGAGAATGACAGGGAGATAGACATGAACAGCTTTCCTAAGGACCCAGGAAATGAAAGATGTTCTAAGTCTGCCCTTTCTATTAGCAGCTAACTTCCCTCACAATCCAGAGCATCCCAAGGCCTTAGTTCTTCAGTTGGTAGGCTGGGAGGCGGCTGGGGGGGGGGGGGGGGGCGGGGGAGGTGCTGATATGGACTAGTTCTTTGGCTTTGAAATTTAGTAAGTTCCACATTAAATATATACAGACACAGACAGACAGACAGACAGACACACACACACACACACACACACACACTTATTCCTACTTTAATACTTGTTAGAATGTTTCAATTTTACAATTTTTTTGGGGTCAGTTGTGGGGCTTGAACATAGGTCCTGGACACTATGCCTGGGTTCTTTTACTCAATGCTAGTGCTCTACCACTTGAGCCACAGCTCTACTTCCTGTTTTCTGGTGGTTCGTTGGAGATAAGAGTCTCACAGACTTTCCTGCCTGGACTGGCTCTGAACTGTGATCCTCAGATTTCAGCCTCCTGAGTAGCCAGGATTATAAAGGTGAACTACCAGCGCCTAGCTTACAAACTGTTAAATTATATATTATGGCTTTTCTACAAGAAATGTTTCACTCATCTTAAATTTAACTAGAATTGTTTATTACACTTGTATATATACACTAACTTGGAATGAATCCAGCAACTTATCCCCAAGTGCAAGCTTTTAGTAAATTCATAACACAGAAACACTGTCAAATGTATCTTCAAAGGCTTTAGAGACCTTCTACTGAAAGAGGCATTTAATAACATGTTCTCCTTAACTGAAGTCACTATCATATGAGATTCATGAGATTATCTGAATATAAGCTCAATTTTGGCCTAAAATAAAGCCTAAAAGGAAGTATCCACTTGAGGAAGATGAAGCAGAAAGATAAAAGATCACTCCCTGCTTGCTTCTGTATAAGATTCAGCTAATGGATACAAATACTTCACCGCAAAGGTCTCTTACTATGAGAAATATTGAATAGTAATAGAAGTATACTTTTTGGATTGTTGAATGTTTTTAAGTAAATGTAATGCATAAATACTTCACTAGTGGCTTCTCAACAATAAAATATAACCTACATTTGGAAAGTGTGAAGCAAATGGATATTGTTGGACTAGAAATAAGCCTACCAGCTTATAAATCACTGGTTTTTAGCTTCAACTTTTTAAACTAACAAATGATTAATTCAAAGCCTGAGATCAGCTCATACTTCTTAATTGTTTTGTGAAGTGACTCTTTCAATCATGGAACCTAAGGGTATGAGGAATGGCTCAAGTGGTAGAGAGCTTGCCTGGTACGCATGAGGCCTTGAGTTCAAACCCCAGGACTAAAACAAAACCCCAACAACAAAAAATGAGAGAATAGAAACTGCCAGGTGGCCTAGTTAATAATACCTTCTATCCTATTGAAAATATTTTAGAACCTTTGTAATTCTATTTCTTATTTTCAAGAGGAGGGAACAGAAAGAGGAAGGGAGGAAAACAAGAGTGGGAGACAGTGTGAATGGACAGTAGGGAAGGGAGATAAGGGGAGGGAGAAAAAGAAGGGAGGGAGGTTGGTTTCCAGGGTCTCTTACATAGGTACAACATGGAAAATGTTTCAAATTCTCCTAGATAAAAAGTTGGGGGAGAGGCTATTATCAAAGTAATCTGAACAAATAAATACTAGAAAAAATATTTTTTAAAATTTAAAAGATAAAATAAAAAGCTTTAAAGAAACTTATTTCTTCTGGAATGGGCATAATGACAAGCAATTAACAAGCACCTATATTTTGTTAGCCTGAACAAGAAACGACATTATTTGAAATTAGATTGTCCAACTGTAGTAAGCAGAAGATGATTGTTAGTATATGCTCAAAGGCAACGTGTTAGTCCATGGATTTAGTGAACTCTGTACCTTCTTCTATGAATGGGAGGTCTCCTGACCACATCCCCAAGAACTCGCATTGAACTGAAAATGAATGGTGGAAGAGGTCAGTGAGGTCAGTGAGACAAAATGGGCTATAAATGCATGACATATATAGATACCTCAATGGAGAAGACATGATCCCTACAGACAAACAGCACAGGAGGAGAGAGGTTGAAGAAATGTGAAATGACAAAAGCAATCAGAACTGAAAGGACCTCTGTGGAGGACTACTTCCATCCCTTCTTGCTCCAAAGAGTTCATCTAATGACCAAGCTGTGAAGTGTATTAACTTTGTAACTTAATAGGATTAGGAAAAAAGTGCCATTCAAAATTTTAAAAGGTTTTCCTTTTGGGTTACACAATACACAAGTAACACAAGAATGGTCATACTATTAAAGTGATAACTGAAACTTAACTCTTACTCTATGCTATAAAGAGGTATTGAGATAGTGGTACTAGGTACTTATCAACTCTATGGTCAACCATGATCTGTGACATACAGGATGAAGCGTAATAGGGTTCTAGTCTCCAATCATGATTGTCTATAATCTTTGCAAATCATTTTTATCTGAGCTACATACAGCTCTGAATTCAAAATCATAACAAAGGGGTCCACAGCAGTGACAGAGAAAAATGGGTTGAGTTGTGGCTCAAGAGGTAGAGTGCCAGCCAAAAGGCAGAGTGAGCATGACCCTTACCTCAAGCCACCAAAAGAAAAATAAGTTAACACATAAAATAAACCCTCCTTCTCTCAAGCTGTTTGCTATTCACTATCTAAAATTAGGGTGACCTATCCAGAAGTTTCCCTTACTCAGGAAGGGAATTCTGATCATGTCTATTTCCCTTTTTTGTCAGTCATGCTTAAACCCAGGGCCTTGGTGTTGTCTCTGGGCTTTTTCACTCAAGGCTCTACCACTTTGAGCCACAGCTCCACTTCTGGTTTTCTGGTGGTTCATTGGAGATAACAGTCTCACAGACTTTCCAGCCTAGGCTGGCTCTGAACCACAATAGCTAGGATTACAGGTGTGAGTCACCAGTGCCTGGCTCATCTATTTCCAATTATTGTGACTGCTTAAAAAAAAAACAAAACAGCAACAGGGCTGGGAAGTGCTTGCCTCGCATGAATGAGGCCCTGGGTTCAATTCCTCAGTACCACACAAGCAGAAAAAGTTGGTAGTGGCACTGTGGCTCAAGTGGTAGAGCTCTCGCCTTGAGCTGAAGAACTGAGGGACAGCGCCCAGGCCTAGAGTTCATACCCCACAACCGACGACAAAAAAAAGTACATTTAAAACTGGGACAAAAACCCTTTAGGACTTGAGTTCCATATAACCTAGGATTTCAAATGTCTATAAAACAACATGGCAAGTAATACTGCTTTAAAAGAACAACAACCAACCAAAAAAACTATGTTACAGAATGATACAGGGTTGTAGGAAGAGAATTTGACTAAGACCAGAAACCTGGATTCTACTGACCTTGAATAATGTAAATTATTTGCACCAGTCTTATAATGTGTCAAAAATGAGTCTGAAAAAATTAGCAAATTAGGAGAGTATAGGGTAGTACTGTGAGCTAGCTCCATGAAGACAGGACATGTCTTGTTTATCTCTATCTCCAGAACTTAGAACAGTGCCAAGCACTGGGTATACTCTGGCTGATTAAAAGAATACAGGAGTGAGCTGGCTGATTAAAAGAATACATGAGTGAGCAAATCTGACTAGATCACACATTCTCCTAGCTGCATCTCCTTATGAAAGCAGCTCTGGAATAAGTATACCATCCAGGATATCTACAGGGCTGAGAACCACTAGTTCTTTATAGTTAAAACTACCTGCTTTAAGTTCATCTGGGCAGTCAATGGTCAGAAACAAAATTCAACTCCTGCTACCAAAATGAAGGCTTAAGGCTGGATCGTACTTGTAAAAGACTGTAGGACACTTGAGAAAATACCAACATTTTTGTGGTCCCTTGTGAGTCTTCTGCTCTCTTGAGAAATAAACATCAACAATTTAGACTTATCAAAACTTTCTGCAGTAGAAACACTTTACTTCTTAAGACACACTTTGAATACTTAGATGTGTTAAGAATGTTCTGGCAGGAGTAAATATTACCATGTGTTAAATACTACTTAACGGTCATACTATATTATTACAAATGTACTGACAGGCAAGAATTTGCAGATGGGAAAATTAAGTTCAGGGTGATCAAGTGACTTACCCAAAGCCTATGCTATTTATGCAAGTTACAGAGTTGGAGTCTGAATAGAGTTTGTTCTAATTTCAAGGCCTGTATTATTTCTTCTCTTAAACTCTTTTGACCAGAAACAGTACCAAGTGAGAAATATCTCAAAAGCAGGCGCAGAGACATGAAATGAATGGACTCCCGGCTCACCTGCGCTGGTTCATTTCTGCATCGCTGGCAGCGTTCTTCCCAGGACCCCAGCTGTGCCTCCGGAACGGGGACAGGGAGCGCATGGAGCTCCTCAGGATGGAGCAGTTGGCAGGCACTTCTGTGATGCTGTCCATCTCCTCCTCTTCCACGTCACCTGAGCCCGTAGGCTCACTCTCACTCTCTCGACCCTCCATTCCCATCCCAGGGCTGTAGAAGCCATTGGGGCTTTGATGATCTCTGGGCTTGTTGAGCTTTGAGGCTGGAGGGAGGGACCCATCACTGCCATGAGAAGAGTGTTGATCCAGGGAAGCTGTATCATCCGTGGAAGAACTGGACCCCATGATATCACAAACCAACTGCTCTTCCTCAGGCTGCAATGGGAGAAAGCACATCTGGTTGAAACTGCAGGTGCAAGCAGATACCCTCAATTATTCCAGACCAAGTCAAGTGGGTCTAAGAAGACCAAGGGCAATAACTGAATTCAAGCACAGATTCAAACCACCCCTTTGGCCTCTAGTACAGTACTCAAGGATTGACAACTGTCTGTTAACTTATTGGAGGTGCTAATTTAGAAAGCACATCATATTTTCCTTCTAGGGGAAAAAGTTCTTAGGATAATTCAGCCCATACCATCAACTGAAACAAAGGGAGCCATGATTAGTCTGGGGGGAAGAAAAGTGGGGGAGGGGAATCTACCATATAGAACCATAAATTCCTGCTATGTTAAGTTCAATCTTTTGAAAAGTTTTAACTGAAACAAAGTAGCCTATATTAAGTACAAATATGATGTAGTGAACCTAATAGTCCCAAAACAAACACATGGCTGTTTTTAAGCACCCTTTTGAAAAATGCTCAATAACTTATAATCCTATCTAAACTCTGCCAGTTTCTAAATGGGGAAAAGCTAGCATTTCTCAATTCACTGGGAAATATTTGTATTACAGGGACAAAGCCTACGGAAACAATCTGGTAATGAGGTTTTCCATAAAGTAACAATGCTTCTTCTCTGACCAACCTGTAAAACCTAATAAGAACTCTGGTACTAGTAGCTTGACACCAAGCACACACAATATGATGATTGAGAAAAAGATGAACATCACAGCACACAAGACCAAAATACTAAAAGAAGTCAAAGTACCTAGGAGACAGGTGAGCACACAGGGTCACTGCCCTATTGTACACTCTTACAGGTTGGGGAGCAGAGAATGGGGAAGGGACACTGCCATCTTTCTTTTTTCACTACTAACTCATGGTTAGCCAGGTGACTCAATGTTTTACTATGGGTTCTAGGAGAAAATATAAAGAGAGAGAGAGAGACAGAGAGACAGAGAGACAGAGAGAACCATGGAGTCATTTCAAAGTTGGAATGGGAATCAAGCCCTTTATTTGGAAAGGTTATTTGTTTGCTTACATTGGTTTGTTCTGTTTTGACAGTACTGGGGACTGAACTCAGGGCAGCCTTGAACTTTTAGGAAGGATGCTGCTCTGCCACTTGAGCCACACCTCCAGCACCTTTTTGTCTTGGCTATTTTGAAAGTGGGATCTGCCTTATGCCCAGCCAGATTACACTGTGACTCTCCTAATTGTGTTTCTCTGTGTTTCTGAGGATAGCAGGTGCTAGCCACTGCACCCAGCCATTATGTGTCTCCCATAGCTAAGATGACAGGCGCACGCCACTGCGCCTAGCCATTGGTTAAAGTGGAATCTCCCCAACTTCTTTTTTTGCTTGGCTAGCTTCAAACTGTAATTACCCCATCTCTGCCCTCAAGTAGCTAGGATTACAGGTTTGCACCACCAAGCTCAGCTTTGTGCCTGATCGCACCAGCTATTTTCTAACATTTTTTTCCCACTCTAAAGATTTCACTTTCTTAGATTAGCTCCTGTTTGAATGATATGTAGGATGAGACCAAGTGGGAAAAGGAGATTATAATGTAGGCCAGAAAACAGAGACTCAGATTGTCTAATGGAGTCTTCCCAAGTGCGCAAGCTGTGAGTAACAGAATCAGGGTTGGAATCAGAGCTGATTTTAACTCAAACAAACCTTCCTGTCAGCTCCATCATTTCTAAAATCACTTGTAAGATGTCAAAGTCATCAGAAAGCCCCTTCACCAGACAGCCTGCAAAATAAAACTGTGCTTGACCAAATAAATTCTGAAAAGTGGTATTACCTTTAAATGAAATTACTGACTGTCCTTTTTATGTCACCAAAGGACTGAAACAGCCATCCTAAAAGATTCCTATTCAAGGTGCTCCCCTCTCCAGAAGGAAAATGTCAATAGTCAAAAACAAAACTTTGGAGGGGAATTCTACAGTGTCTTAGCTTTCTCACACTACTTACTGAGTCAAAGTCCTCTCCTTAAAATAGGTGTCCCTCTCAGAAGGAGACCTTATTTGAAAATAAGTCTTTGTAGATGTAATTGATTAAGGTGAGGTCATGGGCCTAGACCAAACATGAGTGGGTCTCCTTGTAAGAGAAGTGAAACAAAAGACAGAGATTCTCAAGCAAACATCATGTGACAAGTAAAACAGAGAGTTGGTCAACCCAGGCAATGCCAAGGAGTGTAACAAGCACCAGAAACCAGCAGGGAAGCCAACACTGGCAAAATATGGACCCTTAAATTTCATTCATTTATTCGTCAAACACTTATTATTTATATTACACAAGGTGTTCTGTGTGTCTTGGGAAACTGCTCTCATTTTAAGACCCTAACATATACCACAATCATTGAATCCAATCTGGGCAAGAGTTTATGTAAGAAGCTGAAGGATCTGAGCAGAGTGGCCTACAGTGTGTCAACTTTTTCTTACCACTTCTTCTCTTAGTGAGTGCTCCACTTTAAAAAGCGTTAATTTTATAGTGCTGATCTAAGGAAAAGAAATACCTTAGAAAATATTCTTAAGGATAAAGACGATGCTCATGACAGCCACTGTAGAGTGACATTTTACCAGAAGGAGTATAAACAGAAAGACAAGACAAAGGGGAAAAGTTCATGAAAAACAGCTGTTGTTTAAAAAAAATAAAAAATCCCATGTAAGGCTAAAGTTAAACAAATGTCTGCAGGAAGTGACCTAATGCACCACTGGCGGTTCACAGAAAGGGATGTTACAAGGGCTTGCCCGCCAGTTATTACTATTAATATTATTTTTAGAGAATGGGGGGGAGAGGGAAGAAAGTGGAACACTCTGGTACTGTGCAGCACATGCTTATATGGATGACGTATGCAGAAGACTTTTAAGAAAGCAGCTGATGGCCTATCCACCAATACTGTGCTTCAATACAAATTACTGGCTTTTGGAGGAGCTTGTGAGAGATCAAGAAGAAACAAAACCTGGATGGATTTTAAAGTCAAGCCAAGGTGCAAATCTCTTTACTTGGTGCTAGTAATTTTTACTGGTAACAACATCTACTACCATCAAGGATATCAGTTCACCTGTCAGGGTTCCAAGACTATGAGATGAGATTTAGCATATAAGGAACTTATTGTAGTACCTTGTGTGTATTATATACTCTGCCAATATTAGTCTTGTTTCTTTTTTTCTTTCCAAAGTAGCAAGTCCATAGGTTTTCTTTTTCTTTTCTTTTTTCTTTTCTTTTCTTAATATTTGAGAAAACATTTATTGCAGAGCCCCTTTACCACCAACCACTTTGGTAGAATGCACATATACAAAGGGCAGATGCCATTTATTCTTCCTTCTACATGCATGAATGGGTGAAAGTGCCTGGATTGCCCTCCTGTATGAAATGTAGGTACAGGTTTATGTGGCATGTGCATCAGCTTAAAAAAAAAAAATCTGTCAAATCCTCCTTGGGGAAAATGTGTCAGAATATGACAAACAGCTATTTATAAGAATAATCTCCTGAATGCCTTTGGTAGCTTGAGTAAGAAACTAAAATACAGAAAATTTTGTTTTTTCTTAGGTAGACAAACCTTTCAATTAGTGACCAGAAAAAAATTATTAGTTTGTAAAAGACAGTTAACGCCTAGGGACCAGCTGTCATATACCTCAGAAGGAAGCAAACAAGGGTTTTCTTTACAAGGATGATTTTTTTAATGTCGTTATGATTTTCAAACATAAATAAATGTTTGGGGCTGGGAAGGTGGCTCAGTGGTAGAGTGCTTGCCTTGCATGCCTGAGGCCCTGGGTTCGATTCCTCAGCACCACATAAGCAAAAAGAAAAAAGCCGGAAGTGGCGCTGTGGCTCAAGTGGTAGAGCGCTAGCCTTGAGCTGAAGAGCTGAAGGATAGTGCCCAGTCCCAGAGTTCAGGCCCCACGACTGGACCCAAAAAAAAAGAAAGAAGAAAAACATAAATAAATGTTTAATAACTCTCCAGGTACCCATGGCCCATTATAAAGAACCCTCTTAAATTTCACTTCATAGAATCCCAAGTCACAGAACAACCTGGGCAACTATGAAGACAAAGAACAAGATGCAGGGAGAAGATGAGGGCCCAAGAAGGTACACATGGTTCACGCACAGAGGCTTCAGTGTTCCAGACCACATTTCCACAACCGCATGCCATCATTCCTACACCATACGTTCTAAACACTGGGTCATCACAGTCCCTTGAACAACTTAATCACCCACTAACATAACTGCTCTCACCACTTCTTCAATGTCGTCAGAGAATCCAAAGGAACAGTCTTCACGGCTGCCGCAATGTCTCTGCCCCTTCAACCCCTTACTATTAAGAAAACCACTTGTGGCACATAATTGAGTACAATCCACACTCTCGCCTGTGGGAAAGCCCTCTATTCATCTTAGAAGACAAAACAGAACTAGAAACACACAAAGCCAAAGGAAGCCAAGGTCCCTGTCCTCTACTCCCTTTGCCTCAAATTATATGGATGCACGAGCCGATTCATGTGAATGGGCTTTCACTCAGGAGAAAGCTTGGGTTCCCAAGCAGAGATCTAGAAAGGCCCAATTAAGCAGGTTGGATGAAAAGCAATGATATCACCAGGCTCAGCAGTGAGCTTCAGGCCTCAACACATTAATCAGAAATGACTCTCTGGTTAGTTTATACACATGACATCATTGAGTCTGAGCTGTGGTCTCTTCCTGCCCACTGAAGTGTTTCACTGTCATCTGACTTAAAGGAACTTCATTCTAAAGGAACTTCCATGACTTAAAACTTCAATGGAAGCTCGAAAACTTCAGTATTTTGCAGAACTTAAACTTCGTGATTTTGTAGAAAACAGATTTTGCCAATGCCTTTTGTCTGAGCCCTAGCAATCTGTCGTTTCCTTCTTTGTAAGTTAATACTTACACACTCCTGATTGCAAGTGCAAGCTATATAGCTAGCTAGACCATCCTTAAAGAAGCATGGATGAGGGGAAACAATTTGTCTTGGGAAAAGAGTTGAGGGATGCCAACTGTGTAGATGACAGACACGGGAGAAAAATAAAGGAAGGCACCGGCAAACCTTTGAGAAGATGATGCTGTCCATCTCATCACTGGGCGAATGGAAGAGGTCAGGGTCACTCTCAGATTCTCTTTGAAGTACAGCTTGTTTTGAAGCACACTCCCCGCCCAGCCCGACAGCCAAGAAGTTCTCACACTCTGAGAAAGAAAATGTATTCAATCAACACTTTTTTAAAAGTTCACTTTCCTTTCACACAAGGTACTAGTACTTTTCTCTCTACTGCTTTTTGTCCTTTCTCCCCCTTTCTTTCTCTCTTTCTCGCTCTCTTAGTCTCTCATCGGTTGTGGGACTTGAACTCTGGGCCTGGGCACTGTCCCTGAACTCTTCAGCTCAAGGCAACCACTCTACCACTGAGCCACAGCACCACTTTCCGGTTTTCTGGTGCTTCATTGGAGATAAGAGTCTCACAGACTTTCTGGGCTGGCTTTGCAGCTCAATTCTTAGATCTCAGCTTCCTGAGTAGCTAGGCTACAGGAGTGAGCCACCAGCCCTCGGCTCTCTCTCTTTTTAAAAACATAAAGAAACTAGAAAGAACACAGTCAAATTAGAGGGTTTCAGATCTGCTACTTCAATAAGATAATCATGAGCTTGTAGTGTAGAGAAAGATAAAATGATGATTCAGAACTATATTCTATCTAAATGGAAATGTTTTCTTTCTGATAATTACAGCTTGTCTTTTGTTTTGAAAATCTGAAGTCCATTAGGAAATTATGAAATGCGATTTGTGGGCCAATTTCTGTTCTGAGATTATAGTTGTTTCTAGAAACATTACTTTTTTAAATTAGCGATACAAAGATCAAAGTGGCACAATCACAAAAATTAGTGATATTAAGTAGTAGATAAATCAATACATCAAGTGCATTAAATGTACAGATTCTGGGGCTGGGAAGGTGGCTCAATGGTAGAGTGCTTGCTTTGTATGCATGAGGCCCTGGGTTCGATTCCTTAGCACCACATAAGCAAAAGGAAAAAAAAAGCTGGAAGTGGTGCTGTGGCTCAAGTGGTAGAGTGCTAGCCTTGAGCTGAAGAGCTGAGGGACAGCGCCCACGCCCAGAGTTCAGGTCCCACAACCGACAACAACAACAAAAAAAAGTACAGATTCTACTGAGTAATGAAGGAAACTGTTAACTTTTCTTCCCTAAATAGATCTTACACTGGGAAAGTAATGTACCATAGTAGAAAAATGCATCATCTGAATTTGGCAACGTTTGGAAATATCCTTAAACAAAAAGAGATGCTCAGTGTGTGCTCTATGTGTATGTGTATGATTTACAATCCTGTGGTTGAAATGAACATATTAGGAAATAATGTCATCATAGAATCACACACAGAATGACACAGGAAATTAGGCAGGACCTATAGATTAATCTGAAGACCCTCCAGTTAAAAAGAAAAAAAAAAAACACCATAGTTAATAGGCAACTATTAGTTCAATGGGAACAGTCTTGCCTTTCAAAGATGGAAAGGAAATGTATGGGTATTCTGGATGGTCTTTTTCCTCCCATACTGCATAAAGTGATTATTAACTAGGTGGAGTTGGTAGATTTGTGATCTTTCTATTCTTTCCCCTTTCCTCCTTGGAAAAATCAAAAGCTCCATTCTGTGACAGAGAGGAAAACCAGTGGGGCTAGCCAAGAACAGAAAGGGCTGTCACAGCAACCGCCTAGCGGTAAGCCGTCCAGCTGGCAGCCTACATCCAATTCCAAGCTCAAGCTATTCTCACAGACTCAGCTATGATAGAAAAATCTCATCCCAAAAGTAAATCTAAACCAGCACAAGGGACCACAAAGGAGTCTGGAATAAGAGATCATATCGTGCAGACGATATTGACTGTTGGACTAGTATACCACCACACCTACATTTTTAGGCCTCATTAACTTTTGCCTGGGCTAGCCTCAAACAGGGACTCTCCTATCTCTACCTCCTGAGTAGCTAAGGATTACAGGCATAAGCCTTTACTGCTAGGTCTCACTTGTTAGGACAAAGATCCTAGGCCAAGAAGTAATTTAATCCTGTGTAGGTCTCCATTTCCCTATGACAAAGAAGGGATGATTAGTAACCTCCCAAAGATTTGTACTGACAATCAGAAATACTTTGTTATATACAGGAACCAGAACTCTGTTCCTCAGCATATAACAGGTATGTGATACATGTGCCTAATGAAGTTGGGCTTTATTCATCTTTAATGTATGATTCTTTAAAAATGCGGAGGAGAAGCCAGGTGCTGGTGGCTCATGCCTGTAATCCTACTCAGGAGGCTGAGATCTGAGGATTGCGGCTCAAAGCCAGCCCAGGCAGGAAAGTCCATGAGACTCTTATCTCTAATAAACCACCAGAAAACCAGAAGTGGTGCTGTGGCTCAAGTGGTAGAGCACTGGCCTTGAGCTGAAGAGCTGAGGGACAGTGCCCAGATCCAGAGTTCAAGCCTCACAACTGACCAAAAAAAAAAAAAAAAAGTGGAGGACAGTAACCTGAAAGCAGGTACTGATGAGGATATGGCCTGCATAGAAATCTGCCTGTCATTTTTGTGTACTGAGCCATTAGCACTTTAAAAGCTAATAGAAGTCATTTTTGAAGATGCACTCTAGTGATCTGCATTTAGAGTTAGAATAGTTATTTACCAAATAATGATATTTAGTCCTTAATATGCACGCATGTATGTATATAATTTTGCCAGATTAAAAAACTTGTACTTGTACCATATGAACAGAATACATTATCTTTACAGGTGACTAAAAAATCATAAAGCCACATATATAACTCCTCTGTATAACAATTAAAGATAATAAGAAAATTAAAAGCCACATATGACATCTTTTACTACTAAAGTAAAATGGAAGAAACTACTCTTGTGCTTAATGCAGATCATATCTATCCCTTCCTCTGATTCCTGTGTTGTATGTTTCAGAAGGAAAGATCTCCAAATCAAAACATCAGTTTGTTTTGTTTTTTTTTTTTTTATCAGACATGGGGCCTGAACTCGGCCTGGGCACTGTTCCTCAGCTCTTCAGCTCAAGGCTAGTGCTCTACCACTTGAGCCACAGTGCCACTTCCGACTTTTTCTGCTTATGTGGTGCTGAGGAATTGAACCCAAAGCCTCATGCATGCAAGGCAACCTACTCTACCACTGAGCCACCTTCCCAGCTCCTCAAAATATCAGTTTTTACAGATGCATTGTGGCTCTAGATCCAGTAAATCAGAAAATGAAAGGAAAAAAAAATCTCTGTTTACCTGTGCTCTGTTTGGAAGCCAAGAGTGATGCTGCACCAGGACATGGCTCTATGGAACACCAACTTTCTCGATTTATCTAGAAAAAATAAAAATTACTTTAGACAGTGAAATAATGTTGTTGAGTCTGAAATTATGCACCTCCTCCTTTTTCTTCAAAACTTCAGAGCTCTCTGAGAAGACTGTCAATACACAATAGGAAAAGATATGCACTCATGGTGCAGGGCAGAGGTAAAGTAAAAA
The DNA here is from genome assembly GCF_019054845.1 of Dipodomys spectabilis. Lineage (NCBI taxonomy): Eukaryota > Metazoa > Chordata > Mammalia > Rodentia > Heteromyidae > Dipodomys > Dipodomys spectabilis. Next base: position 5,575,864 of record NW_024870910.1, on the reverse strand, counting down.
AGTTAATATATGAAAATAATCAAATATTAAGACACATATCTGATGTCCTCGTTTGCAAGTTAAAATATATTATTGTGAAACAGGTTTCTCTAACAGTAAAAACCAAGCAACAGGACTATCTAGACTATCTAGACTAGAACTATCTAAACTGAGAGAATATTATTAAAATGCAGTATCTCTTAATAACTAATTTAATAATCATTATCTTCAGTGGTTCTAGAAGAAAATTAAAAGTGGCTAGAACTCTAAGGGGTATAACCACAATCCTTTAGAAGACTCATTAAAAAAAAAAAATCTGAGGCCAAAGGAAGCAAAATGACTGGATGAAAGAAGTAGTTAAATAAGATTCAAAAAGAAAGTCTATGCCTTGTGTGCATGAGGCCCTCGGTTCAATTCCTCAGCACCACATAAGCAAAAAAGAAAAAAGCCGGAAGTGGCGCTGTGGCTCAAGTGGTAGAGCGCTAGCCTTGAGCTGAAGAACTGAGGGACAGCGCCCAGGCCCAGGCCCAGGCCCAGAATTCAGGCCCCACAACCAGATCCCACCCCCCCCAAAAAAAAGTCTACCAAAATATACATATCTCTTACAGAAGGCTAAACAAGATTATGGAGTCTTGAGAGAAAGTCTTGAGACTTTCAATCTAGGTCCACTTGTTTTGAGGTAACAGGTCAAAAAAAGGTATGGGAGAACCAAGACAGAGCATACACAGAGAAGCCATGCCTGTGATGGCATTCATGGTAGATAGCACATATTTGTGAATATAAATAGCTTAGAAACTCATACCTGCTGGCTTACAGATGCAGCACAGAAGTATGTGTTAGGGAAATGCAAATAAAAACTACCATGAGCCATCACTTCAAACCTATTAAGGATTTTTTGTTTGTTTGTTTTTGGTCATGGGGCTTGAACTCAGGTCCTGGGTGCCGTCCCTGTGATTTTTTACTCAAGGCTCTACCACTTTGAGCCACGGCACTACTTCCTGATTTTTGGTGGTTAATGGGAGATAAGAGTCTCAAGGACTTTCCTTCCCAGGCTGGCTTCAAACTGTGATCCTCAGATCTCAGCCTCCTGAGAGTTAGGATTACAGGTGTGAGCCACTGGTGCACAGCTGGTTATCATTCTCTTTAAATGTGGAAATAACATTTCCCAGTGAGAATGAAGAGAAGTGGGAACCCTTATGTAATGTTCATAGGAATGTAAAATGATACCAGCTATGTGGGAAAAAACAGCATCTGTTTCTCAAGAATTAAGTATACAATTACCCTGTAATTCAGCAATCCTGCTTCTGAGAATACACCCACAGATAAAAAGTCATAGCACTATACACAGCAGTCAATAGTTATAACAGCCCAAAGGTTGGTTGATAGATGAGTGGATAAGTAAAAAAATGGTATATGCTTAAGATGGAGTATTTTTTAGCTTGACACATGCTATGACTTAGATGGGCTTTGAAGATAATAAGCTACAAAAGACAATCACACACACACACACACAAAAAGCTATACAATTATGGCTCCACTGTATGAGACTCCTAGATTGTCAAAAATCAGACAAAAAAAAAAATGGTGATTTCCAAGAGGCTAAGAGGAGGGAGAGAAATGGGGAATTATTGTTTAACAGGTGCAGATCTTCAGTTTGGGCCTGTGGCAAGGATATGGAGAAGGCTGTTGGTGATAGTTACACAAGGATACAAAGGTACTTTGTTCCACTCAACTGCATACTTAAAAATGGTTTAAAGGCTGAACTATATACATTTTATCGCAATTTTAAAGGGTATGCAGCAGTTCCAGATATGCAAACTTGTCTGAAAAAAGTTATGATGCTGCCCACAAAGCCAAAGTCAGAGCTAGTAACCTCAGCCAGTTGCTACCAGTCCTAGCCAGTGCCATTAGCCACGGAACAAATCTCAATGCTGCAATGCGTACAGAAAGAATGTCAAAACATGTATCAGCATTTTCAACCACATCCTGTGTAATAGCAACACCAAGCCATCATGTTCATGTGTGGAGAATACTGAGCTTGCTGTTTAAGTAGGCTGCTTCAGAGATACAAACTGGATGAAAAAAAAATCTCCCTTCTGAATCTACGCTAGCCTCCTTTCTTTTCATCAAGGATACCTGTCTCTGTCTCACTCACAGACCACCAACATGCCTTCCATACCACACTATGATGTGCCACTGGAAACATTTTCCCATAGGCTACACACAGTGCGCACACACAGTAACACATCTGAATCCTATCCAACATGCAAGTAAAAGAAAGCAGGTAGTCCGGTTAGAAGAATGCTTATTCTCAAGCAAGTGTCCCGAAATACAATCCTAAGGCAGAGGAGTTTACCGATAAGCTGGTTAGGTATGCTGTCAATACTGCTAGGCAGTTCTGAAGCCAGACTGGGCATGAGATTCTGATTTTATCAGAAATGTGAAACTGCTAATAATTAGAGGTTCAGAGAAAAATGAAGATGAAGGTTATGAGCCCCTTATTCAGACCTTTCCCTTAGGAATCACCGAGCTATGAATAAAATATAGGACTGGATACTTACTGGGTAGGAAAGGTAGATTCTAACCTAGTATTTAGAATTATTATTATTTCAGCAAGTAGTTGGAAATGTAGAAATCAAGGGCCAGGAGCTTGGCTTAGTGATAGAAAACATACCTACATCATTTGGAAAGGGATTAAGTCACAAAAATACACTAGTGATTATTTAGCTAAAAAACAAACATTATTAGTCACTTTCCTTTGTCCACAGACTGGTCATGAAAACTAGCTCACTGGCACCACAGGAACTCAACATCCAGAGTTCTGATGAGTTACAATGTGTACAGACATGGTGTGATGAAAGTGACCTCAGAAGAAACATCAGACCCATCCAGGTGACTTTTCAACGTTTCATTCCTGCCATCAAGCCTAAAACCTGTTGTGATAATTGAAACCATGCCTTCCATGTGTTCCCCACAGTCTGAAAACAGTGGTACGTATTTTCCTTCTTTTGTTACTGGCAGTGCTGCTGCTACTACTTATGTCTGAACAAACAACCTAATAACAGCTGGCGGTGACACCAAGCCTTCTCAGCCACTGCCAATACTCACTTCCTCTGCCAGTGTCTCAGGAGACAAAGCCCACACTGCAAGACTCAACAAAAGGAAGGGAAAACCCACCATCCAGACATGAAAACCAACTGAGTCACTCTGGTCAGGGAATCACACTATAACTCAGCAGATAAGCACTGGTGGCATCAATCTTTAGCCCCCCAGTGTCTTTCTTTTGCTGCAATGTGGAGGTGAACTTTTAAAAGGTTTATTTCTCAGAGAAATAATACTAGGCTTTGTACGGACACACTATACATCTGAACTTTAGCTAATGTGGTCACATGGCCTCACTTTCTGTAAATACACCCATTCAACACACACAAAACTCTGCAGCTCTTTTTAAATATTTTAACATTATGGTTTTTTGGTGGCGTTTGTTTGTGTTTGTTTTTGTTTTGTTTTGTCCAGTCCTAGGGCTTGAATTCAGGGCCTGGGCACTGTCTGTGTTTCTTTTTGCTCAAGACGAGCAGTCTTGAGCCACAGCACTGCTCCTGGTTTTTTCTGTTTATGTGGTACTGAGGAATCAAACCCAGGACTTCATGCATGCTAGGCAAGCACTCTACCACTAAGCCACATTCCCAGCTCTGAGTTAACATTCTGAATTAACCAGATACAAAAAAAAAGAAAAGAAAAAATGCCCCCAATAAATTATCAATAACATTAAGAATCATGTCAATACTACTAGACAGCTTGTTTTCCCCAGGTACCCAAACTGGTAAAATTAATAAAACAGAAGTGGTCCCTAGCTAAAGCCAATATAAATCAACAGTTAGTCCTCAATTAACAAATTCCAGCACACATTTTTGACACCATTCCTTTTGGTATACTAGTTCTGTGATAAGTTTCTGATAGTTGCTATTCTCTAGGAATTCCAATCCTTGGCTATCAGAAGCTTTTTATTTTTTTCTTCAGGGAAACTGATTATTCATTATAAATGTAACTGTACATAGAGAAATTATTTAAATATAATTACAATTAGAATATGATTATGTTTAGCAATACTTAAATGCAAAAGAGTTTCATTAAATACAAGTCTGTAACGAAGGTTAGTAAACACTTTTCCTAAAGCTTTCAATTTCTTTATACCAGAAGCTCTTACCAATCACCAACAGGAAATGAACACAGCTTTCTGAGGGACATTGGAAAAATTAGGGTGCAGGTACTAAAGGTCCCTGGCAACAACTAAATTCTTCCATATCCATTTTTAGCCTATGATTCATAGCTACCAAGCACTTATCAGAAGAACCAGAAGCCATGTAAACATCAGGAAAGAGAAAGCAAGGGAATGTCATATCCAGGGGTGTGTGTATATGTGTGTTGCAGGTTTTATCATTTGTAAAATAGTATAAGAAGATAATATGTTGAAAGATTGGGAGTCAATGGCATAACAGCTGATCTGTGGATAAAGAACCATGCATCTAGCTCTGGGGAACTCCTCAGAGAAAGCCTGAGTGTAGAAGCACATCCATGAAATTAACTGCACAGAACTGACAAAGGAGGTCACCCAGAATGCCTAATAAGCCAAAGAAAGTATGGATATATAGCACAAAATGAGAATTCCAAAGCTAACTTAATAAACTGTGAGAATGCCAATGGGAGGAATTGGAGTTATAAATGTAGAATAACAAAGTGAAAGGCTCACAATCAAAACCTTGTGACTAATATCATATTTCACCTGTATTCTGGTTATCAAGTATCAAATGTAACAGTAAATTAATCAATCACAATTTACAGAAAAAAGGCTTATGAATTCATAACACCATTTAATATTTACAGAGCCTTTCATACAAATTAGACACATTGTTCAGAGTGAACAGATGAACAAGGACAAACTTTTGTATAAAAACAAGTAGAGGCGCTTGCCTTGAATTCCTGAGGCCCTGGGTTCGATTCCTCAGCACTACATAAGCAAAAGAAAAAAGCCAGAAGTGGCGCTGTGGCTCAAGTGGTAGAGCACTAGCCTTGAACTGAAGAGCTGAGGGACAGCGCCCAGGCCCAGAGTTCAGGCCCCACGACCGGACCACCCCCTCAAAAAAAAACAAAAAACAAGTAGAGGGCTGGGGAGGTGGCTCAGTGGTAGAGTGCTTGCCTCGCATGCATGAGGCCCTGGGTTCGATTCCTTAGCACCACAAAAACAGAAAAGGCTGGAGTGGCGCTGTGGTTCAAGTGGTAGAGCACTAGCCTTGAGCTGAAGAGCTGAGGGACAGTGCCCAGGCCCAGAGATCAAGCCCCATGACTGACAAAAAATAAAAATAAAAACAAGGAGAACAAGAACATGTACATGACATACGCATGAACACCCAATATTTTTTTAATTATTGTAAAGGTAATGTACAGAAGGGTTACAGTTACATAAGTTGGGTAATGAGCACATTTCTTTTGTACAATGTCATCCCTTCCTTCGTGCTCTCCCCGTTTTTCCCTCTTACTCTCTACCCACAAGTTGTATAGCTCATTTTCAACATACTGTCCAGTGAGTCCAACAATTATTTTTTTTTAATGCTGACAAAAGATAGTGAAATTCAAAGTGATTTTTGTAAAAATAACTGGAGAACACTAGTAATTGGGAAGGAGGGAGGAAATGAGAATTGTGGGAGAAACTACTAAAAACTGTGACAACATGAACTCATATGCTATCATGTGTGTATCCAGTGTCATTTAAGGAATGCCTATATTGGAAAAAAAGTGGTCAAAATAACACCTAAGACTTCTTCCAGCAGAAAAACATCTAAGAGTCTTGCAATGTAGAGTACTGCATACTAGGATCTTTGTTTTTAACGTACGTTGTTCCTAGTGACATCATGCAAAGAAAGGTTCTAAAAGCTAAGCTCTTCTAAGTACATCATGGAGGAAAACTTAAAACACCACTGCTATTTCTTAAAGGAAGTTACATTTCAAAGAAATAAAACCATTATCTTGGAACAAGGTCAAATACCAGGCGGTGTCGGCCTAGGCCTGGCAAGTCAGACAACCATCCCAAGAGTTATTATGGAGGGCACCCTTGCAACAGTCCACCACAAACCACGCCTCCTCCAGCATGGAACTAATCGCCCAGCCTTCTCAAACCATTTTTTAGCCTGACTCAACCAGAGGAAAAAATGCAGAAAGTCACTGGGCGTGGCAGCACTAGCCTGTAATCTCAGCACTTGGGGAGCTGAGGCAGGAGAATCATAGTTCTGAATCCAACCTGGGATACCTGACAAGACCCTGTTTCAAAAGAAAAGCTCCAGGCGATAGCTCCTGCTTGTCATCTCAGTTGGAAGTTGGAAGTAAGATTGCAGGTCAAAGTCAGTCCTACATGAAAAAACGTTGAGGCAGATATTCCCTCTACTCTCCAAGAACAACTGGACATTGTGGTGCTATGTGGGACGCACCGGTAGGAGGATCACAGTCTAAGGCCAGCCTAGATATAAACCTTGGTAAGTGAGACCCTATCTGAAAAGTAATTCAACACAAAGAGGAGGCAAGGCGTAAGTGGGCGAGCTCCTGCCTAGCAAGTGTGATGCCCTTAGTTCAAACTACAGTACTGTCTCCAACCGTACCTCCTCAAAAAAACAAAAAGCAAATAGCGAAAAACAAAAACTAAGGAAGTCTCCAGTACTCAGCTGAATCCTTGACCCAGGTAATACACTAAACTCTGCCTGGAATTACTCCACATCAAGTCCAAGCGTAGGTTCTCTGGGCATCTGTAAAGCACTTGGTTGGATTCCAACTTCCCCTGCCTCTGCCAGAAAACCATTAAATTTCCAAAAAGTGCTCCATGAGTCGTCCAACATTCCCAGACTCCCATCTTCCTGACTAGAGAAGTTCAGACTAATTTTAGAGACAAGGATGTCTTCTTTGAGCTATCAGCTATCCAGATTTCACGCACTCAACCCGGCTAATGCTGAGAAAACAAATACAGCCATATCAACAGTCAGATGGGATAATTGAAAAGCAGCCAAACAAGCCAGAGGGCAGCTACGCCACATTAAGGAATAGCTTTACAGAAAACCCTTCCTAAGGAAATAAATGTAGGCCCCGAAAAAGCAAGGGAGAGACAGCAGTGGAACAACGCAGAAAGGACTGACAGCGAGAACGGAGAGAAAAAGCAGACAGACTCACTGAGAAAGAGACCCAGACAGACAGATGGGGAGAGGAAGGGAGGATAGGGACAAGAGGCACAGACAGAGACTCCATGAAAGAGCAAGTCTGAAGGTCATTTCTCTCTTTGTGCTTTTCAAAACATGACATTCTCCTGAACACCAGACTCTACCTAAAAGTAAAAACACACTGCTTATTCTCAAACACTTGCTATCTCCGTTCAGATGTTGCTTTAAAGGACCTTCAGATCACCCCCCTGCCCTCTAACCATGACTGTTGGCCCAGCTTTCCTCAGACTTCCTCCCAGTATGGGAAGGCCAAGGTATACCACTACTGGACTGAAAGGAAGCGAACAGCCAGAGTCAGACAAGATGAGGCCTGCCCCTTACCTTCAGCAGCACCACATCCACCGTTCTGTCCACCTTGGAGATGTCACACAGGCTATAGCGCCTCTTGTGCCGTTCATACATTTTGTCCAGATACGAAGAGGAGGGAGAAAACGCAAGAAGTATACCCACTGTTAACTTGGGGACCAATGTGATCAAACAAGTCAGAGTTCCAACTTTCTCACAGTGAGCAGGAGGGCTCTGCCTTCCAGAAACCCCTCAGGGGCAAAAAAAAAGAGAGAGAAATTTAAAAAGCAAACAAGTAGAATCCAACTCCTTGAACTGACTGAGAACTTCGTGGCAACTTCAGAGTGCTGAGACGATCTTATAATTCATAATATAAGCAATGGATTCCCCCAAGGTCTCTGTCGCCCAGAACCCGGCAGGAGGGGAAGTACAGACGGTGTCCATCGCTGACGATAACTCCAATAGAAAACTCAAGACTGAACGGACTAAGCATAGTGGCTGACACGTGGGGGGAGAAAAAACAAAGCAGGCAATAAAAATCCAGTATTTACTTTGCCAAGATGACAAAGGGGGGGGGGGAACAATTCTATTTCCAAGAGATAATGTGAGAAAATTCACTAATTTTTTCCCCCTTAAAACAGTAAGAAAGAAAAAAAAAGACAAAAAGCTGGTGATGCTTTTTCAAAGAATGAGTCGTTAGTCTGTCTCTTGCTCAACAGGCAGCTGGACCCGGGTTTGGTTTTGATTTAAGTTGAAAATATCTAAGAGTAAAAGGAAAAACAGACCACTCCTCTGGCTGCTCTCCTCCTCCCGCCAGCCCTCCCGCCCCAGCCTCCTCCCCCTTCTCCTTCTCTCTCAAGAACGTCACTGCTTGCCCTTTCAGCTCTGCACCCGCAGCCTTGGAGGTTTGAAAACCTAATTGCAGTGGTGGGAACATGATTCATCTACAGACGAAGAGGAGAAAAACAAGGCTTCCTTTTCCAACTAGCTTCCTCCTGCTCCTCCTCCCCACCCAGCTCCCTAGGAAAATGGCTCTGTCAGGCATTGCTAGGAGATGCAAGCCCTTTGATGTCAGGGTGGTATGCTAATAAAGGAAGGGGGTGTCATCTTAAACACCACAAGTCTGTACAACACACTCAGCTGTTCCAGGATGTATAGAACACTGAATCTACTGAAGGAAGTATACACTTGCAGCTCCCTGCCACGTGCAAACTGATGATTTCATGTGAGAAAAATGTTCGCCAAGTATTTCAGCATTGTGTCTCCAGGACCCAGAAGTGGCTATGAAAATGTCTGGCAATGTTTAGAACTCACTAAGAATTAAGTTTTTGCTTTGAGATTGGGACTGGGGGAAGAATGACGGGGACTTTAAAAAAAATGAGAGAAAAGGTATGGAGTAAATGATCAAGTGTAAGCATGTGTGTAAGTGTGTGTGTGTGTTAACATTCTTGTGGGTAAGAAAAGTAAAAAAAAGGTTGGGACTTTCTCCCCCATCAATGCTTTTGGCATATTAGCTAGCTCTTATGTATGGCTCTGTTATTTCATTTGCCTACTTTGCTACCATTCTGGAACTTTCTGTCTACTACCCTATCCGACATCCTGAGGGGCAGATCTAGTCTAGCATTATCCACTCACTTCAGATACTCTCATCCTGGGACTAGAAATGAGTGAGTAGAAAAGAAGCAAAAAATATGCTTTAAAGAAAAAGAGATAGGGGAAAAACCCTCAAAAAAGAACTTCCTTTTTCCAGAAAGAATGACATACATTTTTCCTAACTGTTCGGAGCAATCCTTAGGCAGACTGGGAGAGTGTGAATGCTGGGTTTCAAATACGGCATCAGAAAGGAAGAAAAGAGATTTGGTAACTCAATTTCTGTCAACATTGCAAAGTTGGTGAGAGCTGTTTTTTAGGAGCTATAAAGAAGTACAGAAGGTCTGATGAGTTCCCATTTCCTTGCGCTTAAAGGAGATAAATACAAAAAGCCAGCAAAGACTGCAGGATTGTTCTCTATGTATCTATTAATGTTATCACAGTCTCAGCTACATCCAACTACAAGGCTTTCTACTCCCCCGTCCCTCACTGGTGCATCATTACAGGCTGTACCCAGTGAGCAAGCCTGGCTCTACGTGCCAACATATACAGAGAGTTGCTTTTCAGCAGAGATGATGCTAAACAAGCAAAACAAAACAAAAAAAAACAGTAGAAGCAGAGCAATCAGATAGATTTTAAAGTTATAAATAAAATTATTGCTTGGGCTTTCCAAACTCATGGAAACCTGGCCAGGGATTTATTAAGATTTCTAAACTGTGTAACTTAGGGCATGAGTGAAAGATCTTACAGGCTTCAGTGTATAGTAAAAAAAGGCTATGTATTAAATTTTCTATATTAGCTTTCTTCCTTCTTCCCCTGTGAAGCACAATGCTGCCTCCCCTCTGTCCTCAACATCCTCTGCTCCTCACTGCCCCTCCCTCCTGTCCTAATTAGAACCAAGTGTTTCCTGCTTCCCAAGTTCTCAGGGACTTCTCTAGGGATCAGAGATACTTTAATTCCCATAAAACCTTTCTATCCTAACCTCATCCAAATAGTGACTTACTACAGATAATCTGTATCAGTTGAAAAGATATTTTGTCCCTTACTGAAGAGGCAAACAGAAGCAGTAAGAAAACAAGGTCTCTGTTCTGGGAAAGTTTATACAACCAAGATACACATCTGTTTAAAAAACAATGTAACTCTCTTAGATTAACCTAGACCTGGCTTTGTATGATTGGGGGGGGGGGGGGGGGGGGGAGGAGTCTACCTTTTCTTCACACATAAGCATAATTAAAAGGACAATTAAAAATTGTCCATGTGTAATCTGTTCCATGTTGGAGAATAAGTACTTTGGGTGGGAAAAGTCTGTTTTCTCTCTGGACCTGCTCAGAAAGCCAGCAGAAGACAGAGTCTGCAGTTCTGCGCTTTTCCTGCTGATGTAACAATTCCAAATTTTTATCGAAAACATCTGGAACCAAGAACAGTTACTTTGTTATGGTTTTGAAACACAGCAACCAATCATTTCATATCTAAACCAGAGCTGGGAGTTACAGATTTGGAGGAGGTTGGTAATATTTCCCCTTCTTTAATTAACTACAAGGTTGAATACCTTACCCAGTTATTTAGATGTTCTTTTAGGTCAACACTGTGAGGCCCGCTTCTTTGGTTCCAGGTAGAACAGAAGCCCATCTCAAGTCCCACAGCCAAGTTTCTGAATTAGGATGCCACCTAGTGGAAAGAATATGCTGACCCCTCCCCTGGAACTCCACCCCCCCCCCAAAAAAGTGGAAGAGGTGGGGAGCATAAATTAAGGGGGGATTAGGCAGGATCCAGTTACTAAATGGTTTTCCTGAAACCCCCAATGAACATAAGCAACAGCATGTGACTGGGGATTGGCCAAGGATCAACTTAGTCTCTGCAGGGAACACAAGGTACTAAAGTGAAACCCAAGGGTCCTCTCTTTTCCCTGATGTGCCACTGTCCATAGCTCACATCAACTTGGAACATGTTCCTGTGACTCTGTGGACGTAAATTCCTAGAACTGAAAATGGAAGGGTTCAAGCTATATCACAACACAAAGATTTTCCTGCTCCAATACAATACACTGCCAGCCAGACACTTAGAAATCTCTGTTCCCTGACATAAAAGCGAGATTCAAGATATTCTCTCAAAATTTACAGAAGACACACAGTGTAGAAATCACTTCTGCTTTTAGGCTTTTCCACTCAGTCTTTACACAAAACAGGAAGGAAGGGAAGGTTTTCACAGGCAAGAATTCATCTATGCTCTCACTTGAAAAGAGCATGTCACCTAAAATCATGCCTTTGCTGGTGACAAAATTTATTCGAATATAGATAGACATTTTAGCCTCCACATGATTAAGTCTCATTTTGCTCAGAACAAATTCTTTCAAGAAGAGATGACTGGCTTACAGAATGGCTGTGAGGGTCCGACTCCTCCCTGCAACTTCCTTTTACATTGCCATAGAGGGGTTTCGGGTACTGCTGTCCAGAGAAGGAGGCCTGCCCTTTCCTTTGCCATCTCAATTGACTTGGACCTGGAGTTCTCCAAAGGGAAAAAGAGGAAAACAGTGGTAGCAGCAAGCAGCTCCTTTACTTTAACCCTTCATGGCCCTTTCAGGAAGAAAGCATGAAACAATTTAGCTGACAGCAACAATTTGACAACAAAAGCAATCATTACAAGAACAGAAATAAGATGGAAAAATCTAAGAACAAAGTCACTTTATAAACTTGCACTCTACCAGAAATACACCTCATGGAACAAACACAACAAATGTTAACTTTTACTAAAATTACGAACAGATTTGTGAAGGAGGGAGAGACTGGCAGTGGTACTTCATGCCTATAATCTCAGTGACTCGGGTGGTAGATTATCAAGAAGATTGAGGTTCAAGGCCAGCCTCAGCAGAAAGTTAGTGAGACCTTCATCTCAACAACAGAGCTGGAGCATGTAATCTCAGTAATGTTGGAGGTATACGTGAGAGGATCACCTCCAGACCAACCTAGGCAAAAAATGTGAGACACTATCTAAAAAATAACTAAAGCTGCCAGGCACTGGTGACTCACACCTATAATCCTAGCTACTCAAGAGGCTGATGAAATCTAAGGATCCCACTTTGAGGCTAGCCCAGGCAGGAAAGCCCATGAGACTCTTATCTTCAGTTAACCAGTCATAGCACCAGCCTTGAGTGAAAATGCTAAAGGACCCTAAGGTCAGGCCCCAGTACTGGCACAAAAAAAAACAAAGCAGAGGCTGGGAAGGTAGCTCAGCGGTAGAGTGCATGACTTGCAAGCATGAGGCCCTGGGTTCGATTCCTCATCACCACATAAACAGAAAAGGCTGGAAGTGGCGCCGTGGCTCCAGTGATAGAACGCTAGCCTTGAGCTGAAGAGCTGAGGGACAGCACCCAGACCCAGAGTTCAGGCCCCATGACCGGCAAAAAAAAAAAACAACAACAACCACGCAAACAAGCAAAAAAGGCTGTGGGTGTGGTTAAGGTGTTAAGAGTGTCTGCCTAGGCTCAACCTCAGAGAGACAGAGACAGAGACAGACAGAGAGGGGGGAAGAGAAAAGAACAGAAAGGGAGAATCATTGTCAACTGGTGACACTGTTAGGACACTTCAATCTATAGCAAGTCTTCCAAAGCAAGATTATAAAACAGCATTTACTGGTGACCTCCCACCCACCAAGTACTTACACACACACACACACACACACACACACACACACACACACACACACACACACACACACACACACACACACACACACACACACACACACACACACACACACACACAATTTCTATGAAGTGACCAGGCATGGTGTAGCTTGCCTGTAGTGCATGTGCCACAAATAAAAACAAAAGTGCCCATAAATGAAAACAAAAGCAACTCCAATGTTTCTTTCATAATGAAAGGACATAAGAATTTCTTCCCATATGTGTAAATCTTATGAATTTCATAAAAACAGGTAGGTGTAAGCTTTTATTTTAGCAAAGTAATGAAAGCCAACAGTATTTCCCATTTCCCCTTAGGTATTAACAGTAAAAAGGGGCATGCTTCTCCAAAATTTCTTATTCTTAAAACCACTACTAATATTTCCCAACAGTCAACTGAAATAAATTTATATCCTTTGCTATTTTCCCATGGAACAATTTGTATAACCAACTAAAAACTGAACACTAGTGTGAGGGTAGTTAGATGAAAGATACCTGTTGCTTGAACTCAAGTGTTGAGTACAGACCAAGAAAACAAACTGATGGTCCAAAAGTATTTACCACTGACAAAACCCTGGGCATTATGAAGTAAAGTCAGGGGATGAAGGCAAATTGTAGAGGCTGACCAGGTCTCTACTCTGCAGAACTACCTACAAGGTGGCAGCAAGAGACAGATGGTAAGTGAATCTGAGGGACCGCAGAGATACCCAAGAGGTACAGGGGTCAGTAGGTGAAGGAATGTACGAGCCTGGAACTCAGGAGAACAGTTAGAATTAGGCATTCAAATTAGGAAATCAAGATATGGAGGTGACAGCAAAGACACTAAAAGAACAAAGTACTTCATAGAGAGAATGGTAAGTAATGTCAACTGCTGTGAAAAGCCAAGAAAAGAAGTGGGTTTTGCTGTGAATTGTTTCACAGACATGGGAGAATGAGGGTAGTGCTGGGTGAAACTCTAGGGTATTAAGTGCTGTATTTAAATATCTACTATTTCACTAGTGAAAATGTATGCTCTCTCAGAAGCAATACACTCAACCTTCTCAAATTTTCTCTTAAGACACGTGCCCCTTAAAGATAAGTATCTTCAGTATATCCTTTTATTAGGGTTATTATAGGATTACAAATGTGGTATAAAAAAAATCTTACCTTGGAGAATTCAGTAACATTTAAGAGAGAAAAAGAACCATTAACATGAAGTGATCGCTGTGCAACAGATATTAATGTCCTTTAGAGTCTACCAGAGAAAGCCTTGAGTGCAGACATGGGTGACAGCATGGAGAAAGGTTGCTAGTAGCCAGAGCAGGCCAGCAGAATGGACAAAGGGTGTTTGGGGGAAGGAGCCAACAAGGAGCTTCCTTTCCTTTCCATACAATCATCTACGAAATAACAACGCTCCTTCTATAAAACAATGAGGCAAAGCAAACCACGTGGACATTAACAGACCAGGATTTCCCAATGGGATTTTTTTCATCACTAGCATGTAATGGTCAATTAGTAACAAGGTAATGAATGTAAACCAAAATCATTTATCCAGGTAATAAATATTTAAGGGTGTACTTTAGAGGTTTTGTACCATAAAATATGATTTAAAAAAAAATGCATGAGCTACTGCTGGATCCTTGAAAAGATATAGTAGTGAAATTGTACAAAATCCAAGACTGCCTGGTTAGCAAAGTAATCTTTGGATCTTCAGCTGCAGTGATTAGGAAGATTATTTACTTTAATGGGAGTTTAATACCGAGAAACAGGAGAGAAGAGGTAGGCATGGCATACTAAGAGTGTGAGCAGAGGCAGCTGACGAACACCAGGCCTGACAGAGGGAGGGCAAGATGTCTAGTCCCAAGATAGACTCATAAACAAGCACTATGACACCAGGCTGAAGGAGCATCAGCCTACGTTACAGAAGCATATGCAGAAGTATATGATGCCATGCCACAGAGGTCAGACCCTACTCAGAGTCCCCCCTCCTCCGCCCCGCTGGAAGCCACAGAAGTGATCTGATCTGTGCTCTAATTCAAGAAAAAGATGTAAAAGTTTTTAACGTTTTTAGCTTCATTCAATCCAATCTCCTCTGCCAAAATTTCTTATTGCTGCATGAACTTCAGTCAATCTTATTTTCTACTATTTTTCAAAGTAAGTACATGAAAGGTTGGTGTGACCGAAGCTCCAAAACTAGGGTATGGTTCTTCCTATTTCAAAGTGAGTGGCTCTTAGACTACTAGAGTTACTGGGATTCCCTCTTGTCTGTCTACCTTAATCAAAGTCCACCCTTCACATCCTGTTTTCCTAATACAGCTTTCTCTGCCCTTTGTACTTCTGCAGTGTGCAGACTCCAATGCACTGATTTTATGGTGTCCTGTCCTGTTAGTCTGACTCTAACAAGCACAAGGAGCTCCTTAAAAGCAACAGTCATTTCCTTATTTTTCTGCTCTGGAGAGCCAAAAACAGTATAGAATATACAAAGGCCAGATGACTGACAGATCATCTTCTCGTGCACCACTGCAATCACACCCTAATTCACAAATTTAATTACGAAATAATGATGAGAGAAAAAAAAACTGTCCATTTTAATATAGAAAGGTAAGCAACCTAAAGTCAGGCAGGGTGGTACACATCTATAATTCCAGTTACTTGAGAGGTAGAAATAGGAGGATCATAGTTCAAGTCCAGCCCAGACCAAAAAAAAAAAAAAAGTATTGTACATTGATCTCAACAAATGAGCCTGGAAGAAGGATGGCACAGGCCTGAAACTCCACCTATGTTTGAAATAGAGGAGGAGACATGGATCAAGGCCATCCCTGGGCAAAAATAAAACAGGTCCTATCTGAGAAAAAGGTCCAGGAGCATGGCCCAAGTGGTAGAGCACTTCTACAGCAAGTGTGTGAGGCCCTGAGTCCAAACCCAGTAAGCCACACACATGAAGTGAGCAACAAAAAAGTTATAGTTTAAAAGGATTTTTTTAAAAAGCCAGGTGCCAGTAGCTCACGCCTGTAATCCTAGCTACTCAGAATCTGAGGATAGTGGTTCAAAGCCAGCCCAGGCAAGAAAAGTCTATGAGACTCTTATCTCTAATGAACCACCAGAAAACCAGAAGTGGCACTGTGGCTCAAATGGTAGAGTGCTTACCTTGAGCTGAAGAGCTCAAGAACAGTGCCCAAGCCCCAAGTTCAAGCCCCATGACCGACCAAAAAAAAGAAGAAGAAGATAAAAAAAAAAGTTCCAGTGAGACACGAAAACTTAAGAAAAATTTAAATACCATAAAACAAGCATGTATTACTTTGGAAAATCATTTGTTCTCATTCTTCTCTTCACAGAAAAAAGAATAGCATTAGCTGGCCTAGTTAGTTGTTCCATCAGATGAGCCAGAAAATGATTCAACTTTGCATGGAAGATGCACCTCGTCTCTACAGGCAAATACATACCACTGTATAGTCCTGCTTTCAAAACAAAAACCAGGGGCTGGGAAGTGGGCTCAGAGGTAGAGCACTTGCCTTGCATGCCTGAGGTCCTGGGTTCGATTCCTCAGCACTAAATACGCAAAAAGAAAAAACCTGGAAGTGGCGCTGTGGCTCAAGTGGTAGAGCACTAGCCTTGAGCTGAAGAGCTGAGGGACAGCGCTCAGGCCAAGAGTTCAGGCCCCACGACCGGACCCAAAAACAAAAACAAAACAAAAACCAACTATTCGTACAAAATGCTCTTCTATCAACTATCCAAGAGACAAGAGGAGGGGATACAGAGAAAACCCTTCATGATAGACTTGACAGTACTGCTGTCAGGTTCACCTGGGCAGATGGTCACTTGGAGACTAGTGTTTGGAGTCTATATCTGGATAATTTTATTCAATTAGGACAGATATTCCAATGTTCTGGAAAAATCTTAAAGTGCAACAAAACTTTTTTTACCTCAGACTTCGGCTGTGAGAATTTACTTAGGAAGGGTTGTTAATACAAAGATACATTTAAAGAAGGGGAATGATCCTTCTGTCTCATCATCAGCATGCAAGGAAGTAAAGGGAAGGCTAGCAGCTTAATGACTTAACCTATCAAGAACTCTGGAGCCAGATAACCTTGACCAAGTGATATGAACCTCTAATCCTCAGTTTCTCATCTTAAAATGGGGACAAAAGTAACAAGGGCAAATAGTAAATGGACCGATTATGGGGAATATCTGTATAGTACTTGAGGCATGAGTATAGAATTAGTTCTACAATGTTTTTGCTTTATGAAAATCATTACATAGTCAGCCTACATGGGTTCACATAAAATAAAAACCAAGTAATTTTAAGTTTGACTCAGGTCAGCACTGACAGAACAAAACACTTGCTGAGACAGACCAACATGCTCCCTCTGGATATGTGCTCAACTATGAGACAAGAAAGCACAAAGAAGGGAAGTTTAAACTTTCTGTCCTCTAGTAAATGGAGAAGACAAGTGTCTCTCCAAAGCCAAGACTAGAGGAGTTTCAAAGGGCACCTGAACACCAAGCTGTTTAACAAAGAAGTGGTTCTTTAAAAAACCAGGGAAGGACTGGAAACACAGAAGAGTTACAGCTTTGAGTGAGAGGTGTGGGCAGGAGGAGTCTCTCCATCTGAGGCAAAGGGAAAGAAGAAAAGATAGATATTTATAGATTTTTTTTTCCTGGCCAATCCCCAAGTACCTAATTTGGACTGAACTTAAGATATCCCTGAAACAATCCCTTTCCAGAAGGCTGAAAATACCAGCATGACCCATTGGGACAAAGAGCATTTGGCTCTGAATGACTGATTCTGGGAGAAGCTGAGCACTCTGTCTCTTTTGCCGATTTTTCTCCACCTCTCCTTGCAGAAGTCTGCTGTTGAAGCCACACAAGCCCCTTTGACATCTGGTTGTTGCATCCACAACAGGGTTGTTGCCCTCAATCCGGTCACAATGCTCTTCCCCATTTATGAAAAGCTGTGGGGGCGTTAAGCTCCCTTCAAATGCTATCACATCCATGATGCCTCCATTAAAAAATAGAAAATAATAAAAAAATTTAAAAACCTTAGTAAAAGGAGAAATGGGCCTGTTCCTCCTCTTGCTCTATTAGACTGGGAGGACCCACCCATCCATTATCAAAGCGATTTGGAGACTAGTGGATTCTATTGTGCAAATCCAGCAATTGGTTCCTAAAGTCCATCTATATCCACTGGGGGTGTGTGTGTGGGGGGGGGGGGGGGGGGGGAGGGGGGGGGGAGGGCGTTCAGGATCCCACTGGATGCTTGGAATGACAAACAGTATCAGAGCTACATACAGCAGGGTTTCTATCTACATGTCCTGCAGCACTGCCACAGACTACCAGAAGTTGTCCTTGTAAGGTCTGCGCAGGGACACCTCCTTACCCCTTGGCTAAGTTTCCGTCCAGTATCTGTTACCTAGGTAACTGGCAGACCTGGAAGCAGTCACCTTCCCCTCCTGCTAGGTCACATCCTGGGCCACCTCTGGTCACACGCCTCCCATCTGACCTTAGAAGGGTCCCAGACCCTGAGGTCACATCCGGATCCAATGTGGATCCAATCTTTCCCCCACCTGGCCATACCTCTTCCTGTCCCTGGCCTAGATAAGTCCTGGCCCAGGGGTGGGTCACCCCCCTCCCTTTTTTCACCCATGCCTCTCCACCAAGCATGGGGGGGAGGGGTGCAGCAGTTTGGTAAATAAACTTCTTTTCCTGCCTGAATAGCATTTGGTGTTCTCTTCATCAGCTACCTAATAAAACCTACCTATTTAATATACCTTACATACGGTGACTCGGATGGGGTTTTTGAGTTGGAAATGCTAGAATTTCCTAACAATCCCTTTTCTGTGAACCAAACTGCCTTGAGACACCATGTGAGACTTTTCACCAATACCATTGCTGGCGTTCACATCCACGTCCACACCACTTCTCTACTCTGGTGAGTGAGACTACTCTATGGTTCTCTGTTGCTCAGTCTCTGTCCAGATGTGGCAACATGCCAGAGAATTCCTACAGCCTTTAGCCGAAAGGCCAGTCACCTCAAGATTGAGGTTGCTTGGTTTTGGGGGCTTGAGTGCTCTGAGGGAAGTGGGGACGCTGCTTCTGCCTGGTCAGCTCTCCTTCACTCACCAGACTGACTCTCCTACACATTGAATGGGGTGCTGTGAGTCACGCCCAAGCCTTGAAACCCCTTTGAAATGCCTCCTGAGCTCCCTGGAAAGCCAGAGCGCCTAATTTTTATGCCATTCTCAGGCTCTCTTTGCTCTCTCTCTGCCAACCATGTCCAACTTTCCCTATCTCTCCCTTTCTCTTTTCTACAACATTTTGGCTTGTGACCTGAAGAGTGAGATGCAGGCTGGGTCCTGGGGACTCCCCCCCTTTAGGTTCAAGCCCCCAGATAATTTAAGCCAAATAACTTGATTACAATGCCAGATAACAAGACACAGACACACACACATAGGCATACACACACAGAATGAAGTTGAGATTGGCACGAAATCGAGTTGGTGTGGAATAACAACTGAGCTCCCACGATGCCAACATGGTACATCCGCCACATGGCCAATGCTAGAGAAAGCTAAAGATTTTGACAACAAGAGTGCATTGCTTCTGGCACACATGGAGCTTCAGGTTCCACCCCCACTACAAAGGCAGAGGAGAGGTCCCACAGGGGAAGGGGCCTTGTAGGAGAGGCTGCAGAGGAGGGAGGAGGCCAAAAAGAAGGGGCGCTTTGCGGAGGAGGCTGCAAAACAGAGGGGGCCTCGCTGGGGAGGCCACAAATAGGGGGTGCACCTCGCAGGGGAGACCACAAAATGGGGGCGCCTCGTGGGGGAGGCTGCAGAAGTGGGTGGAGTAGTAAGCTTGGTAGAAGGTTAAGGATCAGATGAGACCAAACCCTTAACCCACCATGTGGTCAAGATGGTGAACTCAAGATGGTGAATTTCTGAAAAAATGCAAAGAAAACTTCACCAAATGGAAACTGACAGCCCTTCCAAACTGTGTACTTATATCACTACCTTTGCACGGATGCAAAGACAACCAAACACAAATGCCGTAAGAGCTTGCAAGCTAGTCAGATGAACAAGGTTGCCTCTACATGAATAAAGGGTAGAATCCAGCATGGGCAAGCTGGACAGAGTGTATGTACCACGGCCAGCATCTCTTAAAAACTTTTAGTAATTCTGCAGAAGCTTGCGGGGCTGCAGGAGTAGGAGACGGGTTATGTCAATAATGAACTTTTTGTCTCACAATCTAAAGGTCATGATCTTTGAACCAAAAAGCAAACCTAAGAGCATTGTGCACATACTACATCCCAATCTTGAAAAGGTATTTAGTACAGATTTGTGTGTGTGCGTGTGTGCGTGCGCGCACGCGTGTGCCAATCCTAGGGCTTGAACTTGGGGCCTATACGCTATCTCTGAGTTTTTTTGTTTGAGCTTGCTCACTACAATCTGAGCACAGCTCTATTTCCGACTTTTTGTTGTTAATTGGAGATAAGGGTCTCAGAAACTTTCATGCCTGGGCTGGCTTTGAACCATGATCCTAAGATCTCAGCCTCCTGAGTAGCTAAAAGTTACAGGTGTGAGCTACACAAGTTCCCAGTTAGGGATTCCTTTTAATGCATTCAAATGAAATGGCAATCACGTGAAAGCTACATGCATCTGAAATCCTTTTACTGACACAAGGAGGTAAAAAGCCAGTTTGGATAAGAAGAAAAATAATTCATTGGGCTTGATGTGAAGCAGACACAGTACCAGTTTTCAGCACTAATGAGAGAGAAGGGCCAGAGCTCTATTTCCCTTCTTCCATCATTCCATTAGGGAAACCTAATGACTCCTAAGAAGGAACATAGCCTATTATGCTGTGTACATGGGCAATATCGACAGGAACTGTTGCATGGCAAAGTAATAATGACACATGCATCACTTCCTAGAACTGGAATGAAAAGACTGACTCCCTGTTTCAAGGGAAAGCAGTGTTGTCTACAGGAAAATCCCTTTAGTGAACTAGCTCAGCAGAGTTTACTTCATGCCTGGTGCTATAATGCCATGGTGTCAACAGGAGAAGAGACATGATATAGATAGGCCTGAACAAAGTCAATTCTTCCCCTGGCTCCCTATGACGGAGATGTCAACTCCTAGTCCACTTCCTTGTTTCTCCCAACAAGTCTACGTGCAGGACAGCTACATATTATTCATTTACCTAGGTGGAGTCCCCCTTGGCTTTGATTACTATGTTCTGCATGCAAAACAGTAGACACTTGTAAATTGAAGGCTCCATTTAGTTTCTCAAATACACAAGGTTAACATCTCCCAGAAGATGGGAACACAATTCAACAGGATGACTTATTGCCCAAGTCTTTGTTCTAGGGGCCTAAGAGAAGGGACTTATGCATGGACATACAGGTGCTCTCTCCATCCTTCTCCCAATGATGAGTCTGTCTGGAAATTCCCACAATTTCTGGCCTTACAAGGTTGGAATAGGGAGGAGGGGTGGGGAGGAAATCTCATGAGATCTTTAGAATAAGAGACTATTACCCAAAAAGCAAAGTCTACATGCTCATCTATGAGCAGAAAAGCCAAGTGAAAGCTTAAGGCCCTGAGTTCAAATACCATTACCAGCACACACACACAAAAAGAAAACACCTACATCTGCTAAGATCCATAATTTTCCCATTACATTGAGCTACTTTCATTGGCTGTCAATATAACAGGATAAAAGTGAGCAAAAGAAAAATGAGACAAAACAATACGAATACAAAGAACAATGATTCTCCTATTCTACCTTTTAGTCCTGTGATGGGGGAAGGAGCTTGGTAGGATAGATGTTTCCTCCAAAAAGCACACACCACCTAAGAGTCAGCAGTGCTACCAATGAAAACATTAGATTGTCTAAAAACACTGAAGGAAAAAGTCATCATTGACAAATTTGATTGGCAAAAGAAAAATCTATTTGGGGGGGGGGGGGGGGGGGGGTCCGGTCGTGGGGCCTGAACTCTAGGCCTAGGTGCTGTCCCTCAGCTCTTCAGCTCAAGGCTTCAGCTCTACCACTTGAGCCACAGTGCCACTTCCGGCTTTTTTCTTTTTTCTTATGTGGTGCTGAGAAATCGAACCCAGGACCTCATGCATGCAAGGCAAGCGCTCTACCACTGAGCCACCTTCCCAGCCCCAAAAATCTAATTTTTTTTAAATCCTTCAAGATTGTCCTTCTGACCCAACACAGAAGACAGACCCCAACATTTATGCCAACCATTTCAGACACCCAAGATCTGGAATAAATCTTAAGAGATACCTATTGTATACACAGGAGAAAATAAAGGCCAGAAAAGGTAAGGAACTTTCTTGTGATCACTTATAAGTGCAAAGTCAGGTCACTAACTTATATCCTTTCCATACGCTTCATCCTTTCACACCACTTGTGACTTTATAATCTGAGGTTCTCTGAGGTATGCCTTTTCTGCAACTGTAATGAAACCCTGCAGAAGAAGCCATTGGAAATTTCCTGGAAACTCTCCATTTTCAGGAAACTTAACTCTCTGAAAGACTTAAATGAAAAGGCTGAGAAATAAGTTTTCTTGTGGTTGATGCTAGCTGGAGTTTTGGCTCCAAAAGGAACAAATAAGGGGTCTGGTTCTCTTAAATACCAAATGTGTACAGAGAAGCTCACTGGTGATTCTGGGGCCAATTTGTGTTTTCATAAGTGACTCACAGACCACAAAACTACAGATATAAACAGGACAACAGATACACTTTTAAAAGTGAGACCATAAAAGCCATTCTGAACGTCAGCACTACAGCATTTCAGGTAGATTAGCAAGTAGTTAGCAACTGTCACAGTTTCCCATTACTGTGGAGCATGATCAGCCACAGAAAGCACAGTGGTTTTTAACCAGACTCTTATGCTAAGGATGGAAAAGCAAGCTTGTCCCCTTGAGATACAAGAAAATAATGTCCCCATTAAAAAATAATACAAGGACAGAGAACTGAAGATGACAGTAAGTAAAATGAAGGCAGTCCAAGAACAATGCTCCAATGATCATGCTCTGAAGACACAAATGTTAATATTGTAAAAATAACTAAGAATGGAAACTCAAAATTTATTTATGGTTTAGTTGTGTAATTATTTTTTAAGTGGGGTGGGGAGGGGGATTGTGGTTCTGATTGAAAATGTTTTCTTGATTGGGAAGAAAATGTTAAATGAAGAATATATTAAATGAAGAGTAACTTTCCCAGTAACCTAATACCCAACATATGGGGTTCTGTAGTTATTCTTGAGTGTTTGGCTGCTTCGTCCGTGGGCGCCCTGACAAGATACACTGGCCTGCAGGATTAACTGTTCCATATGGCTAATAACCTAATGCAATGAACAGTTGGAAAAAGCATTACTTCAGAGGTACCTCAAAGAGCAGATACACCAGGGAACAGACTGTTTCCTAATGAACTTGGCCGTATCTTGCCGAGAAAAGACCCCCATGACACATGGAAATGTTAGGTTACAGCACAGGGGGCATCATGGAAGCAGGGGTCTGAAAATGTTCCCTATCCATGGTAGAAATCCTCAAAGTGAACGGTGCCAAAAGCTTTTTATTTTGGATGAACAAATTCAGTGTCACGTACTGGTGCTATTTGGCATGTATTTCTATACCTTTTCACAGAATTCTTAAGGAAATAAAAGGTGGATCTAGAAAAAGCCTACTAATCCCTGTATCAAGAAATAAGCTTTTTTGATGAGTACCATTTTGATTTTTAGCTGCAGTTGAACAAATCAAATGAAATTATAAGAACATAAAATTTATTTTTAAATGAATCCACTTAGATCTTAAACTGGCCAAAGAAATTTCTCAAAAGGTGACTGAAAGTATGGGGTATAATGCATAGATATAAAATCTTAGTGCGTTTATAAATCATTCCAAAACACTTATTCAAAAAGCAAAAACTCACCCTAAAAGGCCCAGTGGGTTTGACCTCTGGTATGTGTCCTCAGAATGACTCCTGAGCAAACAGCAGTATTATGGAAGCTTTACTAGCACAGGAGTTGGGTTCTCTCCCACCTGGCAGTTAACTAGCCATAAACAAGACAAAGTGTGTAACTGCCCTGAATCCTTCTCCTAGGCTGGCCTTAGATAATATTTAAGGTTCCTTCCAACTTTAAAGGTCTCAGAAACAAAACAAGCTCCATTATTTTGTGGTCCTGTGCTGAGACTTTTATAACATATGTCCAAGAAGCAGGAACTGAGTCTGAACCATCTACTCATTAAATGAGTGAGCAGAATATGGAAATCTGAAGTCATCAAATTGAGTAATATCAACTTGATGTATATTAATGCATTAAGGGTAGGGGGAAGGCAACAAAAGGTAATCTGAAAACTCGGAGACCTGTAAAGTATGTAAAACAGTGTTGATTATTGTAACTGCTATTAAAACTCTGCAATAATCACCACAATAAAATGATGATCGAGGTGAATGAACTTTACTATGTGTACTTTAAGGGCTTTGCCTCCTGAACTCTTAATTTAAAACTCGGCAATTTCAAGAAATATGCAGCAGCTAACACGTACGTGTGTTCATTCTGAGAGTGCAACAAAAATTAATCTTGATACTGCCTAGTTCCCTTTGAGCCATACTTTTAGTGTGTTTACTCTCTAAAGCAGGTTCCCGTCCCTGTCAGGTCCATGAAACCATGGTACATGATAGGACAGATGCGTGCTTCTTCCACCTGAGCACGCTCATCAGGGCCTACCTTTTCTTTTACCTGGAACTGAGCCATACTGGCCAACACTAAAAATTTCAGGGAAAATGAGAAGATGAAGGGACTGAGAATTAAAGGGTTTAATTTTTGTTCCTACTTATGGTAGGCAAGAGATAACTGGGACAGTGATAACCTTCATTAGACTAGCAACAGGTCTAGGGTCAAGCCTTAGACGGAACTCATGAAGTGCCACAAGATTAAGATCAAGGGCTAAGAAACAGGCAATTGAAGTTAAGGATGTGAGCTTCTGGAACAAACACATGTGCACCCATGCAGGTATGCTCTCTTCTTTTCCTGGGGGCAAAAGCAACATTTTTCTGAGAACTGCCGGCTAAGACCGGTTCCCACCCAATATCAGTCATGGGTGGATTGAAACAGGGGCAGGTTAGGATAGGAGCACCTTCAGACAGCTACACTCCAATAAAATGAGGCCATCTGTCACTCATACAATGTGTGAAGGTAGAATTCTGCTTACCTACTGTGAGAACTTGAAGAGAAAACACTCTGGAGCCCTTTCACCCGCCACTATGACCCCGTTAGCTCAAACTGGAATTCAGCTTTCTATAGGCTTCTCTTGGACCAGCATAAAATCTAAGTTCTCTCAGATTTCCCTTAGATTTGTAGCATAAACCATATAATCTCAAGACTGAGAAGATATTTTCAAAGACACACTGAAATAGTAAATGTGGAATTACTATATACCCAGCATAAACTGTCTTATTTTTTTTTCTTTTTTTCCAGGGCTGAGGACTGAACCCAGGGCCTTGCACACACCGGGCGGGCGCCCTTCCACTGGGCTAAACCCCCAGCCATAAACTGTCTCATATTCATAGGTACATGAAGACATATAATATTGCCCAATAAGCAATATTATGTTTAACAACCAAAATAGTGAAAACAATCTTAATGTATAACAGAATGAAATATTACGTAGCGATGAAAAGGTGCAGTACTGCTAAGCAAATGAATTTAGTAACAAAAATAAAAGACTATAGAGTGTATAATTTCATTTATAACAAGTTGTAGAATGGACACAGTGACTCATGCCTGCTATCACAATTACTTGGGAGACAGAGAACAGGAGGATCAAGGTTCAATGATACTCTGGGAAAAAAGTGAGTGAGATTACCATCTCTATCAGTCAATTGGCCTTACTCTATCAGTGGTGCACAGTTATGACCTCACTCATGAGGGGGGGTTCTGAAACCAGCCCAACCAAGAATGGTGAGACTATCTGAAAAAATAACTACGCCAAAGGAGCTGGGTGATTGGTTCAACAGATAGAGAGGCCCTGAGTTCATAACTCTGTAAATATATTGAATACTACTGAACATGTTATATTTGAATGGGTGAATTTTATAGTACGTGAATTATATCCTAATAAGCTGTTCATGAACATTTCAGTTTCACTAAAAAATGAAGTTTCACATTTAAGATTAATTTTCCTTAGTTATAGAATAAACTAAATCTTATTTTGGGTGCTATCACTTTCTATTTGAAAGAAAGAAGTCAGGTGAAACAAAGCTTACACATGCCCTTTTGTGGTAGTTCTCACTGTGGGACACTTTACAGGTTAACACATGTCAAGGCCTTACGTCCATGTAGAACATTTTTCACTATGCTCTCATGCACAAGAACACAATCCAAAATCCTGCTGTGTGCTTCACACCACCCACAAGAGACAAGGGGAAAAGTACTGTTGTACCCTTCACCCTGTAACAAAACCAAGGCCATAAATCAGAGGAGCAGAGCAAGGTAAACATGCTATGTGCTCAACCAGACACTGCCAGACTCACCGTCGGGGACTCTGGGCCTTGTTTCATCTGAGGGGCAGCAGCTCCATTCCCAACAGTTGCCTCTTCAGAAACTGAACTTGCTCTGGTCGGACTCAGAAAATCCACTTCATCTTCAGCTTTAGTACCTGGCATTTCTGAAGAACAAGAGGTCACAGAGTAAGTGCATTTGGAGGGGAAAAAAAAAATAGTTCCTATGTGTTACGCAACAAACTCCAGGTAAGTGTGTCTTGTTAGTTTTTCCACTGAAAAGAATTTTCCTGCTGTCAGGAGGTAGTGTTATTTCTGACCCAGTGCCATTTCGGAGCTTTATCCCTTGTTTGTGTGGCATTCCCCATCCCTTGAGGTTTGGAAGGTCTAATGCAACGTCTATCGAATGTCCATTTCACCAATGGCTTTTCATGACAAATCCGAAAATGGTAGAGATGACCCCTGTGTGGAAGTCAATCCACTCGTGGTAAGGGCCAGATTAACAGCTGAAAGCAGGTAGCCCTCCTCGGCCGTTATCAAAAGTCAGGAAACTTGTACATAGGAAGCCACTGAGAATGAAACAAATCCTCCTGGGACAAATCTTTCTTTAAAAAGATAGGACACACAAGTAAGAGTAATCACAAGTGTCAATCTGATTGAAATACTGTTTAAACATTTATGAAATATACATGTCAGGAGACTAATCAGAACAATCAGCATACACTAAAAAAGAATTACAAAAACATTAAAGTGGGTCCCATCTGGGCTGTGGGTATTACTTAACAGATGGGGAAGAGCAAATGGAACTAAGTTTGAAAATGATTCGAGATACTTTATGTACGTGTGTGAAAATGGAACACAGCAAGTTTGCTGAAACTCCGTTGGAAGGCTGAGGAAAAGTGAAGAAGGGTTGAGTTTGATCACGGCATACCATTTGCGCATATGACATGTCAAACTGAAACTCCTTTGTGCAATGAATTGATACTAATATAAAAAAGTGTAGTAGGTACAATAGCTATGTGTATCTGATCATATAAAATAATATTTATCGAAATGAACCCCAGGAAATGGAAACAAGAGGGCTTTTTCTTTGCTGCTACTGTTTTTGTTTTCATTTCCTTTTGTCTTCTTTGCTTGTTTATCTGTCTTTGGGAGGCTAAGGGAGGCACAGAAATGGTGGGACAAAGGGTAAACAAATGCAGAAGTGATACTCATCAGACAGTATGTTGAACATGAACTACACAACTTGTGGATGGGGACAGGAGGGAAAAACTGGGAGAGAATGAGGGAAGGGGTGATATTGTTCAAAAAGAAATATACTCTTTATCTGACATATGTAATTGTAACCCCTCCATACATCACCTTTACAATAACACTAAAGAATCTTTTTAATGGAGTAGGTAAAACATTTATGCACTATACATCTTGATCCATCCATCACTACCATCAGTAAGACTGAACTATTTTGTTGTTTTAACTATTTTGTTTCTCCCAAGACCAAACATAATTTTAAGAACTTTGCTTATGAAACGAGCCTTTGTGTATGTTCTCTTTAAAATGATCCTCTTGCTGTCTGTACTCAACAGATCCACAGCAGTGATTTCTGTTAGCCACCAAGCATCAGTAGCTTCTTAAGCAAGTGATATAAGTGATACTTAAGGAAACTTTGGGCTTCTGCCAATCCTTTAAGGGGAAAGACGATCAACTAGTGAAAAATTGCCTTATAATACCTAATACTAATGGAATTTCCATGTAGTAAAGTTGCCTAGGTTGTTAGCTTATCTAGTAATGCCACTACTCTAGCAAATAAAAATGTTCTGTACATCAAGGAGTTGAGAAGCTTCCGTCACCAAAAAGTTATGTGAAGGTTTATATTCTAGCAGAAGGTGTGACAAACCCAATTTTCCTTTGATGTGGGAAAGTGACATCCCTATATTTATAAATCTTTTTTCCTTGCCTTTATAATTGTATAATCTTACTAGTAAGTTTTAAATGGGTAAACAAGCATCCTTGTCCAGTGAATGAAGATACATTACATTTCAAAAATACAATTAAGAGTTTTTCCAATCTGACTAAGCAATCCCTACAGAAGTATCCCACAGTGAAGTATCTTGAAGGGAGTCAGATTAACTAAAAGATTGGAGGATGGCTAGGAGATTGATGGTTTTATTATTTGGGGGTGGGATTTGGGACACAAACTCACTTCCCTGTTCCTATCAGCAGAAAATATTTATCTTGGCAGCAGCAAGCAGTCACAATGGTACCGAAGATACTGAAATTTGAGGGGCATTGGCAATCTGCAGCACTGGCATGGCTTAGTCATATACCTCCAGCTTTCTAAGCACTGTGGTCAATGCTTTTTGAGGAGGAAGGGTCACATCTCCTCTTTCCGACTGTCCACTTCCAAATCAGCAGCTAAAACCTGTGTCTTCTCACTCATAAAACAACATACACAATTGAATCTGTGAGTGTAATGCAAACTTCAAAGAAAATACCCTTTGGCTCTGAGATCATACTCAGGTGCTTTTTGTCTGAGGCAATTTACCAGGGACTTCCCCCTAGCCATCACTATTTTGCGAAATGTCTCTAAAATGGAACATCAGTTCTCTAATTTGAAACTGTGAGTATCCAGTTCTGATTCCTTCTAGTAGCAGAAAAAATATCATACACAAACTATATTAAGTCTAGACCCACATACACTTTTGAAATCTCCTTTCTTACTTAAAAACTTTCAAATCTCGGCCAGGTGCTGGTGGCTCACACCTGTAATCCTAGCTCCTCAGGAGGCTGAGATCTGAGGATCACAGTTCAAAGCCAGCCCGGGCAGGAAAGTCCATGAGACTCTTATGTCCAATAAACCACTAGAAAACCAGAAGTGACACTGTGGCTCAAGCGGTAGAGTGCTCGCCCTGAGCTGAAGAGCACAGGGACAGCATCCAAGCCCAGAGTTCCAGCCCCACAACCGACAAAAACAAAAACCATATAAAATAAAAAAAGCTTTCAAATCTTAAACACCATTTCTTAACATATGTGCTACATACGTACTACACTAAATGGCAAAGTCTAGAGTTCTCTGCTTTTATCTTTTCTCATCCAGCCCTGGAAACACCCAACCCCACATACTTCAAGTTGCTTAGGTTAAATTCTGACCACGAAGGCAAGAGAAATAATTACAGCTTGTTTCCAGGGACAGAGCACCTAATAAAAAGAACACAGCCAGGCATCAACTTACAGCCACTCCCATTCTTATGAAATAGCAACCTGCTAGGGCCCTGAAATAGAGTTGTTACTTTGCCTTATTTTAAAAACTAGAGCTTTGCACATTTACATTCTGAGAAAGCCGTTAACAAATTTCTACCACTAATAATCTAAAACAGTGTCAGGGGAAAAAAACAACTCTGAAAGGCACCAAAAATTCCACCCCAAGTTCCTTAAATTCCACTTTCAAGTTCCTTAAATCCCTCACTAGGGTGAGGATAGGTGGTAAAATAGCTAAAAACCCTTTATTGAAGAAACTAACCACTGTGTTTAAATTGCTCTTCTTCCCAAACAATTTCTTAATTTTTTTCGGCTTATTCATTTGTCTCCACACCCCACCCCTATACACTCTACAGTCACCAAAAAGAATAACCAAAATCTAGAAAGCACAGCAAAAACAAAAACCACATAAAGACAAAACAAGCTACATCTTACCTACAAAATGGTAGGGACAGCCATGGAAATAGCTCCTGTGTCTACAGCTGGTGGCAGGTAATATGAAAATGTTTGTTACACTAACCTTTAAAGACTTCAGAAGGCGAGACCGAGTCAGAGTCTGACTCCAGTTTCAGCTTCAGCCTCAACTCTCAGTAGTAAGTTTTATTCAGATAGTTTCTTTCCACTGAGTAATAGTGGTTTCCCTCTGCCTTTTCTGGACATGGCTGCCCGTAGATGGAGCGGGCTGCTGTGTGAGCAATCTGCTCCGTGCAGCTGCTTCACCAAGATAAGCCAGCACAAGGTCAGCCCAGTCAGTGACAGGAGCTGGGCAGACTGGGCTTGGGCGGAAATCCTGCATCCTATCCCCTGTGCTGTGCAGGTCCTGAATTCCCAGGCTATGCCCAAAAGCATCAGAAAATGGGAACTGGAAGACTGCTCCTGAGACAGGAAAAGGAGGGAATGCACTCCACCCCAAACCTAACCAATGACCTAATATCACCATTTTGGATGTTGGGCCATCCACTTCAAACAATTCTTACAGCTGTTCATGAAACTACTTAGGCTCTAAATTTACTCAATACAAACTGGGATGGCAGGGAAGAAGGGAGTCTCAGGCTTATAAATAAAACATATCCTTTCCAGCCCTGTTCTGTGATCCTAAAGAAAAGGACTTAGGCTATTTACTAAATTCCTTTGTCCCTTTAAAGCACCTGTGCTCTAGGCACTATCCTCAAGGTTTGGAAACTGCTACTGCTCCAATGTCAGAGCCTTTAAGGCTTCAGCAATCAAATCATGAGTCTGATACAGGAAGTAAAATCTATCCAACCCTAGCTGGTGTACATCGCCTGATGACAGTGACTATTAACTTGGAAACTTACAGCAGTGAGCAAATGAGACCGTACAACAAGAAAGGCAGCTGCATTTTGACTAGTATGTCACAGAAACTTGGGGAATCTCCTTCAAAACTAAATTCAGTGTTTGCCTAGCTTACCTGTTGCCGGCTCAGGTTCTTTGACAAGCAGAGTAGTTTTCTCTGGCTCCTCCGTTCTATCAAAACATCCCTTCAGGCTGCTGGTGGCTTCTCCAGTAGTCGCCATTTGAAGGGTCTCTCCAGGTGGAAAAGCACTCGCTTTGTCTACAGAAGCATTCTCTGGCTGTTCGGTCCGAGGGCCCAACTCAGAACTGGACAGTGATGATATGTGACACACTTCCCCTCCAGTCACCAATGCTCCGGAGGCTTTGACACGCTCAATGACCGCCTCCACTAAACGACTGGCAGCCTCTTCTATTGAGTCTGCTCCCTTAGGTACAATTGAAACCATGCCAGGTAGAGAGAGATTACTCCTTTCCTCACCAGGTGCTGAGGCCTGTGTGATTTGTCTCATGCCCTCTAGGGTCTCGTCATCAAGAACTAGGAGCCCTGTGCCTGTAGGGGGCTCCTTGGCAAAAGGCAGCAATGTTCCATCATCCATGTGAGCCTCCTTGGAGTCAGCCATGGAACAGCTGTGGTCTCCCTCCTGCCTCCCTCTCTTTTGATCGAGGGTTACAGTCTCTGGGGCTGCAGCTCCTTGCAAGCCGATCCCACCTTTGTCTGGCAGAGCTCCTGGCAGACTGACAATCATATTGTTCTCTCGGCTCACTGAAACTTCTGAAACCGAGTTGTCTTCAGTGTTGCGAGACAGATCCTTTCCTCGGGACTCGGCAGTACTTTGCAAAGTGTTAACCACTACCACATCCTCCACCGCATTTCTGCCCACCTCACAGGTGCTGGTGGTCCCTGGGACCTGGGTGTTCGTCACTTCACCATCCAGAGGAAGAGGTGGATCGCAATGCGCAGCCTTGGACTCCCTTGGCAGCAGCCCTGGCTGTGGCGATGAACTGCTGGGCTCTGCCCCCGACACTTCCTCCCTTGAGTCTGCAGCCAGACCTGGTCCTGGTGGCACCAGGCTCAGTGGGGCCCCACCTTCAGTCAGCGGGGAGGCCTGTGGGGCCTCTTCCTTGTTGTGTGTAGCTTCTGTCTTAAGACAGGCGGAGGGTGTGTCCAGTGACTCGTGGGGCTGCAGTGCTGCGTCCTTGGTGCAGGCAGCTAAGGCAGGTTGATCACCAAACCTGGCTGTCTCTTGGGCTGGAGGCGGGATTCTCTGCTCTTCCTGCAATGTTTCTGAAGAAAGGGTGTCTTCCTTAATAGAAGAACGAGTCACTGCTTTGTCCTTGTCGTCTTGTCCCTGAGCTGCAGCGCTTTCTGGAACCACCAGATTTTTTCCTTCTTCAGTCAAAACTGACTCAGAGGCCAAAGTGGCTGTCTCCACACTCAGCAGAGAAGGGTCAGTGAGTGCTTCGGGAGTTGCTGAGTAGCCAGGCCCCTCGTGCTCCTCACCAAGGCCAGTGGGATTGGTATTGCCCATGCTGGGCTGAAGCTCTCCAACAGCAGTTGATGAGGGCGGACTTGCTGCTCTATCTTCTAGCAGCTGTTCGTCAGGCTCCTCTGAATCCCCTCGGTCCGGGCCTTCTCTGCAAGGCACAGCCCTATGGAGTTCAAGAGTTGCTGTTCCCCTTTCTTTCTGGGAGGGGACAAGGGAAAGTGCGTCATCTTTGGTTACTGATTCACCAATTGGACTGCTTGCCAGAGAGAAAACACTGTCTGATGGCACAGTCTGGTCTGGCACCAGTTCTTTCTCAGTTTGAGAGACAACCAGAGGCAGACATGAAGCTACCTCAGGCAAATTCGTTAAAGGTATATCTCGGTTCAGATCTTCTCCTTGGACCTTTCTTCCTAAAACTTCAAGAGGACAAAAATTCCCACATTCCTGGGTAACTCGTACAGGGTCAGAAGGGATGGGGTCAGCTTGTGAGTCCTCCAGACCGGTTGAAGTACACAGGTCTTGTGTGCTGGGCTGCCCAG
Source organism: Dipodomys spectabilis (assembly GCF_019054845.1). Classification (NCBI taxonomy): domain Eukaryota; kingdom Metazoa; phylum Chordata; class Mammalia; order Rodentia; family Heteromyidae; genus Dipodomys; species Dipodomys spectabilis. The sequence goes on along the minus strand of NW_024870910.1, from coordinate 5,542,993 downwards.
TTGTAGTTTCAGGTGTGCTGGGCTGCTGGGTTGAGATTTCAGGCCGTCTCGCTGTGTCACTACAATGCTGTACAACCAACTCACCACTAGAAGGCACTGTGCTCTGCTGACACGCAGAGTCTGAACAAGGTTTCTCATCCCCAGTTGTACAACAAACTGGTGACTGACTGTTTGGGCTTTGAGCATGAGATGAATTAGCTTCTGATTTCTGGTCGAGCATCGCAACAGTTTGTAGCACAGGGCAAGTTAAATCACAGGGGGACATTACCTCACCCGTGCCTGCCAGAGGAGTGTCAAGTTCTGACACATTGGAAATCTTGTCTTCTGTAGCAGCTCGAATCACCACAGTGTTTTGATCTCCTACAGTTTCAGCTAGCTCCTCACAGCGTCTTAGAGTTTCCGTTCCCACTGTTTCTTCATCAGGGGTTTCTCCAGAACTCAAAGCAGGTGAAGACTCTGCAGATTTGTTGGCACTGAGGACACTAGCAGCAGAGAAACAGTTTGTAACATCTTTATCCACTAGCTCACTTCTAACTGTGCTGACAGGAGCGTTCTCAAATCTTTCCTCTATACCTTCTCCTGCCTGAAGCATATTATTCTGGGTGGTGGCAGCTAGGTTCACGAGACTCGGTTCTGCTTTTCTTGTGCTCTCGGGAGCACAGGCATCTGTCACAGAACCGTCTGCCAGTTCCCCTCCAGAGGAATGCTGGGATGTACCTAGTTCTGTCACTGTGTCTCCCGGCTGCACACTGTTACTCACAGACTCCTGTCCTGTGGCCACTCCAGAGAGTTGTGTTCCAGTTTCTTCATGTCTGGGTCTACAGGACAAAAGGTCTTCTGTATCCTTTCCTCCACAGTCAGGCAGCCTCTGAAGATGGCTGTCTTGATCAGACACAGTTCCAGAGTCCACAAGAGGTACTGGCTCCACCTTTCCCCTGGTTTTCTCCACACCTTTATTTTTCTTCCTGTGAGAACAGTCTGAATTCTCTTCCTCAGCCTCTGTTGACAAATCACGGGGACTTTTAATCTGCCCAGCAAGACTTCCCTGGCAGCAGGGAGTATTCTCAGTCTCTTCAGGAAGAGAAGAAATCTGCCGGCTGTCCGAGGACTCTGATGCACAAGAGAGGAACTGGCTGGCTGTCTCTGGGGCACTGGGCAGACAAGAGGGATCCTGTGCTGTCACTAAGGGTGTGAGATTGTCCATCTGCTTGATGCTTGTTTTCTAGGAAGAAAGTAAAGATATTTTTAACTCTATCATTCTGGTATCACTTTCCACTGATGCATCTATATATCACTGGGCTATTAAAATGACTCTAAATATAGAAAATGACTTTTTAAATAGTTTAACCTATTTTAGAAAGTCAAAGGAAATTGAGCTTTAAAAACATTGTTTCATAAAACAACTTAGCTGGGCACCAGTGCTCACACCTATAATCCTAGCTATTTGGGAAGTAGAGAGTGGGGGATTATGGTTTGAGGCCATCTAGAACACAAAAGTTCACGAAGACTCCATCTCAACCAATGGCTGGGCTCAGTGGAATGCACTTGTCACCACTAGTGACACAGAAAAGCACAAGTCGAAAAACTGAAGACCAAGCTGGCCCTGACATAAAGCCAGAGTCATTGCTCAAGTAGTAAACAACATGCTTAGCAAATACAAGATCTTGAGTTCGAGCCTCCATACAACCCCCCAAAAAATACACTGTGAATATCTTCAAATAAGTAAGTAGGTGAGAAGGCTACTTTTTACAGGGTCTCAGAGGGCCAGAACCTTCTTCAACCCATTCATCTCATATATTTAAGTAATAACAAATCTTAACCAATTTTACAAAACTCTTTTCCATCACAAGATGTAGCCAGAAGCCCACACACTTACTGAGGAGTTACAAGTTATCCTGGAACCCCCAAATTATTATCCACCCAACGAGCTCAAGTATTTGGATTTATAATTTCGCTAACAGTGACCACGCTGGAGTTTGAACTTGGAATCATACTTGCTGCTCTACCATTTAAACCACATCCTCACTCCTTTTAAGGGCTTTTAAGATTTGCTTTTAGATTTGCTTTTTTCTAACATGGCCTCACTTTTTGCCCAGACTGGCCTGGGTGGTGATTCTACTATTTACACTTCCTGAATGGCTAGAATGACAGGCACATACTACAGAATTCAGTTTTGAGGGGGTTTTTTTGGTTGTTGTTTTTTAATTGGTTAAGCTGGGACCTTGTGATCCTTCTTCCTGGGCTATCCTTAACTGCAAGTTTTCTAGTTTTAGGCTCACGAGTAGCTAGGGTTACAGGTATGAGCCACCATGACTAGCTTCTTTGGCTTTTTGATAAAAAACAATCCTCTTCTTGTCCATCACTGAATATTAAATAAATGAAATCATCTGACATTAATAATACCTAGCTTTTAACTATTATCAGAAGGTACTGTGGTTAGATGGTTTTATAAGTCATCTGAGGAATGATTTTTTTAGCATTAAAGTACTTTCTTAAACAAATAAAGCTAAAAAAGGAATGGTTAAGAAAATATAGTTCATCAATCTGGTGAAAGGATTCTATCAGACTGTGACAAAAATGGTAACTATGAAAATCACAGAACAAGCAGAAAAAACATTAAAAATATAATGTTGGAAAAATAAAATTCATAGTTAGTCAAGATTATAATTATGTAAAAATCCCATATTTGTACAGATAAGGCTTAGGAAAAATGTAGAAAATTTCAGAAAATATCAAAATTCAACACTCCTGGGCTGGGAAGGTGGCTCAGTGGTAGAGCGCTTGCCTTGCATGCTCAAGGCCCTGGGTTCGATTCCTCAGCACCACTTAAGCAAAAAGAAAAAAGCCGGAAGTGGCGCTGTGGCTGAGGGACAGTGCCCAGGCCCAGAGTTCAGGCCCCACGACCGGACCAAAAAAAAAAAAAAAATCATCACTCCTCTTAATACTACTTTTTTAATACATAAAATTAATTGAAAACATCTGGTTGGTTCTCCACTCATTATTTGATCTTCTCCAATAACTATCTCAGACATGTTCCTCTGGGTCATCTACTTACTAAGTAAATATAAACTAATACATTAGACTATTCCTGTCTACTTACCGATACTGCAAATTTATATACAAGGAATAAACTTTGGTGTTTTTCCTCACCAAATATAGGACAGGAAAATTTTTTCACTAAAAATGAGTGTGCTAGTTTCCTTAAACACTTGTGTACTAGTTTTCTTACAAGTTCTTAAAATTAGCTTTACTCCACACCTAACAAAGGGTGAACATGTCCTAAAAAACATGATAACAGGTCATCATACTTCGTGAAAGCTGAACATTACAGGAAAGAGATCTGGAGAAACGAGGGATGCTGCTTGAAGAACTTGAGAAGCTCCTGCACATGCATTTCCTACATTTTTAATTTCTCATTGCTTTTCTGTCAAACAATCCTCACAGGTATGACATCTACAAACTGGTATTTCCATGCCCATTCTCTCTTACTTAGTAAAAAGATTCTAAGAGAAAAATGTGATTTCCACTCAAAGAAAAATGACATGATTGCTTTAAGACTAAAGTGATTCTGAAAGGTAAAGGTAGGCACATCATAAACCCTGCTATGGAGTTGTTTGGCCTGAATGTCTCAGAAAAAGAATACACATTCCCAAAGAAGCGTCTAGCTTTGAGCTGACCCAACATGACCTTAAACACTATTATCAAGCTGTTTCTAAATCAAATCAACTCTGAAATAAGCTGGCTGGAAAAATTATCTAAACTTAGCCTTCAGATGTTAAGGCCAAGAGAAATACATCCATATGACATCTATATTATTCGTAATAAATGGTACCAGGGAGTCTGTAATGTTTTTATGTCTGGCAGCAACTTCATCTTCAAGGCTTGAATGGATTATAAAACCTTTATTTTGTTGGTGATCTTTTAACCATCAGTTTAAATATAGTACCATGATCATAACTCACTAAAATAACTGTGAAGAGGCTTTATTGAGTAAATTTGGTTGTGTCTCTTTAACAGCAATCTCAGTAATTGTTCTTCTTGCTTTAATTCTACAAAGTTAAACCAAACACAGAGAAATGCCAGGACAACTTAGTTGTGTGGTTGTATATTTCTGCATATACAATGTGTTTATGAGGAACTTTCATTACTTCAGAAACTTGGCAAAAATCAATTAAAACGAAAAATCGGCCTCCTACTTCTATAGCCCTAATGCCAGTTCTGTATCTTAGGCAGTAACAACTAATACCAGGAACATTGCCTATAGGTTTCGCAATCATTGGAAGAAGTATTGTAATATATGTAGTACAGCAAGATTCAGAGAGAGTGTTCATATGTGTACGATATACATGAAATAAAAATGAAAACTTTTCCTTACCATTAGTTGATGTTGGATATTCATAAGCTTAAAAATATGTCCAGTACAACTATCTCCAGGAAATGTGGGCTCATGTGATTCAGACTCAGAGGTCAATGTATAGATGTCCAACTCTCGATGATGCCTCACAGAACAATCTCCATAAGGTATTTCATAGGATAAACTGCTCCAGGAGTCTGGCTCTCCAGCATTCTCCCTGAAAACAAGCAATCTCTCATTAATATATAAATTCTACCTCCCAGCCATGTGTAACCTTTTAAGCATAATATTTCATTTCTAATGTGTTTGTGAGGAGATATGGCAAAGATTTAGTTTATATATAGCTACATATATATTCTTGTGGATTGGACTTTTCTCCATGATCTGTTTTAGGTCATCAATTTGATATTACTGTACCTAAGGCAATCATAACGTCAGCCTTTTGTATTTTGAAGTTTGTTCTGGCTTTTGGCTAAATGTGACTATAGATTTCAGTACTGCTTTCATATAGTAATGAAATTATGCTGCACTATATAATTGTCACAATTATTAGAATACCCATTTTTTGTTCATAATGGTAATTTTCTTGCTGAGATTAAAAAAATAAAATAAAAGGAAGTGAAGATATTTCTATAGCCCTTCCTCCAGAACTTTAGATTCATGTTCCTCCATCTGCATATCTCCTTTTCACTCACTTTCTAGAAGGTGTCAGCTGAGACCTTTGCATTTGTCAAATAAATCTATCAGAATTTCTAGTGTTCTTGTAGGGATGCCTTTCTGTCCTGCCAAACTTGATTCCACTACAATAATATCTTTGTGCACATTTTCCAAGGTAAATTTGGAAAGTGCCCAAGCAGAAATAGAGGGCTGAGGGACAACTTAATTACCACCTGTAGACATGGGAAGGCCTTCAACTCAAGATAAGGCAGAGTAGTTATTTTACAAGCCCAAAGTAGACTGAACATGGAGAATGACTTTCAAATGTAAATGTGATAGTTATAGAGAAAAAAAATGTGCTTTGGAAATTATAGAACATTTCAATACACCTGGGGTTCTAAGTATGAGCCTCACAGCTTACCTGGTTGGAGGGTGTTCAGAGAAAGCAAGGCTTTATCCTCTCTCTATTGGCTTTATCACCATAGCAACTATTTCACTATATGATTTTGTCTGCAAACTCTAGTGCAATGATTAATAGTAAAGCCGGCTGATAAATAAGGTCTCAACTATGAAGATTCTACCATTCAATGAATAAACAATTTTTAGACTGATAGAAATAAATAAGTTTAATTACCATGTCACCAATATGTGAACTAGAGTTTCTGGTTCAGGGAAAGAAGAAAATGTTGGTCATTAATCTGGGTAGGACCCATAACTTCAGACATGAGGTTACTATCATTAAGCTCTATTTAATAAGACAACCTAAACCTTGGCAGTACAATAAACTTCTAATCACCTCATGTGGGTTTTTATAGAGACCACTGACATGATCAAGCATCTTTCATAATTTATGACTGAAATAATCTTATCTAGAAGTAACTAGACCAATAAACTCACAATAAAGACTAAATAGGTTTTTCACAAACTACATGCAAGTTTTTTATACCTCTCTTCTAATTGGCAACTGTTACAGAAAAACATTAACATTGATTTACTCTCCCAGACAACAACACTATGTATTAAGAAAACTTCTCAAATTATTTATGAAGAACCAAGTTTTTTTGTTTTTTGTTTTTCTTTCCAATTCACAACAGAAGCACAGAGCTGTGACAACAGGATCTTGTTCTCCGTGGCAAGAGGAGGCAGTGGGGGAAAAGAGGAAGCCAGAAATATTAACTATTTTGTTAGGAGCCAGAGAACATTAGATAACTTTAATTGTCAGAACTCCGAGGTGTAAGTGCCAATATATTTACATTTTGCATGTTAGGAAAACCAGACTAGAGATATAATTTACCCCAAAATAAGAATGTTCAGAATTTAAATCCAGACTGAATGAATTCTAAAACTAAGCTTCCTCTTTTCACTAACCACAGTAACTACCTCTATAACAGCTTCAAATCATGGCTCCAATTCAACTCCACAAACTAGAAATATGATTAGGTATCTTCTGTTTTCATAAAATTTATAGGAGCAACAGAAACTTTTTCAACTGTTAAATAACACAATTTAGCAGTCATTCCTTATAGGACTACACTATTCAAACTGGGCATCTGTGCCTGCCCACGACCCAGAGTTTACATGTGTGGTGCAACAAAATTCAATACGCTCAGGGCAAATTCCAACTAGCTTCCTAGCATCCTACCTGCTATGCAAGAATCAACAACCAACTAACCAACCAACCTCTCTGCTTCTCACAACCTGCCCAGCACATTGCAACTCCAGAAAACACTGTAACATACAGTCAAATTAACTAAAGAGAAAACACTTTTCAAATCCTAACGACACTAGTCCTTCAAGGGAAGTTCAAAACTGCTTCTTGTTTAAGTACAGCAAAAAGCCAGAGAAAATGTCAGAAAACAAGTAAGGAGACCACAGCGCACCTGTGTGAAAGCTGATACTCACACACGTCTACCCAGGCACCAGGAATAACGCAAGCCCATCTTATTTCAGTTCTGGCTTCATACTGTGTGTAGCTTTAAAAGTGGAGAAAGGCAATCATGCCAGCCCTCCCAAAGGACATGTTTTGCTCTGAGTGGTGCTTCTGACAAGAAACTGCAGCAGTTCCTTATTTGAAGGTTATTGCGCTATCAACCATGAAACCCTATCACCATAACATTGCCAAACCTCTATGGGGCTTACAAAACCATCCACACTCCACTGACATGGAGCTAGAGTGGCTGAATTCCACATTGAGAAGCAGTTGGGGCACAGTGGGAAAGAGCTGTTCCCCCTTCAAAATTAAAAGGTGAACTTATCAGCTCATGGCCTTGGGCCAGCTGTTCAGCCTCTCTGTGGATCGATTTTGCCTGTGGAGAATACTGAATGTACCAACTAAACCTCAAGGTTTTGAGAGATGTCTAAATGACAACACAAGAGAAGCCTGGAAGTAGCCGAGTGTGCACTAAGAAGCAGGGACCTGGAATTACTTAGTTATCACAGTACTGCCCATTGCTTGTTCCCATACACTCCTGCCTCATTCATTTACCAAAACACAAAGACCCAAAAGACAGTCACAAAGGAGGTGAGACTGATGGACAGAACGGAGGATATGACACAGGGAAGAAAAATGCCAAGCCATTCCAAGTCCTGCTCTCTATTTTTAAACTAAATTTGTACAGTCAGTACAAATTCTTCATTCCTTTCCCCTCTTAAACAAAAGCAAAGGTTCCATCTTGTTTTATGACAGGTCAGCTACTGAAGACCCCTCTGTCAAAGATGTAAAGAGGACCCTCAAAAGGAAATCACTTAGCTGACAAAACAGCTTACACAATAGTACATGGCTCTATTGTGAAATAGGTCAGTGCAGTAGTTATTCTACCACCTGGCTGAACCCAGGTGTCAAAGGGAGGGCTTGAGAACCTACAGCCATGAGTCCCCTGAGAAGAACCAATACTACCTACTACAGGAATCCATGTCTACACCCTGAGGGCTGTCCACATGCTCCCCCTCACCCTGGACATCAGGGGACCTCAGGCCCACACCTTGTGACTTGTGACACTTCACTTCTCTAGTCTGTTTCCTCAACTACAAAACATGGGCAATAATACTCTACCCCCTCGCAAGGCTCTGTGAGAATCAATATGTAAAACAATAGCTTGATTGTAATCAACCACTGATGAGCAACGCCAAGATATTATACAGAGTACCTCGTTTTCCTCAGGAAGAGGTTAAGACTACATGGAAAACATAGGACCCTTTCCTAATTAAGTAGTACTTAATCCTGTATTCTAGTAGTCTCCTACTGAAACTCTTCTTTCTGCCAGTTCTGTAAAAGGAAGAATGTTTAGAAGAGTAAATATGCCACTCTCTCAATAGGGTGGGGCTACGGATTTAGCTCACTGAGCTGCCACATTCCATCCACAAAACACAAACAGCATCTACTTTAGAGAGGTCATCATAAGGCTAAAATAATACCTGCAATGTACTCACTGTAGTTTCTAGTGCAGTGTGGGTATTCAGCCAATTGAGATTTGTTGAAGTGATACTAAAAATGAGATAAAGTTTCCAAAGACAAATAATTTTAAACTGGCTCTTGGGGCAATGGAAATATTTCAGCACTTTGTGTCAACACTCCACAGCTAGAACTCTTAAGAAATCTTTTTCTAAAGATGGTGGCATAGGGGCTGGGAAGATGGCTCAGTGGCAGAGCTCTTGCCTTGCATGCAGGAGGCCCTGGGTTTGATTCCTCAGCACCACATAAGCAAAAAGAAAAAAGCCGGAGTGGCGCTGTGGCTCAAGTGGTAGAGCCTTGAGCTAGCCTTAAGCTGAAGAGCTGAGGGACAGCGCCCAGGCCCAGAGTTCAGGCCCCACGACCGGACCCAAAAAAAAAAAAAAAAAAGATTGTGGCATAAAGCTGGGTGCTGGTGGCTCGCACCTATAATCCCAGCTGTTCATGAGGCTGAGATCTGAGGATCACTTTTGAATTCAGTCGAGGCAGGAGTCGGTGACATTCTTATCTCCAATTAACCACCAAAGGCTGGCAGGTGTGGCTCAAACAGTAAAGCACCAACTTAAGCAAAAAAGCCAAGCACCCAAGTCCTGAGTTCAAGCTCCACTACCAGAAAAGGGGGAGGGACAATAGTAGATAATATTCACATTAGTCACCAAGTTATGCCTTCTTTGTGGAGTCATTTATTTCTGAAGATTTCTTGCAAAACTAGTAATATTTTACCAGCACCTCACCTACTTTTTTACCTCATGAAAAAGTTTTAAAATCTATCCTTTTCAATATTTAGAAAAATGCATCATTTTTCTGGCATGTTACATGACTGAGTCTTTAAGATGATATGCTGTGTGAGAGGAACCTAACACAGGACAAATATTTCATGATCCTCATTCATGAGATGTATCTAGAATAGGGAAGTTCTTAGAGACAGAACATAGAACAGAAGTTACTCTGATATGGGGAAGGAGACTAAAGTTAGCACCTTCTGGGTTTAGAGTTTCTATCTGGGGTCATGAAAAACCTCCCGAAATAACAGATAGTGATGACGATTATAAACTGCAAACCTAAAAATGTCTGAAATGTGCGTATGTGTGTGAGAGAATGAAAGAAGAGAGTGAGTATAGGATAATCGTCGTTGTCGTCATCGTCATCATCATCATCATCATCAAAACCTTCCTGACTCATGAGGATCGGAATTCTAGCCAAGGCCCCATTATTACAGTGACCCTGTGAGGATGAAGACTGGCTTCCTCACGTTGCGGTAGGTACCCCTGACCAAGTACTTTTCCCACATGGTTAACAGTGCAGCAGAAGTCAAGCTAAAGGCTAGACCTGCAGCAAGGAGCTCATGTTCTCCTATCAAGGTCTTCTACATGGCAGTTTCTCTAATTGGCTTTCCTTACCACTCTTCCTTCAAAAGGAAATAACTAGCTTTCCCACATGTAAGGGAAGTAGAAGTAAAATCTCTTCTCCCAAAATAACCAAATGCTCTCTAGTTTTCTAAGCTGTGCTGCAGTAACAGCCTGGTGCCATCCTGGTCCAGGCACATAATGAAGCTGTCATAATCATTTTATTGCCCCATTTGGATGGCCGTCCTTAACTGAAACTGCTTCCCAGCCGAAACACTGAGCTATAACAAAGCCAAATAACTATAACCAAACAGTTATACAGACCTCTGGAACGAGGCCTCCCTTCCAGAAACCACGAGCCAGCAGCAGAGTGAATGTAATCCCCCTCCAGATGGGAAGTGTGAAGGGCAGAGGCGATCCCTCTCTGGAATACTGTCACAGGACAGCTCAGGTATCCAAAGCTCACCTGAGACGAAGATGGCCCCACCTGCAACTGTAACACCCATTTAGAGGGCATCGGAGCCTTCTGTCTGGCCTGCCTGGGAAAGTTATACGCTTGGCAAATGAAGCAAGGAACAACTACACAACCACACTGCGCTTACACTCTGAAGTGCCTTCTTGATCCACCCAATTCACATACAGCTAAAAATGAAACCACAGAAAATGCATCTAAGTTAAATCTGGCAAGAGCAAAATACCTAAGAATTTGGAAATTCTGCATCCATTTTTTAAAAGGGTCCCTCAATTGTTAAAGAACACAGATCCAATGGAGTTTATTCTTATTTAGACAATGTGATATAAAAGATACCCATAAAACTAATTTAAAAAATACTAATTGAAAAAGACAAACTATTCTTGAAGCTTCTGCCTTTGATAAACATTCCAATGAAAAGTACTGCTGCTCTAATGCATTGATTTTTCTATTTGTATGAGAAAAAATAAGGAACTCAAAATATTTTGACTAGCAACCTTCCTCTGAAGGCCTTTTTAAGGAGTTAGACATATTAACAATTGAACCCAAACACAAACAGGATTTCCTACTGCACATTTCCAAAACAACACGGTTTCATCTTACTACTATTCATATGAAACCATTGCTCTGAATGTATTTATTCACTAGGAGTATATTCAAACCCAAACTCAAATCATCTGTCAATTTTTCTGTATCATCAAAGTAATGGTTTCCAATCAACTCTTTCAAGTCAGGGGCAAAAAATGTACATATATATGTATATGTGTTTATACGTGTGAGTGTGCGCACGCGCGCACGCGCGCACAAGAAAGACTGCTTCCTCTTATACTAAGACAGGATAAACTGCACACATCGCTAATTCCTGCTAGTCCCCATCTTGAGTCTTCAAAAAGTATTAGAAGCAGTGAAAGCCAGGAGGCTGAGGAGAGAAAAGGTTAACACGACTTACGTTTGTGTCTCACAGACAGCTTGCAAACCAGCAGCAGCGGCGGCGGCGGCGGCAGCTAGGTACTGAGGTTTTAATCCATGCCAATGGCACACTGAGAAGCCAAGTGGGCTGTACCACAACGACTTGGGGTGGGGCTAGTGAGGAGAGGAGGAGGCACAAAGGGAGAAAAAGAGCACTTACTCGGTTAGGAGCTGGTGCAGCTGATGATAACCTCGCTCCAAGGCCAGGCTCACAGGCGTTGCCCCTTCCTGATTGTGGATGCTTAGAGCTCCACGGCCACCTGGTTTCTGTAACAGGAACCATGTCAACCGCAGCAGTCCTAGCCGTACAGCAAAATGCATCAGTGTCTCCCGGGGGGTACCATCTATAGATGGGGAGAACATGAAAAAGTAATGGGATTACCAGCACCACCGAAGAAAGACAAAAGAAAGGACAAGTCAGGTAGACACCACTACCTCCAAGTGTCTACAGTCCTGTACTCAGGGATCTACAAGCCAAGACTGAGTGAACTTTATTATGGTCAGGTAGAATCAGCTGACAGGCCAAGACAAAACAAAGCCAGAAAAAAAAAAAAGAAGTCCAGGAAGCACACTCTTCAACAAGAGGCAGCCCCACTTAGGCAATTTTCCTCTAAAGGAAAAAAAAAAAATACTGAAGTGAATGCAGGCTCACAAGAGAGAAATCTGAGGGAGGGGGGTTCAGTTGTTAGGACTTAAGATGGGTGTTTCTTTGAGGGTATAATTACTTTTAAAAAGAACACTCAGACAGGAGTTGGCTAGTAAAACACTACAAACTGGTTCTACTTGTTAAGTACACACAGGTCTTTTTAGTTCCCCACGTTATTAAAAGTATATCAAGACCGCTGCTACTGCTGGCTTTTGTTTGTTTAATGAGAAAAATAAATGCTTTTTCCAGCCTAATGAAGACCAACTTTAAGACAATACATTAATAAGTTCAGAAAGAGAAGTGTGCTTGGGCTTTGCTTAAAATTAAGGCTTCTTCCTGGCATAATGAGTCACTTTGATGGAAGGAGGATGGGCTTTGGAGTCGGGCCAAGCTGGGTTCAAACCTGGTATTTAGCCTCTGTGTGACGAGACCTGATTCACAGCCCTTCTCTGAGCTTCACTTTCCCCATCCTAGAGTGAGACACCATCAAACTCTCAGAGGTGTCAGAGCTAATGAGAGGGCACCGGTGAAACACTGGACTAATTGGCCAAGCTAACGCAAGTACTGATTAAATGCCAGTTCTGTCCTTTACTCCATTCTTGGCCCTGAGCTTCACATTACATTGTAGGTCCACTAGCAGTATTCTGTCTGCCACTCAGTCATTCTCTTGTGCCTAGCCTGAGATGACAGGACCAAAGGTTACCAGGACCTGAGGTATGTGGCTCCAGTATGCATTACTCAACTCCAGGATGTCCTGCTTTTTTCTTCTGGCTTCCACTATCTCTCACTCTTCATGGCTGCCCCTGGGTCCCCCTTTCTTCACTGTGCATTCTGACTTCTTAGACCCCAGTGTTTCCTCTTACTCTGAAATCTGCAAATGCTTCTATGTGTGAATATCCCAAAAGCAATGAATACGTTTTTAAAGCTCTAATTTTATACTGAACTACACTGTTTTCTGAAGTTACTGGTGGGTGAGTGTAGTCTTGTTCCCAAGGTAAGTTTTCTTGAAAGCAAAATCTGTCTTTCATCTTTTATATTTTCCCTGCATACCCATATATACACAGATTGATTCTGAATTTTTAAACAGTTTAAAGAGAGGCCTGGAGCAAGAAAGGAAGAAATCAGGGACTGAGGACATAGTTCAGGGATGGGGCACTTACCTACCTTGCACTAGGCTCTAGGTTTTGTGCTCACAAAATAAAAGTATCAATACATGACTCAATGTTTCCGAAAAAAGGACATGTGCAGGTACAAGTTTTAATAATCAACATCTCTAAGGAGGTAGAAAGGACAGAAGGAACTCTTGCAAATCCTTATCAAAAACAGAAGAGCAAGTAAGGCATTGACCAGGAAAATATGTACTTTTTCTACAGCCAGTTAGTTCCAGCCCTACCAGTTGACTGACTCCTCCTTCAAGTGGCTTTCCCTTCAGCCCCCACCCTTTTCTGTCCCTTGTTTGCTCTGAGTCAGCATGGCATTTATGAGCTCCAACAAGGTGTGCACCTGCTCAGAATCTGGCAGGTTGGCTCCTGCACTACATCATCCCTAAGTCTCTCTCTGAAGCTCCCAGTGGTAGGGGCCAGGACTGCTACAAGAGGTTGGAAGGGCTTACCATGTTCCCACCATACTCTGTACAGCTCTCTATAGGCTACATCCATTTTTCCCAGTAACTTGATGAGAGTTCATTATCTTCATTTTGCAGTGGAACTAAATAACACTCAGCCAGAATTGGGACGTAAAACTCTTCTATTAAATCTAAAAGTCATATCCCTTCCATTACTCCAGTATCTCTGTTTTGGCTTAAAAGTGGGGAGAAGAACACCACACAACCTAATTATGTGGTCTTAAAAAGCATCTTTTCGAGCATCTACAATGTTATTCTTTAAAATCTGCACATAACTAGAGAAAATTATATAATCATGAAATAAATGCTCACCAACCTAGGTTCTATAATGAATGTTTTTCTACTCAACTTTATCTGCTCAACTTTCTATCCACACACTTATCAATCCATCTTATTTTTTGTGCACTTCAAACTAGGGATATACTTCAGCATTCATATCATTAATCAAAGTTCCATAACACATAGTTATAATTTTAAGTTTATTTACACATCCAGTAGTCAAATGCAAATGGTGAAACATCTGGTAACATTTTGACAAATGCATATATCTACACTAATTCAAACTACAATCAAAACAAAGAAGCCCCTTCCCCATCTGCCCATTACTGGAGTCAAACACTTCAGAACTTTTCACCACCAACTGGCTTGAAGCCAAAGCTCCTTAATTTCATGCCTGTGTCCGAAGTATAAGGAGACTGTGGAACATACTACATACAAATGTTGTATAGTTAGGTAGTTAAGTGCACTGATTATTATGGAGAGATCTGAGCACACTGACCTAGAAAAAAAGCTAAAAGGCAAACACTGCACAACCAACAATGAGAATAGGAGAAGATCAGCCACAAACCCCACATATGCCTTTGTACACCTGTGAGCAGGCAGTCCTCGTTAGGTATCGAGGCTCCCTATTAATCTGTACTATCGTCCCAGGCGCCCAGCTTACTCCATACCTTTTCCCTTTTAAAGTAGCCAATTTACATTTTTTTAGAAGTAGTCAATGTGCAGTTGGCTGGACCCTCAACAATCCTGGTAGAATTAAAAATGCACAGAACACTCAAGCTGGCCAGTCTCCTATCAAAGACAGGAAAATGACATACCCTATGCTTCAGACCTTCTTCATTTTTTCTAACTTCTTTTTTATCAATGGAACATAAACCCAAACATGAACTTGTAGGTCCTCTTTTATTTAAATAAGAGAAAACAAAACCAAAAAAAAAAAAAAGTGCTATAAGCCCCACACAGAATTAATGTGGTAGGTACTTTAATGCTGGTTCATAAAAGACCCCTAGATCACTACAGAAACGGCAGGAGTGAGAAGTACCGAGGTCCAATATGATGTCAAATATCTGAATCTTGATTATCTTGATTATTTTAGCAAAATAAAAGTTACTTGGCTACTACATGAGTTAGATAAAGAATAAATGGTCTCTTTCTTGACTTGATTTTGTAGTCTACACTTTCATATCTTAGCTGGGCAGGCCTGTCTTAGTATGTTAGATACCTATCTGGATACCTCCCTGATAAAAGGGGGACACCACCATTCTGATGGAAGATCAAGGGCTGAACTGAACTGTTAAGTGTAGTAGACTTAAGAGACTAATTCACAAATACTATTCACCATTATCCTTGGGAAGAAGATTGGGTGAATCTAAGGAATCAGAGATCAGAGCACCTGAGCATGCTCTAAGCTCAGGCCCCTCTAGGTATCTCTCCTCAGGAACTGCTAGCTCTAGGAACACAATAACCTAAGCTGTGCACACTCTGCACAGCACATGTTCTTTTGGAGAGGAAGTAGAAAGTATAAGCAACAGGGTGGGAGGCATGGCTCAGGTAGTAATGTGCCTGCCAATGAGCATAAAGCATCAGATGCTGAGTTCAAATTCTGATCTTGGGAAAGAAAAAAAAAAGTATAAGCAAAATCTTAGTGGGAGCACTAATTCAGATTTCATCTGTGCTTTCATCAGTATTAAAGCAGACATTTTCATCTGTGTGTGACTTCTAGACTTTGCAATTAGATTTACACTCAAGATGCTATTTACAGAACCTAGGTTTTTTTTAATATTTCACTTAAAATATGTACATGGATGATCATGACACCTAATAATGTCATCCATTACAAGCCTAATTATGTGGGAATCCCTTTGAGTAAGAGGACAGACGTAAGTATTCATGACATCAGTGTTTTGTTTTAACAAGAGTAGAGACCTTATTTGAAGAACTCTTATTTAAAGCGCCAGAAGTGTGGGGATTTTCAAAGCTTATCCGGTCCTCAGGCTCCCAAAGGCATTCCTTTCCTCCAACTACAGAACCTCTAGAGCACACAGAACACAGCACAGAAACTCTGCCTTCGATAATCACACACCAAAGTCTTGTCTCCTCATGAAGGATGATTGCCTCCTTGATGAAGGGATCAAGCCTGAAATCCAGACCCGCAGAAGGTGATATGCCAGTCTCTACTAGGGTCATTTCCAAGAACCTTGAACTGATGCCTTCCTGGGTACTTGTAGTTGCTTTGCTATAGTAGTTCTACCATTTACTCACCCACTGTAGTACGCTTGAGTAGAACAACCATATTATTAAGAAGGGAGCCCCATACAAAAACAGAAGGGTCCAAATGTGACGTTTGTTTGTGAGTCACATAAATTCTCACCATGCAACATGTGATCTGTCCCCAAGACATTCCACTCTGCAGGCAACTTTAGGTGTCTGAACGCCAGAGCGACCTTCTCATCAAGTGAATTCACATCTCCAGATGGGGGTCCCGACCGGTCAAGAAAGCGAGTGAAGTTCAGAGCCTGCTGGTCACCAGCACTGGCTGCCAGGAACCGAGCAGCATAGCAGGCCTCATCCTGGACAAAGTGGAAGTCTTCTTCTGCCACTACAAACACAGGAAGGCCCTCTTTGGAGGCACAGAGCAGCACCTTCACTGTCTCACAGCAGTCATGACCTAAAGAAAACACAGACAAGAAAGGAAACAGCCTTAGAGAGAGTCCCCTCAGGAAAGACGTTGTGGGGGCAGGGGGAGAGGCAGAGGCCTTTGGCTCCTTCAGGCCTGCTTCTAAGGACTGACAGTAGTTCCCCAAGTTCTAAAACCTATTTTTTGGCTTTTTAAATTGTTACTATGCAAATATGGCCCCCTTAACAAACAGAAAGGAACTGATCATCCCAGCTTTAACCACATCTCTACTAATAGCTCTAAGAGACTGGGCTATGATGGTCAACTACTGCCATTCAATCTGAATGACAAGGCAATCAATTTACCTGATTTTACTTAGTTATCATTAGTATACCTTAGCCTACCAAATAAATAATGATTGCTCACTGAGTTCACCTGAGCCACATAAGGATGATGCAATGCAGTGGCTAGAAGCCCAGTTCAGAAAAAGCAAATATACCAAAGATACTACACTGCCCACTGTACAGACTGGCAGGCACCCAGGAGCCTCCACACGGGGGTAACCCACAGCCTACCTCAAACAGATGAGCCTAGACCAGATTACCGAGCTTTCACAGCACAAACTTTCTGTGTGGCAAAGTATTTCTGGAGAATCAAGATGTTTTCCCCCCTAGATTGTTAGCCTTTAAGAATTAATTACATGCTTCCAATACACAGATCATATTCAAAAAAGCACTAATGTTTCTTCTCCACTTTCAAATACTGATCAACTAACCACATGTCCATCATTAATTACCCATCACTCATTAGCTCTCTTCTCCCATAAAACACCTTTCTGAGTAAAAAAAAAAAAAAAAAAATTACATCACACCACTCTCTGCCTGACTGGTCATGCACCCTGGGAATTCAAGAGTTCTCTTGGTCTATACCTTATATAGGTACTGCTTCCACAGCGCAGCAGCACAGCAGGGACCCTCTAAGTGCTCCTAAAGTCCGCACTCCTACTTCACTAACATAGGAAAAAGACATTTCAGAATCAGAACAAACTAAGCATTCTGTTCTTTTTTTTTTTTTTTCTTTGGGTCTGGTTGTGGGGCCTGAACTCTGGGCCTGCGTGCTGTCCCTCAGCTCTCCAGCTCAAGGCTAGCGCTCTACCACTTGAGCCACAGCGCCACTTCCGGCTTTTTTCTTTTTGCTTATGTGGTGCTAGGGAATCGAACCCAGGGCCTCATGCATTGCAAGGCAAGCACTCTACCACTGAGCCACCTTCCCAGCCCCCATTCTGTTCTTTTTGACAGAGAAAACTGAAGGTTTTTTTTTCCAAGCAGCCAAGGATTTTTCTAGTCACCTTTCCCCCAGGATCCTCAAGTCTTTTGCCCTTGTGACAAATGAAAACTGCTCACTGCTCACCTGAAATTCTAGGTTGATATTAAGTAGCTACTAACCAAGTATCTGCTACCTACCAGGCATCTGACTTGTATCTATTTACGTAACAATTTTATGAGACAGATGAGAAAAGTGAAACTTCAAAAAGTAGCATGCCCATTACAACAGATACATGGCAGTAGAACACACTATTCAAAGTCTCAGCTGATCCAAGGGGTCTGAAGCCACACTGTGTATGAACAGAGGAAGGAAGATAAGATCAGGTAAGCCTTGGTGAAGAAGCCTCATTACACTTGGAAGGACAGGCCAGATGACCATGAATCCAGGTTCAGGACTACGAGGATCACCTAGCTCCTTGAGGTATACTGCCTCCCAAGCTGAATTCCTTCTGGGAAGGTTAAAGAAAGCTGGAGCATCTTCCACCCCAGCAATTCCATATGTACATGGAACTTACACACTTCATATGTGAAATAAAATTAGGGGAAAAAAATTTTTAAATTACTTTAAAGAGTAATCAGCCTAATTACACAAACATTAATGCCAGCAGAAACATGCCAATTAATTTCTGGTAATAGATTTGTGTACCTTCCTGGCAGAGTATTTACTTTAAAATGTTCCATAACATCTGCTGACTGAGATAAGCCAAGCTAAAAAAAGCTAAATGTTATATACTTTTGCACATGTTGAACCTAGATTTAAAAGACATTACCTATTCATGGACATGTACATACGTGTATATACCTGTATACATAATTTACAAATACACACATATATACACATAGAACATGATTCTAACTCCGGGACCATGTAGAAAGAAGATGGGAAGGAGAAAGAGGAAAAAAGAAATATGGAGGGTGAGTAATTTTGAGCTACAGCAAATAAGAACAATGTATGAAGACAAAGAATTTCAATGGAAGCTGTTGATAATAGAGGGTGGAGGAATAGAGGAACAGGCAGCAACAGAGAGGGTTCTCCGAAGCAACCCCTAACATATGTATGTCTGAAACACCAGAGTAAAACCTCTTGGCATAATTAACACACTAAAAAATAATAAGATAATAAATAATAAGCCCTATTGAAGAAGAACACCAGTAGGAGTACAGAGGACTAAGCAACGGAGTGAGAGAAGATGGACACGCTTTACCTAGTTTTCATGTTTGACAATGGAACAATGAAGCCTGCTGCAATGGTGTGAAAATGTGGGAGTAGAATGGGGAA
The DNA here is from genome assembly GCF_019054845.1 of Dipodomys spectabilis. Lineage (NCBI taxonomy): Eukaryota > Metazoa > Chordata > Mammalia > Rodentia > Heteromyidae > Dipodomys > Dipodomys spectabilis. The sequence goes on along the minus strand of NW_024870910.1, from coordinate 5,523,977 downwards.
GAGTGATAGTGAGGCAATCGGGAACATTGTTTACCCATGTGGAAGTCACAATGAAATCCCCTTCACACAACGAATGGACATTAGTTAAAAAAAACGTTTTGTAGCATGTAACTCAATTTGGTTCAACCACTAACCTTTGGACTGCCATCGCGTTTAGGTAGCGTGATTAGAAGGTGAAGACAAACAGGAATCTCAACCTTCCAGTGCTTTATAGTCCACAGTCCACAAGAAAGACTCAAACAAGATGTAGGTGATGCTCTGAGACCAAGTGGGGTCAAGATACACAGCATCACATTACTTTCAAAAGGGGCAGGGGGATTTATGTCTCAGAAGTATTACTTTATGGGGAAAAAAATGTCATGATCCAGGCCTCTAACAAAACCATACCATAGTATCATTTGTTCAGTTCAACAACTTTACCTAAATTCTCACAAGTCACATGAGGTAGATATGACTAAAAATCAATGAACAGTAACATCACAAATGTCACAATTCTACCATCATATAAACAATCTGGGATCCAAATTGAATTCTACTTTCAAAATTTAAACTGACTGTGTCTTAAGAGGAGATATTACACTTACAATGGTTATAAACAGTCCTTATTCTTTACTAAATCTCCTTTCCCAAACTTCTGCAAAGATGAGAAACATGAAAACTTGAATCAGGAAGGGAGTCACAATGTCAACAGAAGTAAACAACACATACTGGTTTATGAAATCACCTTCTGTATGGATGTATGAACATACATACATGTATAAACATATGGAAGGAGGAAGAAGAGCAAGGGAGGAAGGGAGGGGAGTGAGGATCCACAGCAGATCAATAATACTTTTATTCAAAGCTGTGACCTGTAGAAGCAGCTGCTCAGAAATTGATCTGGGACTGCTAAAATAATTGTTTGCTTAGACAGAATGAGATGGGAAAGCGAGTCAAGGTGACCTAAAAGTGAGGTGGGGGGGGGGGGGGTGGGTATTTGGCAGCACAAGTATATCTTTCTGCTGCTTGGCAAAGGAATCTATTAGCAAGTGGAAGAGTGTATGAGGGAGCTATTCTCAGCTCTATTTATGTAAAACTATAACAAGTGTCAGGCAGACATCAGGCCATGAAAGGCCTGATAGATATCTAGGAAAACGGTCCAACTGTTAGTCCAATATTTTCCCTTCAGACATGAACTCACAATCTAAAGGATAAACTATGAATCACCCATAAAATGTGCCATATCTAGAATTTGTTTGGTGTGATTAAAGATTTGTTTTTCAAAAGAAAAACCGAAGGCTTTAAGAGAAATGGAGACCTGAGTATGTCTTGATAAGACTTCATTAAAGAGTAAACTGGAAGAGTTTCTACTGAGGAAAAACAAAGCACCTCACCCTTGTTTCTGGAAATCAACCATGCAGATTGACAGGGCTAGTCTTTTATTAATGTTTTCTATTATGCTAAAGTGGCTCTCGAGATTAATTTTGAATTCCCATAGTGTTCTGTGTAAAGCAGCTAGGAGAAAAAATTAGTATTTAAGAACAAAACGTTTATATAGTATCAACCTAGTCATAAAACTAGAACTGCTGCACATGCACACATAAACCTTCTCCCACTGCAAACTCCAGAAACGTGACTATTTGCAGAGGGCATAAGTCCCATGACCACTGCCTTTGTACATAGTACATGTGGGACATTAACTACACTGCACCATACAGACAGGATGGGAAATTACATCCAAGTTGATGTAAAAATCACAATTAACCTTTTGCATAAAAAAAAAAAAAATAGAACCTACAAGTAAGGAAGTCAGGCAGCAAGATTTTGAGCTACTTCAATGGTGTTTCTTTGTCCAGTCAATTTCCTGGTATTAGGGTAAAACAAAAATCACAGTTTTAGGGCTGGAGGCATGACTTAAGAGGTAGAACACCTGCCAAGCAAAGCACAAAGCCCTGAGTTCAAACTCCAGCACATAGGTATGTGTATATAATACAGTTATGGTTTTTATATATTATAATACATACATAATACATAAACTCATTAGCTGGAAGGGATCTGTCTCCAGCTTATGAACTGTAAGGAGTTCCAGTAATGGCAATGAGATGCAGAGTTGGAAATACTAGGTGTGGACCCCAGGCTCCCTTGAAAACAAGTTTGCTTATGCTAAGAAAGTAACTCAATCTTAAAGCCTGATTCTTTAACCAAAAATGAGAATGCCAGAACCTCACAAAATAGCCCAAAACAGACAGCTGAAACTGTCGTTCTCATCAGCTTTTCAAATGTTCCAGTTGGTGATGGTTCAAGGAAAGCGGATCTCTAAAATTTTTCAAAGATCTTCTCCAGCCAGCATGGACCAACAAAGCTTCAGTGCCAAATGTTGTTCAGTTGAAAAAAAGTTTTTTTATTTCTTTAAATTTTATTGTCAAGGAGATGTACAGAGGGGTTACAGCTACATAAGTAAGGTTCATTTCTGGTGGAACAATGTTATCCCCGCCCTCATTTTTCTCCCATTTTCTCTCTTCCTCCACTCCTTCCTCCCAAGTTGTAAAGTTCATTTCCAAAAATAAAAGGGGAAGAATAAACAAATCTACAAGCAGCACCATCTAAGTGTGCAGCACCAACCAACAGCTAAAGGTTCTCTTAAAAACATTCAGCCCACCTTTTCTAAGCCTGTAGGCAGAGGTCTGTTTGCCTCAGGCTGGAAGAGCTTTCCTGCAGGGTGCTTATCACTGCATAAAGCATCTGCAACCCATGGAAACGAAAAACTGCTACAGATAAACAAAACTGCTAAAGCATGACCCGAGGATTACTTCATTTCCTATTAAGCTAAAAGTGGAACACATCCCATCCGGACCTTCTCTTCTGAGGATAGAACAATCAGGACTTTGTTTTATCAGCTATCCAAAAAGGAACCCCAACAGAGCTTGCTAGATCAGCCACACCCAGTCCCTCACAGATGTCAATCTCTGAAAGAAAGGGTGCTTCAGTGATGGAAAATACAGTAAGAATGCTCTCACTTCTCTGTTTGGCATCGATGTATTTCAGAATCTGGTGTCCTTTTCTTCTTTTTGAATGGATATAAAGTTAAGGGAAAATTTTGTCTGCAGATACTATGATAGGAGCGAGGACTAGTAGAAAAGTATGCAACCACTGCTTGATTGTGGTGGTCTGATGCTAGATAGTACATTTGGGGAAATGCCTCTATATGTATAGGAGTATAAAAGGGGCTAATTAATGCTAAAAAAAAAAAAAAAATGTGATTTCCTGTATTCTAGAATATACCTGTAAAGCCTATACTTCTAAAGCCTCTACCTCTAGCTAGGCTGCTAACTAACAACCCTTTCCCCCCACACACACTATCATATCCCTTTGTTCTACCCAGATGGAAATCTTGCACAGGCAAGGAGAAACTAGCTCAGTTCAGTCCAGGTCCTTTTGAGTACTGCAGCAGCAGGGTGGAGAACATGGGCAGCAGTGGCACTGGGCCCCTGGCCTCTGACAGGCAAGATAACATCACAGGATTTGGGCCCCTAACAGCTAAGGTTTTGGCGTGGGATTTAGGCCTCAGGCTCCAGCCCCAAGGCTGGACACCTGGGACTCAGTGCAGATGTGGGCAGCAGCTCAAGGTCCTGGCTCTAAGTACTGTCAGTCTTACTTTCTCCCTGGCCCACCACTTGTTCTCTGCTGCTAACTACTGCCTATTCTACCCAGGCTGCTCAGCTTGCCAACCTTCCTAATGTGTCCTGATGTCAGGGGCATTATCTCCCTACCTCTCTGTTGCAGTTTAACAGAGAATCTTTATTGGAACCTGATGTTGTCACATCAGAGGGGTAGTTAAGTAAGAGGGGCTTACCTCCCCCCCATGCTCAAAAAGTGAACTGAGCAGCCAGGAATAGGAAAGGATAAGCACACCTGCACAGAACACAGTAATCCCCTCAGGTTGACAAGGGTCATGGTGCAAGACCCACATTTCACAGCAAATTATACTCTTGTGCCAGGTATCTCATAGGTAGCCTGAATGTAGTATTTACTGTAAGACTTGATCTGTTTTGATCCTATTTAGTGCAAAAGTGGGTTTAGTTTCAAGAGAACGTGTTTTTCAATCATCAAAATTTTTGTATTAAATATTACTGTACATTATATTAAAAAAACATTCAAACAACTCAGACAAAGTAGGAGGTCAAAATCACTACACACATGTCACCCAAGGGGTACATACTTTTACTTAATAAAAGGGAGAATTAGACCAGTTCTGGTGGTTCATGCCTGTAAATCCTAACTATTCAGGAGGCTGGGATCTGAGGATTATAGTTCAAAGCCAACCCAGAAAGTCCCTGAGACTTTTATCTGTAATTAACCATCAGAAAACCAGAAGTGGCACTGTGGCTCAAAGTGGTAAAGTACCAGCCTTGAGCAGAAAAGCTCAGGGACAGTGCCTTGGCCATGAATTTAAGCCCCATGGCTGACCAAAATCTTTTTTTAAAAGGAGAATTATAACCAATCTTTTGCTTCTAAAGGAAGATACTATAAGGCAAGAAAATATACTGTAAATCACCTCGAAAGATTATAATCTCTCTAGGTTCTTGCTAGAAAGCATTCAAACATGGCAGGGGGGATTCAGGAGGAGGGAGAAAATGGGACGCAAGTATAATTTCAGTGTTTGAAGTGAAAGGTTTGTTTTAGAAGGCCATTTACAAATGTCTCCTTTCCCAACCTATCTGTAGGAACTATTATAAGATAAAAGGTTACAGACCAACACCAAGAAGTAGCTGCCTTCTGAAGGTCAATCAATCATCTAGTTTTAGTAAGGACTAAAATGTTACAAAATAGTGACAGTGAAATATACAGAGAACTCATAATAAGTCAGAACCAGCAATCTGGATAAAGCATGACCTTAAAAGCAAGAACAAGGCACAAAGCTCTTTTTCTTCTCATAGTCAGCCCAAATGACTAGGAATTGCAGAGCTAGTCCACACGTAAGCAGAAAGGGTGCACAGACGTGGCTATCAGAAGCAGCTGCTGCGAAAAGCCAGCTCACAATTAGCTAGTAACTGGGATGCACAAAGCATTGTACAGACTTTCCATCAAAAGAAATCTTGATTAATCCAACTGCCCTCAGCAGACAGGAAATCTGAGGCTATCATTACTACTAACTGACGCACAGAAATCATCAAAGGTAGTTCTGGAAGGAGACACAGACTCCTGCTCCAGGCTATGAATTCAATTCAAGAAGCCAGAGACTCCTTTTGCATTTATTTAATCAAAGAAAAAAAGGGGGGAGGGGGTGGATGTACCTTTCTACAAGACTGGCTTCTGAAAACCAGGATGAATTTCAACTCACCAGAAGTGCTGATAGGGTGTTTTCTTTGAATACACCAATGAACAAAACAAATAAAACCCTTGTTTCTTCCATATTCAACACTTTAGGTAAGTACAGGACAAAAAATAACATATATAAACAAAATATATAAGGTGTAAAAACTGAGAAGTACAGCCAGGTGCCAATGACTCACACCTATAATCCTAGCTACACAGGAGAATGGTATCTGGAGGACTGAGGTTTGAAGCCAACCTGGGCAGAAAAGTCTGCAAGACTCCCTCTCACCCAAATCACTAGAAAAATGCTGGGATGGAGGTGTGGCTCAAGTGGTAAAGACAGCAGCCAAACAAGCATGAGGCCCTGAGTTCAAACCCAGGTATTAGAGGAAAATAATTGAGAAGGGCAATGGAGAAAAATAAGCAAAGAGAAGAGAGGGAATGCTGAAAGGAGGCAGTAAAATAAGGACCTGTAGAAGGGGGAAAAGGTTGAATTCAAGAAGAAGTCTACAACATCTAGAAGACAGTTTAAGCTTTTTTTTTTTTTTAAGGATATTTTTAAAAAAGAAATTCAACACTAACTTTACCCCCTATATAGCTTACTTCTAGTCTTCCGCCACTAATTCCTAAGCTAATCCAAAGGGCAATGGCTGGAAAGACAAACAAACAAACCAAAATCCTGTAACGACGTCAACAGGAGGCTCCAGGTGGGAATCTTCTCTGCTGATCATCTGTACACCCACCATATCAGACCAGACATGCTAAGTGAGGTGCTGCCTCATCAGCACTGGGGAGCCTCTGCTGTGGTCAGCACCTCCTATAGGCAGCCTGACTAAATTTGGTACTAGACCCATCAGGCCAACTGGGAGAGGGAGAAAATACTGAGCCCATGGCACTACAGATAGGATGAGAAATGGCTAAGGGAAAAGGTGTGTGGATAGCAAAAACCGAAGAAGTTAGGAAGAGGATTCCTGATCCACGAGAATGGGTCTGGAATGATTTCTGGGGATTCGGACAAAAATAGAGGAGAGTGGCAGAGTCCACTGCCCATTCCAGTTGGCTTGGTTGCTAGGGCAACAATACTCAGAGTCAGTAAATACAAATGGACACCCATGGAGGGGTGTGGCTGCAAAGGGTGTGTACAAAGAAAACATCGGTGTCCTGGTTCCAAAGCCAAGGAAAGAAATGGGCCCTGGTTCGGGATGGTGGGCTGGAAAAACGGTGCAAGGAGCTACTTGTAAAGTTAAGAGCACTAGGCTGCAAGTATAATCCTTAAGTAAGGCAGACAATGACTTCAAAGAAAATAAATGCTTGCCACCTTTCCTAATTTAGGGCCCTGGCTAATGGAAGTGTAAGAGTTTACAGGAACCTGTCTCTCCAAGAGAGGAAACCTGGGAAATTTGGGGCCAAGTATCACAGCCAGGACCAGAGCTACATCCTTATCAGATCTGTAATTTCTCCTTTATCTCCTTATATTCTCTTAGTACCTAACCAATATGTGTGTATAGATGTATGTATATGTATATATGTATGTATGTGTGTAGCAGATCCTCTCTCTCATCCCCCCAACCTTTTACTCCTAAAAGCTTTCTAATTAGAAAAGAATAATTTCACAAAAATTATATATATGTCTAGTAGGAGTGCAGTCAGAGACTGATTCTACCTAGACCTGTCTCTCTCTATCATCAGTGCATAATAAATATAATAAATATTCAGGAACTATGGTACTGAATGGCCCCTGCTGGATATCCATCCACTACAGGAAACAAGTTGTTGGGAGCTTCATGTTACCAAACAAGATACCTAATACACTTCAGAAAGGAACCTGACATCTATCCTGACCACACTCTTTAATTTCCTCTTCCTGAAAATTGGGGGTGTGGGCTCATCCTAGGCCTGGACTAGAATTTTTAAATCCTACACTTCCCAAAATCATTTCTGACCAGAAGTACAAATATAACTCTCAATTGTCATAATAATCTCAGTTCTTGAGAAGGGTATAATTTCCAGAATTTTGTAAGTACCAGACAAAAAATAAGTTCATATGAAATAACATGGGAATAAAAAAGAACATAACACAATTCAATACCAGCAAGGCCAGATATTTGAAGTGCTTCACAAACTTTGTAATTTTTTTAATCCAACTCATACCTACAAAGTAGAAGCACTACAAAATGTTGGTAGTTCAACTGTAACTTTTCTCTAAAGGGAAATAGTTAAAACTGTTGATATTTTCAAAAGTTCTCTATCAAGGAGTATTATTCTTAATTTTGATGAAAATACATAAATTGTTTACTTTAAGTTCCGCTGAGAAAGCTCATCTCCAAACACCAATCACCAACTTTCTGATGGTGGATCAGACCAAGAGATAAGTAGCTATCTAGTAAATGTGACAAAAGATTCCACTCAGACACTTACCAGGAGCAATGGTCTCCAAGGTATCTGAGCTGACTTTACGAGTACTTGTATAATGATGGAGGGTGGAACCCGAAAATACCAAGTAAAACACGACATCATCTTCAACTTTGTCCTCCTCGGCAAGCAGTACCGTAACAACACAATCACCCTAGGAAAAGAAAAGATTTACCAAGTTTGATTAGCAAGGCTCTTCTTAGAAATCTACCTTTATCAAAACACCATATTAAAGGAAACAAATCTGCTGAGTGTGGTGGCTCTTGTAATCCCAGCTACACGAGAGGTAAAGAACCACAGGATTTCAAAGTTGAAGGCTGGCCTAGAGTCATTTTGCTCAGGCAAAAAGTGTGAGAAACCTCCATGTGAAATCAATAAGCATGGGGCTTAGTAGCACATACCAGTCATCCTAGCTATATGAGAAGCAGGAACTAAATGGAAGGATTCTGGTCCAAGCCTAAACTTTAGGCCCTATTTAAAAACAAAGCAAAAAAGGCTAAAGGTGTAGCTAGTAGAGTGAATGTCTGACAAGTTAGAAGACTGAGTTCAATTGCCAAAATAGAGAAGAACAAAAGTAGGAAGGAGGGAGGGAAGGGGAAAATGTCTAAACTTGGGCCCCCTCATTGCAGTAAGCATTGGATTTTCAAGGTGGGCTTGTTTTTTTTGTTTTTGATGCTAGGAAGGGAATCCAAGAGTTTTGCAGAGTAGCACTGAACTACATGTTCAGTACCTATAATAGTTTTATGCAAATATAATTACTGACTGGACAGTCATATTTTGAAGAATTCAAAATATAAAATGTACCTGGAGCCAGTGGCTCATACCTATAATCCTAGCTACTCAGAAGGCTAAGATCTGCGTATTGTAGTTTGAAACCAGACTAAGCAGGAAATTCCATGAAACTCTCATGTCCAATAAACTACCAAAAAGCTGAAAGCACAGCTGTGGCTCAAGTAGAAAACAATTAGCCTTGAGCAAAAGAAGCTCAGGGACAACACCTAAGCCCTGAGTTCAAGTCCCCCCCATCAAAAAAAAAAAAAGGAAATAGGACCTCTGCCCTCTGTATTAGAGGTAATTTACACCTAAATAATTAAAAAGAGAGCAGTGCATTACCCAAATAGGTTAAAGGACAGGAGTTTTTTTGAGAAGCAAAGATGGAGATAAGCTGTTATAACCTCACAGTCAGATGGAGGAAGAGTAGCTAAATGCTCACAGTCAGCTGAAAGAGAGAAGCTAAATGCTCAGTCAGATGGAGACTACTCAGATCTACTTGACTTCTCTTGCCTTTTCATGGGGACAGATGATGGCTAGCACAGGCAGCTGAAATCATTTCAGCAAAGCTTTCCATATCAGGTTCATTCCCAAGAAATAAGTTTACTCTGAGATATTTCTTTTTTTTTTTTTTTGTCGGTCATGGGGCTTGAACTCTGGGCCTGGGCACTGTCCCTCAGCTCTTCAGCTCAAGGCGAGCGCTCTACCACTTGAGCTACAGCACCACTTCCGGTTTTCTAGTGGTTTATTGGAGATAGGAGTCTCACGGTCTTTTCTGCCCGGGCTGGCTTTGAACCGCGATTCTCAGATCTCAGCCTCCTGAGTAGCTAGGATTACAGGCGTGAGCCACCGGCGCCCGGCTACTCTGAGATATTTCTATACCACCATTGTGTAAAAAAAATTGGGCTGGGAAGGTGGCTCAGTGGTAGAGCGCTTGCCTTGCATGCATGAGGCCCTGGGTTTGATTCCTCAGCACCACATAAGCACAAAAAAAAGCCGGAAGTGGCGCTGTGGCTCAAGTGATAGAGCGCTAACCTTGAGGTGAAGAGCTGAGGGACAGCACTCAGGCCCAGAGTTCAGGCCCTACGACTGGACCAAAAAAAACAAAAAGAAGACGAAAAAATTAAGTCATACAACCTTATGCTCCAAATACTAAAGAGGAGGAAAAAAGGTTTATTCCCAAGCCATTCAAAATGTGGATTCCAAAGACAGCACTTGGAATTAAAAATAGATGAGCAAATCACAAGCCATCCACATGGCTCCAATTTTACTGCAGTAGTATTAGGCACTCTGTTTTACTTGAAATGGCCTTGAAAGATTAAGCAAGCAGAATGGTGATGAAAAAAATAAAAATTACGAACAGATTTCAGTTAAAAAAAAAAAAAAAAACAAAACTTTATTTAGGTAGTTGCTTTACTCCAACCCTCCTGAAGAAATGTCTGAATAAATTACTCTGCTATTCAAGGAAAGGGCCAGTCTCTAGGACAGATAAATCAGTCTGGCTGCAGAGTTAACAAGTGTGTCACACTGCCACGGTGATTCTCAACCATTCTCCATTATTACTGCAATGTGACTCAACCCCGAGAAGAGAACTCATCTGTGCCGCCACTTCTCCAGTCACTGAACTCAGGAAACAATGCTGTCTTTACAAAGACAAGTGCCATATTTCTTTACGAATGAGAAATGTATGCTTGAACTTGATCATTTTGTCAGGGTCTTAATTAAGTGTGCTGACAGACAGTTGCTAGATGAAAACAGCACTTCTCAGCTGGGTGCCAATGGCTCAGGCTTGTCATCCTAGCTACTCAGGAGGCTGAGATCTGAAGAACACAGTTCAAAGCCAGCCCAGGCAGAAGCATCCATGAGACTCTTATCTCCAGAAAACTGGAAGTGACTCTGTGGCTCAAGTGGTAGAGTGCTCAGCTTTAAGCTAAAGAGCTGAAGGACATCATCCAGGCCCAGAGTTCAAGCCCCACAACCAATCAAAAAAAAAAAGGGGGGGGGGGGGGGGACTGGGAAGGTGGCTCAGTAGTAGAGTGCTTGCCTTGCATGCATAAGGCCCTGGGTTCGATTCCTCAGCACCACATAAGCAAAAAAAGAAAAGAAAAAAAAGCCGGAAGTGGTACTGTGGCTCAAGTGGTAGAGCGCTAGCTGAAGAGCTGAGGGACAGCGCCCAGGCCCAGAGTTCAGGCCTCACCACCGGACCCAAAAAAAAAAAAAAAAAAAAAGAGCACTTCTCAGATTTGTGATATTCTTACCTACTAAAACATTTCAAATTTCTTTTTATAGCAATAACTATTCATTAGTAACAAGTTTATAATACTTTTAATAACAATGAAGCCTTTTAGGGGTAATATAATCTCAGTAAGATATGATTGTTAAGCTACACTAATTAGGTAGAAAGCTGGTCAGTGTTAATTTAAAGCTAAAAACTTTTTAAATGACTTGTTAGGAGCAAATACGACTGCCATCCATTAGTATTTGGCTTATGTTTCAAAATATAAACACTACATAAACCCTCAATGTTGATGTGTAAAAAGTTTTAAAGCATTTTGTTCTTAAAACATTTCTTTAATATATTTTACTTTATTATTTCAACATTTTATTGTTGGCATGAATTCCTCCAGACCCATCCAGTAAACAAGTTTAATGGCCCCAAACTAATATGTTCGTTACCTTCCCTTCTGTTCTCATTACTGCAATCTTAAATCATTCACTCATTCATGTTAAACAAGCACATGGTGCCCTGGGTTTAATATGCTGTATCTCTGCTATCGACCAAGTACTAGAATTACCAGGGTAAAAACTACCAGACCTACACCCTCTGGGGAAAATGACAAGCATGCATGTAGACAGAATACCATGTGATAAATCTACCAGCTTCTGTAGGTAGAGAGATCGGACTCTCAAACTTTCCCTTTTACAAGGTACAACCTGGAAACTTGTATGGAGAAATGCCTGTGCATGGAGCTGCTCAAGACTCAAAGCAGAGCAACTCGGGTAGGTACATATGCCCTTAAACATGTCATTACAATGCTACTGGGGGAGAATCAGCACTAGTTCATCTTTGTATACACTCAACATCTCTCTAAAGGGCCTGACCTACATATAGTTTCATGATTTTGCAACACTGAGAGAAGAAATTCCTCAAGATTTTTATTTGGCTCATTGAGCAGCAGATGGCGCTCAATAAATATGTTGCATTCTCTAAAAAGCAGAGAAACTTTCTTCCCCCCAAAAGATGGAATACTTGAGACTTCAGTTGGTGAAGGAATGAAATGACAGAGAATTGGAAAATATTTAATATATAGAAATCATCTAATGATAAATACTCTAAGGGATAATTCTAAGGAGGTAAGTGTGTGAGGTTCTCTTTGTGTTTAGATACCCAACTCAGTTTCTTAGTCCATTCTTGTTAAACAAACTGCAACTAGTTGGAGGGAGCTGAGTTTATTGGGATGTTTTATAAAAAGAAAATAAAACCCAACTCCTCCCTCATGTCCTTCACATCTCTCTAGAACTTCTACAAAAATTAGGTCAACACTTAACTAGACTCTGTCCTTTCTATAATGCCCTGCTAATTCTTCAGAAGAACCTAAGACTCTCCTCATGTAATTGTAACCCCCTCTGTACAGTATTTTCACACACACACAAACAAAAAAAAAAGAACCTAAGACTCCCATAACTGGTTAGCAGAAGAATATATATTTAAACACTTACCTACTCAGATCCTAAACCCTTGCACTTTTCTCTATGGGGTTCCCCAAGTGTTATCCCAGAACTAGAAGCATTATGTAGGAACTTACTAGAAAGGTAGATTCTCAGCTCTGTCTCTAACCTCCTAAATCAGAGGTTCCAAGCATATAGCCTAGCAATTTATGTTTTACTATGCCTTTAGGTGATTCGAGAGCATACTAAGTGTCTCTCCAAGGTTCTAAGAAATCAGCGGCTCCACAGCATTACACTCCATTGGGCCAGTATCACAAAGTTCTAGTGTCTGTCCTAAACTGTTCTCGTTCCTCCTAACTCAACTTCTCAGGCTCTTGGTCTGACTTTAATAATACCACCAATATCCTTATAAACAAGTCCTAGGCAACAGCCCAGTTACTTCCATTATGCAGGGCTGAGAATAGACACATGGTAGCAATATAGGTCCTGATATCATTTGGAACCTTGGCTTCAGACAAAAAACCTGGTTTGAATTCTCTGTCATACTAACTGCATGAACTTATCAAGTGACCTCAAGTTTTTTTTTTATATTGTCTCCTCATCTTTAAAATACAGAAAAGAATAGTTATAAAGTCATCAGGATGATTTTAAGGAAGAATGAAAAATAGGACATAGATTATCATGGGTAGTAGCAAGTGTTGAATACATGAATACATTTGTGATTACAATTTTAACAGGTATTTGTGCCACCTTCTACCACACATCATAATCCCATACTCTAGAAAAACTGGAGTTCAAATCTCAGCACACCATTTCCTAAAGTGTGTCTTTTTGCTATGTAATCAAGGAAAAGAGGACCCTTTTATTTCTGAGACTTAATAAAATACAGACAACCAACGATCACAGCCACAGGTGTGGCAGAAACAGAATAAATGTCCTAAGACCTGGAAAACGGGAATTCATAGAAGAAAAGACACCAGCTCTAAAGAAACAGCTACAGCCATAGCTTCTTAAAATTATGCTGCCTGAGATCTCTTAATCATGCAAGACTGAATGACTAGACAATGTAGGAATGCCACAGGTGACCAAGAGGAATTCTGTGTTCAATAAAATGGGTAAAGATAATTTCTGACCTCTAACAAATTCAAGATGATGACAGGGAATGGTTGGAAACAAGCCCATAATCAGACTGGTGGGTCTCAAGAACCAAAAAAGGAATGTACCATTGCCTGAGCAGGAAGATAAAACTCACATTTCCTTCTGTGGACAAAACAAAGAGACAGCTGAGAATTCCACCCTGGCCGCCAGATGCTGTGTATACCACATGGGGTCAGCAGTTAATCCAAACAGAGCTTTGTGAAGGGCACCAAGGATGCACAAGGGCTAACAGCTCTTTGTTGGTTAAAAAAAAAAAAGGTAAATAACAACAAAACTGAGAGCAAAAGTGGTGTTCTTTCTACTCAAAGAAGGGTAAGTAGTCTTGCCCCACATGAAAGTATACTGACGGAAACCATTAAAATCTCCAGAGAAATGTGTGGGAATAAGAAAAATTACTGAAGATGTAAAACATTCACTGGTTAACCAATCAGTAATCTGTGTGCTTTTCCAGAGAATGTAATGTCTGTGTCCCCTCAATATTCCATCTGAATGGAGCCATTTATGGATTTCTGAAATGCGCGTTCAGTGGGCCAATTTGATGAATCTAAGTCTCATCTCAAAACAGCACAGAGAAGGCAATGAAAGTCTAGTGTTACAACAAATATACTGAAACTTTAAAATACACATCTTCCTGTTCATAATTTCCCCTCTGAAAAATAAGAAAATCTTAAGTCCTCACATTGTCAGATCAATAAAAGGAAACTACTTAGAAGCACACAGAGTTCCCAGTAGATATAGAGCACAGAAATCTTAGACTATTTGGGTTTCTTTTAAAATTCCATTGTTCATGTAATGTTAGTCCCAGGCTTTCACTAGAAGAGAGCCTCTCCAAGGACCCCATCCATGTGGTCAAAGCAAAGTGACACTGTCACTTTAGAGGACTCTGGATCACAAAGTCCTCCTGTGTGATTTCATTCATTGATGGATGCTCAAAGTCCCTGCCCTCGAGATAAACACAACAGAGTAAATGGAGAAAGGTGTGTGCACAAAGGTGCACCTCAAGTGTCGACAGTGTCACAAGAAAGACCGTGCAAACTGCAGCTCAAAAGAGAGGGGAGAGTACTAGATTCCATAGGAGTAAGGGCTCAGACTAAGCTCCAAAAGGAGAAGTGGTAGGAAATGAATCCTGAAAGATGAACAGCTTTCTCTGTGTGTCTTGGGATCAGAGAGTGCATTTTGGAGCAAGCAGGAAATGCAATAACAGTTTTTCATGGCTGATCCTATTCTGCTTTCCATTCCTTAGGAAGACAGAGGACAGAACATTGGGGAACGGTGACTATTCTAATAGAAACTCGTAAAATCATCAGTGACAGTCTTGTTTTACACGCTGTAAACAGGGAGAAGGCACCCAGTGCCTGCCAGTTTTTCTTATGAGTGCTGTCAGAATGGTTGTTTCTGCCTCCTCTCAGAAGATGTGACATGAAAGGAAAAAAAAAAACACTGGTACGGAAGGAAAAAAGAGAGGAAGAACAACATAATAAACCAGATCTGTTGGGGTTCTGGAAGTATGCTTTCTAATTGGAATGGCTCTTCCTCTTGAAAATCTAATAAGGGTGGGTTTTATCCCAAACACATGGTAGGTAGTGATTATTATCCCATATATTATCATGGAGAATGTCTTGGAACAGAATTTCTATCTCTGAATACCTCATCAAATTAAATACTTTTGAATTACTTCCCTTTTCTCAGTATTTACTGTGTAAATACTGAAAACAATGTTTTTTGCCTTTCTCGAGGAAGCCCCAGAGATGGCTTTCTCTCTCTCTCTCTCTCTCTCTCTCTCTCTCTCTCTGTCACACACACACACACACACGTACATGCCTCACAGTCATAAAAAGGTAAATTTAATCACTGAAGAATCTAAGACATGAACCCCAAGTTTTCCCTCTTTGAATGTGTCCTTATGATCAGTTTGATTAGTGAATTTCAGCATTCAATATAAACCACTTTGGTCAAGGTTAGGCACAGCAATCGCCCCTACAATAGCCTCTAGAGTTATAGCAACACAGCACATCAACCACAAAGTGTCCAAAGCCAACTGAAACATTTCAGAAAGTAGTAGAGGCAGTACTGTGATACATAAAAAGAATGGAAGAACCACAGGAGCTATGGTTATGTTTTGTGAGAAATCCCTCAGTGTTTCAGGGTCTTGACCTGACTCTAACTGGTTTGGGGCTAATAAATCACTATCTTTTTGAGGACCCACTAGGCATAAAGAATATAGCTACATAGTTCCACTTTTATAACTTTGTGAAAAGTTATAAAACATACTTTGACTACTTCCAACTAAGAATGACTTCAAATAATAAACTGTTCTATTTCTACAGATTATAAAGATATTCCTGCCACCAAAAAATGATCTTTGGAAGTGGCGCTGTAGCTCAAGTGGTAGAGCGCTTGCCTTGAGTTGAAGAGCTGAGGGACCATGCCCAGGCCCAGAGTTCAAGCCCCATGAACGACAAAAAAAAAACTATATACAAAAAATGATCTTTGTCCTATTAAGCTTTATCAAATACCTCTCCCCACTTCTTCTGGTTGTTATATTTTTTTCCTCTTAGGTAACTCAATTATTCCAACATGTACATTGTAATTCTCTGTGTGTGTACTCAGATCTTAAATTCAAGCCAACTAACAGCCTGCCTCCTGCAAAAGGGGTATAGGCCGTTTCTTTACGTGTACTTTTTGTTTTGTTTTGTTAAGTGGGGGAACAAATTCTGTTATCTGACCAGACCTATCATAATCCCCTATGAAATTGCAGGCAAATCTCTGCCCCTCCTTCCCTCATTCCAAAGTCCAGGGTGCTCTAGCACCTAAGTCATTTTGTTTTGGAGACAGGGTCTCACTAACCTTACTTGGACTGGCATCATGCTCTCAATCCTCTAACCTATTCAGCCTCCAAACTAGCAGGGGAATTAATCTCACCTGGCTTATCTTGATTTTTTTTTTTTTGGTAGTACTGGGGACATACATTCTACACTGAGTCACACCCCTCCAGCCCTTTTTTTGTACTGGTTCTTTTTCAAGCAGAGTCTCACTTCCTGCCTGGGTGTGCACTTGGATGGTGATCAGTGATCTGCCTGTGTATGGCCTCCTGTCACAGCTGGGATGACAGGCACATATCCCCATGCCAAGCTTCCCATGTTGAGGTGGAGTCTTAGGGACTTCTCTGCATGGGGCTGGCTGTAACTACAATCCTCCTAATCTCAGGCTCCCAGTTTCCAGGCTGATGAGACGGAAGGTATCTCCCATATGTGTTCTAGCTGGCCTTGAACCGCATCCTTTAGATCTCAGCTTTCTAAGAAGCTAAGGATTATAGGCGGGGGCCACCAGTGCCTGGCTCCCTCAATCTCATCATTATTCAGTTTCTTCACTCTTCCAGAAGACTGGGTTTCAACTATCCTAAAATACAATGAATGATTCCTGTGACTCATCAAATTTCTCCTCTCTCCCCAGTCTCCTCCCACACGCAGAGCTGACCCCGGGCCTTCACTTCAGTGTCAAGTGATAAAGCTTACATGACTTTCTCTGAAATATAAAGCATGGTGCTCAGACTACTCATGCTACTTATTGACACCCACGAGTCCCTTGTACTTTTGATTCGGAGAAGAAGAAACAAAAGTGACAATTCCCTCCTTCGGAAATCTAATATTTTTTGCTTCCTTTTCAGCTGTTATTCTGGGGGAGGATTTATTTACTGTCACTGGGATCTGGTTGCTAGGTCCAGTAGCTTACTCTGTAGGAGTGATAGTAGGGCTTAGTTTTCTAAATATTAACCTTTCCTTCAAGTGTTTGGCTTTTTTCTTACTGACTGCTTCACCCTTTACCCTTTCTGACAAAGGGCTATGGTTGGTACCTATACAAGGAGAAGAGCTCTAGCTCCAAAGAGTATGTATATTCTGTTTATTAAAAATGTTAACAGTCATATGGTTTCCTGAAGACAAGTAGCTCAGACCCTAAGTCCCATAAAGACTAAAGAAAATCATTCAGGACTCCGGAATTGATCAGACTGCTTCTAGTACCTTTTCCTGGTAGGTGTTTCATGGAACATGTCTCTAGAATGCCACTCTAACACAAAAGAGGCAGTCTATCTACCACCACCACCATCCCCCCACAAAAAAAGAAGCAAATTTCTTAGTTTGACCTAGACAGCTTTTCATTTATTTCACTCAATGAATGCTAAACTGACTGCCTATTGCATCCATATTGCTATGTGCCTACTGGGAGCTCTGGAAAGGAAATGGGGTCTCTTTGCTTTTCTCATTTCCTAGAGGCTGCATTCCTTGGCTCACGGCTACTTCCTGCACTTGCAAAGCCAGCAGTGAGGCATCTTCAAATCTCCGACTGTCCTAACACATTCACTCACTTACAAGAACCCCTATGATTACAATGAGTCACCCAAATAATTCAGGATAATATCCCATCTCAAGTTCCACAATGTAATTAATTATAAGAAGACTCTTTTGCTGTATAATGTAAACACAGACACAACTACTAATTTCCTCTCTTTAGAGAGAATTCTTTCATCCAGAATTCCAAGGTAAACAGCGCTTCTGCAATGACAGCTCGCCACCTAGCTGCCACACAGAATAACTCATGACGGCAGAAGGAAGATGGCCGTTCAATGTTCAATTCTTACAGGTACAACAGGTAAAAACAGGAAGTTAGCATGCCATCTACAGGACAATTTGTTTTATCTGTGCATCCTATTACCTACCCTGGCTAGACTCCTTCAAAAGCTTATAGGTATTGTTTGTTCCCAGCTCAGTCTATGTATGTATTTAGTCGTTTAGTTAATTCAAACTCAGTTCCTGAAGTGTATGCCAGTTAAGCCATGTGTACAATGTATAAAACTTGCTTTCATATTTCTGTGTCACATGAGAGTGGCCATTGATTATGGCAAGTAAGTGATACATACAGACAGAAAACTCAAAAAGAAATACAGTATTCAGAGAAGACATGATTATCAAGTATTAATGTAATTTTTGAAGAATGTGCTAAAATGACAATAATGAGTAACAGCACTTAAAAAAAATTTTTTTTTGGGGGGGGTTCCAGTCGTGAGGTCTGAACTCTGGGCCTGGGCGCCTGTCCCTCAGCTCTTCAGCTCAAGGCTAGTGCTCTACCACTTGAGCCACAGCACCACTTCCGGCTTTTTTGGTTTTGCTTATGTGGTGCTGAGGAATCGAACCCAGGGCCTCAGGCATGCAAGGCAAGCGCTCTACCTCTGAACCACCTTCCCAGCCCCAGCACTTAAAATTTTTAACAACAACAACAAAAAAAAAACTACAGTATTTACTCACATATAATGGAGCTTGCTGTGGAGTAAGTTTCATGACCGAGGACACTGAAAGAGAAATACAAGATATAAATAAGAATAAACTATTAAAAAGATGTTAAAAGATGTTTCCAGAAATATAAAAAACACTTAAAGGTCCAGCTCTGTGAGCGTAATCCAACATGTATGATTACTGTGTATCCGGCTTTCCTTAGAGTTTGGGAAGGAGGAAGCTTGAAGACTGCTGAATTACTTATATTCCAGACTGAAATCTTTCGAGAAAGGAGAGAGATTTGCTAATTGAAAAATAAAGACAGGAGGCTTTTCTGTCACAGAAATTTTCAACAACCAAGAGGACATTTAAAGCAATACCAAAGTAGAACCAGTAGGATCTGGTTTTATATAACCCTACAAACTCACAAAATGCTGCATACCCAGGAAGGAGGCTCTCCCCACATCCACTAGGGAGGGTTGGGAGGGTGAGAGATGACAGAAAAAGGGACGCTGCAGCTTGCCGGGAACAGCTGAACGGCTATCCTTCTCAAAGCTAATGGCTGAATTCCCTGGTTATTTCTGTCACTAAATGAATTCTCACAAAAGAGCTTTAGAGAAGTCTTCCAGGGTTGTATAATATACTTCTGAATAGTAAGAATAGCATGTTCTCCAAAGTTGAACTTGGTGATTCACTAGGGCTTCAGAATGGCAAATCTTCCGCCAAACACTCTGAATGTGGACATAAACCAATTTCATGCTCACTAGAGTCAGAGTAGACCCGAATGACTTCATTATAATTCCATCTGAAGAAGTTTCTTATTCAAAATACATAAATTAAGGTACATACTAACCATAAATGTAAACAGCACAGAAATGTTATTCACACAGAAAAAAAATAAATTCCACATCTAGTATTCTACCAGATTATAACCTCAGTGGCAATGAAGTGAAATCCAAACAGTACAAATTAAAGGTTATCAAACCCAGAGAATGATGTCCATGGGTGACCATGGGTGATTTCAACAAACTCTTCTGGGTGTGAAAATCCTCACAGATCTGCTCCAGATCAAGCTATATATTTCTGGAACCAGTTAACCAAAAAGGCAATTAATACACTTTGGGAGGCTCTGGAATCTAATCATCTCTAACCAGTTGCAGACCACTGGCTTCACTGTGTTCTGCTGGTATAAAGGCAGTAAGAGAACCAACTCAGGCACCTCTGCACCTATTCTCAATTCTCCACAACTGAATGAACTTCCTGGTTCTGGCACACTTTCCCTCCTGCCTGCCTTCATTTAATGAGCTTTTGCCTTTAGATGCTAAAATTGAATGAAAACCAGTCTAGAGAAACGAGGAAATAAGCAATTTCTCTTTAGTGGAAAAATTAAGTATATTTCAAGTCCATTACCATTCAAGTCGTAAGCATGGATGAAAGAGAAAGTTATCCATTTTTGTTTGTTTGCCGGTCGTGGGGCCTGAACTCTGGGCCTGGGCGCTGTCCCTTAACTCTTCAGCTACCACTTAAGCCACAGCACCACTTCTGGCTTTTTCTGCTTATTGTGGTATTGAGGAATCGAACCCAGGGCCTCATGCATGCAAGACAAGCACTCTACCGCTGAGCCACCTTCCCAGCCCACCCATTTAGTTTTAAATCACTGGGTTTTTAGTCAGCTTTCCAGATCCTATTCAGACTGTCCTGGGACAATGGCAAATTTGAGTTTCTGTGGCTGAAGTTGAGTAAGAGTGCTGGTGAAACTCACATGGATCTAAGGAAGGATCGATGCCATCTGAACTGTGGGGAATCATGAACTCATCCAGACATATTTCAAAGCCAGAACCTGTACAAGTTGTCCCAGTGCAGGCATTAAAGAGGGATGACAAAGTGTCAGTTCTCCCACACTGGCCAAGAAGACAGGTCATTGTTACGCAGGCAGCACTGGCTGCCAGAAAGAATAGTTGTCAAAAGCAATCAAAGCAATGATCAGAAGGTTCCAAAAATGGAGACTTGTGATGGTAAGTTCAGATGACTTTTAGGTTTCAATACTGACCCACAAGGAGAAAGGCAGAACTAACCCTCGTAGAACTTTCTATTCTCTCCATTTTAATGGTAAAAATATTAAATGTTTCCAAGATTACATTATCTAAAACTAAAACAAACTGTGAGAGAGACCAGAGTCCCCAAAAAGAGGGATTCAAGCCCTGATATCGACACATGTACTTTTCTCCAACATAGCTAAGCAAGTCCTTGTTTTGACAACAGAATTTTTTTGTGAAATCTTCCCAAAAGGAAAGTTAATGAGCTGTGCTAAATCTACCAAATAACTTAACCAAAAAATATTAAGAGAGAAACTCTACTATTTCTCCCTCAACAAATAACCAATAAGTAATTTAAAGCAAATTCACAGGTTGAAATCAGGCTGTTTCCACATACCAATACATGAGAAATGAGACTAATAAGCTCATCTAGCATTAGAAAGATTAAGAATGGTAATAACAAACTCCCAAAACTTAAATGAGGTGGTGTTAGAATATTCACCAAATGCACTACTCAAAACTAAAAGCAGCTACATGTCCAAAGAGGAGTCACAAACTTGAAGGGTGTAAAATAATAAGCAGAGGTAATCACTGAGTGCTTTTGTTTTCCACATCTTCCACTCTATTTTATAATGCTGAAAGAAAAGTAACACATAATGTAAAACAAGACTCACCCAATTTTAATGTTAACTGTCTCAGTTATGTAAACAGATGCTCTCTCTCAAGACCTATACATAAATCTGCTCTTCTGTCTGGTGGCTTATTTATTGGTTTGTTTTGGTGGCACTAGGGATCAAATCCAGGGCCTTGAAAGGCACCACACAAACTGAGCCACAGCTCAGTTTTAAAAAAAGCAAAAATGGTGGCTTTAATCCTCCTGTCCTTGTTACCAAGATCAGAAAGGAAAAACCAACTCTCTGGAAGGTGGGGCCCCAGACAGAGATAAAGCAGGAGGCAAGTTTCACCAAGCGGAAAAAGGAGGCTCACAGAGCAGAAAGAACAGCACAACAAGATAAGAACTATACAGATGAATGAGAAGTGCAAAGAAAGGGCAGTAGGAAAGAACACTTCTATGACTCACATAGCTCCAGGAGGCCTGGCCTTAGAAATCAAGAAAAGGAAAGGCAACAGCATCAACAAATTTTCTGCCTTTTGTTTTCTTTATGCTCAGCTCAAATTTCTATTATTCACAATTGTAATCTCTGAGATTCACAAAAAGTAGCATTAGAAGATGCTACATGGGCTACATAGACTTAATCTCAAACCCAGGAAGAACCAGGAATCTGCTGTAAATCAGAATCAAATCAATTAGGCCAGAGCCTCACCATGGCTTCACTGAGATGCAGCATGTCATAGTTGGCTTTCCAGTCCACCTGCAAAGGCGCTGCATTCCCCTTATCTACCGTAAAGTCAAACACCATTAGTCACAAAGCGTGGTATAGAGGGGTACTGGGAACGCTGAGCAACCTGGGTCAGCAGCCCAGGCCAGTCATCCTTCTTCCCAGGGAGAAACTGCTGCCAGTTTTCCTGCCTGTGCTTGTAGACGTGAGTGCCAGGGCCTCATCACCATAAGAGAATCTCTCCAGGCAACATGTGCCCCTCTGACACAACCTTCCTAAAATGCTGTTTTCATTCTGTAGTACCCTCTCTGCATACCGTGTAGTAAGTACAATCTTTTTTAAGACATTTCTTTTGAAGTAACAACTAATTCTATTCCTTTACGGAATTCTCGGGTACAGAACTGACATCGTGATCTTCCATGACTCAAGAAAGAGAGAGAAAATATAAAAGCAGTTTGGGGGCAAACTTGCCTACTTTAGTTTTTTTTTTAAGAGCTTCCAACCTCCAATGTGACCTATCAGTTATGTAAAATAAATAGTTTAATCACTGTTCTGGACATGTGTTTCTATGAATATGGTTTCAGGGCCATAGCTTGATGGAGGGCTCCACTAAGCTTTATTTTCTGCAAAATAGGGATAAATAAGGATACAAGATATAAAAAACACTTAGTTAAATATTATTTAGGCAATAAGAAAATAATAAAGTAGGTTCCTGAATTACATGACAACTAACCAGGTTAGCACTAACCTGACATCACAATCAACTCCTACATCCTACTTACTTATGCTCATCACCAATTCTAACGGAAGACTGATTGTTTCTGAGGAAAATGTAGACACCAACAGATCTAGTACTCTTTTAAAACATGCCATTTATCATTGGTGAACCCTCAGAAGCCCTACGCACTCCCCTCGCTACTCCTCTGGTGCCTCTCAGTCATGTTCAGGGCCCCAGCCTATGTGCCATCTTCTTTAGCACTCCCCTTTCCCCACCCACCCCTTCCATCTGGTCCTGCGCCCTCTACCACACTCAGTCCTCATGCCTTTGCTCATGCTTCCACCCTTGCAGACTGTTACTATAGAATTATTGCTAATAATCTAAGCTACACAGAAGCAATAAGTGACGTGTTATCTAATGTTTTTTTCCCTCTACTTCTGTCTGACTTTTCTCCAACTTGGTAACTGTTCTCTAACACACTGCCAATGTCTTTTGCAGCACCCCTCCATACAATCACCATGAATGCCACATTATCTGCCAATGTGAACCTTCAAGTAAATACTACAGACAGACTTATCCAACATGAACATCAAAGACAAGTTAATCAGAATTTCTGTGCAATGGATGGATGGCCTACAAGTACCCCCAAAAAAAATCACCTATCAAAATGAAAGTATTTAAACCCTGCCTACTCCCAGAAGAAAGCCCCAGTACTCCAGAAGGTCACTCTAGTAGCTTACTAAGACAGTACAGATCCTGCCAAATGCTGTCAAGTTCAGCCTGAGACAATTTCTTGCTGAGGACAGGGACAGATTGGAGGGCTGGGCATGCTCTTTCTGGAGAACCTCAAGGTGAGGGGCAGGTGAAGGGCCATGCTGCCTCAGACTCTACATGATGGACAGTGCTTCTGGGAGGCGCACGTGGACATCATTTCAGTTCTCTTTTGGTGTCAACAAAGGTCTGTGGTTTCCTGAAAATACAGTTTCTGCTGCTTGCAACGATCTATATAGAGAAGAAAACTCCCACTGGCCATTCCACAGGTGAGAATTTTGCTGCTAGCTGTGTCCTGTTATCCAAAGGAAACGGAACTGTTAGTGGCCTGGATGGAGGTCCAGGCAAGGGAGAGCAGCAAGGCCATAAACTCAGTAAGCACTGACACATCCCTATGGTAATAAGAATAAACTTTAAATTTAGACACTTTCATACCCAGCTGGACTTTATGTAAATTAACCTCGGCAACAGTTAAAACAAGATATCCAGTTCAGAGACTGCCAGACTCAAGCCTTTATACTTCCTTAGTCTTTCCCAACCTCTGTCAACCAAAACGCAAGAGGGCAAGAAGGCCACCTGGAAGTCTAAATATAGGCAAATGGGCTCTCTTTACAAATGCAGACATTACCGAGCTGGGTGAGCTTACCTGAACAAACCCCAGAGCCTGCAGTAGCTACGCCTGGATTTCCTATGTCCCTGGATCCCTCAGGAATGTACAGGCAAGTTCTTGGATACATCATGTGACAAAATCCTTACCAGAGAGATCCACAAGTGGTAGACAGTGAAAGAACCAGAAGTGACTATACATTTTTAAATGACCATTTATAAATGGCTAATCCTGTTTATATACTGATAGAGACCATTTGTTTTTACTCATGTATAATGATTCACAAAACAAGCATAAGTGAACACTGCTACATTAAAGAACTAGTAAAATTAGATCTGAATTCAAAGTCTAAACTAGGTTAGTTCAAAGTTAAACTAGGTTTAAAAAGCAAAGCAAAACAAAGGAGGAGGCAACAATGCTTGATAAGAAATGTACTCATTATCTTGCCCATGTAATTGTAACCCCTCTATAAGGTATTTTCACAATAAATTTAAAAAAAAAAAAAAAAAAGGCAAAGCAAAGCTGGGCATCAGTGGCTCACAGTTGTAATCCTAGCTACTAAGGAGGCTGAGATCTGAGGCTCGTGGTTCAAAGCCAGCCTAGGTAGGAGAGGGCGTGAGACTCTTATCTCCAATAAAACACCAGAAAACCAGAAGTGGCACTGTGGCTCAAGTGGTAGAACGTTCACCTTGAGCTGAAGACCTGCGGGACAGCGCTGAGGCCCAGAGTTCAAGCCCCAGGGCCAACCAAAAAAATAAAATAAAATAAATAGCACAGCATAGCCAGGAACAGTGATACACATAACACTAGCACTCAGGAGGCTGAGGTAGGAGGGGTCAGGAGTTTCCAGGTCAGGCTAGCCTGTGCTAAACCTCCAAAAAAGAGGAAAGACAAAAAAAGAAAAGAAAAGCATTATTCACAACTTCTCATAAGTTCATCAATTCACTGAAAAGTATTTAAGAAGAATAACTTAAGAGAGGGCTTTCATCAAATTATTAATTATTAACAGGTTAAACTTGGGTACTAAGCCGGGCACCGATGGCTCATGCCTGTAATCCTAGCTACTCAGGAGGCTGAGATCTGAGAATCAGGGTTCAAAGCCAGCCTGGGCAGGAAAGTCTGTGAGACTCTTATCTCCAATAAACCACTAGAAAACTGGAAGTGGTGCTGTGGCTCAAGCGGTAGAGCTCTCGCCTTGAGCTGAAGAGTGTAAGGACCACGCATAAGCCCAGAGTTCAAACCCCACAACCTACCAAAAAAACAAAACAAACAAAATTGGGTACTAGTTCTAGATTTGGAAATAAGAGATTACAAAGAAACTTCAGTGATTACTATGAATTTCTGGACTTTTAAAAGCTTACATATGTTAACATCATACAATACACGAATGGAAAACTAATTTCTAAACTCAACTAAACCAAAAAACTAAACTTGTAGAATGATAGAGGGAATGAGGTTAATCCTGATACCTTGTTTAAATTACACTAGAAATGTCACAATGTAATCTCCACTGAACAAGTAATCTTTGCTAATAAAAAAGAGGAAGTTGAACATAAGAAATAGTGACCTGGGGCTGGGAAGGTGGCTTAGTAGTAGAGTGCTTGGCCTTGCATGCATGAGGCCCTGGGTTCGATTCCTCAGCACCACATAAGCAGAAAAAGCTGGAAGTGGTGCTGTGGCTCAAGAGCTGAGGGATAGTGCCCAGGCCCAGAGTTCAGGCATCATGACTAGCAAAAAAAAAAAAAGAAATAGTGACCTGGTAGTTTAAAGTATTTTAGCATTTCTAACTATGTATGTACATAAATTGTACTTACATAAAATGTAAAATAAAAGTTAAATTGTTGTTTCTAGTAAATGTGGTACAGGCCATATTATCATGTACTTCAAACTCAAATATTTAATATATGTGAAAAATACACAAAAATATAGCTTCAGGAAGTGGCGCTGTGGCTCAAGTGGCAGAGCACCCGCTTTGAGCTGAAGAGCTCAGAGATAGTGTCCAGGCCCAGAGTTCAAGCCTCATGACAGACCATCCCACCCCCCCCAAAAAAAAAAAAATCACACAAAAATATAGCTTCAGAAACACCCAGGCTAAAACAACAGTTCCCTTAAAAATACACTTTAAAAAAATTGTAATACATGAGTCCAAAAAGATAATATTATAACAGTGCTAGTTAGTAGTGCCCAAAAGCTAATAATGGTCATAATGAGCAGAAGTGACAACTTTTCCTAAAAGTCTTCCAATCAAAAAGTAAAATTAGGGCTGGGAAGGTGGCTCAGTGGTACAGTGCTTGTCTCACATCCATGAGGCCCTGGGTTCAATTCCTCAGTACCACATAAGCAGAAAAGGCCACAAGTGGCACTATGGCTCAAGTGGTAGAGCACTAGCCTTGAGCTGAAGAGCTCAGGAAGAATACCGGGGCCTAGAGTTCATGCCCCATGACCCACCAAAAAAAAAAAACAAAAGTAAAATTAATTTAGAGGAAAAATCCAAAGACCTTAGCCATTGCCCTAAAAGTAAAGTACTGCTTTCCAAGTTCTGTACACTGGAGTAAAGGCAGAAGGGAGGGGCAGGCAACATAGGTACATACATATGTATGTGTACACATATCTGTGTAGGTATGTTCAAAGAACTCAGGTCATCAGGAAGTAATTCAATTAAGGGGATAAAGAAATGATACAATGTATGCAAACACAGGTATAGGAAATACAATGAAAGCCATCAACAGATGTTTGAATGCCTACTTAAGAGACTGTAGATAGACTAATCAACAGTCCAAATAAGCTTTCCAAAGAGTGCAGCAACCTTCCATTTCTGAGTCTCCACATAAATTAAATAGGCCCCACAGAAGGCACTCAGCCACAGCAAACAGTTGATTCTGTGCTACATTAGCCATGGTTAGAAGCAGAATATAATTTAGGCTGGTTTTAAAGACTGAAGAACTAAGGCTGCTCCAAAAACCCAGGAAGAACAGATCCATCAAAGAATTCAAAATTACTAAAATCCAAACATTTGTCTTCTTCAACTCCCCAGGGATCTTGGGGATTTGAACGCAAGGCCTGGAGTATGCTAGGCAAGCACTCTCCCACATGAGCAACTACCCCCCCAGTCTTTTTTGCTTTAATTATTTCTTAGACAAAGTCTCATTGTTGTTGTCTAAGCCAGTCTCAGAACATGAGCCTCCTACCTATGCTTCCCACAATAACTGGGATCACAAACTGAGACCATCCATGTGGCTTGTTCAATGAGATGAGAGTCTCATTTTCTTTTGCCAACACTGGCCAGGAACCACAATCTTGACACCTTCCTTCCAGATTATCTGGGATTATAGATGTGAGCCACAGCACCATTTCTGATCTAATAGAGAATGGCTCACAGACCCACAAACAGATATACAGCAAGATTAAAAGTAATAAATAACTTAAGATCAATAAAAATCATTATAAATACATGTTAAAAACATACAGTACATATGCTTTCTGGTTTATGATTTATCTATAAACTCTAAGAGAAGAAAAGATGAGGTGAGCAATTAAAAATTCTGAGCCTAATTAACTTGCCTTTTCTGATATAAATTTGTTGTCTTAAATCCATCATTACATTGCCTGAGGTTAAATTGTAGCTATAGCCTTCCTAACTATATAATCTTCATCAATCCAATTATAACTGAGCCCAAATCTTCTGTACAGGTAAGTAAGGACCGGCCAGTTTTACCTCCCTCTTTAAAATTAACTCCCTAAAACTACAGAACTATACAAAAATGTACAAAGTAGAAATGACCCAGAGAACACTGGCTGATAAAACCAATAGGAAATCAAAGGAATACTTAGTTACGTGAAAACTTGTATGCAGGTTCTTTGAAGTTCTTCAAGAACTCTTAAGAAGTACACATTACTGGGAGGGGGGAGGCTGGGAAGGGAGGTGAAGGGTAAACAAAGGAGGAGGCTGCAATGCTTCGTAAGAAATGTATGCATTATCCTGCCCATGTAATTGTAACCCCTCTGTACAATATGTTCTCAAATAAAATAAAATAAAATTTAAAAAAAAAAAGAAGTACACATTACTTCTACAAAAAAAAAAAAGAAAAAATAGACATGAAAGCTCAAAGACTTTGGTTTTAGATACCTTGTTCAAAAATGGTAAACTGTAGAGTTACTCTCTGACACCAAAACTTTCCTATTTTAATTCTGTATTGTACTTCTCCTCCCCATCACCCGCCCCCCCGCAAAAAAAAAAATCAGCAAGTAAAATCTACTTTTATTTATAACATTATTACCACTTACACATGAGCACGTGAGGGAGAGACAGGCACTAAGGAGAAGTATGGAAAGTACTTGAGTATGTATATGCAAGAGTCACGGATGAGAAAGGTGAGAAAAAGGGCTTAGGGGAATATTGCAAATGTTTAACCATCACTGTGCCCTCACAAGTGCACAGAAGCTGGGTGAGAAATACATGGTATGCATGTGGGAAAAAGCTAGGGTTAGAATCACAGAAATCAGGTGTCCTCATTCCACTGAGACACCTTAGCAATGACTCATCACCAACAAGTTACCACGTGGCTCTCAATGTGGCCACCAGCAACATCACCTAGGAGAAAAAAAAAAAGCAGACTCAACAAGTGTCTCCTGAGAGGCTGCTTTCTGCCAAAGCTGGCACTGGTATCAACAGAATTCCCTGCTTCTGATGTAGCCAGTCTAGCTCAAATGCATTAATCAATCTCCTCTTTGCCCTTTCTAAGAAATAAGAGGGTGGCAGGAACGGAAAGAAAAAGAAAAGGAAAAAAAAAAGGCAGCACACACACAAACAAAAAGCGCCAGTGTTCCCTCCAGACCTCAGAAAGCAACCAGCCCTGGCATGTTTCTTAAAGGAGAAAGAAAAAAAAATCACCATATCCTACCATGTTGTGCAATTTTAATCGTGGTTCCATAACACTGCGGATTTATGGGAGCCAGAAAGAAACCCTAGAGGTCCTGAATCAGAAGCCGACATGGGGAAGACACAAGACAGCCAGGCTGGATGGGCAAAAGCATCATCATGTTCCCCCGTGAGCAATGTCTTCATCGGATGTAAGACATGTGTGGCCTATATCTGTGCACTTCTCTTTCTACATCTTCATTTACACGCTCATATAAAACTGTTCTACATTCTTTCCAACTCCTTCCTCTCTATTCTTCAGATTAGATCACTGTTATTATCTACAAGGTCAGTGACTCAGCTCTGTTCTGTTATTATCCTGAAAAATTACTTGACACCCAGGTTTTCCTTCTTGCAGTTTCTACTTCTCTGCTAAGATTTTTGTTTCTTTTCATTATAGTAGTTCTTCCTGTATCTGAGTATAGGAATACCAGTTTCTGTAAAATTCCTGCCTGTTAAGTCTAACACCTGGGTCATTTGGGGATTAATCTCCATTAATTAGTTTTCCACTTTAGAATGGGTCATTTTCCATTTTCCTATTTTTTTCATATTTTGAGTAATTTCTTAGTAAATCCTGGGCTCTGTGGCAACTCTGAATTCTTCTACTCCCCAAAAGAACTTTGACGTTTTCTGGTTTTAACAGGCAGTTAATTGAACCCAGATGGCAAACTTTTATTCTCTTGAGGGTAACTCCAAATCTCCTTTCATTTTAAAAGCTTTGGCTTAGCTGCCCCCATTCAAGTATGGTTCAGTGATCTGGACAGAATTTCTACACAGAATATGGGACACTCCCTGTCTCTGGGCTCTCTTTTTCTTTTCTATGTTCCTTCATTCATGGTGCCAAAGGCTCTGGCTGTCCTAAACTGTGCCTTCTGGTGATAGAGGCCACGATGTGGCAGGTTTTCAGCTGCCCTACACAAAACAAACAAGGCGTGCTATCAAGCAACTGCTCTCCAGCATCTCCCATTACTAGTTACTCTCCAGCACCTTCACGAAATTGTTTTATGTGTGTTATCATAAGACACAGGTAGACGGGGCTAGGAAGGTGGCTCAGTGGTAAAGTGCTTGCCTTGCATGCATGAGGTCCTGGGTTCGATTCCTCAGCACCACATAAGCAGAAAAAGCCAGAAGTGGTGCTGTGGCTCAAGTGGTAGAGCACTAGCCTTGAGCTGAAGAGCTGAGGGACAGTGCCCAGGCCCACAGTTCAGGCTCCACAACCAACAAAAAAAAAAAAAGACACAGGGTAAGATAATACACTGTTAATACCAGATTTACTGAAAGGCAATTTAATAAGTAATTTATTTGTGTTTAGTAAAATTACTAAAGATGGATGCCCGTGGCTTGCACCTGTAATCCTAGCTATTCAGGAGGCTGAGAATCACAGTTCAAAGCCAACCCTGGCAGGAAAGTCCGTGAGACTCTTTATCTCCACTTAACCCCAGAAAATGGAAGTGGTGCTGTGGCTCAAAGTGGTAGAGTGCTAGCCTGGAGCAATAAAGCTCAAGAACAGCACCCAGGCCGGGTTAAAGGCCCATGACTGAGGAAGGAAGGAAGGAAGGAAGGAAGGAAGGAAGGAAGGAAGGAAGGAAGGAAGGAAGGAAGGAAGGAAGGAAGGAAGGAAGGAAGGAAGGAAGGGAGGGAGGGAGGGAGGGAGGGAGGGAGGGAGGCAGGGAGGGAGGGAGGGAGGCAGGGAGGGAGGGAGGGAGGGAGGGAGGCAGGGAGGGAGGCAGGGAGGGAGGGAGGGGAGGGAGGGAGGGGAGGGGAGGGAAGGGAAAAGTACATACCTGTAAAGAAGCACTGAGAGAATATAATAAGCTTCTAATATTTTATATTTTTTACATAAATTTCCCTCCATAGGGGCTAAACACCATGTACCTAAACTGTTATATTAATGACAACATATTTGAAACAAACCATTACCAGAAAGGAACCACTCTAGTTACAGGAGCAGAAAAAGTTATTAGCAGGAAGGAAAGACACAGACATGCACAGAAAAAAAAATTAAAATATCAAACAATAGTGACTCAATAAACAATTTAGAGGATTTAATACATGGCAAAGATTGTCAAAAGCATCCACAAAGACATGACTATCACTATGGTGAGTATCACTAGTTAATTCATATGCTCAAATTGAGTGCTAACTCTGTGTTGGCACTGTGTTAAATACTAAACAATAAAAAGCACATCTTATATATATATATGTATATATAGTCCTTATTTCTGGAGTTTAAAATCAAGTAAAAATAGATATATAGAATCTCAATTTTTGAGAGTAAGTTTAACTGAGTTATTCAACTCCAAATGGCCAAATTTCTATTTGGACCCATTCAGAACAGCTAACAGCGTACATAATATGATGACAGCTAATAAGCATTGCTTGAGTTTACCAGTGAGTTCTTTGACACTAAGAAATCCTCACAGTAACCACACAGGTTATTATTTCTATTCTACAGAATATGTTTTGGAGCAAAAGTCCAACACAACATCTAAGAGCACACACATTTAGAAAGTGAACAGCCAGGAAAAAGCAGAGAATGGTTTAGAACCCAGGAATTTTGATTCTAGATATGCTTTTAGTTACCAGTGTTGTCTCTCATAATACATATGGTAAGTCTAGATATTTACAGACAACCGTTTGTATATTTAATAATACGAGGGGAAATTGAATCAGAGCTCTACCTCTACATCAGAGCTGGAACTTTTGAAAGAGCTGGACAAAATCAAGAGTAAGCAAAGAAGGCATGTTTAATGGGCTACACAGCTGCCTCCAGATGGCCCTCACACCAACACCATTTCCCCCATCCCAGAAGGTTCAGCTGTAACTTATATGCAGACTGCTTGGCACGGACTGTTTCGCCTAACTTTAACCAAATTCACATCCAAACTGAAAACTGCCTAGTCCCCGGCAATATTCCGTAACCATCCCATCTCTGGTGCCCTTGTTTTCTGTTCCAGAGCCCACTGAGTGGGCTCACCTCAAGCTCTTGTGCAACTATTTCCTTCTCCTCTGCTTCCTACATTGTACATCTGCAAATCCTATTTATACTTCACCTCTGCACCGGCTGTTTATTTACCCCACTCTCACCCTATCCACATGCTTTCCCCTGGGCCACAGCTCCCCACTGTTCTCCTGAACTCCCAGCATGTCTACCCTCCAGGCACTCAAATCTACAACTTGGATTTAATTATCATTTCTCATGTCAAATCCTTCGAAGGAACCCTTGCCAATCCCGAGTCCATCTTAATGCCAAGGTCTTTCTTTATTTCCTGATGCCACCCCAACTCTAGGAATAGCAGTCCACTCAGCAGCCACCACAAACTTCAAGTAAGGCTAAAGAAACAGAAACTTTCAGGTATAGTGCTATTATGATGAGACAAACACAAATAGCCTGTGGCTCTCTCAAGCCCTGCCTTCGATTGATTACTTAATTACACACTGGCTTTTTTTTCATAGATGACTGACATCCTCCTTCCTCAAGTCACTCTACATGCAAATACTATAACAAGAGTATTTGGTGCTGTGCGAGTCCAAAGAAAGATGTAATTGGATGAACGCTCATCAAAACACAATGCCACATAAATCACTTCCTTAATAGGACAGGCAGTAAGAAAATACAATTAAATGACATCTGAGGAAATAGAATATATAAAATAACCAAATTTCCTGGCTAAATTACTTTTGAATCAATGATTACTAAGAATCCTAAGATGTATTAGGTTACCTTTCTGACTCTAAAATTAGGATGAATGTACCAGTCACTTTCTCTGGGCTGGTCTTCAGGAATGCTCGCTACTCTACAGTTCTCACTGTGAAGTCTAGAAGGAGAGATTTAGAAGTGAAGTTCTTTCAGTGGTTAGAGGCCAACTTGTTCACCATTTTCTCTGGTACCCGTGGAGGCCACAAAAACAAAGAGCACAAACTGTGATGATCAAAGCTCATTAGAGTTACAAGGGGATCATTAAGAAACACAAATACCCTAAGAAGGATAGTTTCAAAGAACTACTTTCATCAGATAACTTCCCCTTAACTTATCAGAGATCAGAGGATAAGGGCTTGATTGGGTGAGCATTAAGAAAAAAAAAAAAAACAGCACATTTCAAGGATGACATATTCTAACAGAAAACAAGACACTTTGTGGAAAACAACATATGAAAACCAGTGCAACATCTTTCCATCTTAATTTCCTCAGCTTTAAAACAGATTTCAAAACAGCTACCATGATTGTACCATATAAAAAGTTAACTCCTATGGCAACATAGTACCCAAGGGAAAGGACAAAAACCCTCCTGGAAGCAGGAAGCCCAAAAAGAAAAGTAGACGTGCACAGAACAGACTCTTCCCCCAGAACTGCTGGCGGCCTCCTCATGCTAATCTCAGTAAACTGTTATTGAATTGCAAGCCCTTTCCCACAAAGCCTCTGTGGCCACATCCTCTGATTAAGATTAAAACTGATTCTGCAAGTCTTCCTGGCACTTCTCTCAATGAGTAACAGCTTTCTTCTCAATTGTTCTAAACACATGAAGACTGATGCAGAACAGATTTTACTCTATTCCTTCAGATCAAAGGTTCGATGGCAAAAAAGTAAAAGGTAAGTACATGTCACATTTATGTCCTCTAGTATTTCATTTCCACACCTTATATACCACATTTTAGTCATTCTTCAACAGGTCCAAATGTTTTAAATCCATCACTAGAAGCTGCCACCTTTGGCTCTTTTCAGTTTTGTTTGAATGGCTCTGATGTCCCAGTTTTAACCAGAACTCTAATGCTCAGCCCATGTATAATATCTCAGGAATAAATAACAATTTATGTAACAAGTAACTGGCCTCAGAAAAGAACCCTAAATCATTACATAAAAGAGTTTAGCAATTAACAGAGTGGGTTAATATTAAGAACTCTCTGGGCAGAGTACCAACGTCTCCCTTCCCTTTGCACTCACTACAGCCTCAAGCCTTAGCCTGAATCACTAACAATTTCTACCAGTAAATGTCAACTCGGGGAAACCCTGGATTCCTGTACAAACATATCTACCACCTTTCTTGTTTTCAAGAAGAATACTATGACAACAAAATAAGCAATGGACTGTGATAAGCTGTGCTATTTGATAAAGTGAGGGTACCAATGGAAAGTTCTGGCTGTCAAGAAGATAGTCACAAATACCTGCCCCTCTCTCCAGTTCCCTTCCTTTCCTGCCGCCTCTCACCCTAATGTCTTTTTCTTTCTCCACAAAAAAAATAACACAAAAAAACACAAAAAACACTACAATTCATATTCCCTACTCATTAGTGAAAGACCAGTGAGGATAGTTGAAACTTTAGGATACTGGGAGGAAAAAACAGGTCCTTTAAATGTTGCCTTTATAGCAGAAACTGCAACCTAGAACCTTTATTTCTGGTCCTACAAATATGCAACGTAAAGAAGGATGATAGCACCACAGGACCCTTATTAAACAAATAGTCCAGCTAACATAAAAAAAAGTGGGTGGCTTGAATACAAATCCACACATACTTATTAGTCAGTAATTACTAAATTAAAACAGTTGTTGAGATCAATCCAATCCAAGGAACTTTCCTTATGAAAAAAAATGCAAGCTTTCTTTTCTTCTTTCTATTCAGCAAATGAATACTGAAGTTGAAACTAAGGGTCTCAGCTGAAAGCACAACACAGAAAGCAGAAAAGAAACTAGTTAATTTGGGCAGGACAAAAGAGGATCTCGAGACTTCTAATTCTGGTGAAGAATAAAAAGGAGACCACAGAAACAAAAAAAAAAAAAATTACTTCATCCTTTCTTCTTCAGAGCCTTTCAAAACATGAAAGAAACACAATTTTAAATGAAAGATGCTTAAGTTTTGCTCCTGATTGTCACATCTATCACATATTAGCTGAATGCCATTAGGGTAAATTATTTAACTTCAGCCTGCAAAAAAGAGAAGAAAACGAAGTGGATAAGGCAAACACATTTGTAATATCAGTTTAGTGTAATTTTAATACGTGATAGAGCTTTGCGAGTACAAGGCCTGGCTTACAATAGATGCTGGTCAAATATCAGCTCCCACCCTTTTCCCTTCTCCTGAGAAATGTAAGAAACAAGGCGGAATCTATCAGTAGATCCAAATATTATTCCAAGGAAGTACACTGTCCAAAGTCCCTGTGTAACATCATACAAAGTTAAAAAGTACTGGTGGGCCAAAATCAGCATGGTGATGATTTCCAAATGTTTCTGCAATTAACATACTGTAATCTTAAAATAATATTCCATAATCATGCAGGGAGGAGGTTAACAGATCACTTTTTTAACTAAAACCAAAATAAGCCAAAACTCTACTCCTAGTTTTCAAAGAATGTGATTGCCGTGTTAAAAGGCTGAGTATTAGAGCAGAGTGAACAAGAGTTCCTGCTAATCAAACCAAGAACTAAGACACACCCCATTCCATCTCCCTCCTCTCCACCTCCCCCACCCTAGGCAACTTACTCTGAAAGTGGCTCTTCTAATTAGAATATAAAAGACTGAGAAGCAGTCATACAAACTAAAGGAAAAAAATATGTTAAGAGTCTTTTCAACAAATGACATTAGAACAACCAGATACATAAGTTTGAGGGGGGAAAAAAAGGGAAGCTAAGCCTTGGGATGTAGCTCAGTGGTAAGGCATCTCCCTAGCACGAGCAAGGCCCTGGGCTCAATCCTGCAAACTGCCTCATATTTTAAAAAAAAACAATTTTTTTTTTTTGCTCACAAAAACTTACTCAAAGTAGATCACATACACAAAGAACTAAAATTGTACAACTTAAAAAAAAACTCTGTGATCTTGACTAAGATTTGTTTGATATGATGCTCATTAAGAAAATATGAGGGCTGGGAAGGTGGTTCAGTGATATTGTGCTCGCCTCG
Source organism: Dipodomys spectabilis (assembly GCF_019054845.1). Classification (NCBI taxonomy): domain Eukaryota; kingdom Metazoa; phylum Chordata; class Mammalia; order Rodentia; family Heteromyidae; genus Dipodomys; species Dipodomys spectabilis. Next base: position 5,488,123 of record NW_024870910.1, on the reverse strand, counting down.
CATGCATGAGGCCCTGGATTCGATTCCTCAGCACCACATAAGCAGAAAAAAGCTGGCAGTGGTGCTGTGGCTCAAGTGGTACAGCGCTAGCCTTGAGCTGAAGAGCTGAGGGACAGCGCCCAGGCCCAGAGTTCAAGCCCCATGACTGACCCAAAAATAAATATTAAAAAAAAAAAAAAGAAAACATGATACACAAACTTTCCAAAATTAAGCAAGTTTTGAGTAAGAGAAATCATCAATAAAATGAAAAAAAAGTCAAAGACTAGGAGAAAATATTTTCAAATTGCACATATCAATAAAGGACCTATACACCAAGAATAAAGAATGATACTCAATAGCACACAAAATGAAGATAAACAAATAGCAAACAAAAGCAGGAAAAAAATTGCTTGATGCTGTTAATCATTATCAATTCATACCCACCAGAAGGATAAGTATACTAACAAGTCCTGGCCAAAAAAAAGAAAAAAAGAAAAAACTAGAATGCTCCCATACTGGAAATGCGAACTGTATAATCCCTTTGGAAAATAGTTCAACCCACCAATTCCCCTCCATTTTTGAAAACACAACCACACAAGTATCTGGACATAACTGTGCTGAGATCAGTGATCCGAAGTGTTTCTGACAGTTTTCCTCTGAAACTGTTGGGTTTTGTAACTGCTATAGCAGCCCTTTTAGTGAAATTCACTTGCGTGGTTTTAACCACTCCAGAAATATGTACTCCCACACTATGCCACCTCCAAATTTAATCCCAGGCTGCTAACTAGCCACCATTTCCTCCTGTGAGGCCAGCAAAAGAGAAACTACATTTCTTCAATTGGCTGGAAAGCTCTGAGAAAGCAGCTTTCTAAGAAAAGAGAAGTGTGTGAGAAGTGACCAGAATCGAGTTCAGAAGACTGAGGAGTATGAGGGCTGACTAGTCAGTACCTGAATTTCTAAAACAGAGACAAATCTTGTTGTATTTGAGGTGACAGCATGTCCCCCCTGCAAACTCAAAAGGGAGGAGATGCGAAACGCCACTGCTGACGAAGGTGGGGTACAGCAAGTACTCACACAGTAGTCACGACTTGGGGGTAAATTCAGGAACCACACACACACACACACACATACACACACACGCACGCGCGCATGACGGACGTGTTTATGACAGCTTCTGAAAGGGTTCAAACTTTAACCCAGTAATTTTATCTTATCCTAAGGAAATAATGTTCAAGTTAGGGAAACAATTGTCTATGTGTTTGGAATAAAGGCAGAGACCTTATTGCCTAACAATTGAGAACTGGTTAGACTTGATGGCTCCAACAGAACTCTACCATGTTTAAAGTAACACTGAAAAAAAAAAACCCTGTATAACTTAGGCAGACCTACATTATTAAATGAAAACTGAGAAAAACACATATATGTGAGACCACTAGCAAGCATAGTAAAGGTTGTTAGAAATCTATTCCATGTCTGTCAATGACATTGCAGTATGATTCAAAATCAGTCCATTAGCAACACTACCAAGATCATGAATCTTTTTTTTTGGGGGGGGGTCGGTCATGGGGCTTGAACTCTGGGCCTGGGCACTGTCCCTCAGCTCTTCAGCTCAAGGCGAGCGCTCTACTACTTGAGCCACAGTACCACTTCGGGTTTTCTAAAGGAGATAAATGTCTCATGGACTTTCCTGACCAGGCTGGCTTTGAACCACAATCCACAGATCTCAACCTCCTTAGTAGCTAGGATTACAGGTGTGAGCCACCAGCGCCGAGCTCATGAATCATTCTTTTTATATTACTTTAATAAAGTCTAATTTTGCAAAGTAAATGAAAATCTGGTGTAATAATAAGGTTTACATCTATCTAGGTCTTTTTCAGGAAAAAAAAAATAAGGTATTTTCTGGCTTCTATGTTGAAGTAAACTCTGGCAATTGCCTCTTCTATACCTAGAGCCATGCTGGAGCAGTAAAAGAAGACTTCAACAGTAAATAATCTCTGATAACCAGTAAGTAGCACTCAGTGATGCTCTGAGAGGGAACTTCGTAGAATCTCCAACTTCACAATCCACTCCTACACAAAAAAAGTTGCTTTAGCTCTTCTTCAAACTCAGAAAGTTTTTCCTTTAAGACCAGCAGAGACAGAAAGTGCTCAAAGGGTTAAGAAAATAATGAAAGGGAAGATAATCCAAAATAAATAGGCATTAGCTTGGTTGCATTTTTTTCCTCACTGAAGGAAAAAAAATACATTTTTAATGGAAGATTAAAAAGTGGGCAAAAATTTGCAGTCAAAATAAAGTTAGGCTAATTAGAATGAGTTCAGACAACTAAAAGAAAAAGCTGTTTTCTATCGTTCTCAGGCTAAAATATATACTCTCTTGAAAAACAAGAATTTAAAATGTCTTTGGTATGAAATAAATATTTAATAGTCAAAATAAAATAAAACGCCAGTGCTCGGGAATATAGTTCAGTAGAGTACTTAGTAAGGCCTTGGTTTAGCACTAAGCACCACCAAAAAAAAAAAAAAAATTAAATTGAAAACATAAATCCCAGAGTTAGAAATAGACTCTAATCTAAACCAATGAAATTCAGACATCTTTTTCACACAATTATACCAACTCTTCATTTGGCATCACCAAATGTACCATTTGACATCTCCATTGCCCAATCCCTCCAAATACACGCACACACAGGCACAAACAGCTCAGTTTTTCAGTTTTTATCCTGACTGACTGATCTGCCAAGAGATTTCGGTAATCAATTTGGTTTTTTTTAATCAATATACTTGACTTTCTCATTACCTACAAGCAGAACACTTTAAAATATAAACCACTTTTAACTCAAACCACCATAAAAATAATCAAGTTGAAATTAGAATGCAAGTACAGTCTAAAACAATTATCTCAAATCTAGAAATTGTAGTCCTGAGACCAATGTGAATTATCTTAACACTAAGGACCAAAAAACCAGCTCATAATTAAGCTTCATTTAATACAATCATCGTTTTCCTATTAGTTCACATTAACAAGACATTTGGAGCTTACTCTGTGCAAAACCGTCTGCAAAGTACTTCACAGTCTTATGTCATCTTCACAAATAGCTCTTTGAGGAAAATGCCAGCACTACCTTTGTTTTAAAGATGAAAGAAGCTAATATTTGGGGAGGCTAGATACCTTATTTATCTTAGAGTTACAGCTCCCAGCCCAAGTTCTTAATCATTATATTGACATAACCAAGTCAGAGTTAGATTTTTCAGATAAATCTAGTTCCTCAATTTACAATGAATCGTGCTTGGAGACTATGTTATGCTGACTGTACTAGACTGAGCATGGGCTTCTATACCATCAGGGCCTTTGAATTACTCATACATTCATGGCTACAGTGTTCTCCAGTAGCACAATCCAGCAATTGCTTTAAGAGGAAGGGCCAGTGGCTCATACCAGAGTCTTTCCTCCAATAATGAGCAAAAACCCTGGCAAGTAGAAGAATGCCTCAAGTGGTAGACCAGCACTAAGTAAATAAATAATGGAGGGAAGAATGGGGAGGGCAGGCTAATTAATTATTTACTACTGATAACCTTTACCTCTCAGTGTCAACAGAAAAAAAAAAAAAAGAGGGTAAGTAAATGGTTATCAGCTTGATAAGGAAAGGAGAAAACTGGTGGGGATCTGACCTGGTGCTGATGCAGGAAGGTTAAAAAGCTGGTTTCTGAAGGAGACAGAGTTTGAATCTGAGCTCTTTAACTTGTTAGCTTGTGATCAATCCCAAGTATTTAAACCCTTTAAGCCTCCACTTCTTCACCAGGAAAATATGGATTAAAATAGTACTTTCCCCATAGGTATTAATCTAATATATGAAAGGCCATCAAAACACAATGCCTGATAAAATACCAGGTGGTTAATACATGATTAGGGTAAGAACGAAGGTTAGATCAACACTAAGTATCTGACATGTTAATACAGGAAGAAGGTTGCAAACACCAAAGATGCAAAGCACAACTTTAAGCACCAGAGTAGGAATGACTAAACTAAACATTTTGGTGCTGGGAATTGAATCCGGGGCCTTTCACATGTTAGGAAAGCATTCTACCATTGAGCTACATATCCCCAGATCAAACATACAGTTTTTAAGAAGAAAATCCACCAACATAGCCTCTGAGATTCAAATCATTCACGTTCTCCGCATGGAAAAGTTTCAAAGTCTCATAGTGTCTTTCTACAAGTGAAGAGAAAGTACCAGCAGATTTCAATACACAATTAAGTTTTACAATTTCAAATCATTCCTGCTTGGAAAAGATAATTTAGTGGCAATAAATTGAACATAAATATTTACTACTTTAGTAGAAATAACTTACAACTAGGACCTAATAAAACAATACCAAAAAGTTATGTCTGACTTGCTATAGAGATTAAAACATGAAATTAGCACACTGTAGTCCACAGAGGTGGTCTTGTTAAGGAAAATTATATCCTAATATGCCTCCAAATTTTTTTTTTTTTTATTTTATTTTATTTTATTTGAGAACATACTGTACAGAGGGGTTACAATTACATGGGCAGGATAATGCATACATTTCTTACCAAGCATTGCAGCCTCCTCCTTTGTTTACCCTTCATCTCCCTTCCCAGCCTCCCCCCTCCCCCCCACCCAATCATACCCCCCCTCCCCCCCCCCCCCCCCCCCGACATTGTAAAGCTGGTTTTGACATGACATTTTGTACTTCTCACTGTTGCAACAGGTCCACCTGAATCCTTAAACGACTTGTTGCTCCCCGTCTCCTCCACATGTTATACTGACATCAAATATAGTGAAAGCGGGGGTTACACTGTGGGGGAGGGACATACAAAGCAACAAAGAAATAATCTTATAAATGCGTTAGAAACACATGCATGAAAGAAACAAAAACACTAAAATACATATTTGAGGGTTCGTTTTCCTAACATCACATTATCTGACTTTTTCCGCTTGACTCATACCTATACTAGATATTGCAAATAAGGGAAACCATGGGACCTATGTTTCTTTGGGCCTGGCTTACTTCACTTAATATAATTTTTTCCAAGCCTTTCCATTTCCTAACAAATGGGGAAATGTCATTCTTTCTGATGGATATGCCTCCAAATTTTTACCTTATGTTACAGACACAAATTAATGAGACTTTATAGAACATAATGAGGTATCTCTATTAAATACAAAATTCTGGTCTAAAAAGTATGCAGATAAATGAAGCATAATTCACTAGGTTCTACAACTAACTCCAACAAAAGCTGACCTTATTTCTATAGTGGAAATTCTGCCAAATTAATCGCAGACTGCATTTACAGATCTACTAACTTGGTAAGGGAAATGATATGCTATATGCCCAAATTCAAGTATTTCCCCTTCAAACTAAAGTACAGAATAAATGCTGGAAAAGCATACTCACACAAAGACAAATATAACCTGCCCTTACTCATGCAAGTTGAGAATATAGTAGCCATTGCAAAGCATGAGGGAAGGTAAAAAGGTGATCTCATGTTTAAGTTCAAGGTAGAACAATGGGCGAGGAGTGAGCACCAAGACAGAGGCAGGGAAGATAGAGGAGGGAGGGACTAAGAAATAAGCTCTACTGCACAGCATGATGACTACAGATCAATATATCTTTCAAAAAAAACTTAGAAGAAAGGTGCTGAATGGTTTCACTATGAAATGAATTTTGAAGAGATAAATATGCTTTAACCAGATTTTCACCTTATATAAAGTATACATTCATAACAGTATCACACAATAATAGCCTGTAGATGTAGACATTTTTATATGTTAGCTAAAATTGTTTAAATGAAACAAAATAAAGACTGTAGCTAATGCAAATAAATATTCAGAGGGTTAAGAATAAACATGTTTCTGAGAACTAAGGAAATAAAATCTCCTTCATGGCATAAATCATAGCGTATATCTGAAATCAGCCTTCTGGCCCACCCCAGACTTACTGAAAAAAAATCTCCCTAGGATATTTTGATCCAGAGCCAGTAGTCAGAGGATTCACAGCCTCCCCAGAGGATCTATTCCATGCTCCCCTCCCCTCTGACAAACAGTGGGGGGGTTCAGTGTTGGTTGTACAATCACTCTGGTGCTTTGGTCACTCTACCAGTTTTATCTATGCTTTAGCTCACAAACTAAATCCTAATTTTCCTGAAGGCCAAAGGAAAGTTACTATTTTCCTGGGAAATGAGTACCAAATTGTGTCAGCAAAGATTAATTTTTATAGTAGATGTTCATCCAATAAGTCCAAATTTCAAAAATTATTTTTTGCAGTAACAAGTTAAGTTGGGTAGAGTGGCTCGTGCCTGCAATTTCAACTACTCAACTCAAAGAGGCCAGAGGTAGGAGGACTGAAGTCCAAGGCCAAGCTGGGGGAGAAAAAACAGTAAAAGTGTTAACTTGATAGAAGTACTGGATGGTACTTCTAAGCCTAGGTAAACCATGTTTTGTGTTTTTCCAGCAACTACCACCTCTGACATACAAGGACACACCAAAGCTAAAAGTGACAATCACGTGAATGGGTTTTTATGTCCTTTTAAGAAATAATACATCCCTAGCACAAGTATAAACCCATGCTCAGTTAAATCCCCTAACTACTTTGAAGGTGAGGAAGAGACACCTTAGCATTATTTTTACAGCAGCCTACAAAACAACTTTCAACCCTCACAGCTTTAAATAAGGGTTAGCAAGGCCCAATCAGGACTCTAGGAGAGTAAGTGGTGTAACTGTGATCTTTGTACAGGAGGAAGAGCAAGAAAACAAGAACACAGCCAGAGGTAAGACTTGTTCCAGGCCAGGAAGAACTTGGGAAGTCAGTTACAATGAAGGCCTGGAGAAGCTAGCTGGAGTTTCTAAGTTCAAACAGCTCTGAGGAGTGGAAGTTGGACAATAAGATGTTTTTTCGATTCCTCTGAAAATAGATTCCAGGACTAAATACACTAATGCTTGAGATTTTCTGGTGTCCTCTCCCCATGGCTTTACTCTTTTACTGTTGCAGGTCAAGGTCATTAAGCAATGGAGATACCCAGGTCACTCATGACTAAAATAAGCTTATTATGACCAACTAAGGCTCGACTTTAAAAGTAACAAAAAGATGATTTCAAGGGCTGGCCCAATACTGTGCTGGCCTGGGTCATTTCCTGACACAGGGTCAAAGTGATACACAGCATCAACACAGAATACCATGTTCCCAGCCTCCCAGCCTTTCCTGCTCTCCCCAGGAGCTGACCATGAGACCACCACTTCCTCCAGGAAGCACCTAATTCTCTCAGCTCTCAATACATCAGGTCAGACAATCTTCCTCAATGTTCTCCAAAGTAATTTCAAATCTCTTCAAGGAGCACCTCCTTACTGAAACACCTGGCTGCCAGGTATATTTTCTCCTTCTAAAATAGAAGTTCTGTGAAAGCCAAGATTAAGTCTTTTGTTCATCCCCAGAACCATATACCAGAGTTGGCAAAGGGGGATAGTCCAAACGACTACAGAGAAAAGACCATGATAAGATAGTGCCCTGCCCCTAACACCTTCTGTATTACTGGTGTCGCTCCTCCTAGCTAGTTGTGAACCAAAGACTTCTGCAATATGAGTGGTGTATACTGGATACTCCAGCAACTACCTTAGTGCCAGACAGTGAGGGATTATGGAGGGCAGGCAGCAGCAGTGACATTACTAAACCAATGTTCCTATGGGAACATAGAAAATGCAGTTGTTTCATAATGCATACAAACCCAAAAACTGGGAAAATATACAGAAATTGAAAAATAATGAGCTTAAACAGTAAAATTCCTTTCCATCACCCTCCCTAGACATGTGAAAGGTTGTATGTAATTCATTAACAAAGCAAATTATGTTACAAAAAGAGATGTGATATTGCAGTGGGGGGTGAGGAAGAGAAAAACAAAAGACAAAAAACAAAAAAAGAAGAATATGAACAGTTGTGTGTGCATACACCTCCATTAAACATTTGCTTCTCTCTTGCAAATTCCCAAACCAAAAGCTTCTATTTTTTGCTTCTTTATTCATTTACAGTGTCTTTAAAGTGATGTTATTGTTATTATTAAGGTGTTGTACATATAGCACTTCAGGTAATCGCACATTTCATTTTCTGGACAATGTCTCCCCTTCTTTTGCTTTCCCCTCGTTTCCCCTCTGCTATCTCTGCCCACAGTTATACAGGTCATTTTCTAGATAGTGTATACTAAACAGCATGATTACATTTGTTCACCCTTCCTCCCTACCTTTCTGCACTGCCCCCCTCCTAGGAAGAAAGAAAAAAAACTAAAGCAAAACCAAACACTACTACCACCACCAACAACAACAACAACAAAAAATGCTTCCATTTCCTGGAGTTCATTTTGATGGATAATATTTTATTTTTTTTATTTTTTTGTGTGTGTTTTTTTTGCGGGGGGTCTGGTCATGGGACCTGAACTCTGGGCCTGGGCGCTGTCCCTCAGCTCTTCAGCTCAAGGCTAGCGCTCTACCACTTGAGCCACAGCGCCACTTCCAGCTTTTTTCTTTTTTCTTTTTTTTTTTTTGGTCGGTCATGGGGCTTGAACTCCGGGCCTGGGCGCTGTCCCTCAGCTCTTCAGCTCAAGGCGAGCGCTCTACCATTTGAGCTACAGCACCACTTCCAGTTTTCTGGTGGTTTATTGGAGATAGGAGTTTCACGGTCTTTCCTGCCCGGGCTGGCTTTGAACCGCGATCCTCAGATCTCAGCCTCCTGAGTAGCTAGGATTACAGGCGTGAGCCACCAGCGCCCAGCTCCAGCTTTTTTCTTTTTGCTTATGTAGTGCTGAGGAATTGAACCCAGGGCCTCAGGCATGCAAGGCAAGCGCTCTACCACTGAGCCACCTTCCCAGCCCCGGATAATATTTTATATGTTCAGTGCAGTTACAATTTTTGTGTTTCTCCACTCAAATGCTTCTATTTTGACAGTGTCAGAAATCCTCAAATATCCTCTGCCATTTATGACACTTCCTATAATGTAATGCAAACCTCTTTCCTATCTTCCTCAAACATTCCATTAGAGCTAGTGAAGACTTGTCAATAAAGCAGATAACAGAGTAACAAGTACTCAGCTGGGAGGGAGAAGGAAGTTGAGGCCCACTCCAGCTGTTGCACAAATTTAAACATACAGACAAGCCTCCACCTATTTTTCAGAATTACTAGTACATTCCAAGAGCTCCAAAGCAACTAAAGCAACATTTTCCCTTAACTTACTCCAATTCTACGAGCTTGGGCTGTTCTAACACCTAGGTATTTTCTCTAAGATCTTGTTTTCTTAACATTGACAAATAAAACAGAAATCAAAACTAATGCCTGAAATTCCAAGTCACCACTCATCATACATTAAAAGAAGCTTGGTCCTGTGTAAGATGAACACGTTTGTATTTCTAAAATCAACCTACAATTTACTACTCAGCAACCAAATACAACAACAAATTACCTTCTGTTCCTAAGTTAACTAGCTTATTTTGTTCTTTTTAAAAAAAAAAAAATCACTTGTTTAAATTCAGTGGTAATTAAAATCCTTTCGAGGAGAAATGAATATAGATAAATTGGTGAATAAAATCTTGTAGTTCACTTTTAAATGTAACTCATTTCTGTTACTCTAACATAACAAACTCCATCACAGAGAGATAACATGTAATCTATGTGCTGCATGCCTGTAATCCTACCTACTCACGAAGCTCCCAGCTGTAATTCTACCCACATAAGATGGCTGAGATCTGAGAATTGAGGTTCAAAGCCAGCCCAGGAAGAAAAGTGCATGTAACTGTTTCTAATTAACCAGCAAGATGCAGGACTCAAGGCATGGCTCCAAGTGGTGGAATACCAAGTGTAAGCAAAAAAGCTAATAAACAAGATCTTAAAAACGAACACGCTCGTGCGCACATGCTCGCGCATACACACACACACACACACACACACACACACACACACACACGAAGAAAAGGGCCATACCTACTTAACTACAGTTAATCAGCTCTCTCAACTTGTAACAACAACAACAAAAAGCTAATAACCAACACACCTATGTCTTACAGAAAAAAAAAAAAAAAAACTCTGAAATTCCTCAAACTAAAAATATGGCTGCTTTCTAGAGTAACTCGCCTGCCACCCCAAACCTAACAGTAAAGTTTAGAAACAAACCATTCTGACCCCAGAGTACTCACAGGGGGTGGTAATCACATTTGTAAATCCCAGCACGTGGAAGGTTTTTGTGAGGCAAAAGGATCATGAGCTCAAGGCCAATCTGGGCTACACAGCAAAAACGCTGTCTCAACAGGAAGGGAGGTGATGGTAGATACAGCTCAGTGGTAGAGTAAGCATGAAGCCCTGGGTTCAAATCCCCAGCAACACAAAATTGAGAAGGGTGGAAAGCCCAAAATGAACTTTAGAAAACAGAACCCTAGCTCTCCTCCCAACCTTTTTTTTTTTTCCTAATGCATAAGCAGCAGGTATCGAGGCTTGAACTTAGGGCCTGAACATTGTCCGAGTTTCTTCTGCTCAAAGCTAGTACTCTTATCACTTGGGCCACAGCTCCACATCCAGCTTTTTGCTGGTTAACTGGAGGCAAGAATCTCACAGACTTTTCTGTCCAGGCTGGCTCTGAACCATGAACCTCAGCTCTAAGCCTCCTGTGTAGCTAGGATCACAAGCGTGAGCTACCAGCGCCCTACTCTTCCAGACTATTTTAATCACATGCAATCACCTACTTCCAGCACACAATGGAAAGGCTAAGAGAAGAAAAGGCCTCAGGCAGTTAGTGGCCAAGGTCTCCTCTTCAGAGTTAGGACACCATCTTAATTTGTCATTAGCTCAAAGTGTCTTTGAAAAAGAACAAACTAGCCATTCATTTACAAATACATCCCCATCAATAGGATTTTGACAGAAGAGCTAATAAAATATGTAGTCCACCCATTCACTTATACTATTTTGGAGCTCCCTAACTCTTTCCAAACTTTACACACAAAGGGACAACTTCTGACCCACACCCACACCATTTTATTAAGAGGACAGTTTCTCCTCTACATTGTTATGTAAAAGGGGGGGGGATACTCGGGGGACTCAAGCCTGTGGTCCTAGCTGCTCAGGAGGCTGAGATCTGAGGATAGCTGTTCAAAGTCATCCCGGGCAGGAAAGTCACGAGACTCTTATCTCCAATAAACCACCAGAAAACCGGAAGTGGTTCCGTGGCTCAAGTAGTAGAGCTCTTGCCTTGAGCTGAAGAGCTAAGGGACAGCGCCCAGACCCAGAGTTCAAGCCCCAAGACTGACCAAAAAAAGAAAAAAGAAAAAAAAATTGTTATATAAAGTCCTAGGTTATATGAAGGGTTTTTTTGGTATTTTTTTGTTTTGGTTTGTTTTGGGTTTTTTGTCAGTTGTCTGGAGTAAAAAGTTGCTAAGTTCAGGGAGAAAGAAAGCAAAATTGCTAAATTCCTCTTCCCCTTTTTACTACCTGATGACACCTTATAGAATAGAAAGTGGGCCGTTAAAATACATATACTGGTGAAGAAAAAATTACACAAAGTTCTGCCAAAGTCATAGCACACATGAATATCTTTTTCACATAATTACTACAACTCTTGCTAGAATGCAGTACATAAAGAAAAACATCTGTCACAGACCCATGTCCAAGTCCCTACTCTGCCACCATACTTGAGTGACCCTGAACAAGTTATCTAGCCTTTCTGAGGCTCAGTTTCTTCCATCATAAAACAGGACACTAAGAGAGCTGTGAGGATTAAAATACATTTTGGAGAGCACCTGGTAGTGACTTTGTGAAGTAACAGTAAGTGATGGTGAGTATTACTACATTATAACGCTATCATAGGTTAGTGAAGAACATTGTATTTTGTTCATCACTCAATCCCTGGCACCTAGTATAGTGCGCCTGACATACAACAGACCTTCCATAAAATGCTCAATGAAGTGCATCCGAAATTAGTTAATTAGCCTCCCAGGACCTCAATTTCCTCTTCTGGCAAAATAAGACATGCCCTGCTTGCAGAGATTAGAACTGATACATATAAACTACCCAACCAATGGTAATTCTCAACAAATCACAGCTATTGTGTAAGTAAGCTTGTCTCTACCTTTCAGCAGTCATCAAGGCAGAAGGTAAAGAACACACAACTTTTCCTTTGAATTACTACTGGGGTAATTACTACTGAATTACTATTTGCCACCTGAGGTTCCTAACAGAAGTACTATTACTATTATTTGGATTGAGGAAAGAAATTTCTCCATTTCGGGGCATAGATCATGGAGAACTATTAAAGTGGTCCTCTTCAGACTGCCACAAACACTTTTGACAAAGCATCAACTATCTTACACCACAGTAAGGAAAGGGCATTTCAGAGACTTGTGACCTTAGAATACAAGATGTCCAATCAAGGACCATGAACAACAGTCTGTCAAGTGTTCTTGAAGCTAGAATTTAAGATGATGACCTGATAAAAAGCAGGGGGGAAAATCAACATTTTTACAAACATTGAGCAAATTAATTAGGGAAGTACAAAATCTGTTACAGTATTCAATTACCTTAAATCTGGAGGTAGGGGGAAGAGTTGAAATTTCACAATTAAAAGGGGAATGCATTTCTTAACAAGAAATATAATCTTCAAGGGGGGGGAAAGTATTAAATTCTACGGGGGCTGGGCACTGGGGGTTCATGCCTGTAATCCTAGCTACTAAGGAGCCATAGAGCTGAAGATGGCTGTTCAAAGCCAGCCAAGGTAGGAAAGCTTGTTAGACTCTTGTCTTTAATTAAAAACACCAAACAAACCAGAAGTAGAGCTGTGGTTAAGGTAGAGCACTAGCCTTGAGCACAAAAGCTCAGGGACTGCACTCAGACTCTAAGTTCAAGTCCCAGGTTGGGGGGAGGGGGAGAGGTAAGGGGTAGCAGGTGGGAGGGGTGAGAGGAGGGGGGGAATATGTATGGGGAAGGGAATGAAAAAAACTACTGACACGAAACCAAAAATAATTTATATAAATCATAACATTTTGGTGCTGGTATTAGTATCTACCAAAAGAGAGGACTCAAAAACTGCACACATCAGTAACATACAGCTTTAATTTTCCATGTCTAATTTGACAGAAACCTCAGATTTCGTACAAAAGTGCTTAAAACAAAGTTTACAGTTCTGTTTCTGTAATTACTCTATTGAAAGGAAAACAAGCACTAAGGTCTTATATGCTCTGAGTTAAAGTTGTCTGGTTGGTGTCCTGGAAACATAATGTACAGTTTATGGTTTCTAGTACTACATATTAGAGTATAAATACCTTAACAAAAGATGAACATGTTCAAACAAACATGTTCAAATGAGGTGAATTTTATGGCATCTGGATTTTATCAAAATAAAGCTGACACTTTTTAAATGATGCTTGTAGAAAGTAGCCAATCTTAATTCTCTAATATATGGCTAATCAATTCTATTGTTAAGATTATTAGTGTTCTGGTGTTTTCAAAACAATTCTATTGTTACATACTGTTTTTTGTTCCTCAAGCAGGCCAGCAGGTTATCCTTAGGCCAATACCAAGGACCTGCTGAGCAGGTTAAACTGTAAAGTGACCTACACTGACCAAACATAAAACCCGGGCAAGAGCTGAACAAATTTTACCACAAGAGTTGAGCAAGAGTAACTAATGCTCCATTTTACATGATGTCTTTGTCTTCCTTCAAAAAGATACTTCAATGTCACCAAAATCAAACTAAAAGCAGTGCTAACAAGAGAAAAATCCATCAGGATAACTTTTCATATTTAATAATATGCACATATAGTATTGGCAAAAGTTCATTCATCTTTCAATCAAGAGGTCACTGTTGTGCACAAGGCACCATGTCAGGTGGTGGGTACACATCAATGGATGAACAAAGCAAATAAAACCTTCCCCCAAGGAGGTGATAATCCAAGAGTCAACACAGACCTGTGACATTTAAGTACTTTACTACACCTATGCTGTAAGCAAGTCTGATAAGTGAATCCTACTAAATAAACTGGGCAAAGGAGATGAAAATGACAAAAACTAAAAAATTGTACCTATCACTGAAATCCAAAGGGAAAGATATCATTTATTTTAGGAAAGTATCTAACCAAACGCATTTGTTTCTGTATCTATGATAACTGTCCTAACTGGCTAGATTTCTAAGAGAAAACAACTGCCTTATCTAATTCATATACCCAATTTGTCATAGCAAAAGAAGGAAAGCAAATGTAACCTTCAGATGCCACTTCAAATGAAAGGGAGGCTTTAAATATCTAAATAGGTCAATCTCATCTATTCAGAGTTTGCGTATCATATTATTTAAGGTTCAGCTATATAATATCACTTCCAGGTTCCACGAATCTTGGTGGAAAAACAGAAAGACTGAGGACCTTACTTGGATGCAGTTAATGTGAAAAATGGGTTCACCAGCCGCAAGTGACTTATCCTGCTTTCAAAAACTCAAATTTTAAGAAAGGGAAAAAGTGGGAAAAATGAGGGGGGGGGGGGTGTTTAAGCCATTTTTTCCAGGCCATTCTTATGTTTCATCTTTAAAAAATCAAATAGTCTGGGTACTGGTAGTTCATGCCTGTAATCCTAGCTACTCAGGAGGATCTGAGGATCATGATTCAAAGCCAGCCAAGTCAGGAAAGGCCATGAGACTCTTATCTCCAATAAACCTCTCAGAGAAAACCAGAAGTAACGCTGTGGCAAGTGGTAGAGCGCTAGCCTTGAGCTGAAGAGCTGAGGGACAGCGCCTAGGCCGAGTTCAAGCCCCACAACTGACAAAAATAAATAAATATATAAGCAAATATTCATTAAAAAATGTAATTATACATGCCAAGTTCTCTGAAAGTCTGCCATCACCGTTTCCCTGGCAAGATTATGTAGACGAAAACTCAAAAACAGGTCCCTAAAAACAATGATGAAAAGGATGTCCTGTTTTAAGAACTCACCCTGACACAATATGTATCCAATGATCCTATTTACTAACCTGAATAAGAAAAAGAAGTTTAAAGTGTAATAATAATAGAAATTAATTAGCTCTTCTGGGCAGAGTAGGAAGGAAGTCACTGAAGCTTTGAAGACTCTTCAGTGACGTACAAACATCCTGCCCCATTCTTATTTCTCCTTCAAGAACTTAGGTTTCATATCCTACTCTGGCCGTCAATCCATGAGGAATGAAACGTGAGTCACTGACAAATACCATCTCACAGAACAAAAGAATACAAGGGCAGAAGAGAAGCACTGGCCTGTTCAAGATCGCACAACTCACTGTGTGAGAAGAACACAGCAGAAGTGGGTTGGTCCATGGCTCGTTCGAACTATACAATGCAGCCAAGAAAAAGCCATCTTGGGGGTGGGGGGGTGAGAAAAGAGAAGAAATCAATCAAGAGACACTTGGTGGTCAGGTAACTAGCAGGGTATCCAGTTACAATTATATATCCTATACCTGGAGTGAAAAAGAAAGGACTTTGGCCATGAAATTAGCATGTATAATCGCTCTATTCACTTGCATCAGTCTATACTGCCCTTCACTGTTCACAGGAATGAATTAGGACAATTCACTTTCCCAGGACTACAGAAAACAAAACTGCATAACAAGACTTTGAATCATCCAGGGTTCCCCCCGCCCCCCAATGGTTCCACCTTGTTCTTTTCTCAGCCCGCATAATTCTACTCCCTTGCAACAGACAGAAAATAATACAAAGGAAAAAAAAGGAGGGAGGGAGAAAAAAGGAGAGAAAGAGAGAAAAAGAGTCTCTACATAATTCCACTGCCTTGCAGAAAATGCAAACAGAGAGAGAGAGAGAAGGAGGGAGAGGGGAAGGGAAGGAGGGAGGGAAGGAAAGATAGATTGATTTAAAAAAACAAAAAAACATCTGCCTGATGTGAACTAAAGTGGACTAGTAGTAAGTCGGAAGGGACTAGGCAAGCTGTGTAGCACGAGCACTTTTCCCACTTACTCCTCCCTAACACTTCAGAGCTGCTAAAAAGAGCCTTAAAAAACTGGTTTTTCAGCTTCTAATATAGGTTCAACATGAACTGTTTGTAAAACACTTTGAAGATGTGAACAAGCGTGTAAATGTTAATTATT
The DNA here is from genome assembly GCF_019054845.1 of Dipodomys spectabilis. NCBI lineage: Eukaryota > Metazoa > Chordata > Mammalia > Rodentia > Heteromyidae > Dipodomys > Dipodomys spectabilis. The sequence continues at coordinate 5,472,038 of NW_024870910.1, read as the reverse complement.
AATTTCCATCCACAAAGCCCCCTGCCCACTGGCAAGTTTAGGCTACTTTCAAGGCACAGGCATGGCAGCCTAGTGTGGTTTTAAGAATTCTAGGAAAAACCTCTAAAAACAGACCACAGTGATTTTCTATTTACAACAAGACAAGCTAGAATTGTCAGCTGGCTACTTCAGATATAATTATATCACAGTGGAAAAAAATGTGATTTATGGCATTTACAATAAAACTAGAGTATGTTTGCAGTCACAAAGTCCTAGATGAAAGTTGTCATTTATTGAGCTGAGAGAAGCAAACTAAATCTCTAGTTTGTTCTTTTCATACTGAAGAAAATAATATCTACCTTTCAGGGTTATTTTAAGGAATCAAAATAAAGCAAATATACAATAGATACACAGTAAAGGTTTCATTATTCTTTTAGTAAGTTTACTTTTTAGAAAACATCCTCTGGAAAATGTTCTCAAATGATCTGTCCATACTAGAAACACATTATTCTATGTTCTAAGCATAGAACAAAAGCCAACCACTGACCCATCCATGCCTTTAATCCTCAAATGGACAAAGTACGTTTGCTGGATGCCAAGGCCCCAAAACAACTCTTAGAAGTCTATGTCTCAATTCCTACTGTCACAATTTTTTACTTAACAGCTCCACAATCTCAAGATCTTATCCACAGTCCTTTGGTATTCTGAGCCCAGACACTCCAAAAGGAATTAAGAAAAACTTTTTTTTTCAGAGCTTGTCAAAGATAACAAGAATTATTTCCATGTAACCACTTTGGACAGGCAGAACTCAACTGGCAACACAAGGAAAGTGGAGAAATTTACTGACACCGCCCAAATCACTGAGTTTTTTTTTTTTAGAAATCATGAATTATACAAAATCTCAAATCTGTAAAAAAGAACAACTGTCTAAAAATGGACAATTTTCAAGTCACATCTCCAAGAACAGCAAATAATCACACACAAAGACAACATTATTGATCACTGTCAATTTTTTAAATAGTTATGTTCTACATAACTTACATAAAAAGGCAATAAAAAATTAGAAAAGTTCAGTAATTACCAGGGTCATGAGTTGGAGAATGGGTTAACTTCAAAGGGCTCAGAAGAATTCTGAGTGTGGTTATATAAACTTCTACATTCATCAAAATCCCAACATGAGTATATTTTAGGGTCTGTGAATGACACGCATTAGAAAATAAAGAATAAGGGCCTAGGAAGGTGACTCAGTGGTAGAGTGCTTGCCTTGCATGGCAGGAGGCTCTGGGTTTGATTTCTCAGCACCACATAAGCAGAAAAGGCTGGAAGTGATGCTGTGGCTCAAGGGTTAGAGCGCTAGCCTTGAGCTGAAGAGCTGAGGGACAGCGCCCAGGCCCAGAGTTCAGGCCCCACGACCGACAAAAAGAAAAAACAAAGAAAAGGATGACAACACAGACCAAGGAGACATAACAGTAGTACAAGTACAACTTGATTTTATCCTGGTTGAAAACTTTTTTACAATCTACTATAAAGATAGTTGGGAGACAAGAGAAAGCTGAGCTAGGTGCCAGTGGCTCGCGCCTGTCATCCTAGTTATTCAGGAGGCTGAGATCTGAGGATCGCGGTTCAAAGCCAGCCTGGGCAGGAAAGTCTGCGAGACTCTTATCTCCAATAAACTACTCAGAAAAAGCTGGAAGTGGTGCTATGGCTCAAGTAGAGCCATAGCAAGTAGAGCACTAGCCTTGTGCAAAAGAAGCTCAGGGCCAGCACCCAGGCCCAGAGTTCAATTCCCCAGAACCAGCCAAAAAAAAAAAAAAAAAAAAAATCCATGTAAGAGATTGATGCTGTGTAAAGCATGGCCTGTGGAGCCATAACCACAATGGCCCATTTCAATATCTGGCACTGCCAGGTCACTTTGGGGCTATTTCCTCACCCTAAAATGGATTGATAACTTCTTCCTCAGAGGTTTAAGAATGGAAGACTAGGGCTGGGTATGTAGCCTAGCATGCATGAAGCCCTGGGTTCAATTCCTCAGTACCACATACACAGAAAAAGCTGGAAGTGGTGCTGTGGCTCAAGTGGTAGAGTGCTAGTCCAGAGCAAAAGAAGCTCAAGGACAGTGCCCAGGCCCTGAGTGCAAGCCCCAGGAGTGGTTTTAAAAAAAAAATAATGAAGAACAAAATGTAGGTATGACAACCAGGCACATTTCCCTGACTTGAGTGAAACAACTTTCTTTAGATATAAAAATGACAGTTAAGGCTGATGATCTTCACTGGCCTCCTGAGTAGTCTTCAGAAATACTCTGACACTCTTTGTTCCTTATTTGTTGTGTTTCACCTGACTGCAAACACAGTAAGTTCCTATGAGTCCACAATATTGTGAGGAAGGATTTATTCAGCTTAAAAAACATCCCATGACAAACATATTGTAAAAGGTTAATGTGAGAAGAGCCAAAAATATCCATTTCCCAAGTGAGAGGTATGACAATAAAAATGGTATATCATTTTCATCACCTCCTATAAAAGAAAACACATCAAGTTATTTGGGTGTTTTCCTCTTTTGACTAGGATTTGAGTTTTAGCTAAGCCAGCAGCCAATCGTAAAACTACAGCACCACGCAGTCTTAGTAAAGGGCTTTATCTCATGTTTCTCAGTATATGCAGTATGCAGGAGGTAGGATGAGGATAAATTAATCTTTTTATTTTAAAAGCAAGGGTACTAACTCTCCGGGACAGACAAAAATAGTCTGCTCAAGATCGCACAACCGATCAATGGACATGACGTCAGATCCTGTGGTCCCATGTGCTTTTCAGAGACGAGATCACCATCAGAAAACTATCTGGGCTTCAGTGAGAGTCAGTTAACTCCCAGGGGCTTTTCCCTAAGTTTAGTTAAAGCAAGCCAATTAATTGTCCTGTGCCCTATTTAACTGATTCCTAACCATTTAGTTAGAATAAACTCATCATCTTGGGTGGCAAAGGGTAATCCTACAGACAATTTAAGCTTACGATCAGAAGGTAAAAACACAAAAGCATTTATTTCCATTAAAAAAGCCACAGAGTGCTATAAAAATTAAACAACTCACAACTTTTCCTTCTCTCCCACCCCAACATCCACATCTCTCTTACACACACACCCCAATATCCACCTTCTCCAGATACTGAAGGCAGCTCTGAAGGGGTAAAGGCACAAGTGCCCAACACAAATATTCAGACAATCTTTTAGTACTGGTTGGCAGGGTCCATCCTCCCAGCATGGCTGACAAACATAGATTTGGTCTACTTTTTAGTCCCAATCAACCCAACAGTGAACTAAAAACCTGAAGACAAGAGCATGAAACAAGCTTCATCCTCCTCTCTCCCCATTTACAGGGGTAAGATGGTGGAGGATGGGAGGATGAGGAGAGGACACCATTTCAAAATAGATGCCAAATCTCATCAGTCATAACTAAAGATCAACACTGTATGCATTTAAAACTTAATTTTAAAAGAAGAAAGCATCAAGGCTATGTTTGTGGCTCTGTCGCAGATATTTTTACCCTCATTCTGTAAATATAGTCAATACATAGAAACAGATTTTTTTTTTTTTTTGCCAATTCTGGGGCTTGAACTCAGGGCCTGGGCACTGTCCCTGAACTTCTTTTGCTCAAAGCTAGCACTCTACTGCTTGAGCCACAGCACCACTTGCAGCTTTTTCTGTCTATGTGGTGCTAAGGAATTGAAGCCAGGGCTTCATGCATGCTAGGCAAAGCATTCTACTATTCAGCCACATTCTCAGCCCCTAGAAACAGATTTTATAGGTAAAAAGTTTTAAAATGTTATCGACCCTATCTAGTATTTTAAGAATTCTAAGCTGAGCTGGTATAACTGATTGAAATCTTTGCTCTCTGGAAGTGAATTTGCTCAAATTTGCATTGTGTATTCTAACACTAAGATAAAGCTGAAACTAGGTAACTTTGATACTCCATCTTAAGAATGGAAAACATCCATTTCTCACTATTTCCCAAACCATAATCATATAGAATCCTATCCTACCAAACAACTCTGCAAATCCCAAAGACAAAGAGATGATTTAAAAAGATAAAAACCTTATTGTTTCTTTTATCCTTCAGTTTAAATGGTATCATTTTAAACAACAAAAAACTGCACACATAAGTTCTTTAAGTAGCATCTCTGGGGGTGGAGGGCAATACTGTGGCTTGAACTCCCAGCCTAGGTAGGCACTGTCCCATAGCTTTTTTTTTTGCTCAAGACTAGTGCACTACCACTTGAGTCACAGCTCACTTCCGGTTTTCTGGTGGTTTATTGGAGATAGGAGTCTCACTGACTTTCCAGGCTGGTTTTGAAGCTCATCCTCAGATCTCAGCCCCCTAAGTAGCTAGGATGACAGGTGTGACCACCAGCCCCCAGCAAGAAGTATCACTTTCAAGAACAGCTTAGTCACATTGAAAAAAAAAAATTACCCTTAGAGCCGTCAGAAGACAGCCACTGCTTAATGTTAGGCTAGGGACTGGACTATTGGATCTCACAGTTTCATTCATTCCTAAGAACTCTGTCAAGTATGTTACTATCTCTTCCATCTAGGAAGCAAGGTGTTCAGTTAAGTGAGGTGCTCAAGGATACAAAACCAAAGGAAACAATGATATGGACTCAGATTTACTCAGCTCCAAAGTGTTTCCACCCAATTTTCACAACAGACGAATGAGCACAGCCATGAATGGGTTTGTCCAGCAGTTTTAATAATTCCACCAAGGAGGGGGAGGACTCTAAATTGAAATCTCTTTTTGAAAACTGTAATGCCCAATCTAAACTCCAATTCTTTTTAATAGCAAATACATTAAAAGAATTAGAGAAATCAACAGGCATAGTTACACCGCTGTAAACCAAGCCCTCAGAAGCCGAAGTAGGAAGATCTTGAATTCTAGGCCAGCCTGGGCTACAAAGCAAAACCTTGTCCCAAAATTAAAAAAAAAAAAAAACTTACAAAAAAGGGGAGTGGGAAGAGTAGTCTACAAATCTTTCTGAAGGAGATTAAATTCCATTCTAAATGTACAAATGAAGTGTTTTTGTTGTAAAAGCTCCCAGAATTAATGGCTCTCGTCTATAGACACTGCCAGTAACCATTAAAAATCATTTCACCAGCCAGGACCAAGAGATCAGGAAGAGGGAGGATCAGGAGGAGTGGGGCAAAAAAAAAAAAAAAAAAGTTTGCAAAGACCCCATATCACAACAAATAGCTACTTTTGATGGGACTTGAGCCTGTCATCCAATCTAGGTGGGAAGTAGACATGCAAGAGGGTAGAAGTTAAGGCCTGCTCAGAAATAGAGACCCTTACCTCAACAGAAGATGTGGAGAGGGCTGATGGGGACTGGGGAGTTGAGGGTGGCACTTGTCTATCACCCTACTTAGGGCAGGAACTGTACTGTGGTCCAGAACAACCTGGGCAAAAACTGACACCCTATTTCAAATATAACCAGAGCAAAAAGGGCTGGAGGTGTAACTCAAGCAGCAGAGTGATTGCCTAGCTAGCAATTCAAAACCAAGCTGCACACCTTTCCTCTGTGTTAAGCCTTTTCCAGCAAAAACAGTACACAAAAGGAAATAAGGTCCCCCCAAACACAGCCCTTAAAGAGTTAAAAAGCCTACCAGAGTGCATTTATACTACAAGCAGAGTTTCATTTAGTCAGGCAAACAAACGAACGGTGAGAACCCCTAAAACAAAAGCCCAGAGAAGGAAACCAACTGGTGTGTACTTGTCACATTATTTGGTAAGGAGTATTTGCTGTTTGTTTACATTATGGCTCTCCCAGGCAACTCCTTTCAGCCCCTGTCAACCTCTCTTCCTTCCCACAATCACACAAAAACACCCAACCAGAAAAGGAAGGCGAAAGAGCAAAGACTGTGACTACTCAATCTTACACCCTCACAGCCAAATCAGGCGAAGAAAGCTGGTTTTCAAGCAAAGCCAACGAAAGTAGAACAACCCCAAGGCTTCTCCGCAGGAGAAATCAAGCCACACACAGTATCTGTTAAGAGTTTCCTCTTTAATATGTTAAATGACGCTTTGGCCATTTTGTTCCACCATGGTGGCAGACACTTTTAAGTCAGTTCCACCCAGAGGAATTTTAAGCAGTTATTAAGCTCTTGAGCACCGAACTCGGTGGGATGAGAAACACACAAAACTCAACGAAGAGACCACACTAATTTATATCAACTGATCCCAACTCCCTCTACAAACTCGGAACAGCAAGGAACTGTCTACATCTGCAGTATCTGTCCTGATCTGGGTATCCCAAACAGAAATGATGATGACGATTGATGATGATGATGATGATGATGATGGCGGGTACAGCTGCTTCTACAAATAGGGCTGGGGCGTAGGCGAACACACACACACACTCTAAAAGAGGGAGGGGGGGGGGAGAAGCATCCTATTTTGCACTTTGTGTTTGCCCGAAGCAACAAACTCTTAAAAGAAGTTACGGAAGGGGCAACGAACTGGCGGGGAAATCACGCTCCACCTCGCCTTCCTGGCGGATTTCCCGAGTTCACGGTGGGATGGAGACCCTTTAATGTGACACCCGCCCCCCCAGCCCGCCCACCCGCCCCCTCCGCCGTCCTCGTGCTGCAAACATGACTTCCAACACCAGAAGCTTTTAAGCACACACAAGAAGCATCAACTTTTTCTTCATGGACAGAGAGAGAGAGAGAGAGAGAGAGAGAGAGAGAGGTGGGGGGGAGGAAGAGGAGGAGGAGGGGGGAGGAAGAGGAGGGGGGGGGGTCACGTTGTTTATTTTCAAAGCTCGCCACAAACAACAACAAAGTGTCCCGCAAACCAACACCAACCCACCCACCAACGAGTCGGCCAAGCCTCCGGGTGCAGCGGCGCGGCGGGGGCCGGGGCGCGGGCCCGGGACGCTGGGCGCGGGGCGCTGGGGGCGGAGGGGGGGGGGCGCGGGCCGGGGCGCGCGCACGCGCGGAGCGCTCGGGACCCCGGCGCGCCTCCTCCCCGCCTCCTCCCCGCCCCGGCCCCCGGGAGAAGCCGCGGAGAAGCCCCCGGAGGCCGGCGACGGCCCGCGGCGGCCCATCCCCGCCACCCCCCCCCCCCCGTCCGCGGAGGGACACTGAGGCAGGCCCGGCCGGCCCTCCGTCGTCGTCCTCCTCCTCACACACACCTCCCGGCACCTCAGGAGAGCCCGCGCCGGGCGGGCCCCGGGAGCCGGGCGGACAATGCGCCCGAGGCGTCCGCCCCCGGCTCGCCCCCCTCCTCCGCCGTCCCCGCCTCAAAACTTCCCCCAACTCCGTCCGCTCGGAGCGGCCGCGCCTCACCGTGCGGCTCCCGGGGCTCCCCGCGGGCCGAGCCGGAACAGCCCGCGCCGACGCCGCGGGCAAGGACCACGAGCGGCTCAGCCGTGAAGGCAGGCCCAGGCGACGAGCGGCCGCGGCGGTGTCCACCGAGCCAGAGGCCTCCCCGCCGCCGCCGCTGCTGCTCCCGCCCGGCGCTGGCTCCCTGCACACAGCCCGCGCCCGCCCGCCGCTCGTTCGCTCGCACTACTCGCGCGCGCCCGCCCGCGCATGCGCCCAGGGATGGGCGGGGCCAGCCGGAGAGGGCCGGACCGCCTCCGCGCCCTCCGGTGAACGAACGCGGGGGGCAGGTCGCGCAGCGTGGATTGCACGGCACAGCTGTCCATCCAGGCCGAGACGACCAATAGGAAGACCTGTGGGCGGTGTGCTTAGTTGCTAAGGAAGGCTGCGGTCGGCCGCTGCAGCTGCCTGGCGGCTGCAAAGCCCTTAGAGTCGGATGGCTGGCAGCAGCTGCTGGAGGTGGGAGGGGGGGAATGCCCACCCACCTTCTCCTCTCCACCCCGGCTCCGGAAACCACCCTTCCTCTGCGTGCCCGGTGCTAACCTGCGCCTTAGCACTCAGCACACGCTGCAATGATTTACTCGTTTATCTGATTTGCGGATTGGTGCCTCACACACGTGCAGAATTCAAATCAGGAAAGTGGGGTCTTCGTGAGTACAGTGCTGGAGATCCAGTGCTAGGTACTCAGCGGTGCTGCCCGGTGGATGCCTGGGTGGGTGGAAGCGGCAATGGCGAGGGCGGGATGGTCACTCCGTGAACTGGCTATTTGATCGCCGCAAAATCATAGGCTTGGGGTGGCGAAGGACCTCAGAAATCATCCGGAGGCTTCCGAGAAACAAAATGCGTGGCTGTGTGCCAGGGCGGCCCCGGAGATTAGCTAGTAGGCGAAGAAACGTTGATAGTTACATATACACTTCAGTGTGAATTAGGGAGAACCTGGCCTGAGCCACTACTTAGGATAGATAGACGGATGGATGGATGGATGGATGGATGGGATGGATGGATGGATGGATGGATGGATGGATGACATAGATAGATAGATAGATAGATAGATAGATAGATAGATAGATAGATAGATAGATAGATAGATAGATAGATAGATAGATGACATAGATAGATAGATAGATAGATAGATAGATAGATAGATAGATAGATAGATAGATAGATAATTTTTAAAAGGCTAAATGGGAAGTGGAGGCCCTTTATATGCCATTCAAGACTAATTTAGAGTGAAGAATTGGGAATATCTGGAAGGAGATTATTGCCTAGGGAGGAAAGAAGGAACCTCTATAGGATAGAGTATCCATCAGTATACAGAGGATTAGTGCTCTTCCCATGTTTTAAACACTTTTTTTCCTTTGTGCTGGTACTGGGGGCTTGAATTTAGGGTCTAAGCACTGTTCCTTAGCTTTTTCATTCAAAATTGGTGCTTTACCATTTTAGCCATAGTTTTGCTTCTCGCTTTTTGCTGGATAATTGGAGCTAAGAGTCTTGTGGACTTTCCTACAGACTGGCTTTGAACCACCATCCTCAGATCTCAGCCTCCTGAGTAGCGAGGATCACAGGCCTGAGATACTGCTACCTAGCTAATAATCCCCGATTAAATACACATCAGGAAAGCCATTGTGAAGAATGGAATGGAGATTCCTCAAATCCTAGCTACTGGAGAGAAGGAAATTGTTGGAAATCACTGTTCAAGGCCAGCGTATGCAGAAAATCGTTTGCAAGACCTCAAAGAAGAGCTAGACTGGGTGGCTCAGGCCTGTTCTCCTAGCCACTGGAAAGCCTCATATGTGGATTCCACACACACATGCCCAGACAGAAAGCAATGCTTTATCTTTAAAATAACCAGCACAAATCAGAACTGGAGGCAGGATAAGAGTGCCTTCTTAATGCTGGGCATTGGGGGACTCACACCTGTAATTCTAGCTACTCTAGAGGCTGACATCTGAGAACTGCAGATCAAAATCAACCCAGGCAGGAAAGTCCATAAGACTCTTACCTCCAATGAACCCCCAGAAAACCAGAGGTGGAGCTGTGGTTCAATGTGTTAGAGTGCTAGCCTTGAATGAAAAAGCTCAGGGACAGTACCCAAGCCCTGAGTTCAAGCTCCATGACTGACAGAATAGAGAAAGAAAAAAAACCCACTAAAAATAGATCTACCATATGGTCCAGCTGTTCCACTTCTGGGCATATATCCAAAGGAAATGAGTTTAACATTCCAAAGAGATAGCCGCATGCCCATGTTTACTGCAGCGCTGATCACAATAGCCAAGAGATGGACTAAACTTCATTGACCATCAACAGATGAATGGAGAAAGAAAATGTGATCGATGATATAGATACATAACGGAATATTACACAGCCATAAAAATAATGAAATCCTATCATTTACAGTATGAAGTGCAATAAGCAAGGCACTGAAAGACAAATAGCACATGTTTTCTCTCATATGTATCTGGTGGTTACTGAAAGCTGGAAGGAAGCAAGGGAAGTGCATAGAGGGTGTTGTGCAACCTCTACCAAAACAGTTCGAGAGGGACAATAAGTTCTAGTGTGCGCACACAGTAGAGCAATTACCACCTACAATAACCTATTATATATTTGAGAAGAATGAAATGACAGGAGCTCATCTCCAAACATAAGAAAACAATAAGGACATGAAAACACTAATGCTTAAGATTAATCATGGCACAATTCTAAACATGTATTGAAATCATGGTGCTGTATCCTGCAAAAATATACATACGTATTGCATGCTGTTATATGTTCATATTACAGGCTCATTAAAAACAAAAAGCCAGTGCCAATGGCTCACATCTATAAGCCTCACTACTTTTAGGGGCTGACACCTAGTGGACAGCAACTTAAAGCTAGCCTAGGGCAGAAAAGTCGGGGAGATTCCATCTCCGAACAACCAGCAGAAAGCCAGACTAGAGGTGTGGCTAAAGTGGTAGAGTGCCAGCCATGAGTAAACAAAAGTGGTAGAACATGAGGTCCTGAGTTCAAACTCTAGTCAAAAATAAAATAATTTCTTTTTAAATCTTATTCTCCCCTGGTCTTTCTCTTTTGTATTACTTCATTTTGCTAGCATTCTCCCATTCTGAAAGAATCTTATTATCGTGCATGCATGTTTTGGTTATGTCTTCTACTACCACAAGAGCCCATTGACATCAGGTTTGTAACTCTGTGTTTCTTCTGTCCCTCTAATAATACCAAGTACACAGAAAGGTCTCAATGAAAGTTTTCCATGAATCAATTTAAATAGAAAGAGCTGCTACAGGAGGCACCTTGAAACTATGTATCCTTAATACTAAGGATTTGCTCTTCAGCTAGGTGCTAGTGGCTCAAGCCTGTAATCCTAGCTACTCAGGAGGCTGAGATTCTAAGGATCATAGTTTGAAGCCAGCCCAAGTAGAAAAGTCCGTGAGAATCCTATCTCCAGTTAATCATGCAAAAAAAAAAAAAAAAAGCCGGAAGTGGCTCTGTGACTCAAGTGGTAGAGTGTTATCCTTGAGCAAAAGGAGCTCAAGGACAGCGTCCAGGCCCTGAGTTCAAGCCCCAGGATTGGAAAAAAAAAAAAAAAAAAAAGATTTGTTCTTTAGTATGCATCAAAAATCTCTACAGAGGGTACCCCCTTTCACAGAAGGAGATTTTACCATTTTCATCATTTTCTTGCTTTCCCTGAGTGAGTTCACCAGTCAGCAAAGATGTTAGGGTCTCATCCAGCAATGGCAGGGTTTTGAATCTCTACAGTTGATTTATCTCTAATTGAGATACACAGGTTTTAATACCTAAAAACATAACAAGGATAAGTAAGCCCCAGTTCCCAGAGTCCCTGTCAGTGCCAGAGCAAATAAACAACAACAAAAAAATCAACACAGCTGGAAGAATGCGAATGTCTGTGGAGGCTCACAGTCCCTGAAATGTCCACCTTTGAAAGACAATTGCTGGGCTGAACTTGCCCCAGGGCTCTTCTCCCTTAGGGGCTGGACCTCCGATTGCTTTTGTGATAGGAGCAGCATCCACTTTCACCTCTTGTTTGGTGTCAAGGCAACTGTACCATAGCCCCCCACCCATTCCAAACCTCAGCCTACCAGTGAATCCTACCCACAGGCCACTGTGTCTCCTCTCTCCAGAGGCTACCCAGGCTTTAATGAATGTAATCCTGAGGGACCACAGATGGATGGAGCAAGTTACTTAATTTCTGAAACCCTTGCTTTTCTCTGTAACAACCTTTCCAGCGGTAGGTTTGCTTCAAGGCTGCCTGTGAGATTAAATCAACCTTCCAAAGTCAGTCTATTTCCAGCAGTAGTAGGGATAGGAGCTGCTAGGTAGATGGGAGGAAAATCACAGAAGCTTTAGAACCAAGGGGACCAACACTGACTTCAAAGTAAGTTGTGTCTATTGGTTTGTTTTTTTAAGGTTTTTTTTTTTTTTTTTGGTCGGTCACAGGGCTTGAACTCTGGGCCTGGATGCTGTTGCTCAGCTCTTCAGCTCAAGGCGAGCACTCTACCACTTGAGCCACAGCACCACTTCCAGTTTTCTAGTGGTTTATTGGAGATAAGAGTCTCACGGACTTTTCTGCTGGGGCTCACTTTGAACCACAGTCCTCAGAGCTCAGCCTCCTGAGTGGCTAGGCTTACAGGCATGAGCCACCGGCGCCCGGCTTTTAAGTAGTTTTAATATCTCTAAGTAGTTATGTAAGAGTTAAATACATACAGTTTATGCCGTCATCTCAAAATCTTCATTCTCCTTCATTGTTTCCATATTTGTCAGACTTTATTTAAGGGATTTAATATTTAGGGGGACAAAAGATCCAGAAATTCTCTGGGTCCTTTTTTTTTAATTCTTGAAGTAACTTTTGACTTAACATAATTTTGCTTATTAGGCCAGGTTTGGTTTAGGGTTTACTGGAAATGTAAGTTCCAGCTAGGAGATGGGGTCTGCTAACTCTGCTTCCAGAGAGATTTATGAGCTAGCTCAAGTACTGAACATTTATTTCCTCCTATTGCTTTCCTCTCTCTGCCCAGCCTTTTCCAGTTTATTCAGCTGCTGTGGTAATTATCCCCAATTATTTATAATAGCAGGTTTCTGAAACTGGAGTTAGAGAAGCACCATGTTTTTTGAGCCTTAAACACTGTTTTAATGGAAACAAACTCCAACAACTCAGGTGAGGCCTCAGTATAGATTTTCTTGGACAAGTTTTTTAAAGATGTTTATTTTCATCTCGGCTTCACTAGTTTTCTAAAACTGCACAGCAGTTGCACTGCTAAAGGAGCAAAGCCATTATCTGCATAGAACTTGTTACATTTTACAATTTCTGCCCAGCATAAGACAGCTTTGCTTGAAGTACTTCCCCTCCACCTTAGTTTCAGGAAGTACTGCTCATTTCAGTGAATTTAAGAAATATTTCAGTCTGTATTCCTTTCCTCCTGCAAATTCCATGAGCATTACTGACTAGGGCTCTGGGAAATCTTGCATTGAAAGAACAAATTTAGTTAGCTTGGTTAATAGTCATCTATTTCTCAAATTTAAGCACTTCTCAACTTTGGGCTTCTGCTAAGAGACAACATCTTTAAGCTTCTAGGAATTGTTATTATTTCACTAAGAAGATCTATTTTTTTAGGCACCCTTAAATTTTTTTTTGTTTTTTTTTTTTCTGGCCCATCTTGGGCCTGGGCACTGTCTCTGAGCTTGTTTTGCTCAAGGCTAGCACTCTACCACTTGAGCCACAGAAGCACTTCTGGCTTTTTCTGTGTATGTGGTACTGAGGAATCAAACCCAGGGCTTCATGCATGCTGGGCGAGCACTCTACCACCAGGCCACATTCTCAGCCCCAAATTCATGTATTGTTATTGTAAAGGTGAGGGTTATAGTTACACAAGAGCCATCACTAAACCTCTCCCTCACTATGCAGTCATCAGTGTCCTCATCTGGAAAGTAAAATAAGATTAGTGTCTGACCCACATAGTCCAGGAAAGTAGAATGGCAAAATACACGCAAAGCCCCTTAGAGCAATACCTGGTACCAAGGAAAAGTGTGATAAATGTTGGCTCTTGTTATTCTTTTAACAAGAATGGCTGACTGGCTCCCAAATCTTTAGCACAGTGCCACGGGCATTTTCGATGTGGCGTTCCAAGGACTATTTATACATTTTAACTGCCTGAGTTAGTTCCTCATAACTTAAGTTATATGTATCCAAAACCATTACCTTTTCTGGCTCAAGAAAATGAGAGAGAGAGAGAGAGTGTGTGTGTGTTTCTCCTGTCTCTTTTCTCCTCTGTTTTAGTTTTCTCAGGAAGCTTTTCCATCTAAAGATAAGGCAAGCCAGGTACCGGTGGCTCACACCTGTAATCCTAGCTACTCGGGAGGCTGAGATCTGAGCACAGAGGTTCAATGCCAACCCGGGCAGGAAAAGTCCGTGAGACTCTTACCTCCAATAAACTACCAGAAAACCAGAAGTGACGCTAAAGAGCTAAGGGACAGCACCTAGGCCCAGAGATCAACCCTCTATGTTTTGATGGATTCCTAATTTTACACAAAATGCCACACCAAGATAGCTTAGAGTCTTATATAAATATTTCTATATGAAATCCCTGGTAGCCTGTTTGGTCAGGCATGGATCATGCTGCTATTCACTGAGCCAAAAAAAAAAAGTGCCTTTTACACTGAGCTACTTGGGACAAGGTGAGGCAGGTTGTGTGTTTAGAAGAAAGCTGGGGCACTGTGGCCTGACACAGGCGGGATGGATACAGGGCAGTCAAAATCAACAGGTAGCCATCTTTACTACCGTCCCTCCAAAAGCCTTCCCTTTTCTCTCTTCTGTCTTTTAGGACAGGACATCCCTGGGGCTGACAACCTATAGATCACCTCCATTTCCTGCCCCAGATGATGCATCCAGATATCTATTACCTATATCCAGATGATACCTCATTCAGCCTCGACAGCTTTATATGTGAGAGCATTCCCTCTGTCCTGCATATATGTGTATGTACGTACACACACACACACACACACACACACACACACACACATTCTCTTTCTCTCTATATATATATGAATATATATATTCTCTCTACACATATATGCCTGCCTAATTTTACAAGTATTATTATAGTGTAGGAAAGTTCAAGAACACCTCTTCCATGAATCCTACAATTGATTTGTTGGAAAGAGTCAAACTTAGTCACCAACCTATAGGAAGATGGTGCTGGAGCTACCATTATTTTGGAATTGTTCACACAGTTAAATGTGCCCTTCTAGATCAAGACCTCGGCAGATTAGGAAACTTGGAAATAGATACAGAGGAGAAAAGTTGGTCCTTTACTTCTCTCTCTCCCTCTCTCTCTCTCTCTCTCTCTGTCTGTCTCTCTCTCTCTTCCTCCCCCCTCCCGTCACATTCATTTCCCTTCACACGAAGCAAGGAACTTTTGCCAATGCCAAAAAAATTGCCTAAATGCAGAAACTCATTCGGCCAGAAATGAGGCATTTGGGAGAATTTTTTTTTTTTTTAATGGTACATCTGCAGCTCAATTTGGGAAAAGTCAGTGAAGTTTATGAAAGGCCCAGTTGATATCGTTTTCCTCTCTGTTTTTGAGGGGGGGTGTCTCTGTCCCATTAGCTAGGAGAAGCTTTCTGTGAATACACTTCACTCTTGACCTCCAGCCCCCCCTCCCCCGCACAGGGTGTCTCATTCCCACTGACTTGTGGCTGGAGTACCACGTGGTGGAGGACCCGGCTTCAGAATATACTAGGGACAAAAGCTCCTGACACAAGACACTGGAGCCGGCGTAATTTAAGCTAGTCTCTTGGAAATCTGCTGTGATTCCTCTTTGTTATTTTTTTTTTTCCCTCCTGAAGACCTCTGTCTCTTCCTTTCCCTTGTATCTACAACACTACCTCTTGATTTTCTACTTTAAATATTCAGTGATAGAAAGACAACAGCCACATAAAACAGAGAGAGAGAGAGAATGAGACTGGTTAAAATAAAGTGAGCTCACGCCTATCTAACTTCAGCAGAGTTGCCAAGTCACAGGGAAGCTTTCGAAATAACTTTTATTCGGAGACTGGTCCTGTCTGTGCTGACAAGCTCTACATTCCAGCTGTCATTTGTCCCCGACTTGCTTTCCCAAATGCCTTCACTGAGCTAGGCCACTTATCACCTGCTCAGAATGTGACACTTCATCCGCCAAGACAAATGTCCAATTAGAAAAGCCTTCCAGGGCTTGAGGACAATAGAGGATTACGACACAAAGAGTTGAAGCTTTTCCTTTTAATCCACTTTCTATTTCTGCTTTTTTTTCCCTCCCCCCTCTGCCCACCCACCCCCCACCCCCACCATATCTGGCCTGTCCCTAGGCTAACTTGGATGTGAGCAGATTTGTGAAGGCTACAGAAACAGTCTCCTACAATTGTAGGACAAACTCTCCTTGGAGTTCAAAACCTTGATGGTAACCTTGACCATGTGACAGGAAATAAAAGCAAATTTTCAGGCTGGGAAGGTGGCTCAGTGGTAGAATGCTTATCTAGCATACATAAAACCCTGGGTTCGATTCCTCAGTACCACATAAACAGAAAAAGCAGGAAGTGGTACTGTGGCCCAAGTGGTAGAGTGCTAGCCTTGAGCAAAAGAAGATCAGGGAGAGTGCCCAGGCCCTGAGTTCAAGCCCCAGTACTGGAAAAAAATTAAAACTAAAAAAGCAAATTTTCAAGCAGTGTGCCAGTGGCTCATGTCTTTAATCCTAGCTACTCAGGAGGCTTAGATCTGAGGATCTGTTCCAAAGCTAGCTAGGAAAGGAAAGTCCACGAGACTCTATCCACAATGAGCCACCAAGAAGCCAGAAGTGGAGCTGTGCCTCAAGTGGTAAAGCACTGGGCCTTGAGTGGAAGAAAGAGCAAAAACAATAACAAAAAGCTTAGGCACAATACTCTAGATTCTGAGTTCAAGTCCCAGTACTGGCATAAAAGGTAGGAGGCAGAGGGGAGTTCATGAATATTATGGAGCTAACAAAAATGAGATTACTGAGTTTTTAGGGCACTCACATAGAACTCACACACAGTTGTTTTTTTTTTTTTTTAAGTGAACTGCATTCCTTTGAAAAAGAGAAAGTTTTCTGGTTAGGGCCAGAAGGAGAGGACAATCACAGAGGGGGCCTTATATGGCTGTGGGACTTTAGTTATTGTTGTGAACTGCTGTTGCTGATAAACTTTTGGGCTGGATTACAGCCTGGTGCTCTTCCCATTTGAGATGCCTCTTGGAGTCCATTTGTGAAAGGGACGATCACTATCTCTTCCAGATTTGATTTTTTTTTTTAAATCTCAAAACTCTTGTTCCAGTTATAGAACCTGTGAATTGGGCTCTGCCTATAATCCTCGCTGCCCTAGAACCTCATGAATGCTAGTGCCCTGAGAAAACTTAGGACAACCCTTTTCCATGTCCTGTCCATCCCTACAAACCCATATCCTTGTTGTGAGTATGCAAAGTACTGGTTGTATTGATCATTTTATTTGGGCCACCTCATGTCATGGATATTACTTAATGATATGACTACAACTGTGCCTCCATCTTGGATGCCTTGGCTACATCTCTTCACGCACGTGGCTTGAGGGTTGTTTCTGCTGCTCTAGCTCCAGTGAGGTCTGGTCAAATGTCTGTAATCCCAATGACCTGCCCGGTGTGTTTCCTTTGAGTGCCTTAGTGCTTCCCTTTTCTCCTCAGGCTGTTCAGTCCTCTGGAGTTTGTGCAACCAGCTGCACCTTGTCAGATTCTGGGCTGGGGTTAACTTGGCAGGGAGGTTATTCTGAGACTTCTCTGACTCATAACTTTGGGGCTAACTGTGAGCATCGAGTCGGAGCCCTGCCCTCTGTGGCTTTTTCCTTTGTGCTGATTCACACTGGGTTGGGATTTTTATTGTCAGCAGTCATGATTGTGCATGGGTGGAACTTGGACTTCAAAAATGATGGGAGGCCAAACCGAATGCTTCTCCTGGCTTTGTTATTAATTGCCTTTCCCTCCCCCCTCCCCCAATTGTCTAAAAGAAAGGAAGGAAAAAGAAGGGAGGAGAAGACAGAGAGGAAAAATAAAACAACTAAAAGAAGAAAGAAAAGAGACATCCTACTGACTCAAGCTGAAACTTTGTCTCTTCTGCACTCTGGATTTTCTATAAGCTCTTGGAAAGACTTGTTCTGGATCGAGAGGGCCAGGTGAAACAGAAGGATGTAGATTTTAGAGTTATCATGTCTGAGTAAGGGTGTATATTCAGGAACAAGTTATTGAATCTCCTTGAACTTTTGTTTCCTCCTCTATAAAACAACAAAAAAAATATTTACCTGTAGGGCTGGCCTGGATGGTTAGGAAGATTATATACTATAAAATGCCTGGCACATTAAAAAGCATTCACTAAATGGCAAACAATACAGTTATAGCTATTTTTATTAAGAGGCCTTTTGAAGCAGTTAAAAATGTAGCTTCCCAGAACAGACTATAGACTGAGATTTTACTCTGAAATTATGGCAGGATTGTTCTCCCCTTGAATGGGGCCTCAGATACGTCCAATGACATGGTAGATGGGTCCTAGAAATGAACTCAGGTCAGTAGAATAACCTGTAATAATCAGTACAGGAAACAAGAAGACAACATACAGAATTCAAATCCCAGAGGAAGCAAAGAAACCTCGAGACAAAGGGCCTCCACTTACTGGTTGAATGATCGTGTTCATGTTGCAAAAATGATCACAAATGGATTCTCTTCTCTGTATCTGTCTCTCTGAGTTATTATGAAGATGATGGGAATCCAATCATGTAAAGCAGCTAGCACAAACAAGGTGCTTAGCAAATAATTCTACTATGTGAATGTTAGACACGTTGAAGTCCATTGAGTTCAAGTGTAGGATGACAGACTTCGGAGTTATACTGTATTGGTGGGTTCGAGTCTCAGCTCCACGACTTTCTGCCTCATGTTCTCATCTGTACAATGGGTATCATAATAACTTTCTTACCTGCACATTTCATATGCATTCATTATAAGGAATACATAATATAATCTTTAGCACTATTTTTTGTACTGGCACTGAGGCTTGAACTCAGGGTCTCTTGTTTAGCTTTTCATTCATGACTGACACTTGAGCCACACCTACACTACTGACTTATTGCTAGTTAGTTGGGGATACGAATTTCTCAGATTTGCCTGCCTGGGTTGATTTCCAACAGATATCTTCAGATCTCAGCTTCCTGAGTAGCTAGGATTCATTATAGGCGTGAGCCACCGGGGTCCAGCCTAGAACCTTCCTAGCATATGATCCAGTCCTCAATAACTAAATGCACAGATAAATAGAGAGATGAGTGCTAGGATAAAACAGGCAAAAATAGAAGGGTGGAAGATATTTAGTTAAAAAAAATCAACTTAGAAGAAGAATGTTGTGTCTTGGTTCCTACGTTCAGTTCATGGGCACTTTGTCTCATTGCTATGGGCTTGTGGTGAGGTAGCATCTTACAGAGGTGATGCCCACAGTACCTTATGAAGTGGTGCACAGTACCTCAGGAAAGTGATGCACAGTACCTCACAAAGGTGATACACAGTACCTCGGGAAAGTGATGCACAGTACCTCACAAAGGTGATACACAGTACCTCAGGAAAGTGATGCACAGTACCTCACAAAGGTGATGCACACAGTACCTCATGAAGGGATACATAGTACCTCAGGAAAGTGATGCACAGTACCTCACAAAGGTGATACACAGTACCTCAGGAAGGTGATGCACAGTACCTCAGGAAGGTGATAAAGCAGAGCTGTCCATCTCCTGGTGACAAGAAAGCAGAGGGAGAACTCTTTTCCTGCCCTACATCCCATTAAGCTGTGAATCCATCACGAATGAATCCGTTCCTGAGGTCAGAGCCCCGATGATCCAGTCCTCTCCCCTAAGCCCCACCTCTGGGCATTGCTGAATATAGGAGCAAATCTAACACATGGACTTTCAGAGGACATTGAAGATCCAAACTATAACAGATGAGACACAAAACAAGTGGGCTATAGAACAAAAAGAAGCATCAAGAAAAGCAGTGATGGGGCTGGGAAGGTGGCTCAGTGGTAGAGCGCTTGCCTTGCATGCCTGAGGCCCTGGGTTCGATTCCTCAGCACCACATAAGCAAAAGGAAAAAAGCCAGAAGTGGCGCTGTGGCTCATGTAGTAGAGTGCTAGCCTTGAGCTGAAGAGCTGAGGGACAGCGCCCAGGCCCAGAGTTCAGGCCCCATGACCAGACCCCCCCCCCCCCCAAAAAAAAAAAAAAGAAAAGAAAAGCAGTGATGAAGGAAATACTTCCCAGACAAGATCTAAGTTGTGTCAATCATCTTCATGTTTAGTTCATTTTCCTTTCTTTCTCTCTCTCTTTCTTTCTTTCTTTAACTCTTTCTTCCTTTCTTTCTTTTCTCTCTTTCTTTCTTCTCTCTTTCTTTTTTCTTTCTTCCTTTCTTTCTTTTTTCTCTCTCTTTCTTTCTTTTCTCTCTCTCTTTCTTTCTTTCTTTCTTTTTTTGTCGGTCGTGGGGCCTGAACTCTGGGCCTGGGCGCTGTCCCTCAGCTCTTCAGCTCAAAGTGAGCGCTCTACCACTTGAGCTACAGCACCACTTCTGGTTTTCTGGTGGTTTATTGGAGATAGGAGTCTCACGGTCTCTCCTGCCCAGGCTGGCTTTGAACCGTGATCCTCAGATCTCAACCTCCTGAGTAGCTAGGATTACAGGCGTGAGCCACCAGCGCCTGGCTTCTTTCTTTCTTTCTTTCTCACTTTTTGGATGTTAGATTAGTTGCAGGCAATAAGGTAGGATAGTCAGCTTGTGTTAAAAGCCAGATTCAGGGGACTGAGATCTGAAGATGGTGGTTCAAAACCAGCTCAGGCAGAAAAGACCATGAGATTGTTATCATCAGTTCACCAGCAAAATGCCGGAAGTAGAGTGGTGCCTGAACTGGTAGAGCACTAGCCCCAAGCACAAAAGCTCAGGGACAGCGCCCAGGGCCTGAGTTCAAGCTCCAGCACTGTTACACATTCACACACACAAAAAGGCAAGATGCAGTGGACACAGTCTTTTTGTTCTGCATTGGACTCCCGGAAAAAGACTATCTTATCACAGTTACACAAGCCCTGGGATCCTCTGCTTCCCAGACCCAACGTGTGACCATGGCTCTCGTCTGTTTTCTATGCAAGCAGGCTTGATCAGGTAATGCTTAGTCCATGGGGGAATGGTCACACCACACTAGAGACATCCCTGACCAATTCCACGGGACCCCTGGTGATATCTGCTTCTCCTGAGATCTGACTTCGGTGTGCAAGCGGGATGTCAAACATTTAAATTCCAGGGAGGGAGCCAACTGTGCAAATTCCTGACAGGCAAATTGAATACCATTATCTGTAATTACAGTCGCCCAAATTCCATGCCAGCGAGACCTTGGTTTTCAGCCATCAGTGATAGCAGCTGCTCTCCGTTTGCCAAATGCATTATGGGAAAGGCCCGAGATGGAGATGAGCTATCCCCACAGGACAGCCTCAAGAAACTCTCAACTTCCGCTGCTTACAACCTTCGGATGGCCCGGGGCTCCGTCTTGTAACCTTAGCTACCCTGGAGGCTGAAATTTAAGGGTTGTGGTTCAAAGCCAGCTGGGGGCAGAAAAGTCTGTGAAACTCTTATCGTCGATTAATCAGCAAACAAACAAACAAAAAAGAGCTAGGAGTGGAGCAATGGCTGAAGGGCTAAAGCTCTAGCTTTGAATGAAAAGAAGCCAAGTGAGAGGGTGAGGCCGTGAGTTCAAGCCCCAGGACCGACACAAAACAACAAGACCGACAACAAACCTTTTAGATGGTTGCTACCACTCACACGATTCATCTTTCAGGTAGGCCTTTGGTTTTCTGGTCCAGCATCATCTTGAATTTCTTTCCCCAAAGTCTTCACTGAAACCTTCCTCCAATGGTTTGTTTCCAACGAGCACACTGATCCCCCACTTCTATCTTATGGCCTTCCGTTAAGGCAACCTCATCCCCTGTGATGTGGAAATTACCAGGCTTTAGGACTAATGAGAGATTCTGCTTTCCCGTGGTTAAAGAATTTCTGTTTGGATCACTGCTCAAACCTCCTCTTAAAACCCGTGAGTAAAAACCCCCAGAGAGCACTGCACTGGCACCTGGAGGAGAAACTCATTTCATCACCTGCTCATCTAATTTTTAATACTGTTTAGTCTAAGGGAAGTTGCATCCCCTTAGGCATGTAATCATGCACAGACATAGTAGCCTTATCGCCTCTGTTTCGTGCTGATGTACCACCCAGAATTTATTTAAATATTACTTAGAATTAACCTACTTATCATTATCGACAAAGTCCAAAGGGTTTTACTTCATTTCCACTCATAGAATTATTTGAATTAGAACTATATAGAAATAGCTACAACCAGGTGCCAGTGACTCATGTTTGTCATCCTAGCTACTCAGGAGGCTGAGATCTGAAGATCACAGTTTGAAGCCAGCTGGGGCAGAAAAGCCTCTGTGAGACACATCTACTATTAATTACTAAAAAACTGGAAGTGGTGCTGTGGCTCAAAGAGGTAAAGCACTAGCCTTGAGCAAAAGAAGCTCAGGGACAGCGCCCAGGCCCCAAATTCAAACCCCAGGACTGGTGATGACGACGATGATGATGAAGAAGAAGGAGAAAGAGAAGGAGAAGGAGAAGAAGAAGAAGAAGAAGGAGAAGAAGGAGAAGAAGGAGAAGAAGGAGAAGAAGGAGAAGAAGGAGAAGAAGGAGGAGGAGGAGGAGGAGGAGGAGGAGGAGGAGGAGGAGGAGGAGGAGGAGGAGGAGGAGGAGGAGGAGAAGGAGGAGGAGAAGGAGAAGGAGAAGAAGAAGAAGAAGAAGAAGAAGAAGAAGAAGAAGAAGAAGAAGAAGAAGAAGAAGAAGAAGAAGGGGAAGAAGAAGAAGAAATATCTATAGCACAGCATCAGTGATTCACACGTATAACCTTAGCTACTCAGCAGTCTGGGATCTGAGTTTAAAGCCAGCTGGTACTTCAACTTAAGTCCCAATATTCATTCTCTCTCTCTCTCTCTCATTCACACACACACACACACACACACACACACACACACACACACACACACAATATTGAGTCAAGTATGTATCCCTGATTGTTTCTTAGCAATCACAGATTCACAAAAGATGAGCATGACCTAACAGTTCAGTGAGTTCTCATTCTTATTCTAGTAGGTCATCTTCAGTGTGTAATAAGAGCCGCCAATGGGACGGGCCAGCGCTGGATGACATAGTCTCATCCAATCTCACAATAATCCAGAAAGTAGAAATGTTTCCACCCTGTTTGTAGGTGGAAAACTGAATCTTACAAGACTCATTTGACCAGTATCAAGAAACCAATGGTTGAGGGGCTGGGAAGGTGGCTCAGTGGTAGAGTGCTTGTCTTGCATGCATGAGGCCTTGGGTTCGATTCCCCAGCACCACATAAGCAAAAAGTAAAAAAGCCAGAAGTGGCGTTATGGCTCAGGTGGTAGAGCGCTAGCCTTGAGCTGAAGAGCTGAGGGACAGCGCCCAGGCCCAGAGTTCAGGCCCCACGACCGGACCCCCCCCCCCCAAAAAAAGAGAAAGAAACCAATGGTTGAGTCATTCTAACAGATTTGAACCCAGTCTATCTGAATCAAAAGGCTCTGGGAAGATTCTCTATATCTGGGGCCCTTTCTTGTATTGCTTGTGCAAATGTTCATACACTTATTAAACTATATATGCATTGAGTTCCTACCACGATTCCAGGCTCTATGTAGTCAATGGCAACGAATTAAACAAACCAATTATTGCCATCATCATCATCATCATCACCCACTCCATTCTTACGACTTACAGAAGGCAGGTAATGAAAACAAAAACCACAAATAGAGCTGGGTGTGATGGCTCATGCCTATAATATCCTAGCAACTAGGCTGAGATCTGCAGGATCATGGTTCATAGCCAGCAGGGGCAACAAGTTCACAAGACCCCAGCTCAAAAGAAAAAAGCTGAACACGGTAGCACGCACATATGTCATCCCAGATATGACAGGAAGCATAAATAGGAGGACTGAGGCCCAGAAAGACCCGCAGACAGAAAGTGAAACCCTATTTCAAAAATAAAGCTAAGGGCCAGACGCTGGTGGCTCACGCCTGTAATCCTAGCTATTCAGGTTGTGAGGATCGCGGTGCAAAGCTGGCCCGGGTAGGAAAGTCCATGAAACTCTTATCTCTAACTGCAAAAAGCCAGAAGTGGAGGTGTGGCTCAAGTAGTGAAATGCTAGCCTTCAGGAGAAAAATAAAAAAGCTAAGCGACAGTGCACAGGCCCCGAGTTCAAGCTTCATTGCCAGTACCAAGAAAGAAAAAGAAGAGAAAAAAAAGCTTGATTGTGATTGGTGGGGTTGAGGCTCTGACTTAATTCTGGAGTTCAGGGAGGGGCAAGGTAGCAACAGCACAGGACTCATTCCTCCTGCCCCAGTGTGGGGTGCTGTCAGAAGCCAAGGCATGACCCCCGAGCGAAGGGAGACACAAGGCCCTTCAATGTCTCTAATCTAAAAACACGTTCATCTCTCTTTTTGTACACAGTGTGGACGCGATGCGCCGTGAACAGGAAAGATGGCTCTGAATAGATTCCACCTTAAGAAATGACAGGGAGACAGTGCCAGCTCATCCGTGGGACCGGTGGCTTCTGGAACCTTCCAGCACCACACAGGATGTGTAAGTGCCATTGTCAAAGGCTCTCTGATCCTGACAGATGACTGGATTTGTGCTGGACCCTGAGGCTGTGACCCGTGACCTCTGTATTTCCTGCATGAGCTTCAGTGAACCACTTCAGTCAGTGCCTGGCATACCAAGCGTGAGGAGTTCATGGATTTCAGCCTCTTATTCTGTTCAAATGGACTTGTTTTCCACGAGAATGACAGGGTCCTAAACTCTGAAAACAAAGCCCACAATTTTAGTAGATTGTCCAGTTTTCCTTAGAAGTGCTGTTCTTTGGCTTTAGTGTTGGTTTTGTGCTAGATGTGTGTGTGTGTGTGTGTGTGTGTACGGGCACATGCACACATGTCTGCCAATCCTAGGACTTGGGCCTAGATGCTGGTCCCTGAGCTTTTCCACTTAAGGCTAGCTAGCACTCCACTTCCAGCTTTTGGGTGGTTAATTGGGGATAAGAGTCTCATAGACATGCCTGCCTGGGGCTGAGTTAAAACCACAATCCTCAGATCTCAGCCTTCCGAGCCACAAGCACTCAGCTAAAGGCTAGATTTTTTTTTGTTGTTCTTAACCTCACCTCTTAACAGCTGGTCAGGTCATGCAACTTCTGGAGCCTCAACTTTCTTATTTGCATAATGAGGACTCCATGGAGAAGAGTAAATAACCACACACACACACACACACACACACACACACCATGCACGTAATAGCCTGGCTTATAGCAGTGCTCAGAAAGTCCTGTTCCTTGTTTTGTTTTGATGTCCACTTCCCCACTCCCTTTTCTTCCCCCCACCAAGACCATCATCAGGCTTCCCTAGAGTCCTTGTTATACAACTTACAGATCAACCAGTGGAATGAAAAGCAAAGGAATGAAAGGGCTGGGCAAGTGAACCCTGGGGCAGAGCCTAGGGAGGTGGACTGAACTGGAAAACAAACCAAAAAAAAAAAAAAAAAATCACAAGCTTTGGCATCAGACCAGAGTGTTGAATCTCAGTCCCCCTTGCTTACTAGATGGAAAAATTTGGAAGAATTACTTCACATCCAGAAGTTCCAATCCCCACCAGGAGAAACAGCAGCTATTGCTCTTTATGGCGGTGGATAAGGATGAATTAAAATAATAATGCACAGAGGAGAACTAGTACTGGGTAGACCTTCAATGAGCCTTTGTTCTCTTTGTTTTCCTAAGTCATTACTGTGTGGGTGAAATGTAATTGACAATCAAGAATCTCCCACGAAACTAACTAGGAAAATAATCTCCACCCCCCCTCTGCCCCCCCCTCAAGCCATGAATGTCCAGATCTTTTTTTTTTTTTTTGAATGTCCAGATCTTTACCTTCTTTCTCTTCCCTTTTTGTTTGTGTAATATTTCCCCTTATGTTGATGGCTAGGCAGAAAGAAAAAAAAAAATCAGTCAGCAAAGATATAGGAAGACTTATGCACAAAGAGAATGCACTTTTGGATGGGAGATCAAACAGGTGAAAGATATATCATCTTTGTCCTGGAGAAGCTTCGGACCTAATTAGGGGAAATAAAACAGGCAAAAGAGGCCAAGAGGCCACTACACATCCTCCATAGACTATTTACCAACTGCCAACAGCTAGCAGGTAGGAAGGAGCAGCCAGGGATGGCAGGAAAGAATCAGGAAAGCTTCTCCAGCAGAGCTAGGCGTGGAGAAGAGGTTCCACCAAAATCCCACAGGAGGGATGCAAGTTCTGTAGCGTGGGTGGATGAGCTCGCCCATGCTCTACACACCAGGAAGGGCCTATGTGGCACTCCAAGAGATAACAAACCCAGAGTCTCTTGAGCAATTGCATGGCGTCAATGGCAAAGTTGGTGTCATTACCTGTTACCGGCCCTGGTAAAACAAGCAAATCCAAATAGTCTCTCTGAACTGATGGATTAGGGGGGAAAAACAAAAAGTGGAGGCAGAGCTCTCATCCTTGGTGAGATGAGGACCACTTTCCCTGTGGTCGTTGCTTTAGCTGAGCATGAGCCTCCTGACAGTGTGTTTCTGGTGATGAAAAGGACATTTCTCTGTGTAGGGCCACGCAGAACCACACTACCAGAATTCCATCCGGTGCTGTACCTCATGCGTGGTGTGTTGGTATCCGGAACAAGTCACTTTTGTCCCGTCTCCTTGGAACTTTAGGTCACTGCGTCTGCCACCTCCACAATCAGGGCCAGGGGGTGAGGAGGGATGCGGGTCTGGAGCTGGGTGAGGACTCCAATAACAAGCACACCATCTTCATGGAGAGATGAAGACATAAGAAACACTATCTTCATAGACACAGGCAAGGGCCAGAATGGAACTGGCCTTGTTCAGTGATGAAATCGTGCTGGCTTTCTACATGGACTCGGGCGGATGAATAAATAGGGTGAGTAAAGTCTGGTCTTGAATGACGTTGATGCTTTCTGTCCCCTAACACACCCAACTCCCAGGGCCCGTGACTTGGGTCTCCTGATACAGAAGGATTGATTTTACACTGGTTAAGGGCAGGACTCTGTCCCTCACTGACTGCAAGAAATATATCCAGCTATATGAGGAAAATGCTAAGAACGATCATTCCCTTCTATCATTGCTGGGAGATAATTCATGTAAAAGGCCTAGCACCATGCCTGGCCCACTGGAATTGCTTGCTAAATAGTCTTCCTTGTTATCATGAATTAGTGTGATGGAGTTGGGACATGACTCATCTCAAGAGCACAGAGGACAGATTTATGTGGTCGAGAATGTCTCAGAGTTTAGGTTAAAGCAGATGTGGCCTGGCACAATGAAATGAAGATGGTCTACCCTTTAATCTTCAGGTAGTTAGGATCACAGAAAGAGACAGTATGTATGCCTATATGCATGCCTTTCCCCTCAGTAGGTAAAGTACAATGACTTTTTTTAGGGTATTTATTTGTGTATGTTTTTTTGGTCAGTCATGGGCCTAGGACTCAGGGCCTGGGTGCTGTCCCTGAGCTTTTCTGCTCAAGGCTAGCACTCTAACACTTTGAGCCACAGCACCACTTCCGGTTTCCTGGTTGTTAATTGGAGATAAGAGTCCCACAGACTTTCCTGCCCGGGCTGGTTTCAGCATACAATCCTCAGGTCTCAGACTTCCAAGTAGTTAGGATTATAGGTGCCTGGCTCATAAGTTAATATTGACCGATAGTTTTTACATATAAATAAACGACACCAAGTTCAATCATTCACAAAAGGTCGTTTTCAATATGGAGGACCGAATGTTACTGAGACAGAAAGACTCAGCCATGGCTTTTCTACTTATTAACTGTGTGATCTGGAGAAAGTTACAACACATCTTGCCTCTGTCTCCTCATGAGACATTGCTTAGTTATCTTAGAGTTGATGTAGGGATTAAGTGGGCTGCCAAATGGAATTGGCCTAGCAGATGTTGCATGGTCGTTACATTGGGATATAGAGTGTTATCATCGGTGTCTTGGTTTCTTGGTTTCCTGTCCAGTCCTCTTGCTCTGGAGGAGGAAGCCTGTGTTGTTCAGGGAACTGGTTTGTGAGCATACTAAGATCCTTGACGCAACTCCAGTAAGTGTAATGACAGCCGAGTGTTCCTCACACGGAAGATGACTGTCAGGCAGCTTATCTTGGTTGGGAAGTTTCAAAACTAATTGTCCCTCTACTGGGTCACTAAGTTGTTTGCTTTGCAAACCTGAATCCACCCTCTCTTTGGGCCACAGCTGAGAGGCAGAAGTGTCTGGCCTTTCCAGGCTCATTCGTCCCGTCCCAGAGGATGAAAGGATGGCTGGGAAGGTGGATTAAAGGATGGCTGGGAAGGTGGCTCAGTGGTAGAGCGCTTGCATGAGCGCATGCATGAGGCCCTGGGTTCCATTCCTTAGCATCACATAAGCAGAAAAAAAAAAGCCGGAAGTGGCGCTGTAGCTCAAGTGGTAGAGCGCTAGCCTTGAGCTGAAGAGCTGAGGGACAGCGCCCAGGCCCAGAGTTCAGGCCCATGACCGGACCCCCCCCCCCCAAAAAAAAAGGATGGATACATTCTAGGCCGGGTTCTGGGTTCTGGTTCTACTCACTCCTCCTCAGGTCATTTCATCTCTCAGCTTTATCTGATGTACTTTCAAACTGGTCTTCTCCAAGTTCTTCCAAGTTCTAGTACCTTCGAAGTGCGTGAAGGTATGACTCCAGTAAAGAACATGCGATCTTCATGGAGAGATGAAGAAGTAAGAACTATTGCCGGGCACCGGAGGC
The DNA here is from genome assembly GCF_019054845.1 of Dipodomys spectabilis. Lineage (NCBI taxonomy): Eukaryota > Metazoa > Chordata > Mammalia > Rodentia > Heteromyidae > Dipodomys > Dipodomys spectabilis. Next base: position 5,443,740 of record NW_024870910.1, on the reverse strand, counting down.
TCCTGCCTATCATCCTAGCTACTAAGCAGGCTGAGATCTGAGGATCACGGTTCAAAGCCAGCCCAGGCAGGAAAGTCCGTGAGACTTTTATCTCCAATAAACCACAAGAAAACCGAAGTGGTGCTGTGGCTCAAAGTGGTAGAGCTTTAGCTTGTTGCTGAAGAGCTGAGGGACAGCGCCCAGGCCCAGAGTTCAGGCCCCACAAATGACAAAAGAAAGAAAGAAAGAAAGAAAGAAAGAAAGAAAGAAAGAAAGAAAGAAAGAAAGAAGAAGGAAGGAAGGAAGGAAGGAAGGAAGGAAGGAAGGAAGGAAGGAAGGAAGGAAGGAAGGAAGGAAGGAAGGAAGGAAGGAAGGAAAGAAAGAAAGGAAGGAAGGAAAGAAAGAAAGAGGGAAGGAAGGAAGGAAGAAGGAAGGAAGGAAGGAAGGAAGGAAGGAAGGAAGGAAGGAAGGAAGGAAGGAAGGAAGGGAAAGGAAAGGAAGCAAGGAAGGAAGGAAGGAAGGAAGGGAAAGGAAAGGAAGGAAGGAAGGAAGGAAGGAAGAAAGAAAGAAAGAAGACATATGATCTTCATGGACACAGGCAAGGTCCAGAATGGAACTGGCCTGTTCAGTGATGAAATCGTGCTGGCTTTCTACATGGAGAAAGCTGGGACTCGGGCGGATGAATAAACAGGGTGAGTAGAGTCTGGTCTGGAATGACGTGGATGCTTTTGTCCCCTGACACGCCCACTCCCAGGGCCTGTGACTTGGGTCTCCTGATACAGAAGGGTTGATTTTATTCTCTAGCCAAGGTAGGGTGTTGTCTTACACTCAGAACTGGTTTTCAAGTCCTTCTAGAGGCTTCTCTCTGTTCTCAGGCCGCCCAGCTGGGGCAGCCTACGCCTCTCTCCACTTGTTACTGTGGACATGTGTGTCAGGGTGAGTCCATGGCGAAGGCTTGAACTCTCCTACTTGCTCCCCAAACAGGTCCCTCCCTCCAGGGCTGTTTTCTCTGGAACTAAACTTAGTCACTGACGGAACTCTCAAAACAGAGATATCTCTCAAATTCTTCAAGGTCTGCTGTTGTTGTCTGCTGACGCTGGGAACTGAGCGAGAGCGTGTGCACAGCACACAACAGCTCTGCACTGAGCTCCCCTGCAAGGACTATTGGTTCAGAACAAGGTGAGATACCTTGACTTGATATAAAATTAATAAAAGAATATAAGATGAATATCACATTGATAAAGGGCTTTGTTCAAAAAGAAAAATTAAAGCCAAGCCATTGAGTCTGGAGAACTGGAATATAAGTGGGCAGTTCCTAGCCCAGCAACTCTTCATCTTCACAGTTTGATCACTGGTATACTGAGTCAACACGGCCCTCCCAGGAGGCAATAGTTATTTGTAACACCAATTTATAGACAAGGAAAGTAAAGTCCAGGCAGACTTTGTGTTCTCCAAAGTCACACAAGGTAGGAGTGGCTGTGGACTTTACACTGCTATCTTCTGACCCCTGGGGTCATTGCTCTTCCCAAGAACACCACAGAACCAGGAAGTCCCTTCCCAGCCACATTCCCACAGAAGCTGGAAGAATTCTGTGAATATTTCTTGGTCTCTGATCTCATGATTCACCAACCCCGTCTGTTTGCCAATGTTCATTTTTATGGAGGTTTAGTCATTTTCCTGACACCTCACCGCTCACAGGGACCAAAATTAAGCAGATAAGGTATTGGAAGAAGTTTATGTTCTGGAGGGGGAAATAAAATTCAAGCGAGAGAACAATGCTTTGTGGTTTGGGGCTGACAGCAAGAACAGAAGAGGCAGGGGGCTGGAAACAAGTTTATTTTTAGTTCGTATGGTACTGGGCTTTGAACTCAGCGCCTCACACTTGCTACGCAGGTTCTCTGCCACTTGTGCCACGACTCCACTCAGTTTTTCTTCGTTCTTTTTCTTTTTTCTTGCCAATCCTGGGGCTTGAATTCAGAGCCTGGGGCCTGTCCCTTGAACCTCTTTGTCCTCAAGTCTAGCACTCTACCACCTGAGACACCCCATCATGTCTGGCTTTTTCTAAGCAGTTTATTGGAGATAAGAGTCTCATGGATTTTTCTGCCTGGGCTGGCTTTGAACCCCGATCCTCAGATCTCAGCCTCCTGCGTAGCTTAGCGCGAGCCACTGGTGCTTGTTTTCTGTTTTTCTTTAGTTATGTTTCAAATATGGTCCTTCCTCCTCCTCCTCCTCCTCCTCCTCTTCCTCCTCCTTCTCCTTCTCCTCTTCCTTCTTCTTCTTCCTCTTCTTTTTTGCCTAGGGCTGGCATTGGAATGCAATACTCCTACCTATCGCTCCTGCATAGTTTGAATTACAGCCGTGAATGATCATGTTCATCCTGTTTGATAAGACTAGGTCTCCCTAACTTTCTTTCCTTTCCTTTCCTTTCCTTTTTCCAGGCTGGCCTTCAAGTATGATCCTTCCAATCTCCACTTCTCAAGCAGCTGGGATTATAGGTATGTACTACCATCCCCAACCCTCAAAACAAGTTCTTATAGAAAAAAAAAATTTGTTCCATTAAGGCAAGTGAAATCATTGCTACACTCACTCGGAAAATATTTTCTAAACATCTGTCATATGTCAAGTTCTTTACACTAGCAACCAAGATGCATTCATAAATAAAATGCAGTGACCACCATCAAGCTGAGAGACTTGATGGTAAAATATATTACTGCAAGACTATAGGAGAGATTTGTGTATAAAGTTTCATTGTCCTTAGAGATAAAGCTTAAGGGCGGGAATACCATGCCTATGTTGTAAGGCATTACTAAAAATGGACAAATAATTCAGGGATCCCAATCATTTCAGAAGCCCATCATTTTCTTCATCATCATCCACCGTCATTACAATGGAACCGTTTCCTGTGTGTCAGACACAGCCCTCAGCATTCTGTATGCGGGAGCTCATTTGACCCTCATGGTAAATCATACAGAAACACAGGACACATCTCTTTTTCCAAGGGAAGAAAAGTCTCCAGACAGATGAAATGGCTTGTTCAAGACGCACTAGCTAGGACGTAGCAGAGTCAGAATTTGAACCTGGGCTGGCTGACTCCAGAGTTCACCAGCTTAGTTGAGGCCTCAATAGAGGAAAGATGTGTATGGGTTCTTTTTTTTTTCTTTCTTTCTTTCTTTTTTTTTTTTTTTTTTTGTCGGTCGTGGGGCTTGAACTCTGGGCCTGGGCGCTGTCCCTCAGCTCTTCAGCTCAAGGCGAGGCGCTCTACCACTTGAGCTACAGCGCCACTTCCGGTTTTCTGGTGGTTTATTGGAGATAGGAGTCTCACGGTCTTTCCTGCCCGGGCTGGCTTTGAACCGCAATCCTCAGATCTCAGCCTCCTGAGTAGCTAGGGATTACAGGCGTGAGCCACCAGCGCCCGGCCCTTCTTTTTTTTTTTTTTAACCAGTCCTTGGGCTTGAACTTCCTGGCTTAGGTGCTGTCCCTGAGCCTCTTTTGCTCAAGCCTAACACTACCACTTGAGCCAGAGCTCTACTTCCAGCTTTTTCTGTGTATGTAGTACTGAGGAATCAAACCCAGGGCTTCATGCATGCTAGGCAAGCACTCTACCACTGAGCCACATTCCCAGCCCTGTGTGTGGGGTTTTTGAGGGAAGAGATGGAGCTTTCAGTGTGGCTGAAGTATGATTCTGTTACTCTCCAACTTCCTTTCTTTCTTTCTTCCTTCCTCCTTTTTTCTTCCTTCTTTCCTTTCTTTTTCTTTCTCGC